>NW_028257063.1:0-606338 GCF_035046125.1 Drosophila serrata | reverse complement strand
TTGATGACGCCGACAGCAACGGTCTGCCTCATGTCACGCACAGCGAAACGTCCCAGAGGGGGGAACTCCTGGAAGGACTCCACGCACAGGGGCTTGGAGGGCACCAGGTTGACGATGGCAGCATCGCCAGACTTGATGAACTTGGGGTTCTCCTCAGTGGTCTTGCCGGAACGACGATCGACCTTCTCCTTGATCTCAGCGAACTTGCAAGCAATGTGAGCGGTGTGGCAATCCAGCACGGGGGTGTAGCCGTTGGCAATCTGGCCAGGGTGGTTCAACACGATGACCTGGGCGGTGAAGTCGGCGGCTCCCTTGGGGGGGGCGGCCTTGGAGTCACCAGCGACGTAGCCACGACGCAGCTCCTTGACGGACACGTTCTTGACGTTGAAGCCAACGTTGTCTCCGGGAACAGCCTCGGTGAGGGCCTCGTGGTGCATCTCCACGGACTTGACCTCAGTGGTGATGTTGGCCGGGGCGAAGACAACAACGGTGCCGGGCTTCAGCACACCAGTCTCCACACGACCGACGGGTACTGTTCCAATACCGCCAATTTTGTACACATCCTGAAGGGGCAGACGCAGGGCCTTGTCGGTGGGACGGGCAGGGGGCAGGATAGCGTCGAGGGCATCGATCAGGGTCTTGCCATCGGCGTTACCCTCCTTGCGCTCCACCTTCCATCCCTTGAACCAGTTCATGTTGGTAGAGGGTTCCAACATGTTGTCGCCGTGCCAGCCGGAGATGGGCACGAAGGCGACGGCGGCGGGGTTGTAGCCGATCTTCTTGATGTACGACGACACCTCCTTCTTGATTTCCTCGTAACGGGCCTCGCTGTACGGGGGCTCGGACGAGTCCATCTTGTTCACGCCGACAATCAGCTGCTTCACACCCAGGGTGAAGGCGAGCAGGGCGTGCTCGCGGGTCTGACCGTTCTTGGAGATGCCAGCCTCGAACTCACCGGTACCGGCGGCAACGATCAGCACAGCACAATCGGCCTGGGAGGTGCCAGTGATCATGTTCTTGATGAAATCCCTGTGGCCGGGGGCATCGATGATGGTCACGTAGTACTTGGCCGTCTCGAACTTCCACAGGGCGATATCGATGGTGATACCACGCTCACGCTCGGCCTTCAACTTATCCAAAACCCATGCGTACTTGAAGGAGCCCTTGCCCATCTCCTGGGCCTCCTTCTCGAACTTCTCGATGGTACGCTTGTCGATGCCACCGCACTTGTAGATCAAGTGGCCGGTGGTGGTCGACTTGCCGGAATCGACGTGTCCGATGACGACAATGTTAATGTGAATCTTTTCCTTGCCCATGTTGGATTACACGATGGCTGTTTCGTTTGAAGTGTATTGGTTGGTACAGGTGTGTGGGTTGGGCAGCGTGCGAGAGAGGGGGAGAGAACAAAGGGGTAGAACAATTTGTTAGCATTCGGTTAGGGTAACATTGCATTAATTACTATCAGTTAGCTGGAATACTTATTACTGCTTTGCGCATATATATATTCGTACTTTTGACTTTTGTTTGCGTGCACTCAACCTAACCTCAAACCTGCCTCGCCGCACAAAACGTGTTTCGTTGTCGCTGTGTCGGCAGTTTGAGGTTAGGTTGAATGCGGCCGCATGTGTTGGTGGTGGAAAAGAAAGAGAGGGGAACAACTAATTGTTGGACCATGGCAACTAAATACAAGAAACGTGCAAAAAAATAAATTCCTATGAAACTTGATTTTTTCAGAGATTTTGGTATTTGTGCTGTCGTCAAAATTCTTCAGTAGCAGAACTGTAAAATCATCATCATGAAAAATCAAGATATGCCGCAGGGAAAGTTCCAGCAAATTGTATACATATATCTTTTTCGCTAATTCATGTGCATATAGGCGCGTGGTTGTGTGTGTGTGTATGTATGACGCTGTTGCCGGCCGGAGGGAGAAAGATAGAGCGCGAGCAAAATGGCGGCGACCCAAATGTATGTGTGCGTGAACGATCTCGCCGCGGTGGCACATTGGAAAGGGAACAAGATCGAGAATGAAAAGTGCACTGGGCGGCCATTTTGACCAAGCTAATTGGGAAATCTGAAGACTTGGGGGAAAATGTGTGAATTTCACAAGTCATTTCATTTTCGCGTGTTGCTAGGAAGACTTTTCGCCCACTTGAGTCACCGCTGCGGGTCGCCATTTTGAAATTCTCGCCACATACAGATGGAAATTCTATATGTAAACCACGTTTTTCTAACCACCGCAAGGCGGCTAAAAAACTTTCCAGACTTCTCCATTGCTAATTGGCACAACTGGTGGATGACCCCTGCCTGGAACAGCATGGCGTGGGCGTGGCAAATTAATTACACCACATGGCGGTGCGAAAATGCGTTTCTTCGAGCCGGAAAATTACTCGTAAACTGCGGCACGCCCAAATAAAAGGCACCAAGCAGATTATTTCGCATGTGCAGACTGCCACGTGTCGGCTTTTCGCATTGCCGGATGGCCACCGCAGCACCTTTCACTTCCGCGACCTCGCTAAATGTCCAAACACACACAACACGGCGAAATATGCACTTCCTCAGCGTCCAAAATGCATATTTGTTATTAACCAATTGCTGGCTGCACTCCGCTGCACCGATGCACTAATTCTTTATACATATATTTTCACTTTAGAAACTTACTCTATAAGTTGACGGGAAATCAAGCAACTGCGACGAAGATTGCGAACAAAGTGAACGAGAATCGGGAGGAGGAGAAGCAGGAAGTCTCGGTGGGAGGGAAAATCGGAGGACAATCGGTTTTCGATTGCGTTATCGAATGCTCTGTTACTAACATTCTGCGTGTGACACATCTTTTAAGCCGTTCTACACGTTTACAGATACATGGAGTCATATTCTCACTTTTGGGATTGAATTCTAGCCTTTGGCGTACATGGGGTCGAATTCACGGGTCAAATGTAAAATTCGTAACATGTCCCACTCTCTAACAGAACTCTGTTGAACTCTCAACTGTTGCCGTTGAATGCCAAAATATATCGATAATTTTTGTTGTGTTTTTTGTTAATATTTTCTGGTTACCATGAATTCCGGAGCTGTTAGTTAACAATTTACACGTCTAAAAAACATCTTACACGTTTACAGATACATGTAGAAACATAATGTAAAATGCATAACAGAGAAGAGCGTAAATTAACAGAGCTCGCTTTAAGGTGCTATCGGGAGGCTGTAAACTAACAGAACTTTCTCGAATATATCGAATATATTTTTGGTATTTCTCGATAATTTTTCATTATGAATTCCGAAGCATTAACAATTTACACGTGTAAAAAATAAGAATTTTACAAAGAAGGTAATAATATATGACAAACGCAATGTAGAAACTAAACGTAAATTGTTTACAAGAGGAACTTGAATTTTATTGCCTAATTATTAAAAACATAGGGACCGAATAAAATAACTAAAAATAAACCCTTGCAAAGTTTGTACAAATTAATATTATGTTGAAAAACGACGAACTACATTAAATTCCAGTTCCTTATCATTGAAAAATAAAACGGAAAGTTGACCTTTTTAATTCTCTGTGAAGTAATTTATATATACATATGTATTTATACTAAAAAAATTTCATTCAATTAAAAAAGTATATATTGTTATTGTCACAAATGCGATTTTGCTAAAATATGACAGATGGACTATTAAGAAAACTACTTCTAATACTGTAAACTAATTGCACATTTTAGCGTACTATCGATTACACTTTATTTAAGCATTAAATTTGTTATTTTAAACACTTGCAATGATTTAACTTTATATAAAAATCACAAACAAAAAAACAATACAATTTGTATAACCATAAAACTGTATATTTTTAATCAACTTTTGTATACCACACTATCACTAATCTTCAATATATTCATTTTACCACAGTTTAATTTTGTATAATTTAATGGATTTTTTTTTATTAAAAACTAATAACAAAAACACCAACACTCACTTTTTTGTTCCATACTAATAAAAAAGAAGTATGAATTGTTTCCTTTTATAAGCTGGCAATCTAAAGCTTTTGTCTGTATTTTATAATTTTGTGAAATTAATTTCATAATACTTGGGATAATAATTATTGCTGATATTGATGACAAATGTTGATAACATTATTGATAAGATTGTTGTTGTGTTCATCCCTGGAACTTGTGCAATTAATTATATTAATAAATCACAAAGTTATAAAATATCATTCAATATCAGAACAAATTTGCATTAATTAATAAAACAATACATTACAATATTAATTACATTTCATTACAAATGTAAAAAGCTTTCCATTAATTACAATGATTACAAAGCTTTTCAACATTCCTGCACTGCCCGCGCCTGGCCACACTGCACCGAAACAACGAATAGAAAGCGACGTGGCGAAAGAATCGAAAAGCAAAATCAATCGTCGAAAAAACTTTTACCGGTCCGGTTCCAAGCTTTTGTTGTAGTGTTTTTAGTAGGCGGTCGACTGCCACTTGAATTTAAAATTGTATTTAGTTGAGATTCGTCTGAAATCAATATGTGGCGTCTGACTGCAGCGGCCCTGCTCCTCGTCAGCTTCATTGCCGCCTCGACCGGCGCGGAACAGGATGTGCTGGAGCTGGGAGACGACGACTTCGCCACCACCCTGAAACAGCATGAAACCACCTTGGTTATGTTCTATGCCCCCTGGTAAGTATGTGGACGGGAGGTAGGGGCGTTGGTAATGGTATTTGCATTGCGTGTGCAATTCGGCCGTAATCAGCTTGTTGCGTCCGCAATTTAATTGAATTCCGGAGCTGCTTGCAAAGTACACGTCAGCGTTTGCCGGTAAAAGGGAAGAAAAAGAGGAAGAGAACCACAAAGATGAGTTGTCAGTGTTGTTGGCGTCGGCCATTTTAAAGAGCGGGTTGTTAATTTCGTGCAGTCGTACATATTTACAGTTAGTATAGTATATGCGAAAAGATAATGATGATCAGTATGTACATTGATATATCCTGCTCTGTAATCTGGTGACTGTCGCTATTTTAACCCTTTCATGATATGTACTTTTAGTTGTGCGCCAAACTTGTTTTCTTAGCTCTCCCCCCGCTCGACTAGATTTATTATTTACTCATGCGAGAAGTATGTTTGTCGTTTATCTAACGAAAAGCTAACAACCCACACTTTGGCACTGAACTAAGTAAATAATCTGTATTTTTTATGCCGGCCGGCGAGGGAGCTCTCGAGATCCCCAAAGAGCTATTAAAACTACTTTTGGGTGAAATTATAATACGCGAACCATAAACCTTATCGGCAGAGGCAACATAAAAAATTCAGTAGGCTAGAGGAATTATTTTAATTAACGAATAGGTCATGTCCCTTGGTTTTAAATAAAAAATTAATATAAAAAATTGTCTACGTCACTAGGATTATCTTTCTTTATTAATTTCACATTTGTTTCAATTTTAAAACCTCATTTTCTCAATTTAAAGATTACAATTAAGAGCGATCTACACTTCGCATGGAGGCTTAATGGTATATTGTTCCTAATGTTAGAATGAGCGATAGATAAGGCTGTTTGCTGATAAGTCCCGCACCCTAACTTTAATTACTAGCTAGTTTTTCTTTTTCGGGGATGTTGGCTCTGCCCAAGTTGTGTCGTCTTGATAAAGAATGATGTATTAGAAAGTAGTTTGTGGACGTGCACAAAAAATATGATGATGTGACGTGTCTTGACCAATTTTTTCTCTTTGACTACTTTAAGGTGCGGCCATTGTAAGCGTTTAAAGCCCGAGTACGCCAAGGCGGCAGAGATCGTCAAGGACGATGATCCGCCAATCAAACTGGCCAAGGTTGACTGTACTGAGGCTGGCAAGGAGGTCTGCAGCAAGTACTCCGTCAGCGGTTATCCCACGCTGAAGATCTTCCGTCAGGACGAGGTGTCGCAGGACTACAATGGACCGCGCGAGGCCGCTGGCATTGCCAAGTACATGCGCGCCCAGGTGGGACCTGCCTCCAAGACAATCCGCAACGTTGCCGAGCTGGCCAAGTTCCTGGATACCAAGGACACGTCTCTGTTTGGTTACTTTAGCGACGTTGATTCCAAGTTGGCCAAGGTCTTCTTAAAGTTTGCCGACAAGAATCGCGAAAAGTACCGCTTCGGACACTCCAGCGATGCAGAAGTCCTGAAGAAGCAGGGTGAAACGTAAGTGGAGAGGTTAGCCTCTTTTCGAGGCTCTATATATTTTCTATAATTATATACGATTACCCCCATCTTTTGCAGAGATGCTATTGTCCTGATCCGTGCCCCTCATCTGAGCAACAAGTTCGAGTCCTCCACCATCAAGTTTGAGGGCAGCTCCGACTCTGATCTCACCACTTTCGTCAAGGAGAACTTGTAAGTGCCCAGGAGGCCATTCTGTTCGATCAGGCACTAATAAATACCTCTTTAGCCATGGACTGGTGGGACACCGCACTCAGGATTCGGTTCGCGACTTCCAGAACCCTCTGATCACTGCTTACTTCAGCGTTGACTACCAGAAGAACCCCAAGGGTACCAACTACTGGCGCAACCGTGTCCTCAAGGTGGCCAAGGAGTTTGTGGGTCAGATTAACTTTGCCATCGCTTCCAAGGATGATTTCCAGCACGAGCTGAACGAGTACGGCTACGATTTCGTTGGAGACAAGCCCGTTATCCTAGCTCGCGATGAAAAGAATCTCAAGTACGCCCTGAAGGACGAGTTCTCCGTTGAGAATCTGCAGGACTTTGTGGAGAAGCTGCTGGCCAAGGAGTTGGAGCCATACATCAAGAGCGAAGCCGTACCCGAGTCGAACGATGCCCCCGTCAAGGTGGCCGTGGCAAAGAACTTTGACGAGCTTGTGATCAACAACGGCAAGGACACGTTGATCGAGTTCTACGCCCCCTGGTGCGGTCACTGCAAGAAGCTGACCCCCATCTACGAGGAGTTGGCCGAAAAGCTGCAAGACGAGGAAGTTGCCATCGTGAAGATGGACGCCACTGCCAACGATGTGCCGCCAGAGTTCAACGTGCGCGGCTTCCCCACCCTCTTCTGGCTGCCCAAGGATGCCAAGAACAAGCCGGTGAGCTACAACGGCGGACGGGAAGTCGATGACTTCCTTAAGTACATCGCCAAGGAGGCGACCACAGAACTGAAGGGCTTTGATCGCAGCGGTAAGCCCAAGAAGACCGAGCTGTAAGCTGCACGCACGCCAACTAAAGCATTTCCATATTTTTGTAAAATCGAATGCATTCTCTTAACATACTTGAGCGGAAAATTGTATTAAATTATTTGATAGTGATGAACGCGTATGAACACAAATTGATGATTATGTCGCAATAAACTTAAATCTTCATTTAATAACTCTAACAAATACACAAGTGATTGGTGTACTCTTATAAAATATTCATTGTATCCGGCATGTACACAAGGTGTTCGTCCAGATTCATGGGAAACCAGTCCCCCAGAAACGTGTGCGCGTTAAGTCCCTCGAACACCTCGTAGGCCACCTCTCCCAGCTTGGCATCGAACTCGAACAGATACACGGTGTTAAGGCAGTCAATTTTGGCCATGATTTGGGTGATGCATCCGAGCAGGCGCACCATGAAGTTGGCGCAGACATTGGTGCTCCATTCGTTCTCCTGTAAGTATGAAACTAAGTTGTAATATAATACATTTTACAAAACATCTATACTTACGCAAGACTTCCACAAATCCCGCAAGGACGTCTTCTTAATGGTGTTCACACAGCCATTTTCGTTCTGATAGGCTACAAAAAAGTTCTGGATGTTAAGCAGGAAGCACTTGCACCACCATTTAATCGCTTCAGTGCGGTTATGCTCCGCCCACTCCAAACGATTCATATTATCCTGGCGCAGCTGCAGCTCCGACCAATTATGCCCGGGTCCATTGCTACGGGAAAGGAAGAGCAATTCAAGTTTCAAAGGATTTGATATTGTAGCTTTCGTTGGGACTCACAACTGGTTGGTACAAATCTCGGCCAGGACTGGGGAATCGAATAGAACACGGTGGCCGTTCATGTTGATTGAAAATACGCCATTGAAGCGGTCAGGTTCCTCGCATAATAATATCCCATCGGGCAGTACGAGTCCATTTTCTGTAAAAGAAAACTATATTTACTCTCCGTACTTCCTGACAATACCAGAACCTACCGGACAGGCAGTACTGGCGCAGCTTCCTTAGACGCGCCTCCTGCATGATCCGCCTCAGATTATGCTCTTCGAAGGCGTCCTCGGCCTGCGGACTGGGCACGCGACAAATATATGTAGTGTTGCGATACCGGCTTACCGCCAGTGTCCATCCTGACTTGTGCTCGTACGGAGCGCGCATCATTAGCTCCAAAACCTCGCTGGTGCACACAATGTCTACATTTAATTCCACCCGCATGTTGGTCGCCCTCAGTAAGTTGGACTGCGGCAAGGACTGAACTATATACTCCAACAAGTTGTCCAGGATCCTTTCCGATGGCTTTGCATTCTTGGTGTGATCGCTGTCTCGCAGGAAAAGAGGAAAGTTCTGGGCTGACGGCACCACAATGTAGCGCATTCGGCGCATATGGTTTTCAAAGAAGCCCAGTGGCGACAGACTATATCCACCGTGCGACTCGGGCATTGTAAAGGTCGGGAACTGGCCCTTGTCCTCCGCCGAAATTACGTGAGCGTTAAGATTAAGTATGTTTCGTTGGATTGAAAACATCTTAATTCTTTAATTTCGAAAATTAAGTTGATCGTTTGTTTTCCTTTTACAAGAACCGTTGGTTTGCGCTTAACAGCACATTTTCTGGGCCTAACATAGTGCTGTTAAGAAATACAACTTTTCGAATTCGAAAAATGAGAAAAAAAAACAGTTTCGAATACAGACAAAAAATTAGGTGTATCTAGGCCTTTATTTTGTGTTTAAAAATAATAATAACAATGGGACTAGAATATCAAATAATTTCTTTATATATAATTGGTTTAATAGTATTAATATATAATATTCAAAATGTAATATATTTAAATATTAAATAAAATTTAAATCATATTTCGTTTATTCAAACCATTTTTAGAATGCTACTAATATTTCAATTTAATGTTATTATAATTATATTGTTATTATTATGTTGTATTACCTCACATGCCTAGTTTTCAGTGTAGCACCTAAAATTGCCCAAGCAAAAACAAAATAATACAAAAATTTCCCAAAACAAGAACACAATGCAAAACCGGCCGGCAAAAAATGTAAACAAGCCGCCTGTGATGCCAGACAAGCGAAACCAGATGATTCCACCAGCTAGCCGGCAACGCCGTCGTGAGTGCTGCACGTGTTTTAAATTCGCGTGTTTTGGTTGTGGTCGCTCTTCATTTCGGGACGTTGTGCTGCAATTTAACGATAAACAGTGGATAGCTGATTGAAATATTATTAAAATTACGACTAAACAGTGCCGGGAGAGATGGAGGTAAACGCCAGCAAGCTGCGGCTTGGCGCCCAGCGACTGCTTCAGCTAACGGCGAAGGAGCCGCAAGACAACGTGTTTTCCGCAAGCCTACAAAAGTTTATCAAGAAGCAGGTGAGTTTTTCTTTACTGTTATCTACGAATCCCCTTTTACTATGCGTTGGATGCGCTGCAGAAATATGTGCTCCAGGATGTGGAGCGCCTGTTCCGCGGGCTCAGTGAACAGCTGCCGCTGGCCGCCTACACGGTGCCCGTGGCTGTGTGCTTCGAGGAGCAGTTGCTGCTGCTGCTCTCCATGGCCCTGCGCTGGGACGCTGCGGCTGGCCAGAGTTTCCGGCTGTATCAGCAGGAGTGTGCCGCTCTGGCCAAGCTCATGGACTTCTCGGTGGATGCGCAAAGGTAATTTCTCTGCTGTTCAGACTTTTGGTTTACTTATGAAAAACTCTTGTTTGCGTAGATTTGCCAAGAGCTACTTCCGTGGAAAGCCGGCGCCCTTTGAGGAAAGTCAGAGCAATGATAGTTTGTCCAGCAAAAAGTTGAAGAATGGCAAAAGCACAAAGTATCCAGAGGACTTGGAGCTCATCGCATGCTGCTATCAGTTACTAAAAAGTGACACCCCCTACTTCCGCGAACTGTGGGACTGGTCCAGCTTTATTTCCACCTATGCACACTCCCATCCATCCTGTCCGAAGACGCAACTATACTGCAACCATATCATGGCCATGCTCACAAGCATGACTGCTCCCCAGCTGAACGCCCTGAATGACAAGGTCCCCACCGAAACGCGCTTGGAATTCGACGGGGAGAGGGATCAGGTATGGCTGACTGCCAGGAACACTGGCAACCACAGCTATAGTCCAGATGCTGCCGATCAATTGCTGAACCTGCAGCTGGAGGGGATCACTCAGGATGTGACCAACATCGAGGGAGTTCTGCTGCCCACATTCAACAAGGAGAATCTGGAGTTCTATGCCAGTACCGATGGCTGCTACGATCGTATTGTGAAGGTGGACTCAACGGTGGTAAACCTGCGAAGCATTGCTCTTGGCGTGGCAGCTGCCAAGCCCATTTGCTTATCTGGACCCGTGGGCTGCGGCAAAACGACGCTCATTGAGTTTCTAGCCCGCAAAACTGGACGCATTTGTCCCAAGCCGAAGGAGATTGAGAACAGAGAAAAGGCTTTAAAGAAAGCTGAGGAAGAGGACCAGCTACTGATACCGAAGAAAAAGAACTCAAAGAAAACGGGCAGCAAGCGCAAATTCGAGGATATGAAGTTGGAAGAGCTCCTCGATCTGGGAGAAGCGACGCAAAATAATGGCTTTCTACGAATCCAACTGGGGGATCAGACTGATAGCAAAATGCTGTTGGGTCAATATCGATGCACCGATGTGCCAGGTGAATTTGTCTGGCTTCCGGGAGTTTTGACGCAGGTAATTACTTTCAGAATGCAGACTAGAACCATTTAACTAATATGAATTTCATTGCAGGCCGTCATGCATGGCTATTGGCTGCTCCTGGAGGACCTGGATGCCGCCGCCCAAGACACATACACTATTTTAAGCAGTCTTTTGGAGCGTCAGAGTCTCAGTGTTCCCGGCTTCCGCGATGCCGTGAAAATAGAGCCAGGATTCCAACTGTTTGTCACAGTGAGGTAAGTGATCTCCCCCTCTGCCACATGTTATTCTTTCTAAACAGATTTGTCTCCACCCCTAGAACCAACAAATCAGCCAGCAATTCCAGCGCAAAATCCCTCTACTCCCTCCTGGATAAATATCTGTACACTATAAATATACTACCGCTCTCACGGAACGAGCTCTGCAAGGTCGTCAGCACCAACTATCCCAAACTGTCCACAGTGGCTAATCGTATCGTGGACGTGTTCCTCACCTTCTCCAGCGGTGATCACACATCCGCAGATAATTTGAGGAAGCAGGAATCTGGCGACAAGGCTGACAACACGGAGAATTACGTGGCCTTGCCTTTCGAACAGGTCTCGCTTAGTTCGTCCAGTCCCAATTCCGGTCGATTGGTATCCACGCGTGATCTGGTGAAGCTGTGCCATCGCTCCGATTCTCAGTTCTCGGTGACCAGCGCTGAGTGTGCCTACTTCGTCTTCCAGAACGCAGTGGATGTGTTTTGTTCCTATCTGCCGCAGAGTAAGGAGAAGATCACCCTGATCAGTAGTATCGGGGCCAAGCTGGGCATAATCCGTTCCCGCTGCGAACACTTTGCGAATGAATACAAACCGGATGTCGAGTTCGGACTGGAGCACATTAGGATCGGAAGAGCCAGCTTGCTGGCCAAATCGGAGCTGGGAAACAGCAGCGAAAACGAGGACTCCTCTGAGCAGGACCTAAAGCGACAGAAGCTAACCGAGCAAACCAAGAGAGCCATTGGCAAGTTGCCAGGCCAAAAGAAGTCGACCTTCTCGTTCACCCGACTGGCAAGCTGCATCCTTGAGCGGATTGCTGTGTGCGTGAGTCACTCGGAGCCGGTGCTGCTCGTCGGTGAAACCGGTGTAGGCAAGACATCGTCGGTGCAATATCTTGCCGAGCGTACGGAGCACAAGCTGGTGGTAGTCAACATGAACAACCAGTCAGATGTATCGGATCTTGTTGGTGGGTTCAAGCCCGTGGAACTCAATTATGTACTTGAACCGCTGCGCATTGAATTCGAGTATCTTCTGTGCGAGACCTTCAATGCGGAAAAGAACACGCAGTTCCTGCGCATATTTAGCACGCACTACAACAGTGGGCGCCACACTGTAATCATCCGGACCATGATTAATATTTGCCTGCAGGTGGCCAAGAATCCGGAATTGAGGCGCAACCAGTTGCTGCCCCGCTGGCAGACGCTGAGTGAGAAACTGCAGAAACTGCAGATGCAGCTGGACAAGAGCATCAACATTTCGTTCGCCTTTATACCCGGCTCCCTGGTGAACTGCATCAGCAACGGCGACTGGGTTCTGTTGGACGAGATCAACTTGGCTTCGGCGGAGACCCTGGAATGCCTTTCCACCATCCTCGAACCGGAGGGCTCTGTAGTTCTGCTAGAGCGTGGTGACTTCACGCCCGTTAAACGGCATCCGGACTTCCGCATCTTTGCTTGCATGAATCCTAACACCGACATTGGCAAGAAGGACCTGCCCGTGGGCATACGTAATCGCTTCACGGAGTTCTTTGTGGACGAACTGACAACGGATGCAGACTTGAGTCTTCTGGTGAGCGATTACCTAGCCAATACTGGCATCCAGCGAAAGTCCGTGCACAGCATCGTCCAGCTGTACAAATCCCTGCGACGGCTGTCGGAGCTCCAGCTGAATGATGGCCTCGGCAATCGTCCCGTTTACTCGTTGCGTACTCTGTGCCGCAGCTTGAGGATCTGTGCGCGAAATCTTTGCGGCTCAATCGAGCGGAATCTGTACGAGAGCTTTTGTCTGAGTTTCCTCACCCAACTGGATCCAGAGTCGCACCACGTAGTGCTGCTGCTCATCCAAAATGCGTTGCTATCCAACGCCAAGGCAGTCTTGAGTAAACAGTTGCCTCAATTGGGTGAGAATTATCTGGCCTTCGAAGGCTACTGGATTCAGCCGGGTAACTTGGAGCTGCAGCCGTGCTCGCACTACATTCTCACGGAAAGTGTGAAAAAGAACCTGAAGGATTTGGCCCGTATCATTTCGATTGGAAAGCTGCCGATCCTGCTGCAGGGACCCACTAGTGCGGGCAAGACCAGTTTGATCGATTACGTGGCCAGACGGAGTGGCAATCGGTGCCTAAGGATCAACAATCACGAGCACACGGATCTTCAGGAGTATATTGGCACGTATGCGGCAGATTTGGACGGCAAGCTGACCTTCCGGGAGGGCGTTTTGGTGCAGGCCATGCGCCATGGCTTCTGGATTATTCTGGATGAGCTCAATCTGGCCTCCACGGACATTCTGGAGGCTCTCAATCGTGTGCTGGATGACAACAGGGAGCTGTACATTGCGGAGACCCAGACGCTGGTCAAGGCCCATCCCAACTTTATGCTGTTTGCCACACAGAATCCGCCGGGTCTCTATGGCGGTCGAAAGACCTTGTCGCGAGCCTTCAAGAATCGATTTATAGAGCTCCACTTTGCGGATATACCACGAGTTGAGCTGGAGACCATTCTTGAGAAGCGCTGTTTGATTCCGCCGTCCTATGCCCGCAAGATGGTCCAGTGCATGACGCAGCTACAGCAGCATCGTCAGAACACCGCCAAGCAGGTGTTCACCCTGCGTGATCTCTTCCGCTGGGGCAATCGTTATACACACGCAGACAAGTCGCTGCACGAGGACACAAAGTATGACTGGAATCAGCATCTTGTGGAGGAGGGCTATCTGGTGCTGTCCTCCAAGGTGCGGTCACAGGAAGAGCACGAGCTGATCGAGAGGACACTGCACGCCAACTTCCGCAAGAAACTGGATATGCAGCAGCTCTTCGACGTCCAAACGGAGCGGGAGAACTCCTCCATGGTGAGTCGAAAGATTCTGAATGCCATTAGGAACTTCAAGTTGCGCGGCGACATTGTCTGGACTCGCAATATGACCCGCATGGCTGTGCTCACCGCAAAGGCCTTGGAATTCAACGAACCTGTGCTCCTGGTCGGTCCAACAGGTTGCGGCAAGACCACCGTTTGCCAGTTACTCGCCAGCATTGCGGATGTCCAGCTGCGCATACTCAATTGTCACATGCACACTGAAGGAGCGGACTTCTTGGGCGGATTGCGTCCTTGCCGCGGAAAGGAATCTACACAGCTGTTCGAGTGGGCCGATGGTCCCCTCATCTATTCCATGCAGGAAGGATCCTACTTTATGGCCGATGAAATATCCCTGGCTGAGGATTCAGTATTGGAGCGTCTCAATTGCATTCTGGAGCCAGAGCGCACGGTACTTCTGGCGGAGAAGGGCGGCGTTGCCGAGGTGGATGTAAATCCGGACTTTGTGGTGCAGGCTAAGCCGGGCTTCCAGTTCCTGGCCACCATGAATCCTGGTGGAGACTTTGGAAAGAAGGAACTCTCACCCGCTTTGAGAAATCGTTTCACCGAGGTCTGGTGCCTGCCCTCCGACAACAAGGAGGATCTCATTCAGATTGCCTACAACTGCATGAACAGACAGGAGGGTCAGGACAAGATAAATACGCACAAAGTGGCCCAGTATCTGGTTGAGATCGTCCTGCATATCCGAGACTCCAACGAGAAGTTTAAGTTTTCGGTGCGCGACATCCTGGCCTGGGCCAATTACATGGTCAGCAATAGCAGACTTAGCATTGCCGAGCAAGCCATATTCGGTCTGGAAACTATTTTCCTGGATGCTCTCGAAATGCTACCCCACGAATCGCAGGAGCAAGTGGAACAGCTTAAGGCTAGGATTACCAAGGAGGCTGTCGATCAGGCAGGTCTGATCCTGAACCAAAAGTTTGCCCTGGAGGAAGTTATGCAGAAGAGAGGCGTTGAAGTCCAGCTGGATGAGTCGCGCTTTGGCATTCGTCCGTTTTTCATAGAAGTGAATCCGGAACGCTTGTCGCCGGCCAAGGCAGAATTCCTATTCGATGCTCCCACCACCAAGCAGAACCTATTCCGTTTACTATCCGCCCTGTCGCTCCACAAGCCTGTGCTCCTGGAAGGACCGCCTGGTGTGGGAAAAACATCCATTGTGGAGAGCATTGCGGCAGCCATTGGATATCAGATCGTCCGAATTAATCTCTGCGAGCACACCGACTTGGCTGATCTTTTCGGCACCGATCTGCCGGCTGAGGATAACCTGCTCGAGTCCGAAGTGGCATCTTCGGGTCTCCGTCAAATGGGCAGCTTTGTGTGGCGCGATGGCCCACTGTTGGCCGCTCTGAAGGCTAAGAATACCTGGATCCTGCTGGACGAGCTGAATCTGGCGCCGCAATCCGTGCTGGAGGGTCTTAATGCAGTGCTGGATCATCGCGGAGAAGTCTACATTCCGGAATTGAACAAGAGTTTTCACTTGGCTGGCTCCACGCGTATTTTTGCCTGCCAAAATCCCCTCAAGCAGGGTGGAGGACGCAAGGGCTTACCACAATCCTTCCTCAATCGCTTTACAAAAGTGTATCTCCGCAAGCTGACCACCGAAGATCTGCTCCATGTGGTGAATGCCAAGTACGGAACGTACTTTGAGCAGTTGAATCGCCATTTCGTAGAACTTCTGGACAAGAACTCCAAGGGAAATCTCTTTGATATCTACGAGGGAAAAGGAACCAAAGCTCCAACAAACGACTTTGATTTAGCAGCTCGCTTGGTGCTGTTCTCGGAGCAACTCGATCGAGGAGTAGCCTCCATGGAATTTGGTTACAAAGGCGGCCCCTACGAATTTAATCTCCGTGATATTCTCCGCTGGTGTGATCTGCTCCACAATCCACAAACCGGTTACATCATGGCAAAAAAATCAACTCTTCGACAAGCTTTCCACGACTTTCTGCTGACCCTTTACGAAAGAATGCAGCTAGTGTATTACCAAAGGATGCGCTGTGACCAGGACAAGTTGTATATACGAAATGTCTTCTCCGCTGTCTTCCAATGCGATGCCGAGCAGCTGAATGCTATATCCGAGGATGTGGCTCTTTATTGGACAGCGGATAAGGTGTATCTAAATGATGTGGTACTGCAGCGAGAGCAGGGCGATATTCTTGACATGGCCACACGACAGGAGCAGGAGCCACCCATGCTACTGGACAGCCAGAGGCAGCTGCTCAAGCAGATCGTTGAGACCGTGCACATGGAAAAGCCTCTGCTGCTCTGCGGATCCACGGACAGTGGCAAGACCAAGCTGATTGATGCCCTCTGTGTGCTTTCTAATCGAGCTTGCAACACAGACATCATTGATGACTCGGTGACGGGTAGTTTTCAGCAGGTGAGAACTTAGATTTTATTTAGTAGATGTCCTTTAAATGCTCAACTTTTTTTCTTTCAGATTGATTTAAATCGTCACCTGGAGGTGATTTACAAGAAGGTGGAGATCCTGGTCTTTGCCAGCGTTCGACGTGCGTTTGTTCAGCAGATTCATTCGGAATTTACAGAGCAGTTGTGGAACTTCTGGAGCAAATACAATGCCCTAGCTAAGGTGACAACAGGTGAGTGAGAATCCTATTACCTATACCCATTTCTACAAAGTATTATCCTTTCTTAGAGTCCCAGCAACACAGCGTATTGGATGAACTGAAGCTGTTTAGCGAGCGTTTGGATTCACTGGGTAAGATCATCGAGAAGCTGGAGGCCACGCCGGCGGCATGCCAAGTGGAGGCATTCCAACAGCTAAAGGACATCAAATCGCAGCTCTTCCTGCTACAGGCGTACATTAAGTCAGCCGATTCACTCAACACGGGCGGATCTTTTGAGTGGGTGGACTCCCGAATCGTGACCTCCCTGAAATGCGGTCAATTCATTTTGCTCGAGCATGTCAATCTCTGTTCGTCGGCTGTCCTGGACCGCCTGAATCCTGTATTTGAGCCGAACGGAAGCCTGCTGATTGCTGAAAAGGGAATTAGCGCCCAGGATAGTGCTGAGGTGGTGACCAAGTCCCCCGGTTTCCGGGCCTTCCTCACCGTGGATCCCAAGAATGGAGAACTATCGCGAGCCATGCGCAACCGTTGCATTGAACTATCCCTGTCCAGGGACAGCTACTCTGTGGATGACATGCGTGCATTTGTCCATGAGCAAGGCGTGCACCAAACCGAGGCCATAGACTGTATTCTGGGCATCCACAAGGGTATCAGTCAGCTGACAGAGTTTAATAGCTACACCATCTCTCACCTGACCCAGTTCGCCTTCCTGAGTGCGGCGTACAAGCGGATCGGTTACCAGCTCAAACGTGCCATCTATGTGGCTGCAATGGAGGTGTACGTGTACTCTGCCAGCACGGATTTAATGGGCTTTGGATTGTCATACTACCAAAACAAGCTGCGTGACGTAGTGATGGCACAGACCGAGTTGTTCGAGGAACATTCGACATCCCAGGAGGATCACCTAAGCAACGTTATTCTCAGCACAGGAAACCTCAACTCTTTGGCTCTGATCAAACTGCAGGCAGCTGCTCTAAAAGTTCTACTGAATTCATCTGGGCATATGCCCGAAAAGCAGTTAGCAGCTCTCTTCCAGGATATTAAGGACCTAAAACTGGATCAAATAAACCGAGAGGAACTGATCCGGCACTTCCTGTACATACTCTACGAGTCATCCGCCTTTGGAGACTTGGAGATGAGACATCAGTACCTGGAACCTTGGCTTAAAGAACACCCAGCTCTTCAAGAGTTATCCAAACATCTTTACACATGTCTGATAAAGAGAAAAAGCCAAACTCTGGTGAATCTGCCCTGGAATCGAAGACTCTTTCCCCGACTCCGTGACTACGCCTCAGATACTGACAGCACCTTGGAGGTTAAGTCCTTAAACCTGAGTGCTCTCCTACTGGCCCGCCTTTTGGTGGCTGAAATTCCCACTAGTCCTGTGACAACAGTAAAGGATATGAATGCCCTGCAGTATTCGCAGGGCCTGCAGGGGCGAACAGTGACCGAGAAGTTTGCTAATGATTTCCTAACTAATCTGGCTATCTTCCTCCAAGGGCTGCATAGCCTTTTGTTGGATAACTTGGAGGCAGCTAAGTTGGAGCTGCCGCAGTACGCTGAATTGGTAACTCGCTTCCATTGGTTCAATCGACTGCTTGTCACGGCCCAGCAAAAACTCCTGTACAACAATGTGGTGCATTTGCCACTGATGCACAAGCTGGTGCTTCATTTCCAATGGCTGGAGAAGCATTTAGTGTCGCCCCTGCTGGAGCTGACTTCCTCCGATGGGAAGCTCACTATTCGAAAGAGTATGCTAAAGATAAGAGAATACATTGAGGAGACAAAGCGACCCCTGAACGTGACATGCAAGATTTACTCCAAGCAGTTCACCCAGTTCCAGCCCTACTATCAGGATCAACAGGTGAGCGAATGCTCTCATATTTTGAAAGTTGTCAGTGTGTTTATATCCTATCTTCCTAGATACAACTTCACAACGATTTGGAGCAACTGGTGGCGTTGCTAAGTGTGGTGCCCATCTATGCTAGCTTGGAGCTCAACGATTGGCTCAAGAAATGGACGCTCCTGCAGTCGGATGAAGCAAACAAGTGGCGCACGTTCCTGCGCAGCCACACTCACGGCTTCCAACTAAAACCCTTTGAGTTGTGCGGAGCCCTGACCAATGAAACCCTACAAGCCTGTCTGCAGAGGCTGCAAACCAAGCTACAGGAAGCCCACGAGACCAGTACCGAGAACGGATTGGATCTAGAGTTGGATCTTAATGCTATAAAGGCCCTTTTGGAAGCTGACAAAGAGGAGAACCAGTATATACACCCAGATTCGGTGGCTTCCAATTCTCCACCACTTCTCCTGGCTGCCTTGAGAGAGTTGTTTGTGGAGCGCTTTTTAATGGGAACTCTCCGCGAAGATTTCGATGAGGAGGTGAATCCCCTCTATACCGATCAATTGCTCACCCTGAACAGCAACCTCTGGAACTGCCTGAAAACTTTGGACAATGCCTCCCACGCTGAGATTACAAGAGCTTGGATTGAACTAAGGAGAGAACTGACTCAGCTACAAAGCCGGGATGAGTTTTCAGCATTGCTACAGCAGGTCAGCAGTAGCTACAAGGGATTACGCACTTATCGGCGGCAGTATCGCAACTCCATTCAATGCTACCAGCTGGAGAATCTCTCGACGCGTCTGGACTGCGTGCAAGGGCCGTCGGGCGAAGATGACACCGATATCTCCAGTCGCTACAGCTATCAGGGTCCACCCTTGTCGGGTGTCTTCCTATCCCTAATCTGTCAATCGAACGGACAGCTACGATCGGTGCCCCTTAGCGAGTTGCAGGAATGGCGCTCATCCCTACAGCAAACCCGTCACCTGCTTTGGGAGAACTCTCAGCTTCTAAGTCCCAGATACAGCGCCAGGGTTAACCGTCTATCAGAGGCCCAGGAAAATGCCAGTCAACTATTACAGGAGGTGGAATATGTTACCCACTTAAGTCAACGGGAACAAAAGTCAAACGAAGGCTTCGAAAACTGTACCAAGGAACTGACTGAGGTGCTTAAAAACTTAAAGGAGGATTCATTTAATGAGGACTCCATGGTAAGCGCCTTTAATGTTGCATTATCCAACGCCTTGGTGGGAGGCCTCGAGCTGTGCCTGCTCACCAATGCCCCATTGATTGATCCCGTGGAGAAGAACCGACTGAAAAACCAATATATAGCAGAGGATATCGCCTGCCTGAAAACCCTGACTACTACCTATGACTTCATGAAGATCGTGATGAAATACAGACATTTTGGAGCCGAGATATGTAATCAGCTGGAGGTCAGGCTGAAGGCGGCTCTTCAGCGGCAGCAGCAGCTCTCCCAGAAGCTGGCCCTGCGGCCGGAGCAATGTCTGTATGCCGCCCTAGTCCAGGATCTTACCCACTTCCTGCACACGAATGGCGATTGCGATACTCTCTACAAGCTCTTCCAGCTCATACGCTCTGAGTGGGGTAACTTCAAGGGATCACAACCGGCCACGAGTGCGCAATTGAAGAGCAGCACTGAGGCTCTGGGAAAGCTGGAGCTATGGCTGGCCAACGCCCAGAGATTCGTGCATCACACACTCTCCAAGTATTCAGCTTACTACCAGGACTTTGTAGAGCCCATCAAGTGCGCAGTAAACCAACTGCGATTCGGCTTCGAATCTCTCAAGGCAATCTTCGCGCGAGTCCAGCGGGCGGGCAGCGTTGCGCAGGCGGAGCAAGTGCAGAAAACCATTGCCGACATCGTTCAATTCCCGTCTCAGCAACCACTGGTGATTAGAAACAGCAGGCTATACAGCCTGCTGTCCGAACTGCCCCACAGCGAGTACGAGTACTTCCGCCTGCTGAAGGCCAAGTTGAGCGAGCTGAGCAACTACATCTCCCTGGGAAACGTGATAGATGAGACCACCTTTGCGGCCTACGACGATGCGCTGAGCATATGCAATCAGACCTGGCAGCAGGAGGAGCAACGTCGCTGCCAGCTCAAGGCGGAGGAGGAGAGTCTGTATGTGACCAGAACCAAGGGAGGAGTGGAGAGCGAGGAGTTGCAGGAATTGCACGAGATTGAGCAGAATTTCCCCACGAACCTGGACGAAGATTTTGCCGAGTTCGTATCAGAACCCACCTTGGAGCAGGTCCTAAAACTGGACAAGAAGGCGAGCGCAAAGGCCAAGCAGGCCCAGATCGTTGTCGAGGAGGATTACGCCTTCCTCGCTCGCAACTTTATAGCTGTGATGGGTCAGCACACGCCAGTTTATTACAAGGAGCCCCCCAAGTCCTCGAAGGAATCGGAGCTTCACCTACTGTCTCCCTATCGGGCACGCTTCCAAGTGTTTGCCCACCTGCATGGACATTATAAGGCCGCCTTGGGAACGAGTCTGGATGAGAGGGCCTGCAATGGCTTGGCCTTTGGACTGGCTCTGCAACAGAGGCAGCTGAAGGATATCGAGTTGGAGGAGGGAGTGGCTGCTACTCCCTACGATTTCTACAAGGACTCCAACATAAGTGAAATCCAGAACTGTCTGGGCGTAATGGAGCGCATTGAGAAGCGCGTGATGGAGCAGCTGGAACTGTATCCGGAGCATGCCGGCTTGGCGGACATCAAGCTGGTGATTGGCCGCATCCGCCGGCTGCCTGCTCATGCCTCCGTGGTGCGCTTCAACACGGGCTTCCAGCTGCTGAGGCAGAAGCTGGCCTTGTGGAACGAGGTGGCGCACAGGAACAACAACCTGGTAACGGAGGAGACTGAGGTGGCCGAGTTCGTTCAGCGCTGGACACGGCTGGAGCTTCAGCACTGGCGCAATTGTCTGGGACAGACGGCTGCCCAGGTGGAGCTGCAGGCCTATCGCTACTGGTTCTTCATTTACAACCTGCTGCAGCAGTTCCTCCACCAACAGCAACTGGATCAGTCTTATACGGATATCAAGTATGCAGAACAGCGCTTCGCCCAGGAGCAGCTGCTGGACGCCCAGGACCTGGGACAGGCTCAGCGCTTGGAACTGCCACAGGTTGTGCGTATTCTACGGCAGTTTGTGGAGGCCTCCTGCTACGGTGACTTCCATATACGTCTTCAGTTGCTGCACGGCTTCGAGATGTATTTACACAATGTGGAGCGGGCGGGAAAGATTGAAGGATTGCCACCACTAATCGCCGCCTTGCACAATCTTCAGCTGTACTTCTCCCAGTTTGCCGGCGAGGTTGCAGACGCAGTGAAGTTCAAGCGGTCGCCCATCGAAAAGAAGCTCAAGGAGTTTGTCAAGATCCAGAGCTACAGCAAGGACCTGAGCTACTTTAGTATGCGGAACAGCGTGGCCAGCGTCCATCGAAACCTGAACAAGTTCCTCAAGGAGTACCGGCTGGCGTTGCAGGAGAAGATCAGCGAGGTTTTTCAGCCTAAGGATTCCACAGCCAAGGACTACACCTTTGGCAGCGACAAGGGCAAGGGTCTGAGGAACTACAACAAGATGAAGTATCTGAATACGGAGCGACAGCAGTTCGTGGCCAGCGAGAAGCTGCTGGAGAAGTACGCCATTCCGCCGGAGTTTGTGTCGGAGAACTCGCTGCTCCAGCGGCTGGACAAGCACTTCAGGACTGCCCGCCACGTTGTGAAGGAGACACTGGGACAAGTGCCCTATAGCGAGCTAATCACTGACTTGGATGACCTGCTGGCCAGTCAGCTGGAGCGATGCGAGCATTTGCGCTCTCTGAATGTGGATCGGTCAAAGGAGCGGCCCCAGCAGAAGCAGGAGGCCAAGCAGATCCTGCAGCAGAAACGCAAGGCCCTCACGGATCTCTTCAAGATGCTGCATCGCATGGGTGCCAGCTACAAGACCGGTCTCTTGGAGCTCTCCCTGCGCAGTGAGTTCGAGGACTTCCAGCTGCCACCCTTCTCCATTCGGGCCATGTTGCCACGTCTGCACCCCAGTGCCCAGGAGTTGAACGAGCACCTGGATCTGTACTACATGAAGAGCGTTTTCAAGCTGAAGCTGCTCCAGAACATTATGCTGACCCCGCTGTCGGAGCTGGGACCTCCCAATATCGAACGCATTAAGGGCTTTGCAGTGGATCTGTTCCTCCTCGTGCAGCAGCAGCGGGAGCAGCTATCCGGATCCACCAAGGAGCTTCATGAGCTGCGTAACTCTTTGGAGAACTTGCGAAAGCTGGCTGAGGTGGTGCCGCAGGCGGAGAGTGACCCAGGTACGCTGAGTTTTGCCAGAAATGCCGATGCGGCAACTCTACTCAAGCGTAATCTCTGCCAGATTCATTACGTGGTGAAGCAGTGGCAGCTGCTGCTTAGCTGCGCCCCAAGTTCCATCAGGGAGAACAGTGGCAACAGCATTCTGTTGAGGAGTGTTCCCTTGGCCCAACAGGAACTGCAAGATCTTAGCAGGCAAATCCTGAGCAGCAGTCAGAGATTGCTAACCGAACTCAACGCCGGTAGTCTGGAGCTCCTTTCCAGAGAAAAGCTGGATTACTATGAAAAGAACTATCAACAAATTTTGCAAATCATAGAGAAGGCTTTGGAAACACTTCGAGCAGGTCAGAACAATGATATTCTGCCAGTGGCACAGCCACTCCTAGAACTGCTTATGAACCTACGAGCCGAGAAGCCCGCGGAGATCGGCTCGGAGACCATAGATCTGGCCAATGCCGACACAGAGCTGGCCAATATAGCCCACAGTGTCTTAATCTCGCTGCAGAAGATTTACAAGCAGCATGTTGCCAAGAAGGAGGATCAGCAGAATGGTGGCAATGCCAAGGAGCAGCAGAATCAAGAGTCGCAGGAGGCGTTGCGGGAGCAGCACCTGAAGAAGTGCCTTACTGGGGAACTGACCTCCGATTGGCAACAGCTCACCCTGCCCCGTGTACTCGGCAAGCTTTCCAATGTGCTGCTCGTGCTCAGGCATTCGGACTCCCAAGGTCAGGACAAATTACTTTGCGTGCGACGAGCCATCGCCCTGCTGCCCATTCTGGAGCAGTATCAGCTGTTGGCCGATTACCTGCTGCTCCAGCAGCTGGCCACCCACAAGGTCTCCGCCAAAATGCTGTCCATTGTTTTGACCGTGTTCGTGGAGATTGGCAGCAAAGGCTTCTGTGTGCCGCCCGATCTCATGCAGGATGAGGAGGGGCAGTCGAAGCAGGACTCGAAGAACGGCGAGGGCTTCGGTCTGGAAGATGGCACTGGAGAGAATGATGCCTCCGATAAGATCGAGTCCGAGGACCAGCTTGATGATGCTAAGCGACCGGAGGATCGGAAGGACGAGGGCGACAAGCAGGAGCCTGACTGCAAAGAGGAGAAGGGCATCGAGATGAGCGACGACTTCGATGCCAAGATGCAGGATGTGGACAAGCCCGAAGAGGATGATAGTGGTGAGTCTGAAGATGAGGACGACCTCAATAAGGAGATGGGCGAGACGGAGGAGGGTGCTGAGAAGTTGGATGACCAGATCTGGGGCGATGACGAGGAGAAGCCCGAGGAAGAGGAGGAGCAGCCCGAGATGAACGAGGAGGATCAGGGCAAGGGCAGCAAGGATGAGAAGGATGAGCATAACGATCTGGACACCAAGAACGATGCAGCCAAGGAAGACGGCAAGGATGAGCACGAGAAGGACGGCTTGGATGCGACAAACGAGCCGAGCGGCGAGGACAAGCGCAAGGAGCAGGCCAAGGATATTGACGACATGAAGGATCCTGAAATGGATGAGGAACAAACCAATGCCATGCACAACGAGCTGGAGGAGCCGCCCGAACCCGAGGAAATGGATCTGGGTGACATGAACAACGTGGACGAGGGTCACGACGATCCAGAGGAGCAGCCCACCGACGAGAATCCATTTGACATTGATGCCATGAAGGAGAACATGCAGCCGGCTGAAGAGCCCGAAGCAGATGCTGAGGAGGAACCTGCTGCAGAGGAGGAGGGCAACGATGCCCAGAGCGAGGGCAGCGACTCAGAAGAGGATGAGGCGGGCACCGAATCTAAGCCAGCTCAAGAAGGCCAAGACGAGGGAGACGAAGCCACACCCGAAGAAGAAAAGGATGAGCCCGAGACGCAGACACGCGGCGAGATCGAGGAGGAAGACGAACCAAAGCCGGAGGATGCCGCTGAGGACGCCAAAGAAGAGGAAAAGCGCGAGGAAAAGCCAGAACAGCATTCACAGTCCAAGGACAAGGCAAGCAAAGAGGAAAATGTACAATCCATGCCTGAAACAGAGCAGAGCAGTTCTGCGGATCAGGTGCAGCCACAGGACCAAGATATTAAGCAAGACCAAAAGCTGGACGAACAGGAAACGGGCGAGGAGAAGGATGGTGTCGGTCAGGCGGAGAACGATGTAAGTTTTGGGGGAAACCTTACTGAGGATTAGCTCTTAATCAGCTTAAATTGCAGACCAACGATGGCGGCCATCAGGGTGTGGCTGAAACCCAGGAAACGGTGTCCCAGGAGGAGCGCAAAAACGAGCGGCAGACGCAGGAGAAGCGCAAGCAGGGACAAACAAACGAAGAGCGTTCCTTGGGTAAGCAACAGCTTTAACTCTGTCCAGTAATTCCAAAGTAACTAAATCTTGAATCCCTAATCTTGAACTGCAGGTGAAGCTGAAAAGAATAAATTAAAGCAGCTCAAGACAATTGACCAGCTGAAGGAGTCCAAGGAGGACGACGCTGAACAGTCGCAGCCGCCAGAACCCACGGATCAAGCAGAGGCTGAGGAATATCAGCATGTCAAGGAGCCCAAGAACAGTGACAAAACCACTCTAGACAATGCCACCGAAGAGCAGTCAAAGAAGATCCACCACCAGGAAGATGAGCCCACCAACGAAGAGGAAGGCGAGGCGGAGAATAATGAAGAGTTAATGGAAACCGAAGAGCCCGCAGCAGAGCCTGAGGAAGATGCTCAACTGGAGCAGCTGGGCGCGGAAAAGACAGAGCAAAAGTCTGATAAGCCCTCCAAGACGGACCAGTCAAAGGAACGTCTGGAAACACCAGAGGGAATGGAGATCGAGGGTGAGGTGGTGCCCACTATGACAGTTCCTCGCAGTGCAGAGACCACGGCGCACAGCAAGTAAGTTACAGCATCTTTGTTCTAAATTTGTTTTACTTGAACTAACAAATATCTCTCCTAGCACCGATATCCTGCTGGACAAGAGCTCCCATGCGGAGGAGCTGAGCTCAGCGGAGCAGATTGAGCTCAGGCAGCAGTATCACCAGCAGTTGACCACATTCCGGGGGGTAAGAAAGCCCAAGAAAAAATCAGAAATTTGGTATTAATGGTTCATTTCAGGCCCAGCCGCTGCACGAAGACTACGAGAGCTGGCAGAGCATTTCTAACCGAATGACTCAAAATGCCCGCGAGCTCTGCGAGCAGCTGCGTCTCATCCTAGAGCCCACGAAGTGCACGCGACTGAAGGGCGACTACCGCACTGGACGTCGCATAAACATGAAGAAAATCATTCCGTACATCGCTTCGCAGTTTCGCAAGGACAAGATCTGGCTGCGACGCACAAAACCGGCGCAGCGTGACTACAAGATAACCATCGCAATCGACGACTCCAAGTCGATGCATCACAACAACTCCAAGACACTCACTTTGGAGGCCATCTCACTGGTGTCACAGGCGCTTACCCTGCTAGAGAGCGGACGACTGAGCATCGTGTCTTTCGGCGAATCGGCACAGATTATCCTCAACCATACGGAACAGTTCGATGGGCCGCGTCTGGTAAACGCCCTGAACTTTGCGCAGGACAAGACAAAGATTGCCGGACTCCTGGATTTTATACGCACTGCCAATGCAGAGGAGAGTGGCCTGGGTGGCGATAATGGCCTGTTCGAGAACCTATTGCTTGTGCTCAGCGATGGGCGAAACATATTCAGCGAGGGTGCCCAGAAGGTCAAGAACGCCATTAAGCTGGCGCGCCTGCAGCGCATCTTCCTGGTCTACATTATAATCGACAATCCGGACAACAAGGTATTGTACTTGAGATTGTATTCCTTAGGGCACCACTAATCTCCGCATGTTGCTTTCAGAACTCCATCCTGGACATACAGCATGTGGCGGTCAATGCGGACGGATCTGTGAATATCAGCTCCTACCTAGACAGCTTCCCATTCCCCTACTATGTGATCGTCCGAGACCTCAACCAGCTGCCACTGGTGCTCAGCGAGGCGATGAGGCAGTGGTTCGAGTTGGTCAACAGCGAGTAGTGAAGAAGTGGATTGTAATAAGCCATCACGGAGATAATATTTTTAGATATTAATATTTAAGTAATGAACGTATTTACTTGATAAGTTAAATGAATTCGAAGTGCATTCTTTTTGTTATTTTTACCCAGAGGGTCCTGACCCGCCATTGGAAGGCGTTTTAGGTTTAAGTGAAAATGTTACTTGAAATATATATATATTTTTTTTAGAAACTTAAAATACTAAATTCAATATGCAAGATCAAGGGCCAAGATGCTAAAGGATTTCAGAAATATTATTAAACAAGACCAAAGAGGAGTCTAAGTCGAAGGTAATTGTTTAGATATCATTGTTATAATTTATAATTAATTATAATTTCTTTATTGCAGACACAAGCAAATACCAAGTACAAACGGGATAGTAAAGCCCTTTTAATTTTGGAGATATTGTGGAAATTAAAAATTTTAAAGGAGGTAATTTTGTAATTACTTCATGAAATTTTTTATCTTCGATTTTTGAGAATTTACCATAGGTTGCAAACAGATGTACCAAAGACTAGCACATTAGTATTTGAGCTAATTGAAAAGGATTTTGATTAGCCCCACAATTAATTCAAATGCCATTGTTCTAATCTTTGGAAAACCAGTGTCCAAGGCCACATTCGAATCGAATTAAATGAATTGGGTGCTCAGACTTCGTCGACATCAACAGGTGTCCTCACTTGAGTAAAATACGAGTAGACGACGATCCAGAAGTAAATCTCCACGCCTGGACACCGGGTTAAGTGGATCAATTCTGGTGTGAGATCTATAAAAAAACAACTTACATATATACACGGAACAGACTGGAACGACGGTCACTCGCTGTTTGGACTCATTCGCCAGCAGGAAGATGCTGTAACTGGCCAGGATAACGCAGTTGATCAGGCTTGTGATGAGGAAGAATATTAGTAAGACTGTCGCTTTCTACATTCGGATGGAAAACATGGAATCAACATCGAATTATTTTACCTCTATGGCCAACTTACGATCAAAGCTCCGCCCAGCAGGAAGAAGCATCCGATGCAATGACAAATGGCCACCGCATGCTCGATGTGATGTGTGAACACCTCTGAAAAGACGGAGTGGTTCTCACTTTGTAGGCCCATGGATCGCCCCAATCAGACACTTACGTTTAATATTGAGTATCGCGAGATTAAAGATGAAGTCTAAAATGGAAATCACTATGCAGGCCTTGCGCAACCCAATGCAATAGCAGCATTTCCGGAGCATTTTAAGATTTCGATATAAAATACTAAACAATATTAATAAACTGAGTGATAAGGCACGGCAGAATCTGGCAACCCAAAGGTTTTATTTTTACAAACTGCATGCGTACAATTTTATATAACGTAAAATTTGTATATTAGGTTAGATAAAGAGAGCTCCTCCCAGGGCGGCGTAGAAGGAGTAGGCCACCAGCCAGAGGTAAATGATAACCGCTGAGGGATACAATGGGTTGGAAAGGAACTTATCTGGGAATCTGCTGCCATTAAGTGTACTCACGTATCAGGAAGAAATTTATGAGCATCACCCAGTACCAAATCCTCAGTATAATGTCCGCTATGATCAGTATGATCAAGGCCAGGATCTGGATTATGGTTATCAGTATGTAGAACAGCATCCAGCTGCTCCTTAACTGCGGGAAAATAAGAAAATTTAAAAAATGTACCATTAAAATGGGTTTGGATTCTTACGCGAAAACTGCCGATGATTAGAAAAACGCAACTGAGAATATGAATCATGGTGAAGATGATGAACAGACGATGGCAAACATCGGGGTGGCCTAGGTATGGAACAGAGAGAATAGTATAAGGCATGGAATTCCATTTAGCATACACTTACCCGACTCTCCGAATAGGGCTACAAACACACCGCCAAATAAATCAAGTACAATGTGTACAATCCCGACTGCAATGGTGCCGATACGCAGATCCACGCAGCAGCAGCATCGCTGTAGGTAGATCATGGTGCTGCTGGGACTTGGGTAAGAATCTTTCCTCCTTTGCTTTCTGGGGCTTAGGGATTTCCGGAAAAGTGCGTGTGGATAGATCGTATGTGTGTAGAGTTTTCTATTGTAAGTGTTCTGATGCTAAAAACAAAGCATTAAGGCAATCTGATCATTGAATTTTTTGCATATTAATCAGCCTGCTAAGTCTCAAGTTTTTTGAAGATTTATAGATGGCAGCAGACTAGGATTTCCTGCCACAAACAATAGAACCATAAAGCCAGTATTAATAGGGGTTTAACACATGTTTTCCAGAAAAAGGACTTTAAATAGTCTGCCCTAAATTCTTTCTCCAAAGAAAGTGTAGGTCACCGGCCGCAATGACCGTCCCTGGCCGAACGTGTCAATCGTGTTATATAATAAATTACAGCGTAAACAACGCAATCGGCAATTAAGGCGTATGCTTTTGGCAAATACTTGTCGGCCAAAAGTGGGCCGGGAAGACCCAGTGGACAGAACGTGACGTCGGCCATGCCCCTCCCTGCAGTCTGTGTTTGCCTTTGCAGTTTTCGTTTTCATCATCCGAATGGGAATCCGAATCGGAATCGGTATCCGAATCCGCCGCTGATATCGAAAACGAAACCGAAATGGGCACAATGCGCTGGCTGCCTAATTGGTATGCATCGCGATGCGCAGGCGCGGATTGAAGAGCTCCGCGTAACGCTTTGGGGATCCATCGGAAATATTATGCAAAGCGGCCCAGGCCCCAGGGCCCGGGGGTTATACAAACCTCTGCCGGCGGAGCCATATAAAATGAGAGATTGACCTGCAGCAGTAGCTTCATTCGTAGTCCAGCCATCGAAGAAACTAGCATGCAGACGTCGTGTATTCTCCTCCTTCTGGCCGCCAGCCTGGCCATTTGCTTGGCCCGCCCAGAGCCACCGAAATCCCGATATGGACCACCGCCGCCGCCAGCGCCTCAGAAGGAATACGGTCCACCGGCTCCCGCCCAGCCCTTGCCGGTCTATGGGCCCCCAGCTGCCTTCTATGGTCCACCAGCCGCCTCGGAGGCTCTGGTGACCAAGAATGTGTACGTTCATGTGCCGCCAGAGGAGCCGGAATACTATCCAGCTTCCGCTCCCATCCAGACCACGGTGCCCAAGAAGCATTACAAGATCATCTTCATCAAGGCACCCAACCCACCGACTCCAGTGCGCCAGGTGCTGCCACCGCCGGTTCAGGATGAGCATAAGACCCTGGTCTACGTGCTGGTGAAGAAGCCCGAGGAGCAGCAGCCCGTCATCCTGCCAGCACCCGAGCCAACGGAGCCCAGCAAGCCGGAGGTGTACTTCATAAAGTACAAGCAGCAGCAGGCCAAGCCGGCCACCCAGTACGGACCACCATCCGCCCCCTCGGAGGAGTACGGAGCACCGCCTGCCCCACGCACCCTCGAGCAGTTCTAGTTTGTATTGTCGCCTAGGTCCCACACAGCCCATGAATGTAAATATTATTTATGATCGCTGCCATTAAAGAGAGTTTTTAGAGAATGCGAAATTAAGCTGCGAGCCGGATTTTGACTTGGGGTAATCCCCTGGCGCAACATTTCATATTCAAGGAGGAATATGGATCAAATCAATTCCTTATGATTGTTCCTTATGATCAAAAAAAGGTTTCTTTGATAAGAGCGGTGAATATTGAGTAAACCTAAGATTAGTAATCTGAACACAGGACAGCTATCCGATTTGAATTTAATGCATTTTTGGATTTGTTATGAAATCTGTAACATTTGATTGGTCGAAAAAATTGTGGTATAAAAATAATGGTAAATATTGGCTCAAAGAATGGATTATAATTTTAGCCACAAGGTTGTTTCTAATGTTAAATTAAGTATGCAGGTTTGTTACCCTAATAAAAACTAACACAGGACAGCTTTCCGATTTGAATTTAATGCATTTTTGGATTTGTTATGAAATCTGTAACATTTGATTGGTCGAAAAAATTGTGGTATAAAAATAATGGTAAATATTGGCTCAAAGAATGGATTATAATTTTAGCCACAAGGTTGTTTCTAATGTTAAATTAAGTATGCAGGTTTGTTACCCTAATAAAAACTAACACAGGACAGCTTTCCGATTTGAATTTAATGCATTTTTGGATTTGTTATGAAATCTGTAACATTTGATTGGTCGAAAAAATTGTGGTATAAAAATAATGGTAAATATTGGCTCAAAGAATGGATTATAATTTTAGCCACAAGGTTGTTTCTAATGTTAAATTAAGTATGCAGGTTTGTTACCCTAATAGAACCTAATACAGGACAGCTTTTCGATTTGAATTTAATGCATTTTTGGATTTGTTATGCATTTTATAAAATTTGATTGGTCGTAAAAATAGTGGTTTAAAAATTGGCACAAAGAATGGGTTTCAATTTTAGTCCGAAGGCTGTAATACAGTGAAGGAGTCATTTCCGACCCTATAAACCATATATATTCTTGATCAGCATTAAAAGCTGAATCGATCTAGTTTTGTCCGACCAAAATTAATTTTTTGCAAAATTTTCGAAAATTTCAATTTTTCATAAGGGGTTACATCATTAAAATTGTCGAAAATTGGCAAAAAATTGAATTTTTTAAAATGATAAACTGAGTATGCAGGTTTGTTATCCTAATAAAAACTAGCACAGGACAGCTCTCCGATTTGAATTTAATGCATTTTTGGCTTTGTTATGCATTTTTTAAAGTTTGATAGGTCGCCAAAATTGTGGTAAAAAAATATGGGTAAATATTGGCTCAAAGAATGGATTATAATTTTAGCCACAAGGTTGTTAAAAATGTAAAATTAAGTATGCAGGTTTGTTACCCTAATAAAAACAAACACAGGACAGCTTTCCGATTTGAATTTAATGCATTTTTGGATTTGTTATGAAATCTGTAACATTTGATTGGTCGAAAAAATTGTGGTATAAAAATAATGGTAAATATTGGCTCAAAGAATGGATTATAATTTTAGCCACAAGGTTGTTTCTAATGTTAAATTAAGTATGCAGGTTTGTTACCCTAATAGAACCTAATACAGGACAGCTTTTCGATTTGAGTTTAATGCATTTTTGGATTTGTTATGAATTTTATAAAATTTGATTGGTCGTAAAAATAGTGGTTTAAAAATTGGCACAAAGAATGGGTTTCAATTTTAGTCCGAAGGCTGTAATACAGTGAAGGAGTCATTTCCGACCCTATAAACCATATATATTCTTGATCAGCATTAAAAGCTGAATCGATCTAGCTTTGTCCGACCAAAATCTATTTTTTGCAAAATTTTCGAAAATTTCAATTTTTCATAAGGGGTTACATCATTAAAATTGTCGAAAATTGGCAAAAAATTGAATTTTTAAAAATGATAAACTGAGTATGCAGGTTTGTTATCCTAATAAAAACTAGCACAGGACAGCTCTCCGATTTGAATTTAATGCATTTTTGGCTTTGTTATGCATTTTTTAAAGTTTGATAGGACGCCAAAATTGTGGTAAAAAATATGGGTAAATATTGGCTCAAAGAATGGATTATAATTTTAGCCACAAGGTTGTTAAAAATGTAAAATTAAGTATGCAGGTTTGTTACCCTAATAAAAACTAACACAGGACAGCTTTCCGATTTGAATTTAATGCATTTTTGGATTTGTTATGAAATCTGTAACATTTGATTGGTCGAAAAAATTGTGGTATAAAAATAATGGTAAATATTGGCTCAAAGAATGGATTATAATTTTAGCCACAAGGTTGTTTCTAATGTTAAATTAAGTATGCAGGTTTGTTACCCTAATAGAACCTAATACAGGACAGCTTTTCGATTTGAGTTTAATGCATTTTTGGATTTGTTATGAATTTTATAAAATTTGATTGGTCGTAAAAATAGTGGTTTAAAAATTGGCACAAAGAATGGGTTTCAATTTTAGTCCGAAGGCTGTAATACAGTGAAGGAGTCATTTCCGACTCTATAAACCATATATATTCTTGATCAGCATTAAAAGCTGAATCAATCTAGCTTTGTCCGACCAAAATCTATTTTTTGCAAAATTTTCGAAAATTTCAATTTTTCATAAGGGGTTACATCATTAAAATTGTCGAAAATTGGCAAAAAATTGCATTTTTTAAAATGATAAACTGAGTATGCAGGTTTGTTATCCTAATAAAAACTAGCGCAGGACAGCTCTCCGATTTGAATTTAATGCATTTTTGGCTTTGTTATGCATTTTTTAAAGTTTGATAGGTCGCCAAAATTGTGGTAAAAAATATGGGTAAATATTGGCTCAAAGAATGGATTATAATTTTAGCCACAAGGTTGTTAAAAATGTAAAATTAAGTATGCAGGTTTGTTACCCTAATAAAAACTAACACAGGACAGCTTTCCGATTTGAATTTAATGCATTTTTGGATTTGTTATGAAATCTGTAACATTTGATTGGTCGAAAAAATTGTGGTATAAAAATAATGGTAAATATTGGCTCAAAGAATGGATTATAATTTTAGCCACAAGGTTGTTTCTAATGTTAAATTAAGTATGCAGGTTTGTTACCCTAATAGAACCTAATACAGGACAGCTTTTCGATTTGAGTTTAATGCATTTTTGGATTTGTTATGAATTTTATAAAATTTGATTGGTCGTAAAAATAGTGGTTTAAAAATTGGCACAAAGAATGGGTTTCAATTTTAGTCCGAAGGCTGTAAAACAGTGAAGGAGTCATTTCCGACCCTATAAACCATATATATTCTTGATCAGCATTAAAAGCTGAATCGATCTAGCTTTGTCCGACCAAAATCTATTTTTTTGCAAAATTTTCGAAAATTTCAATTTTTCATAAGGGGTTACATCATTAAAATTGTCGAAAATTGGCAAAAAATTGAATTTTTAAAAATGATAAACTGAGTATGCAGGTTTTTTATCCTAATAAAAACTAGCACAGGACAGCTCTCCGATTTGAATTTAATGCATTTTTGGCTTTGTTATGCATTTTTTAAAGTTTGATAGGTCGCCAAAATTGTGGTAAAAAAATATGGGTAAATATTGGCTCAAAGAATGGATTATAATTTTAGCCACAAGGTTGTTAAAAATGTAAAATTAAGTATGCAGGTTTGTTACCCTAATAAAAACTAACACAGGACAGCTTTTCGATTTGAATTTAATGCATTTTTGGATTTGTTATGAAATCTGTAACATTTGATTGGTCGAAAAAATTGTGGTATAAAAATAATGGTAAATATTGGCTCAAAGAATGGATTATAATTTTAGCCACAAGGTTGTTTCTAATGTTAAATTAAGTATGCAGGTTTGTTACCCTAATAGAACCTAATACAGGACAGCTTTTCGATTTGAATTTAATGCATTTTTGGATTTGTTATGAATTTTATAAAATTTGATTGGTCGTAAAAATAGTGGTTTAAAAATTGGCACAAAGAATGGGTTTCAATTTTAGTCCGAAGGCTGTAAAACAGTGAAGGAGTCATTTCCGACCCTATAAACCATATATATTCTTGATCAGCATTAAAAGCTGAATCGATCTAGCTTTGTCCGACCAAAATCTATTTTTTGCAAAATTTTCGAAAATTTCAATTTTTCATAAGGGGTTACATCATTAAAATTGTCGAAAATTGGAAAAAAATTGAATTTTTTAAAATGATAAACTGAGTATGCAGGTTTGTTATACTAATAATAACTAGCACAGGACAGCTCTCCGATTTGAATTTAATGCATTTTTGGCTTTGTTATGCATTTTTTAAAGTTTGATAGGTCGCCAAAATTATGGTAAAAAATATGGGTAAATATTGGCTCAAAGAATGGATTATAATTTTAGCAACAAGGTTGTTAAAAATGTAAAATTAAGTATGCAGGTTTGTTACCCTAATAAAAACTAACACAGGACAGCTTTCCGATTTGAATTTAATGCATTTTTGGATTTGTTATGAAATCTGTAACATTTGATTGGTCGAAAAAATTGTGGTATAAAAATAATGGTAAATATTGGCTCAAAGAATGGATTATAATTTTAGCCACAAGGTTGTTTCTAATGTTAAATTAAGTATGCAGGTTTGTTACCCTAATAAAAACTAACACAGGACAGCTTTCCGATTTGAATTTAATGCATTTTTGGATTTGTTATGAAATCTGTAACATTTGATTGGTCGAAAAAATTGTGGTATAAAAATAATGGTAAATATTGGCTCAAAGAATGGATTATAATTTTAGCCACAAGGTTGTTTCTAATGTTAAATTAAGTATGCAGGTTTGTTACCCTAATAGAACCTAATACAGGACAGCTTTTCGATTTGAGTTTAATGCATTTTTGGATTTGTTATGAATTTTATAAAATTTGATTGGTCGTAAAAATAGTGGTTTAAAAATTGGCACAAAGAATGGGTTTCAATTTTAGTCCGAAGGCTGTAATACAGTGAAGGAGTCATTTCCGACCCTATAAACCATATATATTCTTGATCAGCATTAAAAGCTGAATCGATCTAGCTTTGTCCGACCAAAATCTATTTTTTGCAAAATTTTCGAAAATTTCAATTTTTCATAAGGGGTTACATCATTAAAATTGTCGAAAATTGGCAAAAAAGTGAATTTTTTAGAATGATAAACTGAGTATGCAGGTTTGTTATCCTAATAAAAACTAGCACAGGACAGCTCTTCGATTTGAATTTAATGCATTTTTGGCTTTGTTATGCATTTTTTAAAGTTTGATAGGTCGCCAAAATTGTGGTAAAAAAATATGGGTAAATATTGGCTCAAAGAATGGATTATAATTTTAGCCACAAGGTTGTTAAAAATGTAAAATTAAGTATGCAGGTTTGTTACCCTAATAAAAACTAACACAGGACAGCTTTCCGATTTGAATTTAATGCATTTTTGGATTTGTTATGAAATCTGTAACATTTGATTGGTCGAAAAAATTGTGGTATAAAAATAATGGTAAATATTGGCTCAAAGAATGGATTATAATTTTAGCCACAAGGTTGTTTCTAATGTTAAATTAAGTATGCAGGTTTGTTACCCTAATAGAACCTAATACAGGACAGCTTTTCGATTTGAATTTAATGCATTTTTGGATTTGTTATGAATTTTATAAAATTTGATTGGTCGTAAAAATAGTGGTTTAAAAATTGGCACAAAGAATGGGTTTCAATTTTAGTCCGAAGGCTGTAAAACAGTGAAGGAGTCATTTCCGACCCTATAAACCATATATATTCTTGATCAGCATTAAAAGCTGAATCGATCTAGCTTTGTCCGACCAAAATCTATTTTTTGCAAAATTTTCGAAAATTTCAATTTTTCATAAGGGGTTACATCATTAAAATTGTCGAAAATTGGCAAAAAATTGAATTTTTTAAAATGATAAACTGAGTATGCAGGTTTGTTATCCTAATAAAAACTAGCACAGGACAGCTCTCCGATTTGAATTTAATGCATTTTTGGCTTTGTTATGCATTTTTTAAAGTTTGATAGGTCGCCAAAATTGTGGTAAAAAAATATGGGTAAATATTGGCTCAAAGAATGGATTATAATTTTAGCCACAAGGTTGTTAAAAATGTAAAATTAAGTATGCAGGTTTGTTACCCTAATAAAAACTAACACAGGACAGCTTTCCGATTTGAATTTAATGCATTTTTGGATTTGTTATGAAATCTGTAACATTTGATTGGTCGAAAAAATTGTGGTATAAAAATATTGGTAAATATTGGCTCAAAGAATGGATTATAATTTTAGCCACAAGGTTGTTATTAAGTATGCAGGTTTGTTACCCTAATAGAACCTAATACAGGACAGCTTTTCGATTTGAATTTAATGCATTTTTGGATTTGTTATGAATTTTATAAAATTTGATTGGTCGTAAAAATAGTGGTTTAAAAATTGGCACAAAGAATGGGTTTCAATTTTAGTCCGAAGGCTGTAAAACAGTGAAGGAGTCATTTCCGACCCTATAAACCATATATATTCTTGATCAGCATTAAAAGCTGAATCGATCTAGCTTTGTCCGACCAAAATCTATTTTTTGCAAAATTTTCGAAAATTTCAATTTTTCATAAGGGGTTACATCATTAAAATTGTCGAAAATTGGCAAAAAATTGAATTTTTTAAAATGATAAACTGAGTATGCAGGTTTGTTATCCTAATAAAAACTAGCACAGGACAGCTCTCCGATTTGAATTTAATGCATTTTTGGCTTTGTTATGCATTTTTTAAAGTTTGATAGGTCGCCAAAATTGTGGTAAAAAAATATGGGTAAATATTGGCTCAAAGAATGGATTATAATTTTAGCCACAAGGTTGTTAAAAATGTAAAATTAAGTATGCAGGTTTGTTACCCTAATAAAAACTAACACAGGACAGCTTTCCGATTTGAATTTAATGCATTTTTGGATTTGTTATGAAATCTGTAACATTTGATTGGTCGAAAAAATTGTGGTATAAAAATAATGGTAAATATTGGCTCAAAGAATGGATTATAATTTTAGCCACAAGGTTGTTTCTAATGTTAAATTAAGTATGCAGGTTTGTTACCCTAATAGAACCTAATACAGGACAGCTTTTCGATTTGAATTTAATGCATTTTTGGATTTGTTATGAATTTTATAAAATTTGATTGGTCGTAAAAATAGTGGTTTAAAAATTGGCACAAAGAATGGGTTTCAATTTTAGTCCGAAGGCTGTAAAACAGTGAAGGAGTCATTTCCGACCCTATAAACCATATATATTCTTGATCAGCATTAAAAGCTGAATCGATCTAGCTTTGTCCGACCAAAATCTATTTTTTGCAAAATTTTCGAAAATTTCAATTTTTCATAAGGGGTTACATCATTAAAATTGTCGAAAATTGGCAAAAAATTGAATTTTTTAAAATGATAAACTGAGTATGCAGGTTTGTTATCCTAATAAAAACTAGCACAGGACAGCTCTCCGATTTGAATTTAATGCATTTTTGGCTTTGTTATGCATTTTTTAAAGTTTGATAGGTCGCCAAAATTGTGGTAAAAAAATATGGGTAAATATTGGCTCAAAGAATGGATTATAATTTTAGCCACAAGGTTGTTAAAAATGTAAAATTAAGTATGCAGGTTTGTTACCCTAATAAAAACTAACACAGGACAGCTTTCCGATTTGAATTTAATGCATTTTTGGATTTGTTATGAAATCTGTAACATTTGATTGGTCGAAAAAATTGTGGTATAAAAATATTGGTAAATATTGGCTCAAAGAATGGATTATAATTTTAGCCACAAGGTTGTTATTAAGTATGCAGGTTTGTTACCCTAATAGAACCTAATACAGGACAGCTTTTCGATTTGAATTTAATGCATTTTTGGATTTGTTATGAATTTTATAAAATTTGATTGGTCGTAAAAATAGTGGTTTAAAAATTGGCACAAAGAATGGGTTTCAATTTTAGTCCGAAGGCTGTAAAACAGTGAAGGAGTCATTTCCGACCCTATAAACCATATATATTCTTGATCAGCATTAAAAGCTGAATCGATCTAGCTTTGTCCGACCAAAATCTATTTTTTGCAAAATTTTCGAAAATTTCAATTTTTCATAAGGGGTTACATCATTAAAATTGTCGAAAATTGGCAAAAAATTGAATTTTTTAAAATGATAAACTGAGTATGCAGGTTTGTTATCCTAATAAAAACTAGCACAGGACAGCTCTCCGATTTGAATTTAATGCATTTTTGGCTTTGTTATGCATTTTTTAAAGTTTGATAGGTCGCCAAAATTGTGGTAAAAAAATATGGGTAAATATTGGCTCAAAGAATGGATTATAATTTTAGCCACAAGGTTGTTAAAAATGTAAAATTAAGTATGCAGGTTTGTTACCCTAATAAAAACTAACACAGGACAGCTTTCCGATTTGAATTTAATGCATTTTTGGATTTGTTATGAAATCTGTAACATTTGATTGGTCGAAAAAATTGTGGTATAAAAATAATGGTAAATATTGGCTCAAAGAATGGATTATAATTTTAGCCACAAGGTTGTTTCTAATGTTAAATTAAGTATGCAGGTTTGTTACCCTAATAGAACCTAATACAGGACAGCTTTTCGATTTGAATTTAATGCATTTTTGTATTTGTTATGAATTTTATAAAATTTGATTGGTCGTAAAAATAGTGGTTTAAAAATTGGCACAAAGAATGGGTTTCAATTTTAGTCCGAAGGCTGTAAAACAGTGAAGGAGTCATTTCCGACCCTATAAACCATATATATTCTTGATCAGCATTAAAAGCTGAATCGATCTAGCTTTGTCCGACCAAAATCTATTTTTTACAAAATTTTCGAAAATTTCAATTTTTCATAAGGGGTTACATCATTAAAATTGTCGAAAATTGGCAAAAAATTGAATTTTTTAAAATGATAAACTGAGTATGCAGGTTTGTTATCCTAATAAAAACTAGCACAGGACAGCTCTCCGATTTGAATTTAATGCATTTTTGGCTTTGTTATGCATTTTTTAAAGTTTGATAGGTCGCCAAAATTGTGGTAAAAAAATATGGGTAAATATTGGCTCAAAGAATGGATTATAATTTTAGCCACAAGGTTGTTAAAAATGTAAAATTAAGTATGCAGGTTTGTTACCCTAATAAAAACTAACACAGGACAGCTTTCCGATTTGAATTTAATGCATTTTTGGATTTGTTATGAAATCTGTAACATTTGATTGGTCGAAAAAATTGTGGTATAAAAATAATGGTAAATATTGGCTCAAAGAATGGATTATAATTTTAGCCACAAGGTTGTTTCTAATGTTAAATTAAGTATGCAGGTTTGTTACCCTAATAGAACCTAATACAGGACAGCTTTTCGATTTGAATTTAATGCATTTTTGTATTTGTTATGAATTTTATAAAATTTGATTGGTCGTAAAAATAGTGGTTTAAAAATTGGCACAAAGAATGGGTTTCAATTTTAGTCCGAAGGCTGTAAAACAGTGAAGGAGTCATTTCCGACCCTATAAATCATATATATTCTTGATCAGCATTAAAAGCTGAATCGATCTAGCTTTGTCCGACCAAAATCTATTTTTTGCAAAATTTTCGAAAATTTCAATTTTTCATAAGGGGTTACATCATTAAAATTGTCGAAAATTGGCAAAAAATTGAATTTTTTAAAATGATAAACTGAGTATGCAGGTTTGTTATCCTAATAAAAACTAGCACAGGACAGCTCTCCGATTTGAATTTAATGCATTTTTGGCTTTGTTATGCATTTTTTAAAGTTTGATAGGTCGCCAAAATTGTGGTAAAAAAATATGGGTAAATATTGGCTCAAAGAATGGATTATAATTTTAGCCACAAGGTTGTTAAAAATGTAAAATTAAGTATGCAGGTTTGTTACCCTAATAAAAACTAACACAGGACAGCTTTCCGATTTGAATTTAATGCATTTTTGGATTTGTTATGAAATCTGTAACATTTGATTGGTCGAAAAAATTGTGGTATAAAAATAATGGTAAATATTGGCTCAAAGAATGGATTATAATTTTAGCCACAAGGTTGTTATTAAGTATGCAGGTTTGTTACCCTAATAGAACCTAATACAGGACAGCTTTTCGATTTGAATTTAATGCATTTTTGTATTTGTTATGAATTTTATAAAATTTGATTGGTCGTAAAAATAGTGGTTTAAAAATTGGCACAAAGAATGGGTTTCAATTTTAGTCCGAAGGCTGTAAAACAGTGAAGGAGTCATTTCCGACCCTATAAACCATATATATTCTTGATCAGCATTAAAAGCTGAATCGATCTAGCTTTGTCCGACCAAAATCTATTTTTTGCAAAATTTTCGAAAATTTCAATTTTTCATAATTCATTAAAATTGTCGAAAATTGGCAAAAAATTGAATTTTTTAAAATGATAAACTGAGTATGCAGGTTTGTTATCCTAATAAAAACTAGCACAGGACAGCTCTCCGATTTGAATTTAATGCATTTTTGGCTTTGTTATGCATTTTTTAAAGTTTGATAGGTCGCCAAAATTGTGGTAAAAAAATATGGGTAAATATTGGCTCAAAGAATGGATTATAATTTTAGCCACAAGGTTGTTAAAAATGTAAAATTAAGTATGCAGGTTTGTTACCCTAATAAAAACTAACACAGGACAGCTTTCCGATTTGAATTTAATGCATTTTTGGATTTGTTATGAAATCTGTAACATTTGATTGGTCGAAAAAATTGTGGTATAAAAATAATGGTAAATATTGGCTCAAAGAATGGATTATAATTTTAGCCACAAGGTTGTTATTAAGTATGCAGGTTTGTTACCCTAATAGAACCTAATACAGGACAGCTTTTCGATTTGAATTTAATGCATTTTTGTATTTGTTATGAATTTTATAAAATTTGATTGGTCGTAAAAATAGTGGTTTAAAAATTGGCACAAAGAATGGGTTTCAATTTTAGTCCGAAGGCTGTAAAACAGTGAAGGAGTCATTTCCGACCCTATAAATCATATATATTCTTGATCAGCATTAAAAGCTGAATCGATCTAGCTTTGTCCGACCAAAATCTATTTTTTGCAAAATTTTCGAAAATTTAAATTTTTCATAAGGGGTTACATCATTAAAATTGTCGAAAATTGGCAAAAAATTGAATTTTTAAAAATGATAAACTGAGTATGCAGGTTTGTTATCCTAATAAAAACTAGCACAGGACAGCTCTCCGATTTGAATTTAATGCATTTTTGGCTTTGTTATGCATTTTTTAAAGTTTGATAGGTCGCCAAAATTGTGGTAAAAAAATATGGGTAAATATTGGCTCAAAGAATGGATTATAAATTTAGCCACAAGGTTGTTAAAAATGTAAAATTAAGTATGCAGGTTTGTTACCCTAATAAAAACTAACACAGGACAGCTTTCCGATTTGAATTTAATGCATTTTTGGATTTGTTATGAAATCTGTAACATTTGATTGGTCGAAAAAATTGTGGTATAAAAATAATGGTAAATATTGGCTCAAAGAATGGATTATAATTTTAGCCACAAGGTTGTTTCTAATGTTAAATTAAGTATGCAGGTTTGTTACCCTAATAGAACCTAATACAGGACAGCTTTTCGATTTGAATTTAATGCATTTTTGGATTTGTTATGAATTTTATAAAATTTGATTGGTCGTAAAAATAGTGGTTTAAAAATTGGCACAAAGAATGGGTTTCAATTTTAGTCCGAAGGCTGTAAAACAGTGAAGGAGTCATTTCCGACCCTATAAACCATATATATTCTTGATCAGCATTAAAAGCTGAATCGATCTAGCTTTGTCCGACCAAAATCTATTTTTTGCAAAATTTTCGAAAATTTCAATTTTTCATAAGGGGTTACATCATTAAAATTGTCGAAAATTGGCAAAAAATTGAATTTTTTAAAATGATAAACTGAGTATGCAGGTTTGTTATCCTAATAAAAACTAGCACAGGACAGCTCTCCGATTTGAATTTAATGCATTTTTGGCTTTGTTATGCATTTTTTAAAGTTTGATAGGTCGCCAAAATTGTGGTAAAAAAATATGGGTAAATATTGGCTCAAAGAATGGATTATAATTTTAGCCACAAGGTTGTTAAAAATGTAAAATTAAGTATGCAGGTTTGTTACCCTAATAAAAACTAACACAGGACAGCTTTTCGATTTGAATTTAATGCATTTTTGGATTTGTTATGAAATCTGTAACATTTGATTGGTCGAAAAAATTGTGGTATAAAAATAATGGTAAATATTGGCTCAAAGAATGGATTATAATTTTAGCCACAAGGTTGTTTCTAATGTTAAATTAAGTATGCAGGTTTGTTACCCTAATAGAACCTAATACAGGACAGCTTTTCGATTTGAATTTAATGCATTTTTGGATTTGTTATGAATTTTATAAAATTTGATTGGTCGTAAAAATAGTGGTTTAAAAATTGGCACAAAGAATGGGTTTCAATTTTAGTCCGAAGGCTGTAAAACAGTGAAGGAGTCATTTCCGACCCTATAAACCATATATATTCTTGATCAGCATTAAAAGCTGAATCGATCTAGCTTTGTCCGACCAAAATCTATTTTTTGCAAAATTTTTGAAAATTTCAATTTTTCATAAGGGGTTACATCATTAAAATTGTCGAAAATTGGCAAAAAATTGAATTTTTAAAATGATAAACTGAGTATGCAGGTTTGTTATCCTAATAAAAACTAGCACAGGACAGCTCTCCGATTTGAATTTAATGCATTTTTGGCTTTGTTATGCATTTTTTAAAGTTTGATAGGTCGCCAAAATTGTGGTAAAAAAATATGGGTAAATATTGGCTCAAAGAATGGATTATAATTTTAGCCACAAGGTTGTTAAAAATGTAAAATTAAGTATGCAGGTTTGTTACCCTAATAAAAACTAACACAGGACAGCTTTCCGATTTGAATTTAATGCATTTTTGGATTTGTTATGAAATCTGTAACATTTGATTGGTCGAAAAAATTGTGGTATAAAAATAATGGTAAATATTGGCTCAAAGAATGGATTATAATTTTAGCCACAAGGTTGTTTCTAATGTTAAATTAAGTATGCAGGTTTGTTACCCTAATAGAACCTAATACAGGACAGCTTTTCGATTTGAATTTAATGCATTTTTGTATTTGTTATGAATTTTATAAAATTTGATTGGTCGTAAAAATAGTGGTTTAAAAATTGGCACAAAGAATGGGTTTCAATTTTAGTCCGAAGGCTGTAAAACAGTGAAGGAGTCATTTCCGACCCTATAAACCATATATATTCTTGATCAGCATTAAAAGCTGAATCGATCTAGCTTTGTCCGACCAAAATCTATTTTTTACAAAATTTTCGAAAATTTCAATTTTTCATAAGGGGTTACATCATTAAAATTGTCGAAAATTGGCAAAAAATTGAATTTTTTAAAATGATAAACTGAGTATGCAGGTTTGTTATCCTAATAAAAACTAGCACAGGACAGCTCTCCGATTTGAATTTAATGCATTTTTGGCTTTGTTATGCATTTTTTAAAGTTTGATAGGTCGCCAAAATTGTGGTATAAAAATAATGGTAAATATTGGCTCAAAGAATGGATTATAATTTTAGCCACAAGGTTGTTTCTAATGTTAAATTAAGTATGCAGGTTTGTTACCCTAATAGAACCTAATACAGGACAGCTTTTCGATTTGAATTTAATGCATTTTTGGATTTGTTATGAATTTTATAAAATTTGATTGGTCGTAAAAATAGTGGTTTAAAAATTGGCACAAAGAATGGGTTTCAATTTTAGTCCGAAGGCTGTAAAACAGTGAAGGAGTCATTTCCGACCCTATAAACCATATATATTCTTGATCAGCATTAAAAGCTGAATCGATCTAGCTTTGTCCGACCAAAATCTATTTTTTGCAAAATTTTCGAAAATTTCAATTTTTCATAAGGGGTTACATCATTAAAATTGTCGAAAATTGGCAAAAAATTGAATTTTTAAAAATGATAAACTGAGTATGCAGGTTTGTTATCCTAATAAAAACTAGCACAGGACAGCTCTCCGATTTGAATTTAATGCATTTTTGGCTTTGTTATGCATTTTTTAAAGTTTGATAGGTCGCCAAAATTGTGGTAAAAAAATATGGGTAAATATTGGCTCAAAGAATGGATTATAATTTTAGCCACAAGGTTGTTAAAAATGTAAAATTAAGTATGCAGGTTTGTTACCCTAATAAAAACTAACACAGGACAGCTTTCCGATTTGAATTTAATGCATTTTTGGATTTGTTATGAAATCTGTAACATTTGATTGGTCGAAAAAATTGTGGTATAAAAATAATGGTAAATATTGGCTCAAAGAATGGATTATAATTTTAGCCACAAGGTTGTTTCTAATGTTAAATTAAGTATGCAGGTTTGTTAGCCTAATAGAACCTAATACAGGACAGCTTTTCGATTTGAATTTAATGCATTTTTGGATTTGTTATGAATTTTATAAAATTTGATTGGTCGTAAAAATAGTGGTTTAAAAATTGGCACAAAGAATGGGTTTCAATTTTAGTCCGAAGGCTGTAAAACAGTGAAGGAGTCATTTCCGACCCTATAAACCATATATATTCTTGATCAGCATTAAAAGCTGAATCGATCTAGCTATGTCCGACCAAAATCTATTTTTTGCAAAATTTTCGAAAATTTCAATTTTTCATAAGGGGTTACATCATTAAAATTGTCGAAAATTGGCAAAAAATTGAATTTTTTAAAATGATAAACTGAGTATGCAGGTTTGTTATCCTAATAAAAACTAGCACAGGACAGCTCTCCGATTTGAATTTAATGCATTTTTGGCTTTGTTATGCATTTTTTAAAGTTTGATAGGTCGCCAAAATTGTGGTAAAAAAATATGGGTAAATATTGGCTCAAAGAATGGATTATAATTTTAGCCACAAGGTTGTTAAAAATGTAAAATTAAGTATGCAGGTTTGTTACCCTAATAAAAACTAACACAGGACAGCTTTCCGATTTGAATTTAATGCATTTTTGGATTTGTTATGAAATCTGTAACATTTGATTGGTCGAAAAAATTGTGGTATAAAAATAATGGTAAATATTGGCTCAAAGAATGGATTATAATTTTAGCCACAAGGTTGTTTCTAATGTTAAATTAAGTATGCAGGTTTGTTACCCTAATAGAACCTAATACAGGACAGCTTTTCGATTTGAATTTAATGCATTTTTGTATTTGTTATGAATTTTATAAAATTTGATTGGTCGTAAAAATAGTGGTTTAAAAATTGGCACAAAGAATGGGTTTCAATTTTAGTCCGAAGGCTGTAAAACAGTGAAGGAGTCATTTCCGACCCTATAAATCATATATATTCTTGATCAGCATTAAAAGCTGAATCGATCTAGCTTTGTCCGACCAAAATCTATTTTTTGCAAAATTTTCGAAAATTTCAATTTTTCATAAGGGGTTACATCATTAAAATTGTCGAAAATTGGCAAAAAATTGAATTTTTTAAAATGATAAACTGAGTATGCAGGTTTGTTATCCTAATAAAAACTAGCACAGGACAGCTCTCCGATTTGAATTTAATGCATTTTTGGCTTTGTTATGCATTTTTTAAAGTTTGATAGGTCGCCAAAATTGTGGTAAAAAAATATGGGTAAATATTGGCTCAAAGAATGGATTATAATTTTAGCCACAAGGTTGTTAAAAATGTAAAATTAAGTATGCAGGTTTGTTACCCTAATAAAAACTAACACAGGACAGCTTTCCGATTTGAATTTAATGCATTTTTGGATTTGTTATGAAATCTGTAACATTTGATTGGTCGAAAAAATTGTGGTATAAAAATAATGGTAAATATTGGCTCAAAGAATGGATTATAATTTTAGCCACAAGGTTGTTTCTAATGTTAAATTAAGTATGCAGGTTTGTTACCCTAATAGAACCTAATACAGGACAGCTTTTCGATTTGAATTTAATGCATTTTTGGATTTGTTATGAATTTTATAAAATTTGATTGGTCGTAAAAATAGTGGTTTAAAAATTGGCACAAAGAATGGGTTTCAATTTTAGTCCGAAGGCTGTAAAACAGTGAAGGAGTCATTTCCGACCCTATAAACCATATATATTCTTGATCAGCATTAAAAGCTGAATCGATCTAGCTTTGTCCGACCAAAATCTATTTTTTGCAAAATTTTCGAAAATTTCAATTTTTCATCATTAAAATTGTCGAAAATTGGCAAAAAATTGAATTTTTTAAAATGATAAACTGAGTATGCAGGTTTGTTATCCTAATAAAAACTAGCACAGGACAGCTCTCCGATTTGAATTTAATGCATTTTTGGCTTTGTTATGCATTTTTTAAAGTTTGATAGGTCGCCAAAATTGTGGTAAAAAAATATGGGTAAATATTGGCTCAAAGAATGGATTATAATTTTAGCCACAAGGTTGTTAAAAATGTAAAATTAAGTATGCAGGTTTGTTACCCTAATAAAAACTAACACAGGACAGCTTTCCGATTTGAATTTAATGCATTTTTGGATTTGTTATGAAATCTGTAACATTTGATTGGTCGAAAAAATTGTGGTATAAAAATAATGGTAAATATTGGCTCAAAGAATGGATTATAATTTTAGCCACAAGGTTGTTTCTAATGTTAAATTAAGTATGCAGGTTTGTTACCCTAATAGAACCTAATACAGGACAGCTTTTCGATTTGAATTTAATGCATTTTTGGATTTGTTATGAATTTTATAAAATTTGATTGGTCGTAAAAATAGTGGTTTAAAAATTGGCACAAAGAATGGGTTTCAATTTTAGTCCGAAGGCTGTAAAACAGTGAAGGAGTCATTTCCGACCCTATAAACCATATATATTCTTGATCAGCATTAAAAGCTGAATCGATCTAGCTTTGTCCGACCAAAATCTATTTTTTGCAAAATTTTCGAAAATTTCAATTTTTCATAAGGGGTTACATCATTAAAATTGTCGAAAATTGGCAAAAAATTGAATTTTTAAAAATGATAAACTGAGTATGCAGGTTTGTTATCCTAATAAAAACTAGCACAGGACAGCTCTCCGATTTGAATTTAATGCATTTTTGGCTTTGTTATGCATTTTTTAAAGTTTGATAGGTCGCCAAAATTGTGGTAAAAAAATATGGGTAAATATTGGCTCAAAGAATGGATTATAATTTTAGCCACAAGGTTGTTATTAAGTATGCAGGTTTGTTACCCTAATAGAACCTAATACAGGACAGCTTTTCGATTTGAATTTAATGCATTTTTGTATTTGTTATGAATTTTATAAAATTTGATTGGTCGTAAAAATAGTGGTTTAAAAATTGGCACAAAGAATGGGTTTCAATTTTAGTCCGAGGGCTGTAAAACAGTGAAGGAGTCATTTCCGACCCTATAAATCATATATATTCTTGATCAGCATTAAAAGCTGAATCGATCTAGCTTTGTCCGACCAAAATCTATTTTTTGCAAAATTTTTGAAAATTTCAATTTTTCATAAGGGGTTACATCATTAAAATTGTCGAAAATTGGCAAAAAATTGAATTTTTTAAAATGATAAACTGAGTATGCAGGTTTGTTATCCTAATAAAAACTAGCACAGGACAGCTCTCCGATTTGAATTTAATGCATTTTTGGCTTTGTTATGCATTTTTTAAAGTTTGATAGGTCGCCAAAATTGTGGTAAAAAAATATGGGTAAATATTGGCTCAAAGAATGGATTATAATTTTAGCCACAAGGTTGTTAAAAATGTAAAATTAAGTATGCAGGTTTGTTACCCTAATAAAAACTAACACAGGACAGCTTTCCGATTTGAATTTAATGCATTTTTGGATTTGTTATGAAATCTGTAACATTTGATTGGTCGAAAAAATTGTGGTATAAAAATAATGGTAAATATTGGCTCAAAGAATGGATTATAATTTTAGCCACAAGGTTGTTTCTAATGTTAAATTAAGTATGCAGGTTTGTTAGCCTAATAGAACCTAATACAGGACAGCTTTTCGATTTGAATTTAATGCATTTTTGGATTTGTTATGAATTTTATAAAATTTGATTGGTCGTAAAAATAGTGGTTTAAAAATTGGCACAAAGAATGGGTTTCAATTTTAGTCCGAAGGCTGTAAAACAGTGAAGGAGTCATTTCCGACCCTATAAACCATATATATTCTTGATCAGCATTAAAAGCTGAATCGATCTAGCTATGTCCGACCAAAATCTATTTTTTGCAAAATTTTCGAAAATTTCAATTTTTCATAAGGGGTTACATCATTAAAATTGTCGAAAATTGGCAAAAAATTGAATTTTTAAAAATGATAAACTGAGTATGCAGGTTTGTTATCCTAATAAAAACTAGCACAGGACAGCTCTCCGATTTGAATTTAATGCATTTTTGGCTTTGTTATGCATTTTTTAAAGTTTGATAGGTCGCCAAAATTGTGGTAAAAAAATATGGGTAAATATTGGCTCAAAGAATGGATTATAATTTTAGCCACAAGGTTGTTAAAAATGTAAAATTAAGTATGCAGGTTTGTTACCCTAATAAAAACTAACACAGGACAGCTTTCCGATTTGAATTTAATGCATTTTTGGATTTGTTATGAAATCTGTAACATTTGATTGGTCGAAAAAATTGTGGTATAAAAATAATGGTAAATATTGGCTCAAAGAATGGATTATAATTTTAGCCACAAGGTTGTTTCTAATGTTAAATTAAGTATGCCGGTTTGTTACCCTAATAGAACCTAATACAGGACAGCTTTTCGATTTGAATTTAATGCATTTTTGGATTTGTTATGAATTTTATAAAATTTGATTGGTCGTAAAAATAGTGGTTTAAAAATTGGCACAAAGAATGGGTTTCAATTTTAGTCCGAGGGCTGTAAAACAGTGAAGGAGTCATTTCCGACCCTATAAATCATATATATTCTTGATCAGCATTAAAAGCTGAATCGATCTAGCTATGTCCGACCAAAATCTATTTTTTGCAAAATTTTCGAAAATTTCAATTTTTCATAAGGGGTTACATCATTAAAATTGTCGAAAATTGGCAAAAAATTGAATTTTTTAAAATGATAAACTGAGTATGCAGGTTTGTTATCCTAATAAAAACTAGCACAGGACAGCTCTCCGATTTGAATTTAATGCATTTTTGGCTTTGTTATGCATTTTTTAAAGTTTGATAGGTCGCCAAAATTGTGGTAAAAAAATATGGGTAAATATAGGCTCAAAGAATGGATTATAATTTTAGCCACAAGGTTGTTAAAAATGTAAAATTAAGTATGCAGGTTTGTTATCCTAATAAAAACTAACACAGGACAGCTTTCCGATTTGAATTTAATGCATTTTTGGATTTGTTATGAAATCTGTAACATTTGATTGGTCGAAAAAATTGTGGTATAAAAATAATGGTAAATATTGGCTCAAAGAATGGATTATAATTTTAGCCACAAGGTTGTTTCTAATGTTAAATGAAGTATGCAGGTTTGTTACCCTAATAGAACCTAATACAGGACAGCTTTTCGATTTGAATTTAATGCATTTTTGTATTTGTTATGAATTTTATAAAATTTGATTGGTCGTAAAAATAGTGGTTTAAAAATTGGCACAAAGAATGGGTTTCAATTTTAGTCCGAAGGCTGTAAAACAGTGAAGGAGTCATTTCCGACCCTATAAACCATATATATTCTTGATCAGCATAAAAAGCTGAATCAATCTAGCTTTGTCCGACCAAAATCTATTTTTTGCAAAATTTTCGAAAATTTCAATTTTTCATAAGGGGTTACATCATTAAAATTGTCGAAAATTGGCAAAAAATTGAATTTTTTAAAATGATAAACTGAGTATGCAGGTTTGTTATCCTAATAAAAACTAGCACAGGACAGCTCTCCGATTTGAATTTAATGCATTTTTGGCTTTGTTATGCATTTTTTAAAGTTTGATAGGTCGCCAAAATTGTGGTAAAAAAATATGGGTAAATATTGGCTCAAAGAATGGATTATAATTTTAGCCACAAGGTTGTTAAAAATGTAAAATTAAGTATGCAGGTTTGTTACCCTAATAAAAACTAACACAGGACAGCTTTCCGATTTGAATTTAATGCATTTTTGGATTTGTTATGAAATCTGTAACATTTGATTGGTCGAAAAAATTGTGGTATAAAAATAATGGTAAATATTGGCTCAAAGAATGGATTATAATTTTAGCCACAAGGTTGTTTCTAATGTTAAATTAAGTATGCAGGTTTGTTAGCCTAATAGAACCTAATACAGGACAGCTTTTCGATTTGAATTTAATGCATTTTTGGATTTGTTATGAATTTTATAAAATTTGATTGGTCGTAAAAATAGTGGTTTAAAAATTGGCACAAAGAATGGGTTTCAATTTTAGTCCGAAGGCTGTAAAACAGTGAAGGAGTCATTTCCGACCCTATAAACCATATATATTCTTGATCAGCATTAAAAGCTGAATCGATCTAGCTATGTCCGACCAAAATCTATTTTTTGCAAAATTTTCGAAAATTTCAATTTTTCATAAGGGGTTACATCATTAAAATTGTCGAAAATTGGCAAAAAATTGAATTTTTAAAAATGATAAACTGAGTATGCAGGTTTGTTATCCTAATAAAAACTAGCACAGGACAGCTCTCCGATTTGAATTTAATGCATTTTTGGCTTTGTTATGCATTTTTTAAAGTTTGATAGGTCGCCAAAATTGTGGTAAAAAAATATGGGTAAATATTGGCTCAAAGAATGGATTATAATTTTAGCCACAAGGTTGTTAAAAATGTAAAATTAAGTATGCAGGTTTGTTACCCTAATAAAAACTAACACAGGACAGCTTTCCGATTTGAATTTAATGCATTTTTGGATTTGTTATGAAATCTGTAACATTTGATTGGTCGAAAAAATTGTGGTATAAAAATAATGGTAAATATTGGCTCAAAGAATGGATTATAATTTTAGCCACAAGGTTGTTATTAAGTATGCAGGTTTGTTACCCTAATAGAACCTAATACAGGACAGCTTTTCGATTTGAATTTAATGCATTTTTGTATTTGTTATGAATTTTATAAAATTTGATTGGTCGTAAAAATAGTGGTTTAAAAATTGGCACAAAGAATGGGTTTCAATTTTAGTCCGAAGGCTGTAAAACAGTGAAGGAGTCATTTCCGACCCTATAAATCATATATATTCTTGATCAGCATTAAAAGCTGAATCGATCTAGCTTTGTCCGACCAAAATCTATTTTTTGCAAAATTTTCGAAAATTTCAATTTTTCATAAGGGGTTACATCATTAAAATTGTCGAAAATTGGCAAAAATTGAATTTTTAAAAATGATAAACTGAGTATGCAGGTTTGTTATCCTAATAAAAACTAGCACAGGACAGCTCTCCGATTTGAATTTAATGCATTTTTGGCTTTGTTATGCATTTTTTAAAGTTTGATAGGTCGCCAAAATTGTGGTAAAAAAATATGGGTAAATATTGGCTCAAAGAATGGATTATAATTTTAGCCACAAGGTTGTTAAAAATGTAAAATTAAGTATGCAGGTTTGTTACCCTAATAAAAACTAACACAGGACAGCTTTCCGATTTGAATTTAATGCATTTTTGGATTTGTTATGAAATCTGTAACATTTGATTGGTCGAAAAAATTGTGGTATAAAAATAATGGTAAATATTGGCTCAAAGAATGGATTATAATTTTAGCCACAAGGTTGTTTCTAATGTTAAATTAAGTATGCCGGTTTGTTACCCTAATAGAACCTAATACAGGACAGCTTTTCGATTTGAATTTAATGCATTTTTGGATTTGTTATGAATTTTATAAAATTTGATTGGTCGTAAAAATAGTGGTTTAAAAATTGGCACAAAGAATGGGTTTCAATTTTAGTCCGAGGGCTGTAAAACAGTGAAGGAGTCATTTCCGACCCTATAAATCATATATATTCTTGATCAGCATTAAAAGCTGAATCGATCTAGCTATGTCCGACCAAAATCTATTTTTTGCAAAATTTTCGAAAATTTCAATTTTTCATAAGGGGTTACATCATTAAAATTGTCGAAAATTGGCAAAAAATTGAATTTTTTAAAATGATAAACTGAGTATGCAGGTTTGTTATCCTAATAAAAACTAGCACAGGACAGCTCTCCGATTTGAATTTAATGCATTTTTGGCTTTGTTATGCATTTTTTAAAGTTTGATAGGTCGCCAAAATTGTGGTAAAAAAATATGGGTAAATATAGGCTCAAAGAATGGATTATAATTTTAGCCACAAGGTTGTTAAAAATGTAAAATTAAGTATGCAGGTTTGTTATCCTAATAAAAACTAACACAGGACAGCTTTCCGATTTGAATTTAATGCATTTTTGGATTTGTTATGAAATCTGTAACATTTGATTGGTCGAAAAAATTGTGGTATAAAAATAATGGTAAATATTGGCTCAAAGAATGGATTATAATTTTAGCCACAAGGTTGTTTCTAATGTTAAATGAAGTATGCAGGTTTGTTACCCTAATAGAACCTAATACAGGACAGCTTTTCGATTTGAATTTAATGCATTTTTGTATTTGTTATGAATTTTATAAAATTTGATTGGTCGTAAAAATAGTGGTTTAAAAATTGGCACAAAGAATGGGTTTCAATTTTAGTCCGAAGGCTGTAAAACAGTGAAGGAGTCATTTCCGACCCTATAAACCATATATATTCTTGATCAGCATAAAAAGCTGAATCAATCTAGCTTTGTCCGACCAAAATCTATTTTTTGCAAAATTTTCGAAAATTTCAATTTTTCATAAGGGGTTACATCATTAAAATTGTCGAAAATTGGCAAAAAATTGAATTTTTTAAAATGATAAACTGAGTATGCAGGTTTGTTATCCTAATAAAAACTAGCACAGGACAGCTCTCCGATTTGAATTTAATGCATTTTTGGCTTTGTTATGCATTTTTTAAAGTTTGATAGGTCGCCAAAATTGTGGTAAAAAAATATGGGTAAATATAGGCTCAAAGAATGGATTATAATTTTAGCCACAAGGTTGTTAAAAATGTAAAATTAAGTATGCAGGTTTGTTATCCTAATAAAAACTAACACAGGACAGCTTTCCGATTTGAATTTAATGCATTTTTGGATTTGTTATGAAATCTGTAACATTTGATTGGTCGAAAAAATTGTGGTATAAAAATAATGGTAAATATTGGCTCAAAGAATGGATTATAATTTTAGCCACAAGGTTGTTTCTAATGTTAAATGAAGTATGCAGGTTTGTTACCCTAATAGAACCTAATACAGGACAGCTTTTCGATTTGAATTTAATGCATTTTTGGATTTGTTATGAATTTTATAAAATTTGATTGGTCGTAAAAATAGTGGTTTAAAAATTGGCACAAAGAATGGGTTTCAATTTTAGTCCGAAGGCTGTAAAACAGTGAAGGAGTCATTTCCGATCCTATAAACCATATATATTCTTGATCAGCATTAAAAGCTGAATCGATCTAGCTTTGTCCGACCAAAATCTATTTTTTGCAAAATTTTCGAAAATTTCAATTTTTCATAAGGGGTTACATCATTAAAATTGTCGAAAATTGGCAAAAAATTGAATTTTTTAAAATGATAAACTGAGTATGCAGGTTTGTTATCCTAATAAAAACTAGCACAGGACAGCTCTCCGATTTGAATTTAATGCATTTTTGGCTTTGTTATGCATTTTTTAAAGTTTGATAGGTCGCCAAAATTGTGGTAAAAAAATATGGGTATATATTGGCTCAAAGAATGGATTATAATTTTAGCCACAAGGTTGTTTCTAATGTTAAATTAAGTATGCCGGTTTGTTACCCTAATAGAACCTAATACAGGACAGCTTTTCGATTTGAGTTTAATGCATTTTTGGATTTGTTATGAATTTTATAAAATTTGATTGGTCGTAAAAATAGTGGTTTAAAAATTGGCACAAAGAATGGGTTTCAATTTTAGTCCGAAGGCTGTAAAACAGTGAAGGAGTCATTTCCGATCCTATAAACCATATATATTCTTGATCAGCATTAAAAGCTGAATCGATCTAGCTTTGTCCGACCAAAATCTATTTTTTGCAAAATTTTCGAAAATTTCAATTTTTCATAAGGGGTTACATCATTAAAATTGTCGAAAATTGGCAAAAAATTGAATTTTTTAAAATGATAAACTGAGTATGCAGGTTTGTTATCCTAATAAAAACTAGCACAGGACAGCTCTCCGATTTGAATTTAATGCATTTTTGGCTTTGTTATGCATTTTTTAAAGTTTGATAGGTCGCCAAAATTGTGGTAAAAAAATATGGGTAAATATTGGCTCAAAGAATGGATTATAATTTTAGCCACAAGGTTGTTAAAAATGTAAAATTAAGTATGCAGGTTTGTTACCCTAATAAAAACTAACACAGGACAGCTTTCCGATTTGAATTTAATGCATTTTTGGATTTGTTATGAAATCTGTAACATTTGATTGGTCGAAAAAATTGTGGTATAAAAATAATGGTAAATATTGGCTCAAAGAATGGATTATAATTTTAGCCACAAGGTTGTTTCTAATGTTAAATTAAGTATGCAGGTTTGTTACCCTAATAGAACCTAATACAGGACAGCTTTTCGATTTGAATTTAATGCATTTTTGGATTTGTTATGAATTTTATAAAATTTGATTGGTCGTAAAAATAGTAGTTTAAAAATTGGCACAAAGAATGGGTTTCAATTTTAGTCCGAAGGCTGTAAAACAGTGAAGGAGTCATTTCCGACCCTATAAACCATATATATTCTTGATCAGCATTAAAAGCTGAATCGATCTAGCTTTGTCCGACCAAAATTTATTTTTTGCAAAATTTTCGAAAATTTCAATTTTTCATAAGGGGTTACATCATTAAAATTGTCGAAAATTGGCAAAAAATTGAATTTTTTAAAATGATGATATGAGTATGCAGGTTTGTTATCCTAATAAAAACTAGCACAGGACAGCTCTCCGATTTGAATTTAATGCATTTTTGGCTTTGTTATGCATTTTTTAAAGTTTGATAGGTCGCCAAAATTGTGGTAAAAAAATATGGGTAAATATTGGCTCAAAGAATGGATTATAATTTTAGCCACAAGGTTGTTAAAAATGTAAAATTAAGTATGCAGGTTTGTTACCCTAATAGAACCTAATACAGGACAGCTTTTCGATTTGAATTTAATGCATTTTTGGATTTGTTATGAATTTTATAAAATTTGATTGGTCGTAAAAATAGTAGTTTAAAAATTGGCACAAAGAATGGGTTTCAATTTTAGTCCGAAGGCTGTAAAACAGTGAAGGAGTCATTTCCGACCCTATAAACCATATATATTCTTGATCAGCATTAAAAGCTGAATCGATCTAGCTTTGTCCGACCAAAATCTATTTTTTGCAAAATTTTCGAAAATTTCAATTTTTCATAAGGGGTTACATCATTAAAATTGTCGAAAATTGGCAAAAAATTGAATTTTTTAAAATGATAAACTGAGTATGCAGGTTTGTTATCCTAATAAAAACTAGCACAGGACAGCTCTCCGATTTGAATTTAATGCATTTTTGGCTTTGTTATGCATTTTTTAAAGTTTGATAGGTCGCCAAAATTGTGGTAAAAAAATATGGGTATATATTGGCTCAAAGAATGGATTATAATTTTAGCCACAAGGTTGTTTCTAATGTTAAATTAAGTATGCCGGTTTGTTACCCTAATAGAACCTAATACAGGACAGCTTTTCGATTTGAGTTTAATGCATTTTTGGATTTGTTATGAATTTTATAAAATTTGATTGGTCGTAAAAATAGTGGTTTAAAAATTGGCACAAAGAATGGGTTTCAATTTTAGTCCGAAGGCTGTAAAACAGTGAAGGAGTCATTTCCGATCCTATAAACCATATATATTCTTGATCAGCATTAAAAGCTGAATCGATCTAGCTTTGTCCGACCAAAATCTATTTTTTGCAAAATTTTCGAAAATTTCAATTTTTCATAAGGGGTTACATCATTAAAATTGTCGAAAATTGGCAAAAAATTGAATTTTTTAAAATGATAAACTGAGTATGCAGGTTTGTTATCCTAATAAAAACTAGCACAGGACAGCTCTCCGATTTGAATTTAATGCATTTTTGGCTTTGTTATGCATTTTTTAAAGTTTGATAGGTCGCCAAAATTGTGGTAAAAAAATATGGGTAAATATTGGCTCAAAGAATGGATTATAATTTTAGCCACAAGGTTGTTAAAAATGTAAAATTAAGTATGCAGGTTTGTTACCCTAATAAAAACTAACACAGGACAGGTTTCCGATTTGAATTTAATGCATTTTTGGATTTGTTATGAAATCTGTAACATTTGATTGGTCGAAAAAATTGTGGTATAAAAATAATGGTAAATATTGGCTCAAAGAATGGATTATAATTTTAGCCACAAGGTTGTTTCTAATGTTAAATTAAGTATGCCGGTTTGTTACCCTAATAGAACCTAATACAGGAAAGCTTTTCGATTTGAATTTAATGCATTTTTGGATTTGTTATGAATTTTATAAAATTTGATTGGTCGTAAAAATAGTGGTTTAAAAATTGGCACAAAGAATGGGTTTCAATTTTAGTCCGAAGGCTGTAAAACAGTGAAGGAGTCATTTCCGATCCTATAAACCATATATATTCTTGATCAGCATTAAAAGCTGAATCGATCTAGCTTTGTCCGACCAAAATCTATTTTTTGCAAAATTTTCGAAAATTTCAATTTTTCATAAGGGGTTACATCATTAAAATTGTCGAAAATTGGCAAAAAATTGAATTTTTTAAAATGATAAACTGAGTATGCAGGTTTGTTATCCTAATAAAAACTAGCACAGGACAGCTCTCCGATTTGAATTTAATGCATTTTTGGCTTTGTTATGCATTTTTTAAAGTTTGATAGGTCGCCAAAATTGTGGTAAAAAAATATGGGTAAATATTGGCTCAAAGAATGGATTATAATTTTAGCCACAAGGTTGTTAAAAATGTAAAATTAAGTATGCAGGTTTGTTACCCTAATAAAAACTAACACAGGACAGGTTTCCGATTTGAATTTAATGCATTTTTGGATTTGTTATGAAATCTGTAACATTTGATTGGTCGAAAAAATTGTGGTATAAAAATAATGGTAAATATTGGCTCAAAGAATGGATTATAATTTTAGCCACAAGGTTGTTTCTAATGTTAAATTAAGTATGCAGGTTTGTTACCCTAATAGAACCTAATACAGGACAGCTTTTCGATTTGAATTTAATGCATTTTTGGATTTGTTATGAATTTTATAAAATTTGATTGGTCGTAAAAATAGTAGTTTAAAAATTGGCACAAAGAATGGGTTTCAATTTTAGTCCGAAGGCTGTAAAACAGTGAAGGAGTCATTTCCGACCCTATAAACCATATATATTCTTGATCAGCATTAAAAGCTGAATCGATCTAGCTTTGTCCGACCAAAATCTATTTTTTGCAAAATTTTCGAAAATTTCAATTTTTCATAAGGGGTTACATCATTAAAATTGTCGAAAATTGGCAAAAAATTGAATTTTTTAAAATGATAAACTGAGTATGCAGGTTTGTTATCCTAATAAAAACTAGCACAGGACAGCTCTCCGATTTAAATTTAATGCATTTTTGGCTTTGTTATGCATTTTTTAAAGTTTGATAGGTCGCCAAAATTGTGGTAAAAAAATATGGATAAATATTGGCTCAACGAATGGATTATAATTTTAGCCACAAGGTTGTTAAAAATGTAAAATTAAGTATGCAGGTTTGTTACCCTAATAAAAACTAACACAGGACAGCTCTCCGATTTGAATTTAATGCATTTTTGGCTTTGTTATGCATTTTTTAAAGTTTGATAGGTCGCCAAAATTGTGGTAAAAAAATATGGATAAATATTGGCTCAACGAATGGATTATAATTTTAGCCACAAGGTTGTTAAAAATGTAAAATTAAGTATGCAGGTTTGTTACCCTAATAAAAACTAACACAGGACAGCTCTCCGATTTGAATTTAATGCATTTTTGGCTTTGTTATGCATTTTTTAAAGTTTGATAGGTCGCCAAAATTGTGGTAAAAAAATATGGGTAAATATTGGCTCAAAGAATGGATTATAATTTTAGCCACAAGGTTGTTAAAAATGTAAAATTAAGTATGCAGGTTTGTTACCCTAATAGAACCTAATACAGGAAAGCTTTTCGATTTGAATTTAATGCATTTTTGGATTTGTTATGAAATCTGTAACATTTGATTGGTCGAAAAAATTGTGGTATAAAAATAATGGTAAATATTGGCTCAAAGAATGGATTATAATTTTAGCCACAAGGTTGTTTCTAATGTTAAATTAAGTATGCAGGTTTGTTACCCTAATAGAACCTAATACAGGACAGCTTTTCGATTTGAATTTAATGCATTTTTGGATTTGTTATGAATTTTATAAAATTTGATTGGTCGTAAAAATAGTGGTTTAAAAATTGGCACAAAGAATGGGTTTCAATTTTAGTCCGAAGGCTGTAAAACAGTGAAGGAGTCATTTCCGACCCTATAAACCATATATATTCTTGATCAGCATTAAAAGCTGAATCGATCTAGCTATGTCCGACCAAAATCTATTTTTTGCAAAATTTTCGAAAATTTCAATTTTTCATAAGGGGTTACATCATTAAAATTGTCGAAAATTGGCAAAAAATTGAATTTTTTAAAATGATAAACTGAGTATGCAGGTTTGTTATCCTAATAAAAACTAGCACAGGACAGCTCTCCGATTTGAATTTAATGCATTTTTGGCTTTGTTATGCATTTTTCAATAATCGACAAAAGTTGTATAATTTTTACATTTTAAAATGAGTATGCAGATTTTTTAACCCCAAAAAAAAAGGATTGGAAAGGTTTTCGAAATGAAAATGATGCGTTTTTGGCTCAGTTATAAGATTTAAAAATGAAAATAAAAATTAATTTTTTTAAATATTAAATTCGATTTGCAGATTTATTTACCTAATAAAACTAGCGCAGTAAAGCTAGCCAAGATCTCATCTAAATAATAAAATTATAAAAAGGGTAATGATAATTTGGAGGGTATCAATTAAAATTTAATTAAAACATGGCAAATATCATTACTACAAAAAAATATATGAATTAAAAATCAATCAAGAATTCATTCATCCTTCAAACGATCATAGTAGGAGAAAACTACTAGCCAAAAGTACAGACCCAAAACTGTAGGATTATCATATTGCTATAATATAATATAATAGTTTAATCAAGTAATTGAATCTTACCCGATTGAATTACATCAAAGACGAGATAATTGTTTACAATTCCCTCCGTGGCCACAAACACACCCTCGACTACTAATATGAAGAAACGGAGACAGGATACCGAGAGATAAGGCATAAGAAAACATCGCAGTCCCTAAACAAAAAACATGTGTTAGCTGGAAAAATATAAAAACCAAGCTTACTGACTCACCAGCAGGGCTCCAAAAAACAGACAAATGCAGGAAATTACATAGATACCGCTCACGATCAGGGAAAAGAATCCCATCACACTGTCACCTAGGAAAAAGAAATCAAACTATTCGATCTATTAATTTCAACGACCAACTTACGATCCACAAAGAATCGATCCAGGCCTCGGATGAGCACCTCAATGATGGCTATCAAAATGCAGCCACACTTGAGCCCTATGCAGCAACAGCAATTATCCGAGTAGATCATTTTCGATTTTTGTTTCGCTGAAATATTTCAAAGCCAGTTTTAGACATTCACAGCCTGGCCAACTGAAAGCAATATGAATTATGCTGAACTGACATTCTGATCACGTTTCATGTTCACTGCTGCTGGGCTTGGGACAATTAAGGTCATTGCCATGGTATTTGCTGTCCTACATATAGAAAATAATACAATACATCTTTCACAATATGGACATTACATATGTATACTTTATTATTGAATCTAAACTGTTAGGTTAATGTACAAGAACCGAAGCTCTTTGCGTCTGGGCAACTGCTGCGATATTGAAATTTGATTGGGTGAATGTTTATATGTATATAAGCTTAAGAATAGTTAAATGCGAGGAGTCTTATTTCTAGCCCAGTAAACGAAAAGATTATAGTCAGCCTGCAGCGGACTTTCGTCTGCGTGTCCGTTGAATTGGCCGACTTATGGAAACCGTCCACCGTTGTTAAAGTTATTGGGTGATGGGCGACGAATGGGTCGCCTGCTGCGGGCTCGTGGAGAGAAGACGCGGTTGCTGGATGGCGGCTGATCCCTTTGCACATTGCCCGGGGACGTCTCCCGCTGCCAGACGATACGCTGCGGACGATTAGGGTTGTTGGAAGGGCCGCCGCGCATCATGGTTCGATTTCCGCGACGTGTCGGTACTGCACTGCGCAGAGTACGGAATCGAGTGTTTTCTGACGGCGAGGTGGCCTCCGCTTCGCGACCCTCCTCCTTTAAGAACAGAAACAAAGTTGTGAATTTCAAATAATCAAGTGGGATTTAATAACGCATCCTTACTTCCACACCCACCGCCTGCTTCTCTCCCTCAGAGGAGACACCGTCCGCTCCCTCGCTGTCCTCAGTGGGATTGCCCTCGGCCTGATTCGCCTGGTTATCGGACACTTCGGACTGGCTAGTGCCCACATTTGGATCTGTATTGGACAACCAATTAGCTTTGAGGTAATTTCAATAATTTAATCAATCTTACTGTCACTTCCTAGAGGCTGCGAATCTTCTCCTTGACCAGAAGCCATCGTTTCCTCGGCGAAAGCTTCATCCGCCTCACTAGCATCCTCAGCGCCTACAGCTTGATCACTCTCGCCCAATGCCTTGCTGACAGCATCGTTACCACTGCTCTCTCCGGCCTCGCCTTGCTTCTGCGGCGAACTAGCTGCTGCAGCACTATTATCGCTGGGTCCTGCACTTTCGTCCGGAGCACCCTCCATGGGCACCGAGGTGCCGTCGACTTCGCCAGATTCCAAGCGGGCTGGCTGCTCACTAAAGTTGGACACTTGCGGCGAACTGACAATCTCCATCGAGCTATTAGGATAATCAAATTTAAATTGCTTTTTTGTTTCATAAGATGTTTGGGAATCAAACCAACCTTTCGGTGCGCCGAGCTGCCGCCGAGGATGTGGAGGCGGCTGCCTGTTTCCAATTGGAAGCATCAGCTTGTGGCAGAGTCAACGGATTGGAGGACTCGCCACTTCCACTGCTGATGGCCTGGCTCTGGTTGTTTTCCGGTCCAGAGGCAGAGGCCGCCGAGGTGGGCACTGCCGCAACAGCCTGGCTATCGAGCAACTGACTCTCTTCCTGCCCCTGCAGTTGCTGCTCTGGCACCTCCTCGATGTCGACCTCGTTGTTGTCCTGTGCATCCGCAGCTATCTCGTTATCATCGTCGGCTCCTTCATTGTCGTCCATCTCATTGTCTTGTTCGTAGGAATCCTCATACACTTCCTGCTCGGCCTCACCGCCTTCAATCGGACCATCATCGGCATCGGCAAGAACATCCTCCTCATCATCAGAGTCCACTACTTGAATATCGTCCTCCTGATCGCGCTGCGATGAGGTCGGCATCTGATCAACGTCCATACCAGAGTCTCCGATATGTCCGGCAGAGAGCTCTCCACTGTGCATCGGGCCACGCAGTCGCTTCGTCATTTTGGGCATCTTTTCGGGCCCGCCCTCCTCGTTGGTGGTGGAGGAATCGCCCTCAACGTCGCGCGGGCGCTTGATACCCACCGAGGAGCAGCCGGCCTGGGTAGTGGTCACATTGCTGCTGGACGGGGTATGCCTGCTGTGGCTGCTTACCACCGTCGAAGAGCTGCTGCTGCTGCCTGACGTGCTGGGTTGCTGGCTTTGGTTACCGCCATCCTGCACACTCGGAGCTGTGACATTCGGTGCAGATGTGGAGCTAGATGACGAAGAGGATCCCTCGACGCGTGGCGACACCAATGCCACCACCTGTTGCTGGGCTCCGCCCACGAACAACTGGGCATCGTTCTGCTGTGGATGCTGAATGCTCTCCGCCTCCTGGGAACTCTCGGCAGCGGAGGTGGCGCCCATTGGTGGGATAGCAGCCACTGCAACTGCCGCCGAACTAGTGGATGGCATGTAATCGGTGTGCGAGGATGTGGGCGAAGAGGAGGCCATTGATTCCAAAGCAGCACTGCCGGTGGTGTGGACCTGCTGTTGGGGTGGAACCAGAGCGGTCTGGGCTGCCGCCGAGCTGCCTCCGCTGGCTGCCGCGGATGTGGTGGAAGTCGAGGACGATGAAGACGAGGAGGAGGAAGTTGATGCACTGGATCCAGCTGAGGGCTGTTGGCTGGTGGGCAAAATGGCAGCCGTGCGGCTGTTCTGCACTGAAATGGGCCGAATGCTGGCCAGCGGAGTCTCGCCGCCACGCCAAGGAGTCACGGTGGCCGACTGCTGGACAGTGGCTGATCCTGACATGGGCTTCACATTGGCGGTGCGAGGCGAGCTCTCGGAAATATTGCCCTTCTCGGCCACGGAGCTGGTCGATGGCTTTGTTGATTGCTGCGAACCCAGCTGACGGGTGAGCTGATTGATTCTCATATGCAGTGATTCGTTCTCGCGGGTAAGCCGCTGGTTTATCTCCTTATTGGATGCTATATTCTCTTGTAGCTCCTTCTCCAGGCGCGCAATGGTTTCGTCGTAAGATGACTTGGTACCCGCAAACGTGGTCTCTTGGTTAGCTAAGTCGGTTCGAGCCACGGTTAGGTCCACAACCAGTTTATCCAACTTGGCCTTGTATTCTTGGCGAACAACATTGCTGTCCGTGTCGGATTCGGTGCGCTTCTTCAGCTCTTCGTTTTCTTTGGTAACCTTTTCGTGCTCCTCTTTTAGGGCTCGCAGTTGGTTGTTTACCTCTTCTAACTCGCCGCGAATCTTCTCCTGCTCTGCTACTGTCTCTGAGCCTCCAGCTTGGGCCTGCAGGCCCATGTAATAGTCCTTGTAGCGCTTGGCTAGCTTGCGCAACTGCAGCTCCTTGGTGTCCTTGTCTGCAATAGTTTTGTCCTTGGTCTCCAGCTCCTCGTTGGCCTTCAGGAGCTCTTCCTCCTTCTGCAGCAGGCGGTTCTTTAGCTCCATAATGTCCTGTGTCTGGCGCGTGTTATTCTGCTTAAGGCTGGTGGACTCCTCAGCCTGCTTCTTGCGAGCCTCATCGAGCAGCTGCAGGTTCTTGTTTAACGACGGGATTTCGGTTTCCAGGCGTTGTTTCAGCGTGGCCAATTCCTCCAGCTGTTTTTTGCTCAGATCCTTCTCGGCGGTGAGCATTTTGGCCAAGTGCTCGCGCTCGGCCTGCAGTCGCTTGAACTCCTCTGGGTTGCGGTTGCTCTTCTCTACCAGCACATTGGCACGCTGCCGCCACTTGATGGCTTCGGTCCGCAACGAGTTGGTCTCCAAATTTAGCTCTTCGATCTTCGAAGATAGCTCCTTGTTGCTGCATTGCAGCGGGAACAACTCCTGCTCTAGACTGCTAATGCGATCGGTGAGTTCAGTGACGCGCACGACTAAGGCATTGCGTTCTTCTCGCAAAATACGGTTGCTGTCCGTAATGGCGTTAAGAGTCTCGATCTTGCGCAGCACCTCCTCATGCTTGGTGGCGGACACCACGTCCGTCTGGTTCTTGGCACGCTCTTGGTTCAGAAAACCATTCAGTTCGTCCATTTTCTTTTGCTGAATTGTGTGCTCCGTGCTGAGGCGTGCATTTTCCGCCTTAAGTATGTCCAGCTTGGCAGCAAACAGATCCTTCTCCTTGCGCAGGAACTTAATAATCATCAGCAGTTGCTCGTTATTCTTCACTTCCTCGGCACTGTCGAGGCCAGAGACATTCAGGCTTTGATTACCGTCTACGGCTGACTCATTCAATATAGATGTGTTTGGCTCCGCGTTTCGAGTGGAGAGAGCAGTCAATTTGGAGGTCAACGCTTCAATCTGATTGTGCAGACTGGAGTTCAAGGCATGTAGATCCATCACGCGCTGCTCTGACTCCTCTTTCTCGGCCTTCAGCACCCTCTGGGCCTCCGCATTAGAGCGCAGGAGTTCGTCATGGGCGGCTTGCAACGATTCGCGTCCAGACCTTAACTGTTTTAGCTCATCTTGAACCTTGAAGAAGTCTGCCTTGATCCGGGTTAGCTCCTGGATGTCCGCCGAGTGCAGCACCATCTCGTTGGCATACTTCATCTCCACAGCATTAAGGGACTCGGCCAGAGCTGAGTTTTCGGTGCGCAGCGTGAAAATGGTGTTACCCGACTCCGTGAGTTTCTCCAACGCCTTCTTTAGCTCGTCTTGAGCTATTTTCAGCTGATCCGACTGGTTAATCGTCTTGCTTTGCTCTGTAACATTAGCCAGCATCGACTCCGCCTCAAGCACGGTGATGCGGGTCTTTAGCTCGTCTTCGGAGCTTCTCAGTTTCTTTATTTCCGCCTCCTGATTGGCCACCAACTCTGTATGGATTTCGTGAAGGCGCTTGATCTCGCTCTCGGCAGTTTGCGACATCTTGAAGAACTGCTCGCCGTGCTCACGAGCCTTGGCCAGCTCCTTCGTAAGCGATTCAATCTCGACTGTAGCCTGGTCGAACTTGAGCTCAAATTCCCTGGCCCGTTTATTGGCCGTTGCTATAGGATTTTCGTTGATTGAAGGCGTGAGGCTCTCTTGTAGCTTCTTGCTCAACTCGTTTACTTGGCTTTCCTTCTTAGCGAGTTCTTCGCGAACACCCAGCAACTCGGCATGCCACTTCTCAGCCAGCTGTTTCTCCTCCTCCTTTAGCTTGACGGCGGTCTCTGTCTGTCGCTTAAAATCGTTAATGGTTTCGTTGAACTTCTCCTCCTGCTCTTGGAAATGTCGGCGTTGAGCAGCCAGCTCCCTGACACTGTCGTCCAGTCTCTGCTCCAAACGCTGGCGGCCCTCCATCTCGGACCGTTCCAGATTGGCCTTAATGAACTCCAGATTATTCAAGAGAAGTGACTGGCTTTGTTGCTCACGGTGGTAGGCCTCCTTCTCGATTTGCAGGCGGGACAAAGTGTCCTTCAAGATGCGAGTTTCTTGGCGAAGGCTATGAGCCTCTGAATCGGCAGCAGCGTGCTTGCGATGAGCGGCCATTACTTCATCCTTGAGCATGAGCACCGTCTGCTCATGCTTCACAATAGTCTTTTCATAGCTCTTTGTGCGTTCCTCCAGAGCCGTCACCTGCTGCTTGTAGGTTTTAATGTTTTTGTGCAGCAACTCTATCTGATCCTTTTGGAATTCAGCGGCGTTTAAGAGCTTGCAGTTAGCACTGGTCAGCTCTCGCATCTCCTTACGCATCGAATCGAATTGCTCCTGGGCCAATGCATCGTTTTTGCGCTTCTCGCTGGTGTAATAGTCGTAGTTTTCTTTTAGCTCAGCATACTTCTTGGTTTCCCTCTCCAGGTCTTGCTCTAAGGAGCGTACACGCTCCTCCAGCTTGCTTATGTCTTCTAATTTGGCAGCAGACTTTGTTGATGTGTCAAGCGTTAATGATTCGTCGATATCCGAGCTGGCATCATCCAGATCCACGACTTTCTTGCCCAGTTTCATTTGGAGAGAAAAGTAAAGCTGCTTGTAGCGCTCACACTTGGCGAGCAGCGTGGTGATCGAATTATTCTTCTGTGATAGCACCTCCTCTAGCCCAGCGAAGCGTTCGTTGGCCTTCTTCAGCTTCTCTTCGTAATGCTCTAACTTAAGCTTGTCATTGTCCTTCTCCTGCTCTTCAGCCATTGCGGTCAGTTCCCTGGTAATGGCCAACAATTTGACATTGTTCTCCTGTAGCTCCTGAATGGAGTCGAAGGTTACCAGTTCTCTGGTGATTAGGCCGTCTGTGGTCATTTCCATGCGGTCGTCGCGCTCTGACCTGTTGCGACTGCGGGGCACCCCGGACCGCAAGCAGTTTAATTCATCTAGAAGCATGCATACCTGGCGGCTGAGATCGCTATGCGTCTGCTTTAGCTTTTTGCCCTCATTCTGACAACAAGTCAGATTAAAAGAGGTCCTCTCCAACTCATGCTCGAGGGAGAGATTCTGCTCGGCCAATTGGTTGCGTTGCTCGGTGAGCAGAGCATGCTCCTCGATCAATTTCTGGTGGTCGTTGCCCTGTTTCTGCACCAATGGAGCGCTCTCGCTGACCTCCGCCAAGATAGACTTGATCTGCAGCTTTAACTGAGCATTCTCGCGGTTACGCACCTCTAGTTCTTCGCTGGCCTTGGCATACATCGAGTACAGTTCGGTCAGGGAAAGATCGGAGCGCATAAGGCGACTAGCCACGGCAGCACTGGGAGCTAACTGGCAAATGGCGCTTTCTAGAGTGCGATTCTGGGCCTCCTTCAGCAACTCGTTGGCACCGGCGATCTCGTGCTTCATATCTTCAATTTTCTGATTCAGTTCGTCCACCTCGACGGCATGCTGCTTCTTAATATCCAGCTTCTCCGCCTCTAGTTTGACGGTTTTTTCAACCTCGGCGTCTAACATCCGCTTTATTTCCGCAACGGCTCCAATAAGCTCTTCGCGCTCGGTCACAATAGTGTTCTCGGTGTTCTTCATTAGATTGATTAGGGCCTCCTTTGCGGCGATTTCCGTCATCATGTTCTGCATATAAAGATCCGAATTCTTATTGTGGCTTTGGAGGTTCTCATTCGCCATTCGGACCTTTTCAGTCAGCTCCTCGATTAGTTTGGCATCATCTGCAGTTTTATTTTGCAAAAACTGAATGGTCTCGCTCTTCTCTTCAAGACGCGCTTCAAGCTGCATGGTGGTCAGAGAGTGTTCGCGGCGGATGTTCTGCAGCTCAGCATTGCTACGGTTGAGATCGGTGCTGAGTAGCTGGATCTCCTGCTGCTGCATGGTACGTTCGGTCTCGTAGCGGCGCTCCTTGATACCAAGTGCCAGCTCCTTGCTCTGGATCTCGTCCACGCGGGCGATTGCCTCGCACTTGGCTATAATGGCGGCATTTAACTGCTGCTGGTAGTTCTGCAGGTCCTGTTTCAAACGATCAATCTCTGCCTGCTGACGCTCGATGACCCTCATCAGCGAGTCACGTTCTTCGATCGCTATGGTCTTCTCGTGCCGCAGGCTGCACAAGGTTTGCTCGAAACTGCTCACATTTTCTTGGAGCTGGGTCCTTTCCGTAACCACCTGGTCTAGTTGCGTGCGCAGTTCTGACACATTTTTCTCAAAGTTTTCAAACTTAACCGTGTAGTCTTCCATTTTAGATGTTAGCTCTTCGTTCTTTTGCTCAGCTTCCTCTGCCGAATAAAGCAATATGTTAATTACTAGTTTGTACCCTTAAGGTTTAGGTCAATCTATGATTTCAAAAGAAATAATACAGATAACTAACAAATTATGTGCAACCTTCAAGACAGCGCTTGTCAAAAAGATGACAAATTATATCTGACACTTGAACTCAAGTGTCATTTATGCAGACAAACTTAACACATTATTAGACTGTAGTGTAAACAGTTTTGGTTGCATTAATGATTTTTGACAGAAATTGGTAGTTTAAAAAATACAAAATCAAAAAAGTAAACTCAAATTTGGCGGCTTTTTGAGCACTTTCAGTGTTACCACACCGGGGGCGGCCATTGTTGAAATGTGCAACAAGCCGGGCATAAAAAAAGCATAGCACGTCAAATTCATTGGGCATACTTCGAATTGCAGCTTAGACACGAGTTTTCATGCTAGTGGAGGCTTTAAGTACCGGAAAACTGAGACGCCAGGAGGGGGCAACCACTCAAGAAAACTGCATCACGAGCTTGGGGCCTCAGTACAGATAACATGTAAGTGTGGGCATGCTGGCGTTGTATTTACTTTACTATTACTTACCCAGCCGATGTGCGGCCGCTCTTTTCTTGCAATATTCATCTGAAAACTGTTCAATGTACGCCGACAGCTTCTTCTGGATTTCTTCCGGCACGAGTTGCAGCTCGTCCGGCTGCAGGATGTTGTCCAGGGATTGTGGACCGCTGAGATCCATATTTGTGGTTGCTCACGTCAATCAGTGGTTCAAGTTAATAATAATAAGTTAATAATTATAAGATAAAACGGTTTCTTTACTTTTTTTCACTACGCGGACATCTGCACAGTTTTTGAGACGCGAAAAATTTCGATATTAGCGATGGGAAACCGTCGATTGGCATCGTCGATTGGATAGTGCCGGCATTATCGAATGTTTGTTGTCAGCGGAAAACAATTTAAATTAATTATCTTGTTAAAAATGGATCTAAAAAGCAATAAGCTCAACGAAAATATTGTGTATGTATATTATGTTATTGTAACACGTTGAATTGTAATAATTATAATTTACTTAAATTTCTTTTAATGAATATCCGACTATCTGGCAACTTTGCACCTTTGTTATTGTGTGTGCACGTGCGTGGTTTTAGCGATCCGAGCGAGATTCCAGATATTGTATTATTGAATAATGCCCGCCGCCCCCGCCGCCAGCAGCAATGGCAGGCCCACAGAGCCGCACAAGTCCTGGAAGAAGGTAAACGAGGAGCGCAAGGCTCTGAAGCGACAGCGCAAGCAGGAGAAACTACTCAAGGAACTGCAGCAGGCCAAAGAGGCGGAAGACCGCACCGCGGAGGACGCGAGTAAGCAGCAATCGAAGGCGACTCCTAATCCTTCAACGGTCAGCATAGCAGTGCCGGGCTCCATTCTGGAAAATGCCCAATCCAACGAGCTGCGCGCCTACGTTGCCGGTCAAATAGCCCGTGCTGCCTGCATCTTCCGAGTCAACGAGGTAATCGTCTTCGACGACGTGGGCATGGCCACCGCCCGCGAGACGAAGCGCAGCTACGAGCCTGAGGCGGAAGGCAGTAGCACTGGCACCGTGCGCAGCAGCTCCCTGCAGTTGGCCCGCATCCTGCAGTATTTGGAGTGTCCGCAGTACCTGCGCAAGTACTTCTTTCCGCTGCACAAGGACCTCAAGTACTCCGGGCTGCTGAATCCGCTGGACACGCCGCACCACCTTCGACAGCAAAGCAAGTTCCGGTACCGCGAGGGCGTTATTGTTGACAAGAAGGCCAAGGAAGGGCAGAGCTATGCGAACGTGGGCTTGCTAAACGACGTCCTGGTAGACAAGGCCATTGAGCCGGGTGTGAGGGTGACCGTGAAAATTGATCCTGCCAGTGGTAAAACATAAAATTTGATCATTAGATCTGTAGATTAGATCAACTATACTCAGTTAATGTCTTAACTTTCAGAGACCAGCAGAAAGCAGCGTGGAACCCTCGTCAGTCCGGATGAACCACGTCGTGAGACGGGCGTCTATTGGGGCTACCAGGTGCGCATTGCTCACTCACTGTCGGAGATTTTCACCAAGTCCCCCTACGATTCCGGTTACGATGTTACGCTGGGAACCTCGGATCGGGGAACCAATGTTCATGAAGTGCCCAGCCGATCGTATAGCTATAAACACATGCTCATTGTGTTTGGGGGACTTCAGGGACTTGAGTCTGCACTGGCCAACGATGAAAAGCTTACTGTGGACGATCCAGAGTTGCTTTTCGATCACTACGTCAATGTCCTGCCCCGCCAAGGATCAAGGACCATACGCACAGAGGAGGCCTTGCTGATAGCTATGGCGGCGCTGCAGGAGAAGCTGCAGCCGGAGGTGGCCGACGTGGAGACGGACCTAAGCGATCTGCTGCCCAAGAGCGAGGACACTGGCGTACACGTACGCCGAGACGCTTTAGTCAGCAAAAAGCACAAGAGGAAGCTGGTGGAGGAGGATGTTCCTGAGACTCCAGTTGCTATTGAGATTGTCGCGCCAAAAACAGCGCCCAAGGTGGCTCGCCAGACGGCTAACCCATTCTCCAATCCCTCGGAGAACTCAGAAAAAACAATTCCCGCAGATAATTATGATGACTTTGAGGTGGTATCCTCCAGCACAGTTCTTGGAACAAAGCAGGTTGTGGGATCAGATAACGACTTAAGCAGATTCGATTAAATGGAATAGTTTGACTTTTATTTTTGTAAATATACAGATCCATATGTGTGTTGCATAAAGTTGACTTCTTTTGATTTTGTTATTGTTGTTTTTACCCACTAGATTTATATATTTATCCTATATAATGTACTTTGTTGCTGGCATAACTAGCTTTATTCCGGGTATTGACATTAACGTTTTTTCTCGAAATTGTTTGCTCTAATAACTGTCTACTTACGCACTAAGTTAATACGTTTTAAAATTTCCAACGCGAATGTCAAAGCAAGTGTTAAGGTATCTATTCTCCATACCCAACGACAGACAAATTTGTTCCTTCGCTATATCTTACATACTCTTTGATTGCTTAAACATAATGACCTATGTAGTTGTCCCTATAGGATGGACGCTCGCTTATTTACACACTGATTATGAAATATGAAGAATGTCGGAAAAGAGAGTTGTTTCGCAATCTCTAAATGTAGTATGTCGCCACATTGTCGCTGGTCATGATTAGCTATGGAATCGAGTCCTGGAATCGCGGCTCTGGCAGGAAGTCCTCCTCCAGCTCGATGCGCGTGTCGCTGTGATAGCCCAGCAGTGATTCGGTGTCCTCCTCCAGGTGGCGGATGGGATAGCTAATGCCGTCGCCAAAGCTATGTTCGATCGAGATAAATATTTATGTGTTATATGTATATGTCACAGATCAGGTGATCAGAGTGGGAAATTAATAATGGATTATGACTCGGTGCAGTGCAAAAGCAGTTGAAGCTTTCATTTTTTTTGGCAAATTAAAAACAAACCTTTGTCGCTGAGTCTTGAAAAATATCGCATCCACCTTCAATTCGTTCAAATTATTATTTATATATGTATTTAGGTATAATTAAGGATACAAAAGAATCAAACATCATATCAAAAGGTATAAAAATCAATTAGCAAACAGTAACTAGCTAGACTACAAATTAATTAAAAGCAAATCGAGAAATGCCTAAGTTTCTTGTGTGATTTGTGTACTGAAATCTCCTAGCTTATCATATAGTGCAAGTTCTGGAGATGTTTAGATATCTACAAGTCAAGACCTTATAATAACACAATGAGGAACACCATAGGACTCGACTCTTTCGTGCTGGTTTTAGGATCTTTTGCAATTGCGTTCAAAGGCCAAAGAGATTGGCGTTAACCATCATGTTCTTTTAAAGTCTTTACTAAAAAGGTGAGTGTTTGTGTGAATGGTACAATGAATAATTTAACAAGTTACAAAATCTCTCAACGGTTTAACAATTTTAACTACTGGGATGCTACCCATATTGCCAAGTAGTATTTGCATTCAGTTAATTTCAATTACAAAATTCGATCGATTGAAACAACGATAAATGCTTGAATATATATATATGTATAAAAACCTACGGCTAAGCTTAATCAAATGTGGCTATCGAGAGTGGTGCTCGTTGTTTTTGTGTGTTTGTTTGTTGTGGTCCCAGCCATTAAAAATAGCCCAAATTGTACAGTTGATGAATCGCTTCTGGAGGTAACACTTATTGGCCTACTACAAACTGCTTAATCCTCACAAACATCTGGCAGTTTACTCGGATATATAGTACAATATACGTCTACATCTAAGGAAACGGGATAAAATTAGCAAAATTCAAACTGGCAGATCGCCGTTGGGCGGACGCGTTGAATTCTTGACAGATTCAGTTACTGTCCGGGGGTGATCTCCGACCATTTCGATGAACACGGCTCCCTCCTGACTAGACCTGGCTGCTGCCGTGCTGCAGCTTGACGATTGGCCGCTTGCCGCTGGATCTGGCTGCTGGTGCTGCTCCAGGCGCTCGTCCAGGTACGGGGACGTTGGGTCGCCCAGGTGCAGTGGTTGCGGTTGCGGTTGCTGGTCGCTGTTGCTTCTTACTTGATGAGGCGATTGGTGGTGGTGGTGGTTAGTGGATTCGTGGGGAATAGCGTCAATCAACTTATCTGTCGGATTGCCATCTAACCTGCTGGACGCCGTCTCCCCCATTGCATCATACCGCTGGACGGGCGGGGAAATGGCTGGGTTGGTGGCTGATGGCCGACTCTGGTCGCTGGACGTTGGAAAGCTGTAGCCATCACCGCGACTAATTCCATATGGTTGTGAATAAGCAGAAGGTGGGGAGGGGTATTTGCGTTAAACAGAGAGTTTTAAACAGAAATTTTTGTTTTGTTTTGTTTGTTTGTTGTTAGGTTTCGTTTTTCGTTTTCTGCGCTTTATACAGTTTAGCTTGTTGTAATTGTAGCTGTTGTTTGTATATTTGTTTGGTTGTTATATAATTTTGCACAAAATATGTGGAGACAAATATGGAATTAACGGATCGTGTGTGGCAGTGTTTGGTTTTTAGTAAGCTGAGCCTACGGCTACCAAGCGGCCGTTGGCCTTTAAAATTAGTCACTTAATCCCGGAAACATGTCAAAACTGAGCTTTAGCTTTAATAGTATCTCTTGGGCTCGCTGGTTATGCCTTCTCTTGTTTATTCATTTTATTTACAAACAGAAAGAACAAAAGTAAGGTAAATGAAGTGATAATTTTGATTTGGCTTACAGCTAAGTTACAAATGTCAGAAAAGGAGATCAACAACTTCGTTTCGTTGCTTTTCGCTCTCAGTTCTTGGGGACATACAGAGTTATCGGTTTGTCTTACATAAATTATAAGGGTTAATTAATCTAAATTTAGTGAATTTTCGGCTGATTTCACACAGAGCACACATCAAGAATTGAAAAATTGGATAAAGGTGCCTAACTACTAAGCATGAACCTTCAAAGCATGCCTTTAATTTGCCAAATTCAACATTAATAAAGCCAAAATCATAAATAAAACAAAAGCGCACAAGAACAACAACTAAAAAGTGTGTGAGAGAGAGTTTCTAGTGCAGCACGGATTAGTAATTGTAATGGGAATGTGAGAATGCTAAATATTTACGAAAGTGTGTAGTTACATGATCGCGACATACCTGGAGAATACTGGCAGTAACCAGTACTGCCAGTCGTCACCGAACACTTCGCAGAAATTGGCGAATCGTCCCAGATTATAGCCATTCTTATCGGGGCCGCCAACGCGAAAGATGGGAGCTCGAAACGACTCTAAATGGGGAGATAAACACAAAATGTTAAAAATTGGCACTGCACGACACTATTTAGCATTCATTACTCACCCAACGTTGTGCGATTTACCAGCACCAGGTAGATGTGGTAGCCAAACAAGCTCACCAAACTAATGGCAAACATAATGGCGATGAAGAACAGGAACAGGATGTGAAAGCGACCCATTCCGCCGCCATTCAACTGGCCCTGTGCATTATTTTCGTACTTCAATCAGTGAGGACAAGTACAATTTAAGACAAACATTCATATTAACTACTATTTATGCATGCATATAGAAGGTATAAAGTAGAACGATCGGAAACTTACGGCACCTACCTTCCAGAACTGCACAAAGTCGTGCAATGTGGTGAAGGCCACGTACAGGCAGTAAACAAGGGCATAGCCCAGGAAAAGCACAAAGAACTTGTAATTGTAAAAGTTGACGCAGTTGTTAACCCAGGGGCAGTGGTGGTCCATCTTTAGCACACAGCAGCTGCAGACGCTGCAGTGATGTGCCCTATCCGGCTTGACGATCTTGCATTTCTCACAGAACCGCACCGAGCCGTTCATTGTGCTGGAAGAGTTTATAAATTATCACATCATATGATAAAATTTGTAAAGGTCATATTTTAAGGGTCTTATCGAGCTAAACCACTATTTATACAAAGATAAATTGGAAATTTCTATTAGCTTTAACTGATAGTAGTTCGTTTCAAGATAACATAGCTTTATAAGGGAAAAACTCTTTACCTAATTGAGTTATTATCTTTAACTCTTATCACAAATTACAGCATTAGGCTTTGAATTGTAACATACAATTTTTTTAAATACTTTTCCTTTTCCATTATCTTTACAAAAGTTTCTAAATAAAACTCTATATCATACGAGCATGGTTTCTTCTCCTTATCAGCTATAGTCTTTACGACTTTCTTACCGATTTGTGACTGGCAGATTGCGTGCAAAGTTATTGAGAATGCGTTTTTGAGTCTCGGGGCTGTCGGCCCTAAACAGTCGCGTCACTTCCTCATCCGGAATTCGCCACTGGCAATAGATAAACAAAGGTGTTAGCGGGGTCTTTCTCAACGTTCTGTGACTCACTGCTCACCTGTTCGGGAATTCGGCCCACGGAGGTCATGATGGTACGCCAATAGGACCACATAAACAATGTCAGGGAAATGTGATAGAAAAGCAGCATAAAAATCATGCCAATGCCGTTCTCCGAGTTGCCTGCCAATAGAAACAAAGTCCATGATTAGTCAGAGTTTTAAGATAAAGATGCACGCGCTCTTACGGATGCACAGCTCCACCACGTAGGCGTAGTAGGACCAGGCTATCACCGCTGTGATGAACAGCACCGGGATCCACTTAAACACCGCCATGCAGAAGCCGCAGGGTGTCTTCCTCCGTCGGTGGTCGTCGTTGCCCATGCTATTTATGGGGCCTACCAAATCGAGGATGGCACGACGGTCTCTGGGCGTGGGTGTGCCCTCCAGCAGCTGGAGGTGCTGGGAACGCTGGGTGACGCTGCTATTGTGGTTGCACCTCCTCCCCTTCTTCCACACAGCGAACGAAACTCGATCCGTAAGGGAGTTCTTTATCTACAAGTGATTCACTGACTCCGCGGGGCAAGATTGCCAAGCGCTGTCGCTATCCGCTGAGTTCTTCCTCTCGTTGGGCGGGCAGGTGCACGGTGAACACCTTAGCGCAGGGCCATTTTTGTCATTGTTTTAATTAATTTTTGGCTTATTTTGCATAGCCTGCTCAGTGGAGATGTGAAAACTGCGATACTACAAAAATATCGATATATTGACAAGAAATATCGTCCATACGATATTATTTAAGATACATAACAATTTTACACGTCTTCCGAAATTTGGGGAGATGGGGCAACGACGATACTAGAGGTGCGACAAAATCGATTTCATATCGACACTATCGATTCTATTGTTATTGGTCGATTATCGATTTGGTTTTGCAAACACTCGACCAGTCTGGCAACGCTTGCTCAATAAATCGGTAATTAAAATAGTATTTTTTGCTGTTATTTTTTTAAACTTGTCCATAGACAGAATTTTTTTATTTTTTGTGTAACAGTAGGTATTCTAGTTTCTTTTAGCTAAGTTTTGAGTAATAAATGCTCAGCTGTTTTCTTCCGAAATTTCGATTATTTTAAGCTTTTTGGAGAGCGTTTGAGCTTTTCGGTCCGAAAGAGCGAAGAAAGCGGCGCGAGAATAAGCTCCGGCTAAGTTCGAAAACCAGGTTGCCTATAAATACGAGTGCATGGACACAAATTTCGAAATCGAAAAAAAAATCGGCCAGCACAGACCACGGAGTCGGAATATAGTGGCTCTATATTTTCGATTTTTCACCGTTCACACTTGTTTACGTTTGCCATTAAAAATATTAAAATAAAAATTAGAAGTTAAAATCGCGCCGGGTGGAAATTGGATACGTGTGCCGTTGTGCGTCGGATCGGCGGATTATGTGCGTTCTCTGAGCGATTCTACACCAAAAATGTAATTGCAACGAAAAGAAAAACCGAAAAAAGCGTGCTCGCCAATTAACTCCAGCGCACACCGCCCCCGCCTCCCCCCATCACTCCCAATAAGATTGTGCAAGTGTATGTAAAAATGTGAGAGAGCAAGCAAAAACAACAAAAAAGCTTCACTACGTGCGCGTAATAAAAAAAAAAACGAGGCCGAAATGCACGAGAAGGCGGTGGGCGGCGGCGGGTGGTTGGCAGCCGGGGGGAAGGTGTAGGTGGAGGCGACACCCCCCACTGCCCCGAAAATACCATAAACACATACATACATACGAAAAATCTACCTATCTGCTGGCGGCCGTGTGGTTGTTGCTGTTACTTGTGGCTGTTACTGTTGGTGTTGTTGTTGGCCAGGTTTATTTTTTTTCGGTGGGGGACAATCAATAAACACGAGAGCTGCGTGCGAAAAGAGAGCGGTACAGACATAGAGAGATAGAGAGAGAGGGAGAGACCGAGAGAGAGCGGGATCTCGAAAGAGAGGATTAATAACTTGTGCGCATATGATTCAAATGCCGGTTTTGAGCTTTTCGAGCCAAATACTCATTAAACAAGTGCAGCGATCACCTTGCCGTAATCACTTTCCCTAATCAGTGTCGTTTACCTAATTAGCCAGATCGAATCTCAATTGAAATCAAGTGTAATTAACACCTGCAAGCGGCAAATGCAAGTGCATGCGTGTGTGGGTGTGCTTGAGTTATCGACTTCTATCGAATGGAAAATTGGAAATTGGGTCAGGGGCGACCAGATGCCAATCAGAATTCGCATTTATTATTGCAAACAAAAAGCGAAAACTGAGCCCCAAAACAATTTCGGTTGCAGTGTAGGAGTTACCAAAAAGAAACAAATACAAGCATGCATATGTAAATACCTCAATGAATTGCGCTGGCTGAAAATAAATATACAAATACCCAGCGAGATGTTTATTTAAGCGAAAAATTATTTCGTGCACGCACACAGACACAGCCGCACAGTCAACAGACAGTCAGAGGCGGACAATTAATTAAACAATTATATTTGGGGTGAAATTTAAAGTTTAAACAAAACCGAAACAGATAGAAAAACATGCATAAATCATTGATAAACATGCGCTGTGCACAATTCCAATTAGCTTAATTACAGAGCTTTGCTCTTTCGTTTTTGTACCCGATTTCTTATTGGAGTGTGTATAGTAGTATACAAGTTTAAACAAATTTTTAATTTAGTTATAATTTGAGTTTTTGGTGGTTGAAAACGGAGAGACATGTTTTTTTTTTTTAAACTTTAAACAGTTTCAAGACCAAATTTTATAACAATCAAAAAGCAAAGCCTTTGAAGAAATCATTAAAATCTCAGTAATTACGTTTCTTTCAATCAAAATTTCATATAAATAACTCTCTGCTGTCGAAACATCAAAGTCAAATGCTCTGTACACACACACACACAACAGCTAAAAGAGCAACAACCACCTCCACCACCGCCTCCCCCAGGAGAATAAATAAGAATTAAAATCAAAAGAAACAACACATCAGCGAAAGTAACAAATTAAATTTGGTTTTAGCCATAAAAAAAGCAAGCAAGGAGTGGAAACAGGAACCAAGAGCCAAGAGCAGCGGAGAGACGAAGGAGGCCAAAGAGGAGCAGCAGGTGAAACCAGGTGGACGCAGGAGATTCACCCGCCTAGAAAGCATCATCATCATCATTATCATCATCAACCTCGTCAGCAGGTGACAGCGATAAACATAAAAAAGTCAGGTGAGCTACCAACAGCCATTTCTCAATGTCCACTTCCATTTCGATTGCGATTTCCATTCTCATTTCGATTTCCACCTTGATTTCGATTCCGTTCCGATTTTTGTTTGTCTTCCCGTGCGATTAAATATTTCACGCGCTTATCAAATTGCTCAAGGGTTCGCAATTCGCATTGCTTGATAAACACAAACGCCGTCGAAGAACACAACTAAAAAAGCAAACACAAATTGAATAAGCCACCAGCGACGGTTGACTGCTTAAGTAAGACAGGTGAGACAAAGGCAGAGAGAGAGAGGGGAAGAGCTCAGGTGAGAGGCCAGGTGGAGAGTGTGCTGATAGGGGCTCTATGGAATCCGAATAGATATTCATAAATAAACCCACCAGAGCTATTGAAAGGTAAAAAAAACGTTCTTGTGCAACAATCCAAGTCGATGGAAAATAAATTTTAATGAAACTGGGGCTAAGGAATATAGAAAAATCGGTGTAAAGCGATTATTTAGGTGGTTAATTGATGAATCTGGTATTTTACTTGAATATTTCTGAGGTGTCTTAATCAAAGAAATCGCTAGAGTTTCTAAAAAACTCTATAAAGTTTTAAAAAGAAGCTTTCATAATTTTATATTGTAATGAAAACAAAAATTAAATATATATACATATATATTATTTATGTATTTTTTTAACCTTTCTGGGTATTATTATTTAGTAAGAAGCTTATAAATATGTGAAGGAGTCATTTCCGACTCTATAAACCATATATATTCTTAATCAGCATCGAAAGCTGAATCTTTTAGCTATCTCTGGCAAGGAATTTTTTTTAAATTTTTTAAATTTTATAAGGGGTTAAAATTTTCAAAAATTTACAAAATGTAAAATTTTTTAATATTTTTCATTTAGTATACAGATTTATTACCCCGATAAAAACTAGCATAGGAAAGGTTTCCTAATTGAAATTAATGATATTTTGACTGATCGATTTCCTGCAGGGGTACACAATTTTTTCCAGAAGTTAACTTCTTTCTTGTTTTTCAAATATTTCAAAACCATTAGGGATTTCTGATGCATACTTTATGTGTTTATGAGGTTTCAAATCACTGATTATAAGAAAAGTTTAACTCCTAGATATTAGATATTAACAGAGGAAGTTCTAGAGATTCCCCAAGTTTCACAAATAATTATAAACTAATAATAAAATTATGAAGCTAGTAACTTTCTTGCTTATATTTCTATTAAAACCCTCTCTCAGTCTGTAATTATATGTAAATTTTTCAAAGCTACCCCAAAGATATTATTTAATTTGAAACATTTATATATCCGAGTATTTCCATGTATTTCCTCCGCTTTTTCGCCATAATCCAACTACTTGTCTTCTTTTGGCCAAATCCTGTTTACTCATTTCGGCAAACAAAATCCAGATAACGAATTCTACGTCTCCCAAGCCACCGATTGAGGCTGTGTATTTGTAATTAATTCCATTTTGTATACTTGGCATTTTCGCAAAACGACCGAGCGAAAGATAGAGATAGATAGAAAAAAAGAGAGACAGAGAGAGAGAGAGAGAGAGAGAGAGTAAAAGTGGAGGCCAAAAACCTGGCAATACAGTTGGACACCAACTGTGAACGAAGGAAAGACGACCAGAGCGCCATCCATCAACAGCAAAACACACAATTTCCAAGCCAAATTCAATTCCAAGTTAAGAGGGCGACTTCAATGCGTATTCGATTCAATAGCCCGAGGCCATGCCCCCTCCGATACCCTGGCATTCGACCTCGTGCCTTTAGCCCTAGCTCCAATGCTTGGCCATAAAACTTGGCCCATACAACTTGGCCCATACCCACTCCCACTCCCACGCCCACTCCCCTTTTTCACATTGTCGTAGGACGACAGCAGATTCCTGTCATGTCCTCACGTTTCCTGGACCCGTGGAGCTTATGGCCCGGCTTAGTTTCAGCTGGGATTCCTCGTTTATTGATTGATTTTTCCCGCATAATGGGACGTTCAGTAGGTAAAAGCAGCGAGAAATAAAAAGTCATCAATAATATTTCGAAGGGGAAAATGTGCGCTCTAAAAATACAAACAAATTTTTAGTGGTCTCCCTTTTCCGAGAAAGAAAATAAAACGAAACCAAAACTAATGAAAAAGTTGCAACTTTTTGGTTTTGGAAGCCAAAGCGACGGCTTAAAGGCATTTTTATTGACAAGCGCCCTTTCATGTCGACGGTCCTGTTGTTCCTCCCATTTGCTGTTGGTCTGGTGGGTTCCTTTCATTTTTACTTTTTGGTATCCTGAACCTGGAATTGACAAGGGTGAAAACACAGGCACAGGCACGTGAAAAACTCATCATAAAAACCGAAGGGACAAAGGCACGGAATAACGCTTCTTTATTGTCTTTCTTCACTCCCCTTTTTTTTATACATTTCGTTGTTGTTCTTATATATTTTATTCCCGGCGATACATCTTTTATTGTGCGCTCTCCTTTATGCCAAACAATTGGCTGGGAAAATTGTTTTTCAATTTCTGATTCGCAATTAATTTTGCAGTCCGAAAATAGAACGCATCGCATAAACAATGGGGCTGGAAACATGGCGTATGCGCAATATTATATGTATGTACATACATTGCGTATACGTATTTGGTTTCGTTTTCGCACCTGGCCTGGCCTGGCCCGGCCCAAAGAAAAACATGGAAATCAACTTTAGAACTTTCCACCCGAAATTGAGTTGGCATTATTAATTAAGTTGAAAGTTTAATTCAACAGATAATGCCCAAAAGGCAGCTGACGTCAACAGAGAACTTGGACATACGGACGGATGTTGATAAATTATGTGTAAATACGAAATTACCATTTGCAAACTGCAAAAACTGGGTCTAAAGTGAGTCACACTCGAGTCGAGTCGGCGAAAAGTTATGGCGCAGCGCATAATTTGCGTCTTCTTCCGAAAAAGTGGCCAGCAATATATATATTTTTTTTTTTTGGGCTGCCTGAATAAATAATAAATAATCATAATTTGCCCCGCTCTTCACTCCACTTCACTTTCCTCTGCTTCGAAGAGCAAAAGGCGAAATGAAAAGAAATATTCACACAGCGAAAATTTAATTGTTTGGCCAAAAGGAAAAGGCAAGAAGAAACGAACGGAACGCCACAAAAACGGCCAATAAAAGCCACGACCTTCGTCCAAGAAAGAGCGAACAAAAATCAAAAAAATAAAAAGAAAAATCCACCCCATGCCGCCCTCTTTTTTTATATATATATTTTATATGTGCTCAAAGAGGGAAAATCCAGATTTCTATTCAGATTCCATGGGGGGAGCAGCTCTTCAATAATTCGCGTTTTCTTTTATTTTTTTTTTTTTAATGTCGGGAGACGCAATTTTCGTTCCAGCAATTAGAATGAGAAAATCGATACGAGACAGCCGCAGAAATTAGACACATTATTAGCACATAATTTTCGTGGGTTTTCTTCTTCTTTTTTCTTTTTGGAAAATTAATGGACTCGCTGATTGCTTTCTTTTTACATTCTGTTACATTTTCACGTTCATTACAGTTGGAATTTACTGCTTCTGTGGGAGATATAAGATGGTGTTGTATTTTTATTTAAATTACAATGAGCTTCAAGAGATGAGTTTAAGCATTTCTTTTGAGATCTTGAAGATTTTTTAAAGATTTCAAAGAGCTTTATCAATTTAAGAGTTACTCATTTGAGACTCATTTAGTTTTTTGAACTGAATCTTCTAGATTTTTATAAAAATCAAACGTTTGTCAAGTTTTTCTCTTGCGCATATTAAAAACTTATATTTTACCAAACTTCTTCCAACTCCTGGAGCCTCTGCCCATATTTTATGTATCCTTTTTTTTATTTTTAAAACCCTGCAATCTCAAACAAACGAATTTATTTGTCAACTTCTGGGGCTCTTGTGTGCCAAGTGGGATTTGCTTGTCGTGTTTACAGGAAGCTCTTTCCCGTATTCCAGCTTCATTTTCTTAGCTCATTTGATTACACAAACTTGGCGAAGTTTTCCCCCCAGTTTCCCTCAGTTTCTTCCCCATTTTCCTCGGTTTTCTCAGCCTTCTCAGCTTTCTTTTTGTTGCCGGCTAAGACCTTTTCGAACTAATTAGAAGGGCAACCGCATCGCATTTGGCTTTGATGGGATGGCGGGGACAAAGTTTCCATTGGCTGATGCCAGAACGTTTGTCCCCCTGGAAACTTATCTTGATTAAGTTTTATTTTTCTACCATATAGTATATATATATACGTACTATATATTGAATAAGCGATAAAGTTGCAGGGCGGCGAGATAAGCTTCCGCGGCGCACGTGAGGGAAAAACTATTATTAGTTAGCGGAGTTCAAAAAATAGATTAAGTATGCGCCCTGTCAGCCAATTAACTTGCGATCTACCGAAGGCCTTAGCCCATTATGTTCTGTTGCTCCGATTTCTGACTTGAATTGGGTTTCAATTTCGATTTTCCCAGGTTGTCAATATGACAGAGATGATGTCGCCCCGATGACAGGTCCCCTCAGAAAATGTGTCATCGTCGGCGGGTGAGCAACGCCCGGCCGCATTTTCCATTTTCATTTTCATGTCGTTTGTGCCTCCTGCTGCTGCTGCTGCGGTTTATTAGTCGTAAATTTTGGACTTGATACATTTCTCCTTTGCTTTTTGTCTTTTGTGTTTTTTGGTTTCTGTGCGAAACTCATAAATTTCATTGTCTGCTTTGCGGATTTTAATATGCACAGCATTTGTGTCTGCAGTTTAGAAGAAAACGCAGAGGAAAATTCTGAAATGAAAAGCCACCCACGCATAGGACATATAGATCTATGTATTTCTGTGGAATGGGAATCGTCTGAGGAGTACTGACCCACTGAATCTCTATGTCTCGAGTCTGTCTCCATCTCAAATCCTCGTCTGATAACTGATAACCTTATCTCTTGCCCCAACTGACGCAGTTTGCCAGGGACTTAGTGATATCTAAAGTCTTGGCTTATCACTATATAGCTTATATCTGGGGTATATATGTAGGTATGAGCATGCATAATAAGTTTGATTTGGTGACGCCTCTGGGAGATTGTTTTCGTTTGCCACCCAGAAAATAAATTTAAAAATTAAATTCTATGCTTATCTGTGCTTATTCCTTTCTAAAGATATAATTATAAATGTGTGGCGTAAGGTTTTAGTTAAGTATATAAATATTAATGCATATTCATTGGGTGATGAAATCATATAAAAGTGAAAAATTGGGTAACAAATTAAACCTTACTACATTTTCTTTATACCTTTTCTTTTCTTTTTTTATATATCCAAATCCTGAGCTTATCTTTCCACTCTATCTTCTATATACTATATCAAATATTATGTTATATATGTATACTCAATTTGGAATGAGTTTGATTTAATGACGCTTTTTGGCTGATGACACCTGCGGTCTTCATTCTGAACTAATTAGAAAAACTTTTCTAGTACAACGCCACCGCCTGGTAACTTTTAACTTTTGTTGATTGCAAAACTTTGCTTTTTATAGTGGCCAGGTGGGGGATTGGACTGAGACTGAGACTGGGACTGAGACTGGGACTGGGCTGTAAATGATTGACTGACTGATGGGGCAGTGGCATTATCTATCCGGCTGCTGTTTGCCACTCTATTTCACTTTCAAGCTGGCCTCCCACTCACGCACGCACTTTGTGGCAAAAACTTTGACTTTAATCGATTTAACAATTTCCCCCCATTAACCCCTATTTCCCCCCCCCCCTCCCTCACAGATATACATATATACCCCCTTCTTAACCCGCCCCCAAGGCCAGTGCCGGAGCTTGTTGTGTTGCCCACAGGCAAACATCAAAAGTCAAGCAGCTGCGTGACGTCAATTGGAGCCACGAACCGAAGGCCGCCACACCGGGAGTGGAGATTGGGGATTGGGGATTGGGGATTGGGGACTGAAGACTGGCGACTGGCGACTGAAGTGGGTGGCTTTGTTTGCCCCTGTCTTATGGAGAGTGTGTGGTCATCCCACACATCCCATCGCGTCCACCAAAACGGGAGTAGGAACCCACATACGCGTACGGTGTGTAATCTATTTAGACTCTGACGAGTTACCCTCTCGAGTTACACACATTCGAGTTTTATTATACAATTACATGTGTGGATGGATAATTGTTTTAAATTCGATTGTTTCGCTTCAGCAAAGTGTAGTTATATTTTCCTCAAGCATGTGAGGCAAAAGGTAAATAAAGAAAAGTCAACGATAACGACATGTTGACTAACTTGGTCGAGTCGCAAAGCCTTGCAAATGCAGGCAGTTCTATGAAATGATTCATTCCAACGAGAATTAATAATTATAAATGAAAAGCGTAGCAAAGCGTGGCATTTTTGTGTTTCCAGGCAACAAAATTTTAAATGAATGGAAGAAAAAATTACAGCCACATGACAGTTTTTAGTGGCTTCTTGGGGGAAATAGGAAGGCAGGCAGCATTAGAACTTATAAAAATATTTAAATGCTTCGTTAAAGATTACAACTTTCAAGTATATTTACCTAAAATAATATTACAAATGAATTTTCAAAGCCCAGCTTTCTACCTAATTAACTACCAAAAGACCTGGTCTTGATTAAAAGTTCATAGCTTTATGGTATCCTCCTTTTCCCATGTTCAAAGAATGTCCTCCAGCTCCGAGCTTGGACAAACAAGAAGCTGCTCCGCCTTTAAGGTATTTATGAAATACTTGGGTGACCTTTTCTCTGGAATTTCCTTTGAATAACTGCCCACACATGGCTGACTTTTGGGGGCATCCTAATTGATAATTTAAGGGCTTTCTGTCTAGCCTCAGACCCTCAGTTTGTTAGGCAAATTAAGGACCCTGCCTTGGTCCCAAATAATTGCGTTCCATCTGGCGTTCTGGAGAGAAAATTCGACTTGCAGTGCCCCGAAGCACATTGCAGACTATTTAATTATGAAATATTTATTCAGCTGAGATGCGAAATCTGTTTTATTATTTAAGCCTGGCCACATGTGTGAGTGTGTATCCTGTGGAAATCTGTTAGTCCTAAAATAATGTTGACATTATGTTTGGCCAAAGCGAATTGTTTTCTTTATTTTCCAGTAGCTTTCCCATTTTTTTGTTTGTTGTTTTAAGATTATTTACTTGTTGTTCTGGCTATCTCTCCCCTTGTATTTGGTCGTCGTCGTCTCCAGTATTTTATTGTTTGTCCTTTCTTGGCCCAAAAGGTCCAAGGACTCGGACAGAGTCATTGTCAAGCGGCTTAAAATGTTTGTACATGCGAAACATGTTTAAAGCGTGTTGAAACCCATCGAAACTTTGACTCTTGAAGGGTTCCCTTTTCTGTATCTACCTTATGCTTTTCCCGACAACGAAGTCGATGAAGACTTCGAGGCTAACATTATTTTATACCTAAAAAGTTTCTAGCGAGTTCTGCCACGTGTAATGGCCATAAAGCACACAGGAAAAACGAGGAAAAGCGACGATGGGCTAAGTAAATTTAATTTTTCATCCCAAAGAATGGATGGAGACGGTGGAGGAAAGTATTTGCCAGGCTAAAAGGACTCGAGGGCACTGAAAATCCCTGCTACATGTTGCGCTTTCTCTTTAAGATATACACATATACATTTATGATGCATATGCAGGCTCTAGAGACGCCACACCCACAGAAAAATATATAGTCAGAGTCGGAGAGCATATGCAACCCATAAATAAACATAAGTTGTCGCTTCTGTTCCCATTTCACTGCTCTTTTTTTCTTTATGGTCGGCAAGAGCAACAGTCTTTATATTCCTTCTTTCAAATGTATATTTTTTTTGTACAATGCATATGAATTCATATATATAAACATAGATATATGCATATGTTTTTTGTATTCCATTCCTCGCCATTGTTGTGGCACGAGTAGAGGGAGTGTGAAAAAAGCGAGAGATAAAGTTTTGAGTGGGATTTTCGTGAGGTCGAGAAAACAAAAAAATAAATCGAAGAAAGGAAGTCAATTATATATATTTTTTCTATGCGGCTCCTGAATTTATATGCGGGTCAGACATGGTTTGGTTTTTATGGCATTTTAATGAGCCAGGAGTTTATTATCCCAGTTGATTTCTGAGCTCTTTGTATTATTATTTTCTGCACAGGATAGCACTTTTGTATAGTATTATTCTATAATGCAATTATTTAAACCGGAAATTATGTTTTTGCTGATGGAAATTTATTTCCAAGATTCGTTATTTCTCAATCAATTTATTTGCTTTCAGAATTGTATAAATAACAGCAAGATTTTATCTCATGTTTATCTCACATCCCACTCATCTTTGGATTATAATTTGTTAAAATAATTATTAATCTGTATTGAGCTGATTCATTAATTTGTTTTATATGCTTTTTATTTAGTGTTTGCCACTTAATTTAATTGACATTTTAAGTGAATTATTGTGACAGTTATTTTCGAAAATATTTCAAATATTGACTCAATTTTATCACTCATTAATGTCACACTTTATGCGGCTACCAGTTTATATTATTTCCTACTATTTCATTTGTAAATAATTAATTAAGTATTTAATGATGCCTGAAAGCATTTCAATAAATTCAAATTTGATATGAATTATTTCTCCTAAGCGAATCTAATTAGTTAGTATCACTCTCCGCATTTATTTGTTTAAAAATCAATTAAAACATGTATATAGTGTCAATTTTTTCGGACATTTAACACATTTGCTGAATGGCTATTTAATTCGCTGTGTTTTTTGTTGCTGCTCTGATACAATGCTAATTATGCAATTAATTTGCGGCCTTTGTCAATGAGTTGTGTCTAATCACAGGCCCATTTGTCGAGTACCCAAAAACCCGTAAATCTGCGATAGCTCAGCGAGGAATGGCGGGAATTTCTAAGCGATTTGAATATTTAAATATGCAAGTGGGGGAAGTAGCTGCTGTTGTCGGCTAAATGGCCTCAGTTTTATTTATCGCACGACAAATGTCACTCGAGCGTTGCAAGTGCTTGTCATACTATTTGCTTGTACGTTTTTCTATTTTTTTAATTTTTTTGTCCCCCTCAAAGTTACACCATTATTTGGTCGTTTTCGACGCCATTGTGGCAGTGCAATGGCAGCCATCACACGTCATCGCATTATGAATCGGCACGGTTTTGCGAACTATACAAGTGCTACTAGTTTTTCCACACGGTTTCTATCGTTGTTTTCTTTTTTCCGTTTTCTGTTCATTGCGGAATGAAATCAGGCTAATTTGAAGTGCAAATTTAGTATGGCCCAAAGCGGGACAGGCACTCGATGTCACAGCCAGTTGCAGTTGCATTTACTATTTGCAGCCTTGGGGGCTTTTTCGAGTCCACTTCCTGCCATCAGGACAGCCTGGCGTTGGACAGGAGAAACTCTATAAAAGGGAACTATCAAGTATATCAATTGGAGAATTCAAATTATGCCCACAGATACATCAATTGATTTATAGATTCTAATAGATACATAAGAATGTTATTTTGATTTACAAATCAATGATAAAAAACGCATAGCTTGGCCAAAAATACATTAATTCCAATTCGGAAAGCTTTCTTATGTTAGTTTTCACTGGGTTAATAAGTCTGCATACTCAATTTAACAAATCTAGCATACATGGCGTATACTTAACGTAAAAACACTTGAATTAAGTATACGCCATGTGTGCGTTAAGGGAGAAAAGTTTACAAATTTAGAAAGATAAGGAGATCCAGTTAAAAAACAAGTTTAGCCATTAAATTATAGAATCGAATCGTAAATTGATCATAACTAAGTTTCACTTGATCATTTTTTCCACAAATCAAAAAACTCATAACTTGGTCAAAAATGCATTAATTCCAATTCGGAAAGCTTTCTTATGTTAGTTTTTATTAGGTTTATAAATCTGCATACTCAATTTAACATATTAGAATATTACAAATTTTGCCATTTTTTGACAATTTTAACGATGTAACGCCTTGTAAAATTTTCAAAAAAATGAAAAATTTGTTTTTCCTTTGGACTTATCTAGAAAGAATCTTCTGCTGATGCTGATTAAGAATATATATGATTTATAGGGTCGGAAATGACTGCTTCACATATTTACAAGCTACTGAATAAAACTAAAGTACCCTGTAATGGTATACAAATACTTATTAATTGTGAGCATGGCATTCGCAACCTACCTGAAATTTAAATCCTGAAATATAATTAAAAGCCATCTTAACCTATATCTTAAATATAGAACTACATTATTCAAGCTATAGAAGCTTGACTGTAAGTTTATGCACATACATGACGTCACCGTCTCCTTGCCGGCTAAGTGATTTCCAATGCAGTCGGCAATGCAGGGAAAGTGAAGGAAACTCATTTGCATAAATGTCGGGCGGACAGAGGACACTGGATAATAAAGTGGCGAGTGGATATAGTTGAGGCCGTGCTAGGAAGCCGCACTATATATACTATATATATATCGCCAAACTGAAACACAAAATTTGCGTTCGCTTAGCACATTTCGCACATTAACCCACATGCAAAAATATACACAAAAAAAAAAACAAAAAAAGAAAAGCGGGACGGCCAAGGAAAGCCTTGTTTTGTCTATTGTTCATGTGTGTGTATGTGTGCTGTTTTTTTTCAAGGCGGAAAACCTTTCTCAAACAGCTTTTTGCATAATTATCCAGAAGGTAAAAACACAAACATGCAAAATAAAAACACACAAAACCGCAAACAAGGCGACCTGGTTATAAAAGGCACATATGTACATAAAATATATAGTACTACTTGAATTTATATATTTCAGGCAGGAATAATTATAGCCTGGCCAAGTTGCCAGTTATTTAACGCGGTCTCTTGTTTGATGTCTAATTAATTGAGTTGGTTTAATTGCATTTCGTAGGCCACAAATATGTGTGTGCGTGTATCCTTGGATGTGCAACTCACATTTCAGTTTGGCTCTCAAATTTGAATTCTGCGCCCACAATGTATGCTACGGTAATTGCATAGGCCATGTGAAATTTTGGCCAAATTACTAGGAAATTTGCAAATGCCAAATACCGCTACGGCATCCTAATTCTCAGATATCAGAACAATGGCCACTTTTGGGGTGTAATCAGGAGCTAGCAGGTAGCATTTGCACGTCTTTCATTAACTTTTGTTATATCTATCATTCGGAACAAAGAGGATAAGGCTTAACTAATGCCCCAGGTATACCTTTTGGCATTTAATCTCTTACCTTTCATAAATATAAATCAAGTAATTCAAGTAATTGATTGAAATATTTCAAGCTCAAAAGGAATACGATTACAGAATGTTCTGAAATAAGCTTTATATTAATTCTCTAAATTACATGTTAGGAATACCTTTTAAACACATTCTTTGTGACCCATTTTAAGTTGTCTTTTGCCTCCTACACACTTGTTAATTACGTTTGAGAACACTTTTAATTATCACCAAAACTCACACCCAGGGCAAACATCAGATAAATTCTTCCATACAAATTGGGCCCACAACTTTTTGGCCCTGTTTGCTCTTTCGGCTGTAATCCCCGTTTTTTTTTTTGCCTTTTAGTTTATCGTCTTGAAAACGAAAACGGCAATCAATGCGCCAAGCGAACTGGAACAACAAACACACATTTGTTGCTATTTAATGTTCAAAGTCGGTTGTTGTGTGTGTGTATTTTGTTTTTATCTATATTGCCATGTTGTTAATTGCCGAAAAAGTCGGGCGCAAGTTTTACTTTTCCTCTCGTGTTTTTGTAGACTCTTTTTATACGCTGTTTTAATGCCAGGTATTTGGAGAGTATATATAGGTATTAAATGTCAATATATCCATGTCAGTTTTCCCTGGTAGGAGAATAAAAAAAAAATGTAGAGACACGCACATAATTTATAATTAAACGAGATTCAAGGTCGATGTCAGCGTGTGTCTTAAAGAGATGGGAGCTATGAAACAAGTTGTTCTTTTACATTAATAAAATAATAAAATAGTTTATATATACATTTATTTCTTTATTGCTTTTAAAAGAAGACTTATGTGTGGCTCAGTTTTCTAAGCAGTATTTAAGTCTTTGTTTAATGTTTTTTTAATGTAGCCTTAAGTGCCGGGTATCTCATATTCGGGGCCTTTGTTCTTTCTTTGTGTTTTTCCCCCCTTAGTGCTCTCTTTATTATTATTTTTTTTTTTCTGTTTTTCCCTGGCTTGTTTGCTTTGAGCACGCGCCGTTTAAAACTGCCACGCGCAACAAATTTTTTTGGTATTGGGACACGTCGGAGGAGGAGATGGTATCCAGGGGGGGTTAGGTGTGGAAATGTTCCGGGGGGAAGGAAGAATCGTGTTTAAAATTAAACTGAGAAAACGACAGGCAACAACGCGGCGAATAGAAACGTTTTTATAGGGGGGGCAGCAACAAATGTAGATAAACGTTTTGTTACAACACATAATCGCTTTTGCTGGGGTGGATACAGATACAGATACAGATACAAGCACATCCGTACAGGAAGAAGACAGTAGATATTCTGGATAAAGATACAGATGAATCGCTAGAGAGAATCTTAGGGAAATCTATTGAAAAAGTCTTAGGAAGAGCGAGTGTTTAAAGGCTTTTAAATATTTTCTTAAGGTAAAATTATATACTAAAGTACCCTTAAGTGTTAGCTCACTGTATCTGTACCTGCTGCTGCTGTATTCGAGCCATTGGATTTTATGTATCCGCGTGTAGCTGCTGTTGCTCTCGCTGCCTGGCTTGCCACCTTTAAAGTATCTGTATCTGTGTATCTGCGTCTGCAGCCAAAGCATCTGTATCTGTATATCTGCTGGGCGCCTCGGCGAGCTGCGAGCAACATAATTGCTCACTAATTTAACGCTAATGGACATCAATTTAAGCATCCATCCAGCAGTTTATCATTCTGGCCGTAATCACAGGCAGGATGCCAGGAAGGACGCGCCGAAGGAAACTCCTTTCTTGTCCTAAAAGTCCTGTGTAGGCGTTCTAAGGAATTTGACTATTTATAGCCATTTGACGAGATCAGAGGACAGGAGGGGCAGATGACAGGTCCTTGACAGAGTTTAGAACCATACCCGTGGGAAGCTTAATTTGAATCCCAGATACTCGTAAATGATTTGTGGCGCAACTTAAAGTCTAGTCGAGATAAGAGATATTCCTAGGATATTCCAGACTTATTCGCTTACAGATTCCATTGAACTTGAGCGACAGACATATTTTGGAATATTGCTTAGCGATTCGTTCGGCTTCAAAATCCAATAGATTAAAAAATAATTGAATCAGCTCTAGACCCGACAACGAGACAAGAACAATTGAGAGACTAGGGTTATAAGACCGGAGACAGAGACAAGCCGTGGGGTTGGTGTGTAAGGTGGGAGATGCCAAAGGTTAACTGACAAGTCGTTGTCTCACTGCCACCTTATATATATACATATATATGTACATATATATAACCCCTCTCATTCCGGTTTCAAATTGAATACGATCCCGTATGTACGTGTATATATGTATATTATAGTTGGTAGAAGCATACGTTTGCCTTCGATATGAAATCGTGTGTATGCCCTGGTGAATTTTCTTCTTTCGCCTCGCGTGGGCTGTAAAATTCCTTTTGACAGCTTTAAGCGTTCCATTCCCATTGTGTAAACCCATATGTACGGGCACCGGAAAAAAAGTACCTCACTAAGCTGTATAATTTTCCAGTGAAAGAAAAATAATATATCTGGTTCTTATGATATATTAAAAACCACAAAAAATCTTCAACGGTCAACGGTCAAAAGCTAGTTTTTACTTTATTCTATTTTTGGAATAAGAAAACTAATATAAAGGCCATATATTATGGTATTTCCTTCATTTATCGGCCAAAAGCAGTTAATACTCCAAGAAGTATGCAATGTTTTTTTACAATTTCCCTTAAATTGAAAAGGATGCAAATCTGCCAAAGTTAATGTACACATTAAACAATAATAAATTTAAACACAAAATAATTTACTAAAGCTCCTTGAAAAATTAAATTTTCATTATTTAAATTTCTTCTTTTTTGGTAATGTACACAGTGTAGAATTTATTTCGTGTAACAAAAGGCATGTGAAATGCGTGAGTCAGCAGACCACATCCCTTGGCTTTCCTTTCCTCCTCCTTACTGCCCCCCATACCCCTCGATTTTCCTCGCTTTTCCCAGCCGTTTAGTGAGCCTCTCTCATTACGCATACGACATGTGTTCTGCTGAGCGTTAATAAATCAATACCCAGGCGTCGTATTTTGACAAACATTTTCAAGCTGATAACCTTTTCACTTTAGCGTCACAGTAAGGGACATCACTCACACACACACAGGATCCGGACACCCAAGGAAGGGAGTGAGTCAGGTGAAAGGCCAGTGGCAGAAACAAATAAGAAATTCGCCATTAAAGTTGCGTGACGAAGTGAAATTTGCGTCAAATACTCGCGGGAATTTTTCGTCGGGTTCTTGGTTCTTTATATATAGAAATGTATGTGTGTGCAGTATATGTTTGTGTATGTGAAGAGAGTCCTGACATTTAGAGTAGCAAACGACCCAAAAGTCTCCCACTGAACCTCTCATGCTCGTCCTGCGGCGCATTTTGAGCTCAAGTGCCGGCGGCGCCCTGAAGTATGCCTCGAAATTGCTTTGATGTGGATGCGATATTTTGTTGTCAAAATACTTAGCTGCCACACTGTGCATGTATGTTTATATATATAATACAAACATATATGGTATATATACGTATTCATATGGGCATAGCCTAACCCCCCGCTAAGGGCGCAAATGTCAACGAAAATTAAGTGCTCTGCTGCTCGCCGGTTCCTTTTCCTTTTCCAGCATTTTCTTTTTGCATTTTCTCATCTTGTCCCCCATCTTGAGCTGCCACTTTGACGCATTGACCGGAAGGGAAAACATTTTCTCTCCCCCGAAAAAAAGAAAGCCTGAAGATAGCAGAAAATTTGAATCGGGGCTCGAGAGATAAGTATCCGTGGCAGGTAACTTCTCACAAAAAAATATATATAATAATAATTTCAAGGTAACATTATGGGAAATTTATAAAGCAAATGTTTACTTGGTGAACGGTTGTTTTAATTTAATTTGTTAAAAAGAGAAATATTGCCACAAAGTTGTGCTATAAAAGTTTTCTGAGGGAAGCTGTAAAATTTCGATGAACTTGAAGTCGGAAAAGTGCCAAGTCTAAGGAGAGTTTACTTAAAAGCCGGTGTAATCTGAGCTCAAATCGAAGACAAGGTGGGGAAAGTCTATAAAAATACGTTAAGGTTGAAAAAGACAAAGGGAATAAGCCGTTCCCCTAATCTATAAGAAATAAAAAGGCTTTGAGTATAATTTATATCTACTTAGAGATTAGTTATACAATTTAAGGATTAATTAATTCTATCAAAGGTTTATTATCATTTGGGCAAGTTTCGATTGCCAGAAGCTCAATTACATATAATTCTTCTTAAAACCCAATTAAAATTCATTTTCTATAGAACATTCTTTATTGAAATTTAATTCCTTGCAATTCAGCATTCTTTTTGCCGCAGTTATTAAATTTAAGACACAATTTAAAGCCATCTCAATTTAATTGCATTTCCTTAAATGCAGAAGCATTCTCTAAACTCATAATTGAGGCTATTGTTGTCTCGTTGTTGGCAGTTCCTTCAAAATGTCCGCTTTGCATATGAATTTGTGCCATAAATCGAGAATCAATGACACTCTGCACTTGAGCCATGGGGCTTAGAACTCTGGCCTTGCTGGCTGAAAATGTGTGTGCTTTTTCTTGGGAAAACCAAAACGTTGAGGTGCTGCCGCTTCTGCCATTAACACTTAACCCAATTTCAGATTCAATAGTAGAGGTCACTCGGGGCCTGGCCCCTGTCAATGGCACTGACAGACCTCGGATGTATATGGTCATGGGACATGCATAATAATTAGGACGCCTCGAGTACTTCTTTGTCTGAGGTCTCTCCCCAAACTGTTGAATACACGAACTGACCATCAAACGAGAGATGTGTCCATGTAGTTTGGTTTTAGTTTGGCTAATTAAGCCACACACACACACACACACACACACACACACACACACACACACACACACACACACACATATGTATGTAGTCGGGGCTGGCCGTTCCTTAATGAAGTCATTGGGAGCAAAAGGCGTTCTTAAACCCACGCACAGGTGTCCCATTTCTGGATTGTTGACGTAATTTGATGATAGGCACAACTGACACTGAATTCCAGCGAAAGGATCCCCAGAAACAGGTTGGCAAACAACACGGGAACCACACCAGTTGGAGTTTTGTGTCATCTGGCCTGAAGGGTGCTACCAGAAATCCTCAAGGTTGTTTGCTTGCATCTCTTGGAGGGATTTGTTGTGTGAGCTGTTTTGTTATTTGATATGAAGGATAGAGACTGTTTCTTCCAGGTAAATAGGATTTAAAAGGGCAGCTTAAAATATTGATATTTTACCAAAGGAAGTTCTTGATCTTTTAATTTACTCGATGAAGTGCTAGAAGGAGGGCAGGGATAAATTAGTTGTTAGGGAGTATTTAAGAACAATCCCCAGAGGTTTCTTATTTATTAAAGAAAGTATATAGCTAATAAACAGTGTGCTTTCTCTTATAACCCCTCAAGTGCTCCTGAAACTGAACTGGAAATGGAAAAACAATTGAATAAATCCAACCAATTAATTATACATTGAAAGCAGAAAATATGAAAAAAAGAAGAACTGATTCGAAATGTAAATGCAATTTTAAAGCTCAACTCGATTTCGCTGCAAGCGCAGAACTCAATTTGGCAAAGGAGCAACTGCCAGGTTTGCAGCGGAGAGGAAAGGTCAGGTATCCACTGGGTAATTTCCAGCCCAAGACCACCCACAAATTCCCCAGGGCATGTAGTGGGTGTAGAGTGGGTGTAGTGGGTGTAGTGGGTGCACCACCTGCAGCTGCAGTAAAAATGACATTAAAATGAAAGTCATATGCACATGGTTAACTTTGCCACGCATAACCAAGCCGTAATCATTTTGATGGCACTCGCCAGCTCCGGTAGCTATGTGTTCTGGCGGGGATCGGTGCAACAGTTTACCATCCGGCTGGTGGCTACTGATGATGATGGTGGTGGTGGTGGTTCTGGTGGCAAAATTAGTTTGCCTTAATCCCATAAAAGCGCTGCATGTCGTCCCTCCACCCGTTGCATGATGATGATAATGCTGCTGCTGGCCACTGGATAGAGAAACTAAAACCGAAACACTATTGCACTTGGAAAATTTCCATTTTCCATTTGGGGGATGAGAGGGCGAGTGTGTAAAACGCGAATACAAAATGAAAATGTTAATGGAAATGCCAACATCAAACAGCTGCGGCCTGCAATGCGAGATATATTCATAAATAGCAAAGCGAATTTCCCTCGTGTTTTTATTGCAAATATATATATGCATGTATATCCCTTCAATGGAAATCTGTTGTAAGCAATAATAAAGTAGTCTGGCATTCATAAAATTCAATCAGCAAAAGGGAGAGATTTATATTCCATACAGAATGAAATATAAAACTTGAGATATAGATTTAATTTTAAAGTGACACAAGCTTGTCTACCTACAACTTCTTGAGAAATGATTCCCAGAACTTTTCATTTCGTATTTAATACAGTTTTCCTTAAGTGCAGCGAGGACTCTTTCGTAGGAAGAGCTACAAGAAATCCTTTCCAATAATCAGGTTTTGCACTTTTCATGGAATTTAATCAGCTTTACTCGTCGAGAGCACTTAACTGGCTTGAGTCGTCAAAATTCGTTTAACGCTGTGCCAGGCATTAAAGTCTGTGTCAGCTGACTTTAACTATATTTTACGACCTGCTAGATATATGTATATCTATATATATATATATATAAACCCCTATATACCATCTATAACTGTCGAGCGGTGTGTCTGTGTCCGTGCATTTTTTACGTTCATTCTCCGGCATCTGCGGAAATTGTGAGGAAATGAAAATGGTTTAACTTTTCTTTCTTGTGTGCTTACTATTGCACTCTCTCTCGTTTTGCCTTTTTTCTTTGCTATTTTCCTTTTTTTTTGCGGCACCCAAATCCTTGACAGACAGGTGAAAAACGGGCAGGGACGGTGGAAAATGGTCTGTTCATTCAGCCTCCCATTACTTGAGTCCGGGCTATTTATAGTTTCTCAGATGTTTGTGCAACTGCAATTCGTGCCGTATGAGTTTTATTTTACTTTTTTTTTATTTTAGAATTGCAGTGCGTTGAGTGAACCACCTTGACCCACTCTAATTGCAATTGCACCGCCTAATGTCGAGAGAGATATAGAAAAAAAGGCAATAGCAACAGCAAAAGCAGCAATCAGTGGAGGCACTTAAACGCCCAATTGGATATTGAGACTTTCCGATTAAATTTTCATCGCCAACGCGATTTGAGGGAACCAAACCTTTATTAGTTTCAAATATTTATTTGTTCCGCTGCTGGGTGGCCGCAGGCCAAGTTGAATATTAATGAACTTAATTGAAAAAGTTTGCCAGAACAGGAGAGAACAATATCCTTCCTACCTTTCCCCTCTTTTTTGGCCGAAAATTAATTTTCAAATTAGGGCAAATAAAATGCTGTTGAAGTTCGAGGGAACCAACCCCCAAAGGCGCAGGCCTTGTCTCAATATGCAATTTACATAATTACGCATATTTGATGGAAACTTATAAATATTTATGTGCTGATGCTCAAAAATTAAGTTGTTTGCGATTCTCTAGGCGAAAAATGTACAAGAACTGTGGGGATTTCATCGGATAGATAATGGAGAAGGAATTTAAAAGTAAATAAGCCTGCAAATCAATTTTTCCTTTTAATATATAACATCGTACATTTTTCCTTTTTAATATGTAATGTGGAAAAAGCTTAGATTAGACTTATTACAAATTGTATTTAAGGGAAACCAAGGTCTTTACCTTTGAAATGAATACTTAAGCACAACGTTCTGTGGAGTTCTGTGGAGTTTTCGTCACCAAACTCTCTGGTATCTCAGATAAGAATATCAAAACCATATATAATATAAAGATATTTGCCTTAAACAAAGGCAATATTTGCTGCTTTGTGCCCAAGCTGTTGAACCTGATTCACTTTTAGAAGTTTCATCAACTTCTCTTATACTGAAACAATGCCGCTATCGCCGCTATACATATGTGCTCTGCGCTTCAAGAATTTAATCGGAATAAGATTGCTGGCGAGCGAAGATCAACTCGAAGCGGCTAAAAAGTGATTGGAAAGTGCTGCCTAAAGAAGAATATATATATAATATATATACATATATATTGTGTATATTTCAGTTTGTGATCTCAGATGTGTGGCCGCCGTCGTGGTCATCGCTGTGGAGGCGGAGGTTCTCATGGCCACGGTCATGGCGGACACGGACACGGACATGGACATGGACATGGACACGGGCATGGACATGGACATGGTGGCTGTCCTCCGCCTTCACCTCCTCACTTGCCAGGAGGATGCCATTGCCATCATCCGCCACCTCCTCCAAGTGGCATAGAATGGTGGCAGGGTCATTATCCTCCACCACCGCCACCTCCATACTATCCTCCACCAGCTGGCGGCTGCTCTGGCGGTGGGTATGGCTATCATTGGAGCGTGTGTCCACCTAACTGTGGACACCATCACCAGGGCGGTGGTAATCCACCACCTCAAGGTGGAACATCCACTACAAATCCTTGTCCCGATCCTGGACAATCTGGTGGCCAAAAGCCAGGTTACCCAATCATTGATCTTAACGCTCGTAAATAACTCTTTCTCTATCTTTTTACTTTGTCCTTTTGTTTTCCTTAAATGTAAAGTAATTCTAAAATGAATAAATAAACAAAATGCAAGAGTTTTGTTTTTATTTGCAATTAAGATTGCCATCAATTTTCATATCAGTTCGAAATGGAATGATAAGGTTCCTATATTTATTCTTCAATTTATGTACTACGAAGTAGAGATGAAATGAAAATAAATAATAACGCAATTATTATTTTCCTGCGATGACTATATAAACATATTTTGTATTTATATACCCTTTCATGGTATTTTGATTCTAGTAAGTGATGCAACCATTTCCAACCCTATATACCATATATATTCTTGATCAGCATTATCAGCCGAGACTTTCTAGTCATGTTTGGCAGAAAAAAAATTTTACTCCGTTTTTTGAAAATTTTATAAGGGGTTACATCGTTAAAATTTTTAAAAATCTAAAAAATGGTAATTTTTTAACATTTTAAATTGATTATGCAGATTTATTATCCTAATGAAACCTAGCATAGAGCAGCTTTCCGAATTGAAATTAATTTATTTTTGGCTTAGTTATGAGTTTTTTAATTTTTGACTTAAAAAAAAATTTGTCATTTGAAGCTTAGTTATGATTGGTTTCCGATTCGATCCTTTAATTTAAATGCTAAACTTGCTTTTTAACTGGTACTACTTATCTTTATAAATTTTTAAACTATTCTCCCTTAGGACACACATGGCGTATACTTAATTTAGGTGTTTTCACGTTAAGTATACGCCATGTATGCTTAGAATATCGAAGAATATTTTAATTGTAGTCAGAAGCTTTTAAACCAGTGAAGGAGTCATTTCCGACCCTATAAATCATATATATTCTTGATCAGCATCAAGAGCCGAGTCTTTCTAGATATGTTTGGCAGAAAAAAAAGTTTACTCAATTTTTTGAAAATTTTATAAGGGGTTACATCGTTAAAATTTTCAAAAATCGAAATTTTTTAGATATTTTAAAATGTTAAATTAAGTATGCAGTTTTATTAACCTAATAAAAACTAGCATAGAACAGTTTTCCGAACTGAAATTAATGCATTTTTGGCTAAGTTATGATAGATTGCACTTTCAAACCCATGATAATATGGTTAACTGGAAGGGTATACAAACTTCGGTTTCCCGGAGTTAGCTTCCTGTTTCGTTAAGATAAATAACAAATGAAATAATAAATAAAAATGAATCAATGTTTGCAAATAAATATAGAGTACCAATTTAGTCATGAATATAATTAATTAAATGTGTCGCACATTTATTTTCTTGATAGCCAGAGCATTAAGTTATTCCCTTGGTATTCACCTGTCTCTATCAGTCTCATTCAAATAAATAATATATTTATCGGTTCTCAGTAAAAGTGTTTGGGTAAGCACGTTTTTAAATGCATCATCTGATGTGACCCTCGTGTAGAACTCTTACGACGAAATTGACAAAGACAATGCCACCGAAATCAATTTCTATAAAAGTAAAGAAACCCAAGAGGAAAGTGAATTACTCGTAAATTATATTTGTTGCCGCCTCGTTTCGTTTCGTCTTAATTTTATTTTATTTTTGGGTAAAGCAAATATTTAACATGAATCTCACGTCTGTCGTATTCGACGAACGACCCAACCAGACCAAAATCTCAAATTGTGCAACGTTGAATCATGAGTTGAGTCGAGTCGAGTCGAGTTGAAATGAAATGAGTTGACTGATGGGCGGCAACAACGACGACGACGACGACGTCAGCGACAATAATGACATCGCGCGGCAGGTGGAAGGTGGAAAGTGGAAGGTGCTGGCATGTAGCGGGGGTAATTGCCAACTAACTGACCGATGGCCAGCAGGCGACCGGGTCGAAACCCACTGCTCGGCCATATTGCATCTGCCCCTGACACCTGGGATGGCGAATTAAGCTGCACTCTGAACACATTTTTCGGGTGTTGGATTGCTGTCCAAAAGAGGGAGAGGAGGGAGCAATGTGGAGAGAAAAGCTTTGGATTTGACATTTTCCATTTCCATTGAAATCACTGGAGGAACTGGAGGAAAATTATTTCTGATACTTTTCGGGGAAACACGGAGCGGTTTTTGCTTTAAGTAATTGGGTGTTAAAAGCAATATCCCTCTTTAGTATATATTTTCCCTATTACAACTTAACTTAACTTAATAAATACAACGAAAAATGTACCACTCAAAGAAGCTTATTAATTATTAAATGGAAATAGAACTATGCACTCTTGTATATTGTGAAATCTTTACTCATTGTATCCTTTGAAACTCATCGACTTTTCCCATTATATTTTTTCAGCACAAATATGTCGAGCGATTCGAGTCGAAGGATCCAGGTCCCTGAGAAGCTAAAGGAGGTCCTGCTGCAATTCTCGATTGCCTTTCTGGTGGAACAGCCCCCGGATGTGATCGACTATGCCGTGGAATACTTTAGCAAGCTGCAGGCCGAGCGTCCTAGTGTGACCACCACGGATCAGAGTACCGATGACCAGCAGAGCATCAACTCACAAGAAGCCGATGGTGAGTGGAGTTCCTATGACACTTTAAGATATCCTTTAGTGCCCTGTTCCTTGGCGTGTCCTGTGAACTTCTTTCTTGGGTACTTAAAGCTCCTTCTTGGTTTTGCAATTGCCGCTGCGTGTCATAGAATTCGTTGCCTCAGATATTTTTAGTTTCCATTCCCTTGCTTTGATCCAAGTCTTACGTTATTTCCGTCATGCAATTCGCTCTGCGTCTTTCTCTCTGACGTCAGCAAATGTCAGTTTAGGTCGCAAATATAGAAAATCTGCCACTGGCGAATTCCCCTGACAAACCGAATCAAATTTTTGTGGCTATGAGTAAGTCGGGGGAAATCAAGATTAGGATTTATTTGACCGGCAGAAATGAAATGCATTTATTCTTGACTTAAATTTGAATTTGTTTTAATAGAAGAATGAATAGGAAAAGGTTTAGGCGTATATTAGGATAAGATGTACTTTTGGTTTAAATTAGTCTCGAATAATAAGTTAAAGTACATGAAAGAAAGAATGTTTAGTAAGTTGCTAAATGAATATCAAGCTCTGGATTATGTGAAAAAATGAGGGAAATGATGATTTATTTGGCCCTAACAGAAATTGAAAACTTTTCTCTCGTAAAGTGGATGATTTTGCCATCCCTCAGCTTCACGTTGTTTGTATCTCGGCTTATGGCACGTGTTCAGTCAGATAATTAGCTCAGGCCACGCATATGGCCATAAATCTTTGGCTCTTGGCTCCCACTACGGCGAGCATACAAAATACCAAATTAAATAATGATGGTGATGAAGCTCTGGCCGCGTTCAATTTGTTTTCTGCTCCATCTGTCCCTCAACTACCCCTCAGTATTTCTCATTTAGACATCTCCGTCCGGGTGTGTGTGGGAGGGGCTTTTGTTCACAGCTTCCTTTTGCGTGTTTATCTTCCGGTTAATCAAACACGCAGTCCTCGAGGGGATCGGGATGGGCAGGACTGAGGATGATGAGTATGGAAATGGGAGTGAGTGAGGGGTGAGGACTATGTGTATGGGGTTGCCATGTCAAGTGGCCAGGCAAACTGCCAGGGGAAACTGCTGCTCCTGTCATTAAAAATCTATTAATTGTGCACACAGTAGCCCCCGAAGAGCTGAGCCAACATGAATGCAGCTGCCAATCCTTTCGCCGTTTGAACAACAGCGTCCTCTTACAGTCAGACTTGTGTCTCTCTCAGCCTGTCAATCTGGCCCTTATACGGAATTTAAATTAAATCTGAGCTTATCTGAGGGCTAGAAATAATATTTGCATGATTAAGTAGAGTATATTGTAGAAATTGAATAGGAAATTCAATATAATAGTATGTAAGTTTAAAGGAACTCAATTAGAGTGCTTTTTTCTGTTGTATGATACTTATTGGGCCTTATACCTATAAAACGAGGTTCTAAAGTGTTCCAAAAACTTCTCTTCTCTACAAAATAGTTTATAAATAAATATCAAGTACAATTCCGTGAACTACCAAGTAAAGAATGTAATATATGTTAGCAGTTGTAGCCTTTAGACTGTCACTAGTTTGTATTCGAGTTAGCTATACTCGTAAAACTGAAAGTTTTAACTGCAGCAGAGGAAGTTTAAGTGCATGGTGTTTAATATATACAAAGATATATTATATATATATTGTATAGTTTTGTCTGGTCTGAACATTGTCTCACTATTAACCCTATGCTGTGATGGTCAATTGCTGTTGTTCAGTGAAGCCAGCTTAATCGCTTCAGGCTCCCCAAAACTCAACTGGAGCGAAAGTGACACGCAAATAGCTCCTGGTCACGCCCACCGGACCAACGCCCTACCACAATTTCCACCCAGTTTTACCACATTTTTCCATGAGTTCACTCCCGCCTCGCGGTTCATCGATCGGTGTCTGTATTTTTATGCTTTGATGTCTATTTGTGGTTGCTTGTAAATCCAGTTGAAAAGTTTTTTGTGTTACGTGAGGCTTTAAGGGTTTATATTGGAGGGGAAAGCTAAAACAAAAAGGGATGTGAAAATATTCGGGAAACAAAACCTATGTACAGGTTAAATTGGAAATTCAATTGGTTTTAAAGGTTACCCTTTCCTTTTATTCTAACCCTTGTTGGAATCTTAATTAAATACCTGCAAGTGTTTTATGGGTTTCTCTTAATATTGTCCTGGCGACAGGAGCGTGTGACATTAAATATCGCGCATACGCCGCATAGGCCTTTGCGGCTTAATAAAGTGTGCGCTTTTGCGGAGGCGATGGCGTTGGCCAAAGGTATGTTCTGACCAGGCCAGCTCTTCTTTCTTATTTTTTGTAACGCTCAACATGTTGGCCACAGAATGGACAAAATGAGGGAAATCTGGGAACAGGTACACAGAAAAAAAATATATAAAAGAAATAGGTTTCGATTTTCACCTAATAAAAGATAATGAAATATGATATAGTGAATATAAATATCTTACAGATAATATCTATTTTAACATTTGCAAGTTAAAAATTCAAATAATATAGTTTTAAAATACTGTTTTTTGTTCAGTTGTATATCTATTTTTTAATAATTTCCATGTACAAGAGAGGTGGGGTTATGTTCTGCAGGACCTGGTCCAATGGAGCATGCTGATGAACAGCTCTATAGCTCTGTAGCTCAGCTCAGCCCAGGCGTCCGCTTCATCGGGCACACAGGGCGCATGACACGCCCCGGTTTGGCGGTTGGCTGGGCCGGGCTTTGTGGAAAATGCTCCAAGAGGGGGGGAGAGGGGGATGTGGGTTACATTTCAACATTATTGACATGCCAGAGGCGTTTGTGGCAGGACTCTAGGCCCGCTTGTTGGGGCAAACCTGAACGGAAATGCCAGTCGCTTCAGCCACCAGCAGCAGCAGCTGCTGTCTCTCTTGCTTCCTCTGCACAGCAGCCATCCTCCTGTTGCGCTTAATAATAATGTGTATATGAATGCTGATGGGGAAAAGCTGAGGGAATGCTCATGTTAATCAAGACAAAGCAAAGTGTGGCCTGCTATTTATAAAAAGAACAGTGAAAGAAATGGAGAGTAAATTGGTAAAGTAATTAGTTAAACATGTTACCTACTGAGGTCTTAGTTCTAGCCTGCTTCTTGGTTTCTTTTCAAGATATTTCTCGTACCTTTAGAATATATTATTATGTAGATTATAATTTTTGCAAGTGTATGGACCAACAAAGCGACAGACAGCTAGCAAACACATACACAAGCACACATGGTAGGGAGCCGTATAAATAGACAACCGACAACCACTGGACCGCTTGAGTGGCGTGTTGTGCTGCCTACTTACAGGCACTATTTCCGCCTTGGTTTGACGTTTGCCTGACATCACAGCGACTCCAGCGGAAGAGGAGATGGAGGAGCTGAAGCAGCAGAAGCTGACTGGCTATGATGCTGCGCCTCCTGCGGCATTGAAACCATTGGCACTTTCAGTCGCTCGGAGGACGTCATCACGACAACACGCACATATCAAACGCGTCTTTCAGCCAGCTTGTCAGCCAGTTTGTTAGCCAGTTGTCCATCCAGCCATCCATCCATCTATCTATCCTTCCATCCATTCAGTCAGTCAGTCATTCGTGCTGACACCGACAATGCCAGAAGTTGTCGTTCCATTTAATAGTATCTCCCGATCTCGTTGCCGTCACTCGCAGTTGCAATTGCAGTCGCAGTCGCAGTCGTCCTCGTTGCCGTTGTCCCCCACACTCTGCTAATGAAATTAATGCAGTCAACTTTTTATTTGCAATTCCTAATTGAATTCACCAGCTTATTTGCATCAGTGTGTGCCAGTCGGTGTGTGTGTTCTTGGTGTGTTTCTAAAGCAAGCAACTTAGTTAATTGAAATACTTTGAGTGCATCCGTTGCAAGCGATATCCAAAGTTTTGGTTAACAAACATTAAATCTTTGCCAGTTTCAATTTCATTTAAAAAAGGACTAACGTTTGGTGAATTTTTGGGAAAGAACTGAAAGCATTTCTACAAATGAATATACTTTTTAAAGACTAAAATAATATTGAAAGTATACTTGCTAACCTTGGCTGCAAGTACCCAATTAGTTTTTTAAAGTTTTATCCTTGGGATAGTGATATTTGATTACAATTTCTAAGCTTTTCATATAGAAAAGCCTTAGTGTCAATTAGATTTTCAAAATAAAATCAAATCCACGAGATTATTGAATTATAAAATATTCATAAAAAAGAGCTCCTCCATGTTCGTATCCTAATTACATTTTTTTTGGGAATTATTTACATGAAATTAAACAAACTCTTCCCTCAAAACCAAATAATAATTATATTTTGCAATTGTTTCTGCCAGTAAACATCTAGATAATAAGAAAATCAAGACGTTTCTGTCTAAATAATTTGGTAGACATCCATTCAAGTTGCATTTCCCTCATTTTCCACAGACTGCATAAATCTGTCTGATTGATGGAAATCTAAAATCTAAAATCGGTTTCTGCTTTGTCTGATATTTCAAATGCCAAAGGCGCGATTTTAAATCAAAAATCTCTACGAACATTGGCCATTGCCTCGTTGCAATAAAAACCAGAGCAGAGAGCAGATTTCTGTTCAAGTTTCTGGACGTGGGCGGCTTTTCTGCTCCTGCTCCTCACACAATGCAAACAGAAGGCTCTCTTTATACACATAATTATAGTATAAATACTTGGAAAATACAATATATAGAGACGTGTGCACTTTGCCATTTTTGTGTCGGCGGGAAATTGCAGGAAAAATGCAGAGAAAATCCACAGTGCGTGCCTGGCTGTCTGTGACTGTAATTGCATCATTAGGTTGACACTCTTAACTGGTAACTTGACACGGCTGCGACAACGAGTGCGAAAAAAAAACAAAATTCGACCGAAATCGTATAAAAAAAACACAAATCAGTGCCATATACATAGATATATTTATATCTATAGAACGTGTATATAAACAATCTAGATGCTTGACTGACTTGCTGAAGGCTTCGCCAAACATTCGAGTGCATAAATATTTATTACGCATACGCAGCGTGTGACGGGAAAGCAAAGCTCAGTGTGTCTCTGTGCTGGATTATTTTGTGTCTCCGACAACAGCACTCACCTTGAGTTACATATACACTCGAACACTCGAACAGTCGAACAGTCGAACACTCAAACACCCCGAACACCCCTCAAAATATCACTATACATATTTTTTGTTGTTTCTAGTTGTGTTTTTAAACGTGTTCATGCCTAAACTGGTTCCTCCGGCCTGTCGTTGCAACCGATTCGAAATCGTAACTAAATTCGGAAACACACACGCACCAAAAAAAAGTAATTGCCCCAACTGCTGCAATTGAAAATGTCCACTCAGGTGTCTGGTAATTTATTGGCCGGTAAGCTCGAGCGAAACACTTGAATTTCGTTGACCAAAACAACATATGAAACATGCACACTTAAGGTGTGCTGCTGTGTTTTTCGGTTTGAATGTATAATCATAGCAATTGATTTTGGTGGTCATGTGAAACCGCATCAACAACAAACATTTAAATATTGACAAAAGTATAAGGTGGAGAAATTAGTTTAAATATTTAGGGGGAAACAGAACAGGAAGCGGAATTACATGCATAAGACATATGTTCTCGGAGTGTGCGTGCTCTGATTGTCCCGCATGTTGGACAAATATTCGTATATGGAAATCTGTGGCATTTATGCACTTCTAATTGTCCGAAACGACAATCTAAGAGATGGATCTGTGAGATGGTCTCAGGGCAAAACAGGGGACACTGAAAGAAAGTAAAGAATTGTATACAATTTGGTTAAGAAATGAGGAAAAATGTTGTCTCTGTGGGTTAATTTATACATTTATGTAGAGAACGAAATAAGGTTTGATGAAACAAACTTGTTAAAGATTTTAAGACCCTTTCAAGCTCATATCTCTGCAAGTTTTTTTCCCACAGTGTTCTCGAACTCAATAGCTGAGTGAAAAATTTGTGTACATGCTTGTCACACAGAGTTGGACGTACTTGGAAGCGAATTCCATGGGATTATTCCCGCATGTGATATGTGAGCTGTGGCTGTGGCTGTGGCTGCTGCTCTGCAGTGTTTCATCTGAAATTGCAATTGCGGCCCAGCAGGAGATGCTGAGGCCAGAGCAGGAAATTCCAGCCAGAGAGTAGTAGGGGTATTTTCGGGTAACCAAACCCAATGATGATGATGTTGATGAACTTGATTTGGCTTTGGCAATGTCCGAGAAGGAGACTTATTGGGAAATCGCTGTTCTGACGCCTGATTTATGGTTTCCCTTGATTTTCACCCACAGCCGAACCGCCCGTGATCCAGGGCACGCGCCGCAAATCAGTTTTCGCCGAAGCCTACGATCCGGAGGCGGATGACGATGATGATGGTGCCACTGCCGTGTTCCCCAAGACAGATGAGCAGCGTGCCCGACTGGTGGAGTCGGTGAAGAATGTTCTACTCTTCCGATCCCTCGACAAGGAGCAGGTAAGCTGAAATCCCCTGACAAATAAATCATAAGTACTAGAAAGGGAAGTGGAAGTGGAAGCTGGAACAGGAACAGGAGCTGGAGCTGGAGCTGAGGCAGCACACACGCATCAGAGTTTAACCCGAACAAGTGTCTGCCTGAGGTTTCCCTTCCCTCTTTTTCGGTGTGGGATTATCCCTCCACGGGCTTCCATGATTCCCCTTTCCACTCCCCTCGGAATCCATTCATCCCTTTTGTAATCGATTTGTTTTGTGATTGTGCAGATGAACCAGGTCCTGGATGCCATGTTCGAGCGAAAGGTTCAGCCTTTGGACTACATCATCCGCCAGGGCGACGATGGCGATAACTTTTACGTTATTGAATCGTAAGTAAAACAAAACAAATTTCCAATCAAACTCGATGAATAATGCACATCTTTGGAAGAGCCGAAAGTTAAGTCTGAGTTGAGGGAAGTTTTCTTGATTTCGTAATAAATTAGCATTGAGTGTTGGCTTACGTTTGTTCCTGTATGTTCTTTCGGGTATAAGAAGAGGTTTTGTCAAAGGAAATTATGCTTAGTTTATTAAACAACAAAAAATAGGATTAAGTGCTTAGGGTTATTTTCTTTAAAGCTTGTAACTATATCTTTATTTGAGGTATATTTATAATTTATTATCTGTTAAGGCAACTCTTTTACGTATCTGTTTCATGTGTTTATCCAACTTTAAACAATCATCAAATTAAGTTGCCTCTTTCCCACTTTAAATACCATATTTTCTATACATTTAAAATCAAAGAAAACTTAAAAGAACCCTTGACAAGCTTAAATGCCATATATTTTCACGATTTCTTTCGAGTGAAAGCAAAGAATTATTGCCGCTTCATCACTCCTGCACGCCTTCTGGCTCATTTATTTATTTGCGAGACTTAATTAATGGGTATTTGAATTGGCATTTGTTTTTGATATGGCAATTAATTGTCATTTACATTTTGATGAGCGCCATGCACCGCATTAATTATAAATTGCATTCAATTAAAGTGAATTTTTCTCGCTCTCATCGCTGTCTCTCTCCTTTTTTCCCCAATCCCACAGAGGTGTCTACAAAGTCTATATCGATGACAACCACATCAACACCTACACTCACACCGGACTCTTTGGCGAATTAGCGCTGCTGTACAACATGCCCAGGTTTGTGTCTCTCTCTCTACCTTTCCTATATTTGATCGATTCATTATGCCAAATTTTCCGCGCTGTCTGCACCACAATTACAACGTGCTAATCGGATGTATACATAGACGTTGAAATTTAAATCTCATTTAAATATCTATATATCTTACCATGTAGAGCGGCCACCGTGCAGGCGGAAACGACTGGTCTACTTTGGGCCATGGATCGCCAGACCTTCCGCCGCATCCTGTTGAAGTCGGCCTTCAGGAAGCGGAAAATGTACGAGGAGCTGTTGAACAGCGTGCCCATGCTGAAGGCCTTGCAGGTGGGTGTCTATCTCCTTCTCTGCCTGGAATCGATATATATACTATCTATATATATGTACACATTTATGTAACGAACTCCATATGCCTTGCAGAACTACGAACGCATGAATCTGGCGGATGCTTTGGTTTCAAAGAGCTACGAAAATGGCGAACGCATCATCAAGCAGGGTAAGTAGATACAGTGGAAAACAGTGGACTGGTAGCCTTTCTTGAAGCTTCCTGGCTTCAAGGATGGTCTTCCTGCATTCCCTTTGGAATTTTCTCTCTAAAAAGCTTCGATTTTTCTTTCATTTCCCCCAGGTGATGCCGCCGATGGCATGTACTTTATCGAGGAGGGCACGGTCTCCGTGCGCATGGACCAGGACGATGCCGAGGTGGAGATCTCCCAGCTGGGCAAGGGCCAGTACTTTGGCGAACTGGCGCTGGTCACACATCGGCCAAGGGCCGCCTCCGTCTACGCCACGGGCGGCATTGTGAAGCTAGCATGTGAGTGTCCTGCCTGGAGTGAGGGTCTGGCGCGGAATGGCTACACGGAAAGCATTTCAGCCGATTCCTTCCAGCTCCCAGTTACCATACTCCCGCTTGGCCTAATCCCTAATGCTTTTGTTTATTTATTCTTTGTTTTCTGTACCTCGTCCACACGTATGTGTTGTGTGTGTGCTGTGTTGTCTCGTATTGTCTCGTGTGTGTGTGTATCTGTATCTGTATCTGTATCTGCATCCTTATCCGTAGTCCTGGACGTTGTGTGCTTCGAACGCCTCATGGGAAAGTGCAGTGGGGGCATTCAGCGCAGCATAAGCGATTATCGCTATTTGGAACAGGATCTGCGCGAATACTTTGACAACCTGCAACTGAATTAGTTAGGCGTAGCAGTATTTGTAGTAGTCTATAGTCCTTGCAGAAGTTGGCCGTAGTTTAAGCCCAATTTAAAGAACTATCTTTGGCTCCCTTAAGACACACATGGCGTATACTTAATTTAGGTGTTTTCACGTTAAGTATACGCCATTTATGCTCGTCTTCCCAAAGTTAGTTTACTTTCTTGTGTATAAGAATTTTAAACAGGTGACCAACTCAGCTAATAATAGAATTCGTTAGATGGCTTCTGTAGATTTGTAGATTTTATACTTAAATAAACCTTAATACTCCGTCCAGTCCTAGACACCGAAGCCTTTGAACGCATCCTGGGCTACCTGACCGATATCCTTAAGCGCAATGTGGTGATCTATGAGCAAATGTACACCGATATGGCCCGTCGCAACACGAATTTGTGAAATCGCTATATTTTAATAGGTTTTCTTTTGAAATTCTCAAATGTATCAAGCAAAAATTTCGGTTTTCTAACAAAAAAAATCATTTTAAAATGCATAATTTAAAAGTAAAAAAAAATTCAAGTGGATTTATAACTTGGTTTTATTCTGACACACACACACACCTCAAGCATATGTGGCAAGGGGGAAATCCCGCACCTTTTTACCCCCCAAAAAGAAAACACACATAGGGCACAAGAAATGTCTGAAGCTGACACAGGCATCCAGGGGTCTATTGGATCGGTAAGAGGATTAAGTAGAAGATATGTAGAGGGGCCTGTGGTTATCAATCAAGAATCAAGAGGAATGCTGTGACTTAACCTGATTTTAATTAAGAAGTACTAAAACCTACTCCCAGAAATCCCTCTCCATCTACACCTACCAGCATGCACTATATGTTGCCAGTTTTTCTTCCTTGTTCAAAAATAAAACTAACTCTTTGATTCTTTTGCCCCCATTTAGTCCTGGATGTGAAGGCGTTTGAGCGTTTGCTGGGTCCCTGCATGGATATTATGAAGCGCAACATTGATGACTACGAGTCACAGTTGGTAAAGATATTCGGCAGCAAAAACAATATCACCGATACACGATAAAAAGTCTGAACAACCAACAACAAGAACCACCATCAACAACAGCTACAACAACAGCTACAACAACAACAACAACAACAACAAACAGCAACTGAAACCTGAAGAGAAACGGTCACTTGCAGGCTTCTTAGGATCTTCTTTTTTTCGTAACCATGTTTCTTTCAAATTGAGCAATACAACAACAGACACAGACACAGGCACAGGATAACAGACAGAAACAGAAACAGAAACATCCTTTAACATGGCACAAATACCAAACAAACATGTACACAATGGACACAAGAATCATTTAAACCTAATCATGAATATTTGATAATTGAAATTAATCCATAATACTACCATGATAACGATAATAACGATGATAGCGATGATAATGATAATGATAATGATAATGATAACGATGATGATTATGATTATGATAACTGTTGATCATGTTGATGAGAAGTAGCTATAGCTTTGCCATATTTCCATAGCAAAGCGAGGCGACGAGTTAAGAATTGTATTGTATGTATTTAGCAATTGTAATTTGTAATGTATTTAATTGGGCAAAAATGAATTCAACTGCGGCAATCAGCGGCATGAAACAAACAAGAAAAACAAAAACAAATAACGATTGGCTCAACCGGAATGTTAAAAATACTAATTTAAGCTTTGTTTATTCATATACAACCTTTTTTTGTTATCCATTGATTTATTCATAATTTAGAAAATAACGCAAACACTTGTTTCATTGGCTGCTAATTAAATGATAAGCAAACGAGTTAAGCAAATTATATCAACTAAGAGCAAATTGAACACACACCACACACACACACACCCTCTCTCTAAACACACACACTCGCACACACATCAGCAAGAATGAAATTTACTTATCTGGACAGCCAAAAGTCCCTGAAATTTAATTCAAATTCAAGTGTAATATGTATGTACTAGTCTAGGAACAGGTGCGTGCTCCAGCCATTTAGCCATCGGAGAGGAGAGGAGTGGAGTGAATGATATCAGATTTGGCCCAAGCCCGACTCGAAAGCGATCTCAAAAGCGAGTATTTGTTACATTTGTTATTCGGTTCTTCTCGGTGTTAGGAAGCATAGGAGAAATTAAAAGTACCAGGAAGTGAATGCTAAAGGCACAATCAATATGTTGCATGGGATCAACTTAGAAAACTTTGAGAAAAACTAGCGAAAAATACGAAATTTAGCAGTGGAGAGGTAGAAGCGAATAGCGAGTAGCGAGCTTGAGATTCGAATTGAGAGTGAAAGTTGTGTGCACCCGGGTGACATTTGCTGGGATCTTGTATCTTGATCGCTTTTAGCATTACGAATGTATCTTTTATTTTCGGGCCATAGCGAATCTTGTTAGGTGAACGAATCAAAGCAATATCGACGGCCTAGTAAATGTGTACTTAGTATATTCCCGTTTTCGTTGCTGTTCAATATACCTACCTGTGTGTACTACCCTATATACCAATATCTCTATTTATATAACTGAATGAGCTTAAACTATAAACCTAAACCTATACCTAAACGACTCCAAATACTTTACTACCCAATGTTTTGAACAGAAAACAAAGAAAAAAAAGAAACAAAAACAAAGCGTAACTAAACAAATCTTAGAAGGATAATCAATCAACGTGCATGTTTAGGGTATATATAATATTATAAAATTAAAACAATTCAACTGGCATACCAACAGTCGACAGGTGTTCAAAGCTAAAAGAAACTACATATAATATAGAAACCGAAAAATATCATATGTGTAATTGCTACAAGTCGTTCTAATTGTCAGCAAGGCAAGGAGGAATAATAAATCTAAAGTATATGAAAGTATGTTTTTAATCTTAATTGGTGTCTAGTCTATGTTCAAGACTTTAAAGCAAACAAATTCTTGAAAATTTTCGAAAAGGAAAACAAAACAAATCATGAGGAAGGTGGATTCAAGAGCATAAATAATAATAACTAACATATATATCAAAACGAGTAAAGTTCTAGCAATTAATTAAGGTGCAGAAAGTGCTGGCCATTTTCTTCCCCATACCAACTACAACAATACGCACACACATGAGCCAATACACACACAACCACAACAAAGGACACTTACACACAAACACACGCCATACAGAATATTTTCATCAAGCAAAGCTCAAAAAAATAAAAATCGTTGAAAGAATCACTGAAAAACGCGCAAATATATTTCAAATTAACGTCACAGAGAAAGAATAAAAGTAAATGAAACAAAAAAATAGTAAAACCTATTCGTATTTTAACTGTTGTGTTGTAATTATAATGCATAAAGCGTATTTAATTATGTATGTGTAACAAAAAAATAAAAAAATACAAACGAAAAGAAAAAAAAAGCAAACAAAAAGCGTATGTATTAATACATAAAATATTTGAAAACAAAAACAAAAAAATTAAAAGTGTAGACACTGAAAAAAAGGAAACAAAATCTTTATTAAACCTAAGCGCCGAAGAAGCTGCATAAATAAATAAAAAAATAAGAATAAATGCTAATAAAATCGACAGTTTCCTGCTTTCGCCATTAACACAAATATTTTTATTAATTATTTTCTCCTATGTTCATTTTTACCGATGCCAAAACACATTGATTTATATAATCAGCAGCTAATATGTAGAATGGCAAGGAAAGTTTATTTATAAGACCGATACGATGACGATTGATTATTAAAATATTGAAGAAGCATTCAACTAACTTCATATTAAGATGTCCTTGTTATGTCGCAGAGCAAATTAATGCAAATAAAAGTGGAAAGAAATAACAAGAAAAAGCAAACATGACGAATGAAATACAAGTTTAATAAATGCGATAAAACAAAATGAAAGTTTATTTATTTTATGCGAGGGAGGTTTTTTTTAAGCCTAGAGATCCTCCTTTCATGATCATACCCTTCTGGCCATCCATCAAAATTATCAAATTATTATTATCCTCCTCTTTGTGGATAACATCTCTATGTTTGATTTTCCTAGTCGTTATTGCTGTAAAATTGGTTTTTGTTGCCAAAGATCAAGTTCCAAATTTTGCGTTTGGCCACCACAAATTTTGTCTGATGCACCAGGCGAACATAAATCAGCAGGAGGTAGACGATATAACAGTTTTTCTGTTATATTTAACCCGAGTCCTCAACCATGGTTTGTGTCCGCGCTAGCGTTATATAGTGTTATCGATAACGAATAATCGATCTATCACCAGCACTAATCACACTAATTCCCCATCACTAATGCATTATGACTATTGAATTTGTAATTTTTATTCACTTATAAACGTAGCTCCAAATACACTTATAATTTTACGGTGTTTAATATATGTATTTATCTTTAAATGTATGTGTGTACGTGTATCGTTTATAATTATGTATATAGAAACTCATATCGGAGCCATTCTACCGACAATGCACGAATGATAAGTGTGTTTGTGGCGCGGATTGGGTCGCCAATTAAAGTGGTTTACAATCAGCTTCCCTCAACGATCCGTGGCCACGTGGGACGGGCTACACAGATGGTATCAAAAAGTGATTATTATTAATATTCTTAGATTGGATGTACTCGAATTCCTCTGTCGGCTGATTTTCCTAGCCAAATGGGGTGACTTTGTGGTGGTCGCCGCCAGGATGTGAATGTGATTTGTATGCTTGATCGGTTTTACAGGAAAAAATTCATTTAAAAAGTTTCTCGTTTTGTTGTTTGTTTTGTTTTGTTGGTTTTGTGTTGCCGTGTAAAACTAGAAATCTAACTGTAAAGATCATCGTCGCCATTGTCACCTGGCGAGTTAACTGGCATGTTGTTGCCAGACCCTGAGGTGTTGCCGGTTTGACCGGGGAATCTGAAAGACATACCAAATGATCAATAAGAAATCTGACCTAGAGAGTGCATCCGCATCGCTTCTCACCTGAAGTTCTGTCCGAAGCCGCGGGACTGTTGCAAAGTCTGGGCAAACATCTCGTATTTCCTGATGTCGTTGTCCGACACCGAGCGGCGGGCGAACTTCATCGCTTCCTCAAAGTGAGCGCTCGTGATCTCCGGCACCGGATCGTCCTCGTCCATCTGGGGAAAAATGGAAATATGATCATTTAGATATTTTGAAACCGAACTCAGTGCGTAATAACTTACGTCCATCGCCGAGTTGGGGTTCTCGGTGCGCTCTTTCTCCCGACGGATCTCGGCTTCGATGGCCTGCCGAATGGCCAGCTTGCAGGCCCGCTGGCAGATCTCGGTAAGATCAGCACCCGAGAAGCCCTGCGTCACCTTGGCGATGTAGGTGAGGTCTACCTCCTTGGCCAGCGGCGACTTGCGCAAGTTGGCCTTCAGGATTGCCTCACGCGACTTGTCGTCGGGCAGTGGGATGTAGATCAACTGATCCAAGCGGCCCGGACGCAGAATGGCCGGATCGATGATGTCCGGACGATTGGTGGCTCCAATGATGAACACGTTCTTCTTGGCACCCATGCCGTCCATCTCGGTCAGGATCTGGTTGATCACACGATCAGCGGCGCCTCCAGCGTCGCCCACATTGCCACCACGGGCCTTGGCAATCGAGTCCAGCTCGTCGAAGAAGAGCACACAAGGAGCTGCCGAGCGGGCCTTGTCGAAGATGTCGCGCACGTTGGCCTCGGACTCACCGAACCACATGGTCAGCAGCTCGGGTCCCTTCACCGAGATGAAGTTGGCCTGGCACTCGTTTGCGATGGCCTTGGCCAGCAGCGTCTTACCGCAACCGGGGGGTCCGTAGAACAGGACACCGCGGCTGGGCTGCATGCCGAACTTCAAGAACTTGTCCGGATGCTCCACCGGGTACTGCACCAGTTCCTGGAGTTCCTTCTTAACGCTCTCGAGGCCACCAATGTCCGTCCAGGTGGTGTTGGGCACCTCCACCACAGTCTCGCGCAGCGCCGACGGACTGGACTTGGTCATAGCGTAGCGGAAGTTCTCCATAGTCACGGCTAGGGAGGCCAGCACCTCGGCGTCGATCTTGTCATCCTCCAGATCGATGAGATCCATCTTCTCGCGGATTTGCTGAAGGGCAGCTTCCGAGCACAGCGAGGCCAAATCAGCGCCCACATGTCCATGGGTCTCAGCAGCAATCTGCTCCAGATCCACGTCTTCATGCAGCTTCATGTTCTTGGTGTGGATGCGGAGCACCTCCAGACGGCCGGTGGCATCGGGAATTCCGATATCAATCTCACGATCGAAACGTCCGAAGCGACGCAGCGCCGGATCGATGGAGTTGGGCCTGTTGGTGGCCGCCATCACAATCAGATGGGAGCTCTTCTTCATGCCGTCCATCAGGGTCAGCAGCTGTGAGACGATACGACGCTCCACCTCGCCGTGGGTCTTGTCACGCTTGGGGGCGATGGCGTCGATCTCATCAATGAAGATGATAGCTGGCGAGTTCTTCTCTGCTTCCTCGAATGCCTTGCGCAGATTCGACTCCGACTCTCCCGCCAGTTTGGACATGATTTCCGGTCCGTTGATCAGGAAAAAGAATGCACCGGTCTCATTGGCCACGGCGCGTGCAATCAGAGTTTTACCCGTGCCGGGAGGACCGTACATAAGAATGCCTCGTGGCGGCTTCACACCGATGGCCTTGAACAGCGAAGGGTGGCGCAGAGGTAGCTCCACCATCTCCTTGATCTGGGCCAGCTGCTTGCGGCAGCCACCAATGTCATCGTAGCCCACGGCATTGAGTGACTCCTCCTCCTCTTCACGCTTGATCGGATCGCCGTCGCAGAAGATGACAGTCTCAGGGGCCACGATACAGTAGGGCTCGGGATCGGTTAGCACCACCTTGAACTCGATGGGCCGCATGGCGGCACGCACGATGAAGTTATCGCCCATGTGAATGGGGCGGTAGGCCTCCAGGAAGTAGGGCTTCAGATAGATCTCGAATAGGTTCCCTGTCACGCCCTCGGTGGTATCGTCAATGGGCAGGATGCGCACGCGCTTGCCATACTTCACATCCGGGCATGACTGTACCGACACCACATCGGACAGATGAACGCACAAGTTGTTGCGCACCACGCGGTTCATGCGGATCTTCTCGTCGGGGCAGGTGTCGTCCGAGAGCACAATGCAGACCGTTTCCTTGCGCCGCTTGCCCTTCAGGATGACAGTATCGCCTCGGAAGAGCTGCAGCTCGTCCATCTTCGCCTGAAATGGGATAGCCCAGCTTTTGAGTATCACCACCATTTTATGACGTGGCCTTTGCAAGGGTATAAAATCTTACCTGCGATAGCGACACCACCGAGTTGTCATCGTTCTGGGCCTCCTCCACAATCAGACGGTTCGGACGGTCCTTACGCTTCAGGATGGCCGTTGCCAGATCATCACTGTGGGTAAACGGACAAGGCATTGGGTTAGACTTAACCAATGGTATAGGGATCCTAGATCGAACCGCTTCTCAACCGAAGATTGCGGCTTCATCTTCTCATCCTGCTCGCTGCGATAGCCGCGAATAAAGTCCCGCGTGTCCCTACCCTCATCTATTTGGTCGTCTGGAGTGTTATCGGGCATGTTGTTCTGGGGGTTCCCCTTTTTTTATTACGGTCTAGAGAGTTTATAAAGTTTCCAAAGAAACTGTTTGCGAAGCAAAGCTAATACATGGAACTAAAGTGCACCACCAAATCTGGCTTTAAGGCGTATTTCTGACAGCCTTCCTTGATATAGGTTTTCGAAATTATTACAATTTGTTTTTTTCAGTCTTTTGTCGATGGTTTTATAAAACTACAATGAAACAGGCAGTTCAAAAGGTGAAAGTTAACTGAGATTCACCTAGACAACATACATATACTATTATGAATATATATTTTTTTAGAAAAAAAAAAAAAAAAAACAAAAAAAACTAAGAAACCAATTATTTTTGGCCGTTTGGCGCCTCCTCGTGAAACCAGTTTTTTTCTATTTATTTACTTTAAAAATCTATGTAATTTCATAACTATATGTAACGTATTTCTCCCTAAATTTAAATTATAATTTTCTATAATGAAAACATTCTGATAAAAAAAATATGATTTATATCAACGCACTAAAAATCGTGGCAACATATTTAGATTATTCTAGAAGTAATGCAATTTTAAGAGAACTGTACTATCTAAAAAAAACCTATTCTTATTTAAAATATGTAACATTTTAAACGTAAATTAAACAGTTCTGCTCAGAACAAGCACATTTTTCACTGGTCTAGTCTAGGTAGTCCATAGTTACGTTTTCGTAAAAAAGAGGAAAGGTACTAAACATTAGAAAATAATTACAACTGCACCAGAAGATACACCTTTCTCCCTCTCAATTAATGGATACGCACTATTTTTCGGGACAACAAAGAAAAACCCTAAGTTTTTTCAAGTAGCAGCGACAACAACAACTGCAAGGGCATTAACCAGCAGCAGCAGCGGCAACAACAAGAACAACCACATCAGCCGACTGCAAATGGCGATTTTCTTCAGGGTTTTTTTTTGGGGTTTTAGATTTGCCCTAGTTTTGCAACGCAGAGCAACTCTGCTATGCAAAAGTCGCGGAAAAAGCGGAAGTTTCCTGGAAAATCATCAGGAAAACCAGCGCGGAACAGTGACTAGATTGCGATGTGGCCCTTGCGTATTTTTTCAGACCGAGATGACTACGCGAAATTGTACTGGACTGGTTGAAATTCGGTTTGGAGCGCCAGTTTCGGCGCCCTTTTGGGGCGCAAATACACTTACCCCTTGGGATCTGCCATGGTTAACTAGTTGAGCTTGAACTTTTTAACTTAATGCAGGAAATCGGCGCTGCGGGGACAATACGGTTGAGCTGGAAATCGGCGAAATCGGACCCAGTACTTTTAATCAAATCACAAAATGATGAGGCAGCTTCTGCTAGAGATGAGATACAGCCGATAGACCGCCAGTATGACTAGAGGTGGACCTTTAAACGATACCATGTATCGATACATCTTCTTAAGTCGCATTTCCACTATGCATGAAATCGTTTCATGTAAATGAAGTTGTAAAGGCAGGGCAATGTAGCATTGTAGATTTTATTCCTTGTGTTTGTGAACTTTCTCCGCTAATTATTCCAAAGTAATAATTTAATGGAAAGCAGTTAGTGATGAAAATCGGTCGTTGCAATATCGTGTAATCGAAACAGTGAGAACAGCTGGATTTGTCGTGTTTACTCGTTATCGACACGTAAACGATAGTCAGTGTTACGTTTGACATTTCTACGCAACGTAAACATTTCGCGGCGGGAAAGCGAAATTTTAAAATTATACATCCATCCACTGATTCAAGGAAGAATCTTTATTCCACGCTTTGTGCAATACGCTTATATAAATACATATACATTGAATACAAAATATCTTTGCTCCTCTCTCTCTCTGTTTGTGTGTGTGTTTGTAAAACATGTTGCAAAATTTGTTTGGTTAGCACAAAGATTCATAAATATATAAAGGATATTAAATATGTAAACAAATGTTAAATGCGTTCGATTTCAATTGTTTTGAAGTATTCGATCGTTTAAGATTGCGTTTGTTTTTGCATTTTGTATTTCTTTTGTTTTGGAGAGTATATAATTGTGTTTGTTTTGGATTTTCTTGTTCGTTTTTGGTTCTTTTTTTAGCCAGCATGCACAGACTGAAAGGAAGAAAAAAGGAAACGTAAAGTGAATCGAAATCAGGGAATCAATATCGTAAATCAAGGCTCAAATCAAACAAAGGAAGCCAACAAAATCCGCGTCCTCCTGTCTACCAAGTCTTTTGATTGCCATTTGTTTTTGGTTTTGTTTGGTTTTAGTGTCACCTCTTCCGTTCGTTTCCCTTCGGATTTATCCTCGCTTTATTCTCGACGAGCCTCGAAGTTAGATAAATTCAGAATTGGAACGTACCCGAGCAATGTCCACGCCGGTAATGTTCTTGACCAGCTCTGGCACTTTGTTGACGATCTGCAAGATCTCGCCGGTCAGCTTGGCGGCACCAATCTCGCCCTGTCCGCTGGACACCATCGTAATCTTCTTGGCCTGCGACAGCGGAGCAGCAACCTCGGCTGCCACCTACGCAAATGGATGGATTTTTGTTTTAATAAAGGGATTTCAGTTATATCTAAATATTTTAATTCAAATCTCACCTTGGGCAACGTGTCCAGCAGCATCTCCACCATTGCAGCTTCTCGGTACTCACGCCAGGCCTCTGCCTTCTGGGCCATTTGCTCGGCCTCGGCCTTGGCCTTGGCCGAAATGGCAAAAGCCTCGGCCTCGCCGCGGATCTTGATCTGGAAAGAGAGCAGGATCAGGCTCAGCAAACTCCGTTTGAATGCCACTAACTAAAATCTTACAGATTCAGCTTCGGCCTCGGCTTCCATGACAACACGTTGCTTGTTGGCCTCCGCCAGCTTCTCCAGACGGAACTTCTCGGCCTCGGCGGGACGACGGACAGTGGCCTCTAGCTCCCGCTCGCGACGCTGGATTTCTTGCTCCTGCACGGCAATCTCCTGGGTGCGCTCAATCACCTTGACCTGCATCTGCTCCTCCTTGATGCGCTGCTTGGTCTTGGCGGCCTGCAGCTCGTATGCCATCTCTGCCTCGGCCTTTTTGGTTTGTACCTCCACGTCGTAGGCGGCCTTCTTCAGCTCAAAGTCTCGCTGGGCCTTGGCTATGTCGGTGTCGTTGAGGAACCTGGCGGCCATGCGCTGCTCCTCGGCAATGGCCTCCTTGATGTGTGCCTCGGCACGGGCCTCAGCCTCGCCAATGCGGGCATCTCGCTTCACCTCCGCCGTGCGAGCCATGCCCAGAGACTTGAGATAGCCCTAGAAAAGGAGATGCAGAGGATGCTATTAATATACCTTTCATGATAGAGATGACAGTGGACGGGGCACAGATCCCAGAGATTTCACACACAGGCGGTTAAGCGGACATACGCACCTTTGAGTCGCCCTTTTAGTGGATCCATGTTGACATGCAAGAAATATATATACATGTACATATATACATACACAAGAGGTTACTCGGAAAACAGGTGGCTCAGAGCCAAAAAAAAAGAAAGAACAGTGATGGGAAATTCTACAATCTAAGTTCAGAGTTAAAAATTTTTAAGATAATATCTGATTAATTATTGTTCTTTTAATTTGTACATTATTTAAATGTGCATTTTCCCAATCCATGCTAAAAATAATGTTCATATCTTGTACTAACTTCGGGATGCCGAAGCTAATATACTCTTGAAATCAATAATAAGCAAGCTTAAAATATCCATTCTTTAAATTAATATTTATTTTAACAAATCAAAGTAAAAAAAACTCAAAACTACGCCAAAACATCATTCATTTTTTATTCTGAATGCGTTTCTATGTTAGTTTGTATTAGTGTAATAAATCTGCATACTCGATTTAAAAAAATTAAGAATTTTTGTCGATTTTTGAAAAGTTTAACGATGTAACCCCTTATCTTATCTTATCCTTATGTTTTTTTTCAACCAGACATAGCTAGATTGGCTCAGCTGTTGATGCTGATCAAGAATATATATGATTTATAGGGTCGGAAATGTCTCCTTCACTGCTTTGCATGCTTCTGACTAAAATTATAATGCACTGCGAGGGTATAACTATCCTGACTCTAATTTTACCGAAGATATTGAAAAGAAATGCAATCATAAATCACTTCCCATCACTGCTGATGAATGGGTTAGTTGTGCAGGGATTTATAAAAATAATAATTCCGATTTGACTACGCACCTCCTCATCGCGCAGATCCTTGATGGTATAGGATACGACCGTAATACCCATATTGGCCAGATCACTGGAGGCCACCTCGAACACCTGCTTGCTGAACTTCTTGCGGTCCTTGTAGATCTCCTCGACGGTCATCGAACCCATGATGGCGCGCTGGTGTCCCTCGAGTGTAACCAGGGCAATGTGGTTGATCTCCGCCTCCGTCTTGCCCAGAAACTGTTCACAGGCGGTCAGCAGCATGTCCTCGTTCTGGCCCTGAACCTTGACCTGAGCGATGCCGGTCACGGAAATGGGAACACCCTGGCTGGTGTACACACAAGGACTCTCCACCTGTAGGGTCATGGTGTTGAGCGAAATTCTGCAAGGGATTTGTCATAATTAAAACTCTGAAGATTCACTAAATGCGTGTCTACTCACCGCTGCACTTGCTGGATGGAAGGCCATACAAAGGCCCGGCCTCCGGGCACCAAGAGCGGCTTCATGTAGCAGCATCCTACAGGAAAAACAGACGAAAAATAGTTTGTTTACAAAACATTGAAGCATTTCGATTACAGCATCACAACGCCGTTCGATGCGCGCGCACGGCTTCGAAGTGCTGTTGCGGCGTCTTCCTCTTCTTCTTCCCACCCCACAATTGCTGTACACAAAAATCGATAATCAGTGACGTCACTCGGGGTGGGGTGCAAAAGCACCTATTTTTACTTATTTAGATCTTTAATTAAACCCATTTGGGCTGTGTTTTGGTGAGAAAAAAGATTAGCTGCCTTACCGGAGACAACCAAGGCCTCGTTGGGGCCACAGGTCACAAATCCCCAGGTCATTTTCAGTGCGTTTTCCCGAGCTTCTTCTAACTGTTGTACTTGTACTTTTGTTTGTTTGCTGATAACAGCCTGTTGTAATTAACTGGATTTCGCTTAATGAAATCACTTATAGCGAACGATCCACAGGTCGCCAAATTGCACTCGCTTATCGCACTTTATTTATATATAAATATATATAGAACCCGATACGCACTAGGAACAACCGGTCCGCACAAAATTCCAAGCACTTTAAAAAAGCTCTCGCATTAATCCAAAGAGCGTGTGTGCGCAGTACGACTTTAACCCTTAAGCGGTGACGTTAGTTAGAAGCGACCCTGGGAAAGTATCATCATGTTCCGTGAAGAAAATTCTGTAAGTATAGTTTTTAATTTATTAAGCATACGAAATATAGGTAAAATCAGAATTTTAGGTCTTAAGCTATATGTTTCTAATTATAAATCTACAATTGAAAAGCATTATCATTTAAGAAGTAGTGAGGTGATTGTTATCTCGTTACGAGTCAGAATAAAAAAAACACACTTATACTTTCAGTAGATTTAATTACGAATAAACTTGTAAAATAAATTGAACAACAAAAAAATATAACAATACTTAAAAATTAACAAAGGAGTTTTATAAATATTTTTAAAATTGTTTGTTTTCTTTTTTTGTTTTGGATTAAATCAGTTTTTAAACGCAATTTTGGCATTGTAGAATGCCACATAACATCCCAAGATCTTAAACAAAGGCTTTCAGTGGCTCAAGAACTCTAGTTCTAAGATACTTTCAGCTTTAGCCATAAATGTGGCACCTAGACTTGAAAATTAACTGATCCAGATTTTTAGTGCCTTAAAAACAAATGACAAGAGTAGGAAAATAAGATACGTAGGAATTTTCACTCAATCCATCATCTACTGCAGGGACATAAGACAGAGACACGGGACATTCTTAGATAGACGGGCTTCTGGGAATTTTGCTTAATTCTAATCAAAGTACATGGAAACAGTCGCTCGGGGATTGGCGCACACCCCATCTAAACTCCATCTCAGTGACCTGAGGAGGCGCTTTCCGTAAAAAAGGGATGCTGCATGGCTGCCTCTGCGCTGATTCGTTGATTCGGCCGGCAGACGAGCAGCTTTTGGAGCAAGTCACGCCCTTTGGAGTTCAGCCTAGGTACCAACTGGCTCCATGACGTGATGGCCGGAAAAGCTGACACAGAAAGACCAGGCTTAGATTATCATTTAAACAAGAATCATTCATGGGTAATCTTACATGGAAGCGCTACGTAATCGGAGAGGTGCGAGACACCGGGCCAGGAGTCTTCGTTGGGTGTGCCCAGCACTCGGAATATCTTCATCAGTTGGTCAAGAACATCGGAGCCGGGAAACAACGGTCGTCCGGCGTCAGCCAGCTCCGCCAGAATGCATCCGGCTGACCACATATCGATGCTGGTAGTGTATAGCTTGGCTCCAAACAGGACGTCGGGTGGTCGGTACCAAAGAGTCACTACTTCTGCGGAATAGCACTTGACAGGAATGCCGAAGGCACGGGCCAGACCAAAATCAGCTAGTTTTAGTTCGCCGTTCTTATTGATTAGCAGGTTCTGTGGCTTCAGGTCGCGGTGGAGGACATTGTGGCTAAAAAAGTAGTTGAAATGATTCATCAGCAGCCTTAAAAGTATATATTTCGTAACCTGTGGCAGAAGGCTAATCCACGGAGCAGCTGCAGCATGAAACTCCGACATACGGCCATGTCAATCTCTCCGTTTAGACTGTCAAAGTACTTCTTCAGATCCTGGTCGCAGTGCTCAAAGACCAGGGTTAGCTTCTTGTCCGAGTGCAGGACGTCCGTCAGGCGCACGATATTCTTGTGCTTCAGTTCCTGGGAATTGAAAAAGCGTGTGGTTCTACGTGCTCCTGGTGGTAGCTTCGGTGACTCACCTTTAGCAGGCAGATCTCCCGGAGAGCAGAGCTGGGCACTCCTTCATCATCCTCGTCCAGGCGCACTCGCTTCAGCGCCACAATCTCCATGGTGTCCCTGTTGCGGCCCTTGAACACCGTGCCGTAGGTGCCTTCGCCAATCTTCTCCATCTTGTCGTACTTCTGCATTGCAGCTTAAAGAACTGCATAATACAATGATTAATAGTATAATTAAACAGCCACGTTAGCCAGGACATACTATTTATGATGCGGGTCACCAAAAAACTTTAATACTCGAGGGAGGAAAGTATTTTGTAGTTCTTTATATATTTTTATATACTTTATTCGGTTTGCAGTTTGTTTTGCTGGCCGCCAGTGTGATAGTGTTGGCAAAACATCGGAGACACTATTTTTTGCCAGCTCTACAATGTGACCGCAGTATATACAAAAATATAAGGGTGGAAAGGCGGTGTTTTCAAAAGTAGTGAAAAAGGAGAAGCAAATGGATAATGTAATTTTTATAATTTCAAGCTTTATACTTTTGTTTTCGCAAATAATTAGGATGATAAGTCGGCTTTGTTATGCCTACCAGACGATGACGAAATATTTTCTTTCGAAGCATTTTCTATATATTTTGAATAAACACTGACAATATAATAATAATCCCAATGTAGTTCAGATTATTAATATTATGTCTATACCATATATAAGTATAAAATTCACCGAGTCTATAAAACTTGTTATAAAATTATTGTTTTAAATAAAACTAACTGCTACGATACTAATACTAATAAATCACCATATATTACAAGATATTCTGTTTGCACTTGATTGCAGGATACCCAATCGAATTTTGTCCGCCTGCCAGACGATGTTCTCATCCTTATTTTAGGACAGCTGGACTTGATCACTCAGCTGGAGATGACTCATGTCCACATCCGCTTTTTGATGCTGATGCCCCTAGTCTGGCGGTCACAGTGCAGATCCACGACTCTCTCTCTGATCGAATTACATCTCAGTGACAAGGACCTCCGTTTCTTTCTGGGCAGCAATCGGGAAACATTTCAAATGTTGCGGTTAAAGATGGAAAAGCGAGTGAATTTCGATATTCTAACGAGTTACATATTTCCAAATATCCACGATTTCCGCTTCTCAACGTGTATGTTTTGGCTGAACGATTCTGATATACCTCGCATTATTAGGGCTTTTCCAAATTTAAGAACTTTCAGTCCCTATGGATCATTCACTGGCCAATACATGCAAGATTTTACCAGCCTGGAGAACCTTACACTCTCCTACTGCAGGACTTTCAAGATGGCCAACTTGATTCCCATCCTGGAAACCAGGAAGCTAAAGGGCTTGAAATTGGGCATGTTCGACGACGAGCATTTGAAGACAACGAAATTGCCATTGGAAGGAATAAGACATCTGGAGGTCCTACAGTGCGATACCGAGGAAATGGCTAGATGGTTCCTAGAGCATATGGAGCATCTAACAAAACTGAAGAAACTGTTCTTCTGCGGCCCTATTAGCTGGCATGTTGTCAGACGTGTCCTGAACTTAAGCAACCGAAAAACTATCAAGTGTCTTCAGATAAACACAAGCGGAGCGGACCTATTTAAATTTTTTCCTAGCCTGACGGTTCAGATTCACACTCTACAAATGGCCAATGCGGTTATTCCACTCAATAAGATGCCCAACACAACAGTTAACTTAAACATCAATCAAATTTACTTAAAAAGGTGCGACATTTCCGAACAAGAGTACTTTGATAAATTACTGAAAGATTTAAAGACACTTGAGATCCTTGGACTTGATGGTTGCATATTTTGCTTTGGGGCCTATACGTTTTCAGTGAAGGAGATTGTCAGAAATCGCGGCACTGCGCTTCATGTGCATTTGAATCAAAACCTCTACCTGGATTCTACGGATATAATAGATAAGGTAAAATAAGATTTTCCACATTTTTAATGACAGACTCTAACAAAAGTTTTCTTGTAGACATTGCCAATGCTATGGAATGTGGAGGGTGAACATAGTTTATTCAAGCTGCACGAGGGGACCTTAAACATCACCTACGGCTGTGAAAATGTAGCCATTTATTTTGAATGAGTTTTCTTAGTAATGAATTAAATTAGAAATTCTCGATGCAATGAATATTTGTATTATAATTCAATATAAGTCTTGTGCGTGTGAATGCGCAGACAGGAAAATTGAAAAAGGAAGTCAATCGATCCTTGAAACTATAAGGACTATAGGAATCCGATCTGATTTGAATACAAATTTAACGTAAAGCTGAATTTATTAAAAATTAAAAAAGATCACCTTGGGGAACTTCACGAACACAGCTTCATCTCGGATCGTTCCTCATCCGTCATGGGCTCCACAACCTGGAGACAGGCATTGGCGAACTCCACGAACAGGGGCTCTTGCATGGCCACCCTCATGGCTGTCTGGGCATTAATAGCCACGTCGATCTGATGGAGTAGTGAGCGCAGGTGTGGATTATGGAGCAAATTGCGTAGTTCCTGGCAGGTTTCTGTAAGGGATTTATACATACAGAAAAAGTAATTTAAATGCTGGAACACACTCACCTAGTTGCTGCATCTTCTCTGCGGGAACAGTGTCATCCGTGGTAAAGGGCTCATGCAAGGTCGGTTCCTCAGGAACAACATTTACCGGCTTTTCCTTGGCCACATCTCTAGTCACACATTCGGGCGAATCCCTGTGAACCTTGTAACAGGCCACAGAACAGCTAGAATTGTGAAATAACGTAATTCAGAGCATCAAGAGAACAAGATCAACTTACTAGGGCGCCGAGCACTTGCTACACTTGTATTTTCGTGGCTTTTCCGCACAGCTTACACAGTTTTCCATTTCGTCCAAATAGTAAACAAAAAACTCGCGTGGTAATTAAACAACAGCTGATCGAGTATTACAGCTGCTATTTTTTGTCAGCTCTCTAAGTTCTAGGCCGTTATGACATACCAGCAACGCCGTTGGAAAATAAACAGTTGGTAGAGTGTTACACCTGCTAGCTATTGTCAGCTTTCACAGTTCTAGGCCGTTATGGCAAATCAGAAACGCCGTTGGCAATTAAACAGCTGATCGAGTGTAACAGCTGCTAGCTCTTGTCAGCCCTCTAAGTTCCAGGCCGTTATGGCAAATCAGCAACGGCGTTGGAAAATAAACAGCTGGTCGAGTGTTACACATTTAAGCTCTGGTCAGTTCTTAACCAGCTGATCGAGTGTAACAGCTGCTAGCTCTTGTCAGCTCTGAACGTTCTAGGTCGTTATGGCAAATCAGCAACGGCTTTGGATATTAAACAGCTGATCGAATGTTACAATAGCTGGCTTATGTCAGCTATTCCAAGTTTTAGTCCATTAGGGAAAATCAGCAACAGCGTTGCAAATAAACTTCTGGTCGAGTGAACCAGCTGCCAGCTCTTGTCAGCTGTAAAATTTCTGAAGCCGTTATGGCAAATCAGCAACGCCGTTGGAAAATAAGAAGATGGACGAGTGCTACAGCTGCTAGCTCTTGTCAGCTATTTGAGTTCTAGGCCGCAGCAGAAAATCAGCAAAGCCGTTTGAACTTGGCGGTAAAATCAAAATTAAATACCAGGTGAAAAATAATATAAAAAAGATTTTTGTGTTTAGTACGCACTAAGTGGAGGAAACATTTAATATTTGTGCTTGGTAATTGCGAATGAATTTATTTAAATTTTCGTAACTTTCAGTTATTAGTTATAGTTTGTTACCATTGCAGGGTATTATGATTTTGGTATGTGAATGAAGGAACAATGTACATTAAGTATCTATGATCAGAAAATAACTATGCTCACTAATTTACTATGAGCAGTTAGTAACTCTGATCACTAAGTATTTATGACCAGTAAGTATGTATGACCAGTTACTTACTTTGAACACTTATAAACAATGACTTGCAACTTTTTTAACACAACACTATTCTGAGACTTGGCCGGCAGCAGTCACTTCGTTCCGGGGATGTTAGAACTAGTTGGGAATCATATGCACAGATGTGCGAGATTTGTTTTGGACCAAAGAGCAAGTTATTTAAATGAAACTATGGACTTATTCTTAAATATTTTTTTACTACTACATAATTCGGAGCACGGCGAATCGGTAAACTATATTTATATAAATATATAGCTGCCATAGGAACGATCGGACGATTTATAGAACTATGATCAGTAATTAACTATTACCATTAAATAACTATGAGCAGGTTTTAAATATGATCAGTAAGTATCAATGAACATTAAGTAACTATGAACAGTAAGTAGCTATGACCAATAAGTAACTATGATCAGTAATTAGCTTTGGCCAGTAAGTATCTATGACGAGTAAGTATGTATGATCAGTTACTAACTTTGAAAACTTTTCCAGTTTTTAACAGATTTTCATCAAGTTTGCTATATAATTAATCTAGAATTTTAATATATAATTAATCTAGAATTTTGTGTAAAATTTTATGAAAATCGGACTTCTATATCATATAGCTGCCATAAGAAATATCGTTCTCTGTTTACAATTCATCTCTAATTTCTTGATTTGTCTAAAGCAAACTGCCCTTTAAATATTCCCACATAAACAGCCTCTTAAATCTCAAGATCATCATGTAACCCCAAAAGGAGTTAAATGAGTTGTTACTTACACTCTCTCTGCGGGCTTGGTGGAGTACAAGAAACAAGGCCACGGAGTTAGCATCTGTTTTTGCGGGATTTTATTTACTAGTTGTTGTGATAGGTAACTTTCATTTAACACATATTTTATAATAGCCAAAGGTTGGATTTAAACTCAAATTTAATTAGAAACTTATAATTTCAAGAAGAAGAACAAAAATAATTGTGTTTGCTATGGTGCTTAAGTACACTGGTTGAGAAGCGCAGAGGAGGGCACTTTTTTGAGAGACAGTAAATGCGAGGAAAGTGTTATTTTTGAGAGAGAGTAAAAGAGAGGCAAACAAAATTTGGTTTTTTGAGAAACGTAGGGAAGGTCTCATTGTTTATTTTGGAATATAGAGAATTTGAGTTAGTAAAAAATATGTGATAAATAATATAACATGCTGACCCTTGGTTTTTGTTCTTTTTTAAATATCTATAACCAGTAATTAACTCTGAACCCTAAATATCTATGAGCATTAAGTAACTATAGTCAGTAAATATCTATGACCAGTAACTAACTCTGAACAGTGAGTAACTATGACCAATAAGTAACTATGATCAGTAATTATCTTTGACCAGTAAGTATCTATGACCAGTAAGTATGTATGATCAGTTACTTACTTTGAACACTTATAAACAATGACTTGCAACTTTTTTAACACAACACTATTCTGAGAGTTGGCCGGCAGCAGTCACTTCGTTCCGGGGATGTTAGAACAAGTTGGGAATCATATGCACAGATGTGCGAGATTTGTTTTGGACCAAAAAGCAATTTATATAAATGAAACTATGGACTTATTCTTACATATTTTTTTACTACTATATAAGTCGGAGCATGGCGAATCGGTGGACTATATATATATATATATAGCTGCCATAGGAACTATCGGACGATTTATAGAACTATGATCCATAAGTAACTATGATCAGTAATTAACTATGACTATTAACTAACTAGAGCAGTTATTAACAAATGATCTGTAAGTATCAATGAACAGTCAGTAACTTTGACCAGGAAGAATCCATGAAAATCTGATTACTATTTCATATAGCTGCCATACGAAATATAGATAAATATCGGCCCAACGAATGAAATATTTAATTTTGTCAGGAGCTTGTAATGTTGTGAAGGAATCTTTTCCGAACCTATAAATACTCTTGATCAGCATAGACAGCATTCTTTTCAGCTATGTTCAAAAGAAAAAAAAAATTTGTTAATTTTTTGATTCCTAAAATTGTTTAAATTTTCCAGAATTAGCAAAAATTTTAAATTTTTGAGTATGCAGATTGATTTATCTAATAAAAACCAGCATAAGAAAGCTTTCCGATTGAATATTAATGCATTTTTGACTTAGCTATAAAGAAAATTGTACTAAATTTTAAAAAATTTTAAATATGTAGCTTAGCACAGCTGGGAGTCCCCCCTGAATGATGCACAAAATCGTTGAAAATTACCACTGATATGGACGATGAGCGGTATGTTTGGCCCGATTAAGGTAGATATAGAGCCGTTCGGCCCCTTTCCGGTTTCGCCTTGCCTTATTTGATTGTGTGTATCCTGTGTGTGGTCCGGCCCTGTTTGCTCTAGTCGGTCTCATTTATGGGCCATCCCGGGCACGTCATCTTCCGTGCGGCTCCTGAGCAAACAGCCGAGTGCCGCTTATCCTGGCTGTGTGTCTCTCCTGCCCCCGTTTGCCCTAACAATGCGCAGTCTGAAGCCACCTGGCGAATTAACCAAAAGGAATCGACAGGCCGAGGGCGAGGGGAGCAATCAAATGACGGTCGGCGTGTCCACAAATTGTAAACACATCCTGCACACGGAACGGAACGGAACGGACCCAAGCCCAGGCCCAAGGAGTCGTCCAGATCCGCTCCAGCTCCAGGAACAAGTACAGTTTGGACAGGAGCAAAAAGTACAAGGGAAAAATGAAGGTTTCACTGAGTGGATCGAAAAGGGGAATACCCTTTTTGGGGAGCCGAATAAGCTATTATATTATATTATAGAATATTATGGTACATAGAAGCTTATTGTTCAGGGATTTATTTTTTAGTTGACATATTTTCTATAATCCAAAAATAAGTAAGGTTATTTCATTTACAGACAAACTGCTTCCATCAGGATCCAATCTTAATCCTTTATTAGTTAAAAAAATGCCTATATAATTTCCCATTTTACTATATATTTTGGGTCACCTCCGACTATCCCCCTAGATGTAGCCCTATCCCTGGCCAAAGTGATAATAACCCCAGTGAGGGAGGGTATCGCAAAACTTTTGGTGGCAATAAATGACTTCAATGACTGACTGACTGACCGGAAGGGGGTGGTTTCATGGGGGCACAGCTACGAATCTTTTTGCCATATTTATTCTTTCTTCTTTTTTTGTTTTGTTTGGTTTTTTTTGGTTGGACTTGTAGCCGTTACTGTTTGTTGTTATTTTACTGTTTTCTACTCTCTTATTTTTTGGTTGTTTTTTGCTTTGTTTTGTGCTTTACCAATTGGATTGCACAGCGAAAAAAAAGAGAAGAATAGGGCGGCGAACGGAAAGGATGCGGCTTCTCCTCTATGGGTATGGAAATGGAAATGGTGTGATCCAAGTGGCGAGGGCGGGGGCGAGGGCGAGGGCGAGGGATGGAGAATCGGACCGGGTAACATGATGTGGCGCCTCTGCCGCTTCCGCTGTTCGTGCGGCACAAGCGCGATAATTGCCAGCGTTATCCGCTCGGCCTGCCAGTCAAATAGGCGCAGCAGCAGCACCACCACCACCACCAACCAACACCACCAGCAGGAGCAGCAGGAGCAGGTCCTGCGGAGGAAGAGCCTTCGTGTGACTCGCCTACTTTTGATTTACAACATTCGTGCAACATCAGCAGCAGTGTATCGCCAAAAGGAAGGGAGGGAGCGATAGTCCCAATGCAAACAGCAAAAAAGAAAGAGACACGCCACCGGTACGGGTGCTGGTCCTGCTTCTGGTCCTTTTCCGCGACCAGGTGTCGTTCGTTAGGACTTTTCAGCGTTTTTCATTCCCAGCTTTTCCCAGTTACCCAGCTATACCGCCAGCGAAAAAGCCAAAAGCGATATTAATAGATAGCGGCACTTTTCGCTTCGTTTTTATCGCCCCGAAAAAAGAGCCAAAGGCTCCAAAGGAGTAAAAGGTGTTTGGGAGAAACCGAGGCAGGGAGGAAGATAGTCCTGGCAATTGGGCAGATTGACAGATCATGCAATCATAGTGGCACAGCGTTTATAGTGCATATAATGAATATTAAATTACATGCAACACACAACTAGCATGTGCAGTCCAACTTCGTTACCAAGGACCTTCTGGTTTTCTCTTTTTTTTCTGAAGGAAACTAAATTTAATGACGGCAAAGGGTTCGGAAATAGGTAGTTTGCATTTTGATTTAAATAAAAGGGGTTTGTACATAAAGTAGAAGGCAACATATTGATCAATATTTTTAATATTTCCTAGTTCCAGCCGACCCAAATGCCATTCCACAGGATATTTCGTATTGCAAGCAATATAGTTTGTATTGTGGGTCAAATCAAATCACAAATCAAAGGGATTCCCGAATATAATTCGATTTGAAATTCCGCTTGGATACCAGGGACGCCATTAACTATCAGCAGGAGGGAATCGACTGCGGCACCAGCACGGGCACCGCCACCGGCACCGGCACGGACACTATATGAATCCAATGGCTTGTAATTTATAACGCAATCACGTGCCACATTCGATGGCGTCGAGCAAAGGCGCCAAAAATATGAATATATATATGAACCGAGAGCGACTAAATAATTTGGAAATGATTTACAATATGGCCAGAACGAAGCGGAGTAACGGAGTAACGGCCGGAGGCACATAAATCTAGCTGCATGACGAAAAGATGCAGTCCGCCGGAGTGGAGTTCCATTGGAGTTCCATTGGAGTTCTTGGGCGCCTAGCCGAAATTACAGGCTGCAGACGAAGGGATCAGGGCAGGGGAATGATGCATGACTGGCAGGCCAGAAAGGGCCATGGGTTTCCCCCCTTCCCCCTACAAAATTGTCATATAAAAATGCGACCCCGTGGCGCTAATTCGGTTATGTATTGTCAGTGGGCCTAATCTAGCGGGAAATGGCCTTTGGAGGCAGAGATCTGGCGCATAGGGCGATGCTGAGGCGATAATTGCAATGGCAGCCATTTCAATTTACCCCGCGCGGGGAGCCTTTGATGGATGACAGCGTCCTGCAGAACAGCGCTCTTGTCAAACATTTCGCGCCTTGGCCATTTGTCTTTCCGCCACTGTAGAGCTCTCCTCTTTCTCTCGTCCTTTTGGACCAATCTCCGCCAGATTCTGCTGCGGCTGGTGCTCCTCATCCGAAAAGGGGTAGCTTTGCTGTTTCCTTATAAGATATTTAAATCGTAGTCTACTTTTTGGGGCAAGTGTTTTACACAGCAACCTTAAAACCCTCTTGTGCCAATAATACTCAACGAATCCTTTCGAAACTTTCTCATTATCCATCTTAAATATCACACACTACGAGACATGACTGTAAAGCTTAGAAACGCCACCTATGGGCCGCTGGCAGGCATGCGAAAGCGACATCTGTCAGCCGACCCAAATGCCATTCCACAGGATATTTCGTATTGCAAGCAATATAATTTGTATTGTGGGTCAAATCAAATCACAAATCAAAGGGATTCCCGAAGAATCAGAAGGAGTTTAGCCAAAACAAAGGAATGATTGTAAGAGCAGAGTATTCCAAAGAAATATGTAGTAAATGCTTAATATTATTTTACATTCAAAGCAAAAAGCTGTCTCAACAAAATGAAAAATATTGTAATTGATATAAATTAATTGCTTGTAAGTTGCCTCATAATTCCCCAATTTAAAACCAATTAAAAAGCTTCCCTTACCCTTAATATTTGCTTGGAGTACTGCATAAATTTTTCCTTTGAAATAATAATCAGAGTTCCTGAAAGTTTTTAGGGCAACTAATCGTTGCCTTGGCTTATGGATAACTTGTTACATTCTCGCTTGCCTTTTTATTTTACCTATTTTTTTCTTATTTTTTTTCTCTTACCCCCGCTCCTGAGCCTTAATTAAAAAGCTGCAGGCCGCTTTAGGAGTAGAGTTTTGCAGCGTAAATGCCAGCGGATCGGTGGGGACCGGAGGTATTTATGACTTGGCACGCAACGGACGGAGCATGATTTACGGTTTCTCCGGCTTCCACGGCTTTATTGAGAGGCGCCACAGGCGCGCAGGCAACAACCAGGATGCAGGATGCAATAGAGGCGAAACAAAGCAAGCGCAGCGCCAAGAATTGGCCGCAATGGCCCATCAATCATTAGTAGCTGTCCATACCTTGGCGTAATCCTTTAGCTGCAAGTGCGATTGCTCATCCCTAAACCACTCGCACTCCGCCAGGATCTGTGGACTCCGGACTCCGGGATCTGGGCTCTCCGGCTCGATTGGCTCGAATGGCTTTATGGCCGCATTATGCTTAATAAAGCAGTCGCTGCCAGTGGCTCTTTATTTTTATTTCTATGCATCTGCCGGGGTTTTATCCGAGTTTTATCTGCGAGTCATAATGGGAGCTGGCGACGCTTTTACAGCCTCGCAGCGTTGCGTGATTTATGTGATTACTTCAATGCGGCGGCGTTGCGCCAAAACTCGTAGTAGAAAAAAGGGAGCAAGCCAGGAAGAGCTGAATGGCCAACAGGCCAAGTTAAGAGTCAATAAAAAATACATTTAGATTATATATACAAAATTGTAAAGGCAAATCAGTGAAAATTAATATTTTGGGGGAGAATAATAATGTAAATGTTCCTGGTGGAAACTTGTTGAACTTAGTTTTGGGTGAACTAAAGTTTTATAGAATACATAAAATAAGAAAAAGCGAGAACATAATGCACAAAATAGCCTAAAAAAAAGCCAAGAACTTAGTAGTAGTAGTAGCTTTTTGTTTAAAATATTTTACTCCCAATCTACAAGTTTGAATACATTCTTCATCTTTCAAAATAAAGCTTACAACTTCCCACTGCAGCTCAGTCCTTGCCACATCCATAACCGTAATAAAAACCTATAAAAATATATATATAAGGAAGCATTATTGTCGTTCATATCCCCATGGGTTTAATGGTAAAGCGATTTCGAAATCGTTTCGCGTTAACTGCAAACATTTTGCGGTCGAGGCGTGTCAGCGGCGAAATAAGTATGCATAAATACGCTGCAGTCTCTAATTTGCAATTAGCACTTGCCCCGAAATGTAGGCAACACTCTCTCTCGACAGGACTGACCGCTAATGAGTTGATATTCCGCGTCGGCCTGTTGAAATTCAATTTATACACTTGAAACGCAACGTAACGAAACGAAATGAAACGAGTCGGACTGCTGCCGCGTTATTAACCCACCAGGCGTCCCATGTTTATTTGGCTTTTTAACCCGCCTCTCCCCCTGGCCCTCTGGCCCCCTGGTCTTCGTCCTTTTTTCATGCCGCAGTGGCACAAAATAATTTTCCCAATTGGGCATAAGTCCTGCGGTTGCCCCTCGTCTCTCTCTCTGTGTGTGTGTGTATGTGCAAATTGAAACACTCGCAGATCCTGCTCGTCTGTGCCAGGCTTTTCCATGCAATCCGGCGGCCACGAGCGGAGAGTCCACTCATTCATGAATGCATTTACATGGCCCCGGCTACGCCTTGGTAGCCGTCTGCAAAGGGTAAAAGCACCTGCACTTGCACAAAAAATTAATTAAATTAATGTAGAGGAAGCTTAACAACTGTAAATAATAAAATAATTTGGATACAAGAGAATCTCAAGCTTTTACAAATTATTTAAAAGAAGATAAAATAAGTTAAAACGATAAAGAACAACTAAAAACCTGGCGTAATGCTCTAGTAAATGTTTATAAGGAAATGTTGCTTGCAACATGTTGAGCAACATCCATTGTTCCTAGCACAACTTCACAGGCTCACAAAGGAGACCTCTTTCTAGGCTATATCTTTCCCTTGTTAATGGTAAAAAAACCATTTTCTTTATTAACCAAAGTAGACCCAAATTTTTCAAGGTGCATGCTAGGGTGTGGGCCCAAGAGTGGTGGCAATTTAACAGCATTTACAGTAACACGTGTAATTATTTCATGAGATTTATCTGCAGCAGCCGCTCGCCTTCGCCGGTTGCTGTTCCGCTGTCGCGCTGCACTTTGGTAAATGCGACAAAAATTCCAATTGCAAGGCGACCGCAGCGCAAACAGGGGTGCCAGCTCTCTGTGTGCATATGTCCTGCCACAAGTGACCGCAGCATAAACCAGGACCATCTTACGACGTGCAACGGGAGCTGGCAGCAGGGAGCAGGGAGCAGGGAGCAGGGCAGCATGGTTCAAGGGGCAAGGTACGGGCAGGATGCCGCGATAAGCCGGCATGTGGCAGCAGGCGCAACCTGGGCTCCTCATCTGTCACTTCCGGCCACGCCCCCGGCGTCCACTCGTGCATCAACTTACACGGCACACGCATCGCCATCTGTTGTGGTTTATTTGCGTTAAAATGATTGGATGCCCGTCATATCTACGGGGCCCCCAACAGTTTCCCAGTTTTCCCGGATTCAGCAGACGTGGAGCATCCAATAGCCAGGAGCCAGGAGCCAGGAGCTTCAGTTTCATCTGCAGTCCGTCCCTGCCACCGTTGCCAGCTCGTAATTCTTTTACGAAGTCCGCGATAGGCCCAATTTCAATACCCATTATCACGTAACAAAAGGGGTATAATGGGTCATAGGAAAGGCTAGTCGATATACGGAAAATCTTAAGTTATTTTAAGAGAATTTCATTTCTACTTGATTTTCTCTAAAGACTTTGTCCATTTTCAAACAATACTAGGTATTATGGAGTCGAAATCCTTGATAATAATACCCATTTCTCTGGCGTTGCAAGTGCGTGTGTCGTGCTGTCGCGACAGGCCTTTCCCAGGTACTTTATGGCCTTGTCGCGGTCGAGCTGAGCTCCGCGCGTGCCTTCGCTGCATATTTAATATGCAAAGCCACGCGGAGAGCGACTGAGCCGCAGATGGATGCACTGCCACATGGCGGAAGGTGCAGCGAACAAAAATAAGGACCTGCAACTGAAGCAGCAACTGAAACTGAACCCGAAATTGGAGTTGGAGATGGGAGGAGTATGTGGTGGCCACTCTGTTATCAGTTTAACAATGCATTTGTTGTTGCCTGAACATTGGGAATTTTGGTTGATAAAAGACTACTTTACTGTCTTCTTTTTTTTCTTAGTTTAATTATTAAGAAAAATATTTATTCTTTACTGTGTGTAAAGTTTAAATGTTTAAGTATAACCAAGGGTCTATATTTCTCTTACTAAATGCAGTGGAAGGAAGCGATGTAATAATCTTGGTGGAGTAGCTCCCTGAATTTTTTATAAATATTTTCTAAGCTTCCTTGGGTAAGTCCTGGCAAAGGTGTATGTCATTTTTTTTCGACAAATCAAACATTTCAAAAACTCATAACTTAGCCAAAAAAGCATTAATTTCAATTCGAAAAACATGTTAGTTTTTATTAGGCTGATAAATCTGCATACATCTAAAATATTAGAAAATTACGTTTTTTTTTTCCAATTTTCGACAATTTTAACGATGTAAAATTGAAACAAAATTTAAAAAATTAATAATTTGCGGAAAGTACCTAGAAAGACTCGGCTGATCAAGAATATATATGATTTATAGGGTCGGAAACAACTCCTTCACATATTTATAAGCTCTTGACTAAAATTAGAATAGAACTAAGGGTATACCAATAATCGTCGATTTAAGAAATACCTTGCATACATAGCGTATACTTATCGTGCCATAAGGGAGAATAGTTAACAAATTTATAAAGATAAGTAGTCCCAGTGAAAAAGTAAGTAAAATGATCGAATCATAAATTGATCATAACTAAGCTTCAAATATTCCATATTTAAACATATCTAATCACATTTTAACAAGAAAAAAATCTAACATTGAGATGCGTAAGTGTATATACCCTACAGTTATGATCATGAGATCGAATGTGGAAAAGATCATAACTTAAAGTACACGTTGATAGATATTCTTAATAATTAAAATTAAGTATCTTCTGTATAGATAACTAATATAATTGTCATGGTTAAGACTTACCCCAGTGACGATGTTCCAGTATTGTATTCTTTGTGACTTCATATCATTCATATCACTTATATATCATTCATTTAAGCTTATTCCTGGTCATCCAGTTGCATTGCATTGGCCAGGTGATCGATGGGTAATCACTATCACTTCCACTATCCAGTACAGATGTTAACAGTTTGGAGGCCACGTACACACTGAGGGTGGTGAGACGGTAGCGCCTCGTATTTATAGGCTACGAGTGAAGAGTACATTAGAGAGTGAAAGTGAGAGCAAGCGAGAGTAAGTGATATCGCTAGAGGCACATAGAGATAGAGAGGGAGAAAGAGAGGGAGATAGAGAGGGAGAGGCTAGCTTCTAAGCTGAGACTCCAGCTTCTCTAGAACCGGAGAGACGGATGTACAGACAAACATGCGGATATGGCTAGATCGACATGGCTATTTATGCTGATCAAGAATATATAATATATATAAGTTGTAATTTTTACTGCATTGCAAGCTTCTGACTAAAAATATAATACCTTATAATAACTTAGCCAAAAATGTATTGATTTTAATTCCGAAATTTTCCCTTTATCTTTAAAATAGGTTAACAAGTCAGCATACTCTATATAAAATAAATATAAAATTTAAAAAATGCTACATTTAGTAAATTTTTGAAAATTTTAACAATGTAAACCTTGTAAAATTTTCAAAAATTAAAAAATAAAAATTTGTTCCTTAGGAAATTGACTCAGCTTACGATTCTGATCAATGATTTATAGTATCGAAAATGACTCCTTCACTGCGTTCGAGCGTGTGACACATATTCAAGAGTTTTAAAAGAGTTAGAAAACGTATTAAATTTGGTCAATATTTTACCATTTTTCTTCATTTTAATATACTATAAATTTTTATTTTTTATTAACCATAGAACCTGTTTCTCGGCGAGGACCCCGATTCCGTTGCCAGATGCGTTCTCCTGCTAAATCTCCCCCAGCCAAGACCAACAAGTTCGGGGGCATCTGTGACTGTCACCTGCGCTGTTTTGGTTACCTGGAATGGACGCCCTGGATGCCTTTATCCTCTTCCCCTCCCTCATCCACCTTCATTGAACAGAGGCAGCATGTCACCAAGCGGCAGAAGAAGATGCCGTCGCCCATCTCCGCAGCCAACTATGCCCGGGAGGATTTTCAATTTTACTGCATCATAAATTAAATTACCTCTTTCGAAGCGATGCGAGGCGAGGATAGGAGAAGAGTCAGAGAGACGCCTCGCAGAGCTGGGCCCATATTTTTGCCAGGGACCGACCTGGCTCCATTTTATTACCGCAAAAGAAACGCAACAAGAAAACGGCCGGAAGGGACGAGGGACGACCTTTGACTTTGCCAAAATGCCAAAGGTATGCGCAAAAATGCACAAAACATTCAGCCGGGCCAGAAGCGGACTGGAGTGGGACGACCAATTCCCAAACTGCAGCAAAAATGTACAACAGCCGCAGACAACCAAACGGATGAGGCAGGGGGGGCTGGGGGATGGAGGCCCAAACGACGATTGCGACTGCAACATTACGTATACGCAGTGGTGCACCGCTGGAAAAAAAGAAGACAGGGGGAGACAAGCGAGAGCCGAGAGCCGAGAGTCGAGAGCCACCGGTAACAAGAGTCATGGATCCTAATGAAATCAGTAATAGTAATGTTCTGGCCGTGGCCAAAAACCGAATCCAAGCCAGGGGTTGGGCACAGGTGTACCCTCTATGGCCAAAAAAATACATGTATAGAAAGAACATCACGTACCTGCGGCCCCCCTGTTTGTTTTCGAGTGCGTCCTTTTGAAATCTCACAGCACACAGGAGTCCATTAAATTTCCCAGCTTTGATTTGGCAAGCGGAAAATCGGGGGAAAAAAAAGACTGCGAACGTTTGCGGCTAATTTATGTAATTTGGCTAAGAGGCAACACACACCACGAATGTGGAATTGGCGCTCATCCATAACGAGGCCGAAACCGAATCTGAATCTGAATCTAAAAAAATAGTGAGCCCCATCACGCCGGCGGCATGCTGATGAACCAAGAGGAGGCGGCAAAGACGACATCGACGACTGGCCATAATTAAAATTACCTCGCTTACCTGTCACATGTGTGTCAGTGTATGTGAGCTCCCCCACTCCCAGGCGGGCTCGCTTTTGGCCGCTTTGTTGACGTATTTTTTGGTTTATTGCCTGGCATTGCGGATGTGTGCGACGGCTGCCAAATTGTAATGTGTCCTGCGTCCTGGGCAGCCTGCACACGCCCCCCCCCCACCAATTCCTTTGGCCTCTCGGCTCATAACGTGGCTCTAATGGTCCTTTGCAACTGGCTCAGAAGCTCAATGGCGGCTGCTACCTTGTATCCCTTCCGGTTTTAGTCTCTCTGTCTCTCTCTCTTATTTTATTGCTGTCCATTTTGTCGTTTCGGCCTTTTGTTTGATGAAATATGATTGTGTTTGTTTCGGAAAAGTGGCCAAAAACAGCTGCAGTCTTCTTGATTTTTTTTCATTTGCTTACTTTTAAAGGAACAAAATACTTGAGCTTGGGCATTTTTAATTGCTGCTCTGTCCTTATCCATATTTCATTTGGAAATATTTTAATTAGAAAATGCTTTAAAATCTATCCTCCGACCATAAATCCAAATAGTTACCCAATAAAATCATATTTCGGACACCGAGTGTGTGTGTGTGTGTGTGTGAGGTCATGGTGCGGGTTATCCTTGTGGGTAACCGAGTTAAAGTGTCGTACAAGTATTCCCATAGCCTTGGCCATGTTCTGCCAACTCTGTGGGCCAAATCACATGCCGCTTACTTATTGCTGGGATTAGGAGAAGATACCTTTCAGCAGGAGCCCCTCTGCCTGCCATCTTTTCCCCTTTTTTTTTACTCAACCCTTTTTCTGGTTATCATACACTGAGGGAAAGAAGTGAAGAAGGGGTTTAATTATGAGATATATTTATTATAGTAAAAGAATATATCATTATGATCCTATGATTGGAAAACTTCAATTAAATTTGAAGTTATCCATTCTTTAAATTGTATTTCCCATCATTTCAGATTATTTTCTCTACTGTTTTTTTTTTCTGTGTGCAGGATCTAGAGCTTTTTGCCTGGCTTCGGCGGACATAACTCAAACCGAAATCGCCTGCCATGGCCTGCACGTGCTGCAGTCGCCGCCTGAGCCTCAGCCTGAGCCAGAGCCAGAGCCTGCCAGCAAACCGGCTCACCAGCTCACCAGGAACCAGCTACTGGCTACCAGCTACCAGCTACCAGTTCCCCAGCTGCGGTTGCAGAGGCTGCTGCTGCTGCTGCTGATGCCACGCCCCTTGGCCGCCCCTTTTCGGCCACCACTGGCGGTATGGCGGTGTGGCAATGTGGCGGTGTTGCAGCCAGCTACTCGTATTTGCAACAGAATGGAATGGAATATGGGTCAAAGTGCAGTTGAATGTCCTGAAACATCCGCAATGCTGTAGTTTGACTTTTTCAACACACACACACACACACACATACACACTCTCGCTTTGGTTTGCATGGGAATTGCATTCAGGAATATTTTACGTTTTACGTTACGTCCTGCGCGCGCCTTTATCTGTGTGCCTGTGTGTGTGGCAGGACTTTTACGTTACTTATTCGCAGTTCGTTTTTTTATAGGCGCATACACATGCCTGGGATTTTGCGATTTGGGGCTTGCAAAAGTTGTGTAGCCTGTCAGGCATCGAGTCTGAGCCGATCTGTCTGGATCGGCTCCGATGGTTTATGCAATATCTCCCCAAAATCCGAGAGTCCTTAGTCCTTGCCACAAAATACAAAATATATAAATATAGATGTGCTGTGACAGCCACATAGTAGAGTCCTTTCCGGACCTTCAATTAGCGTTTGGGCTTTAAGGACAAAACAATTTGCAAGGCAGACAAACACAAAACTTGAAATTGCCAGCGACAAACTGGCATGACAATGCCACACATCTTGGAGTAGTCGTTAATACCCATTAAAAGGGTATATTGTATGAGGGATGCAAGAGTATGAATAAATATTATTTTAATAATAGAAAATCTTACTAAAACTACCATTTAACATAACAAATTATACCGAATAAGTCTAGTACATAACCCTTCCTTATATCTCTCTATAAACCCAAGACAAAGGGTATCCTTTCGCTCAATGAGAGTAACTTAATTCAACCCTTTTTCCTTCCTAAGCCCAAATCATTTGACTTGCAGGCAATCAGAGATCCTGGTCCTGGCCTGCACTTGGCCTTTGATCAAAATTCAAACTACAAATTAGCTGGGACGCGACTCGGACCGCTGCCAGTCTGCATCCTTTTTTTATTTGGTTGGCCATTTCCTTCTGCTCCGGACCAATTGCAAAGTTTCACGGGTAATTTTAAAGATTTGTGTGCCGCAATCCATTAGGGTCGAGAGGAAGGACGAAGACAACTACCACAACTACTTGACATGCCGTTGGCCGCAATGAAATGCGCAATAAATAAGACGCTAAATGAATAGTTGGCCGAACAAACAAGCGCATAAATTTGGCTACTTTTCTGCACATCTTCTTCGTGTGTCGCCTGTAATTTGGCTTTCCACGGACCCCGTTTGTCATCGAATCTTCTTCAGGAAGCGGCTTTGATCACACATGCATTGGGTTGATTGACCGGAAAGCCATTGAGTGCTTCAAGACCTGGACAGGGAGAGGACACGAACACACGGTCAGGATATGGTCTCTCTCCACCTGCGTTGGCCAGGAATGAATCACGACTCCTGGCGACCAGACACTTCATCTTGAAACTTATGTCCCTCGCCTCGGGTATGCTGAAAGAGTAACGCCAGAAATGCGTAGCTCAGCAGCTTGTCATGTACAGGGGGAGAAATATTATAGCAACTTCTTAAGAAGAAAATAAAGTGTAAGAAATAATGCAAATAAATGTAGGACCCTTTAAGAAGGTCGTGGTATATTTCCGTCTCTTTTTTTAACAGGTGATTAGCCATTAAATACAAAAGATTTCTATGATAAATTCACTTTAATACTCCCTCATTTTCTTGTAAATACTTTTCTCATCTCTGATTTTTCTCTGTGCACTCTTCTTCCCCCCCTATACTCTCACTCTCCTACTATCTCTCCTGTCTAATGAACGTGCGGCATTTGTCACCGTAGTGGTGGCGTTGGAGGAGCTGCCGTGGAGGATGCCACCGTGTGGGTGGAGGTGGACTGTGGGCATTAGTGTCGGTCAGTTGGGTCTTGGCCATATGCAGCAGATTAAAAGTCGATTTGACAAGCTGTTGACTGGCCAAAAGGCTGGATGCAGGCGGCAGGCGGTAGGAGGCAGCCAAAGGATAAGCGAATAAGTGGAAGACAAGTGGCATGCGTGTCCATGTCTGGGACCTCCTCTGCCGCAAGATTTATGTGGCCAGGATCCACTAGCTAGCAAGCTGCTAGCTGCAAGCTGCCTGCCTGGCAGGCAATTAAAAAACAGTTAATGAAAAGCGCCAACTCAGCCTCAGTCTCGGTCTTTGCAAAAGTTTTTGCTGCGCCAAAAATTACGCATACGCCGCATGTGACAACTGTCAACAATATAATTCTTCTTAGCCCGCAGCCGTAAAAAATGATGCAGGTGGAGAAAGTGCCGCAGGGGGCGGGCAGAAAGAGTAGACAAGGGCAAGCCTAAAGCAGCTTAAGGCAGTTACTTTTTGCACCTTTTAGACGGCTTACGCAAGGGAAGGGAAGCCAAGTCAGTGCCAAAGCCGGGGGCTCACTTGCCTGTCGTCTTCGCTGCCAGCCAACGGGGGGTAGGAGGAAGGGCGAAGGAGGGTTCAGAAGGCACCAGCGAACTAGAAAATAAAAATTTCTAAAGGTGATGGAACTACAGGAATACCCTTACCAGAGCAGATATGGAATTATATGGGTTTTAAGATATAGAGTTTCTAGAAATTAAAGTTTTTTATTACTTGGAAAACTGATTTCCTTAAGAAAACTACTTTTTGAAGTAATTAATTTATATATATAAAGTCTTTAAGGCTAGAAATTTAAAAATTAAAGCTATTAAGACACTCTTTCCTTATTTAAATTATATTAAAAGCTATTTCTGCAAGCTACAAACTTGTTTGAGTTGTATTTTTGTAAAGAATTATTTTGTATTACCTTCTAAAAACTGTAGATGTGATTTTCTCATCTATTTAACCATTTCGTATTATATTTGTTAAATGCTTCTTTAGTCTGTAATATCCCCTTTTTAAGGGTAGCAAAAAAAGAAAGAGATAGCCCCTCAATGGAAGTGAGACTTGGGGTTTGGCGAAAAGCGTGGCTGCACTTTAAGCCTTCACTGAGTAATTGCGCGCAAAAAATGCGCAAATTGAGCGCAAGACCCAGAAAGACCCCAAAAGCCTTACCCCAACCACCACCATCCAGCGAAAACTTAGTTTTCGACTGTGTTTACTTTACGAGTTGCGTTTTGCGTGCGAAAAGTTTTACTTACGACTTGCATAAATGCAGTCATTGCCAGCTCCTCTTCATCCCTGCAACTGCAACAGCCGCAGCAGCAGCAGCAGCAGCAGCAGCAGCAGCAGTAATAGTAGCAGTCTCCAGAGAGATTGGCATGTAAAATATGCTAAAAGCATGCCACTTCCCAGGGGGTCCACGGAGAGGGAGAGAGCGAGCGGGAAAAGAGGTGGTAAATGGTGGAAGGCCTTGCCGAGGCGTCGCTTAGTCGCGTTGTCAGATTTGTCAAACGCTCTCCACTGCATTGAACCATCAGCAAGGCAAGGGAGGTGGCATGATGGAGGGGAGCAGGAGCAGATGTAATGCCTCGAATGCCTCGATGAATATTTTCCAATCCCATGCCCCCAGGCGATGGCCAAAATATTTGCGACACTTGTGACGCATGTGAAGGGAAGCGTATGCAGGACATTACAGAAATTGGCATTAAAATGGAGTTAACCTTGCCAAGTTAATGAGTATATAGAAAGGAGTTTAAAGTCCTAAATAATGCAGTACTTCGTGTATTAAAAGTATCTTAAAGATCCAGAAATCACCCATTAGTCCTTGCATTATTTGCATACACTCTCTATCTCTCACCACCAAATATATCTCAATTTTAGCCAGATAAATATTGTTTTAAGCTGTTCTACAGCTACAAAGTACCCAGACTCCACTTTATTTTCGCCTAGAAGAATGAAAAGTATGCCTGATGGAGTGCGAAACTTAAACTGTGGCAAGTTTACTGGAACTTACTTCGCGGCGAAACATAAATTACTCCGCTCATTGCGCACATTTCTGCGCCAAATCTAATTTGCCAATAAATTCCTTTGTTCATCTCGGCCAGAATGGAAGGCGTAGAGGGGAAGAGTAGAGGGGCCCTGGCAGTGCACACTCCTATCGAGCAAAGTATCAAAACTTTAAAAGGATACTTTGCGGCATCCAGCAGATAATGCCTAAGCAGAAGGGGGCGCGGGCGCCACGCGAAATGCAGGCGAAACTTTAAAACTAAACAAACTATTTATAAATTGCGCAGAACTTAAGACCAACCCAAAACTTGCCAGGCAATAGAGGCAAGAAACAGGCACTGGAAATAAATTGGGAACTCTTTATAGAGATACTAGATTGTTCAATTGAAATAGATAAGGAATGGTTTAAATTAAAAAGTGAATATAATAATTTAAATTCTTAAATAATATATATCAGCAAGAACAATAGTAATTTTTAGATCTTTAATAACTTATATATTCCTATAGCGTATGTATAAAATAAATGAATAAATAAACCAAAAATTTATAACAGGTAATTTCCCATTGTTATACTCTTTAAATCAGAAGCTTGTAATTCAGTGAAGGAATCATTTCCGACCCTATAAATCATATATATTCTTGATCAGCATCAACAGCCGAGTTCATTTAGCTATGTCTGGCAAAAATTTAATTTTTAAAAAATGTTGGAAATTTTATAAGGGGTTTCATCGTTAAAATTAAAAAAAAAAAATGGGCGAAAATTTAATATTTTTAAATTTTAGATTTATTTAAGATTTTATTAAGCTAAGAAAAAACTAACATAAAAATGGATTCCGAATTAAAATTAAAGCTTTTTTGACTTAGTTATGAGAGTTTAAAACTTAGATATTTCGAAAAAATTGTCATATAAAAATAAAAATAACAAACCCAAGCACGATTACGTATTTTAATATTTCTTAGCATGTTTGGGTCTTAAAAAAATACAGCTTAGAGCTTCAAAAAGGATAATTTTGCACCTTTTCATTCAGATAAAGCTACAAAATATCGCATATATTGGACCTTAAAATGTATTTAAAATGTGTTTCCATTGTTAAGTCATCTTCTCTCGCAGTGCATTTAGAATAGGGTCCTGGCCAAAAGAGGAGTGTACTGCAAATGGACAGCGCGTAGGAAGATGCAGTTGCAACTGCTAGCCAAGCCAACTTCTTGCGGGCTGCGGCAATTCGTTTAAGCCGCTTTGCAGCCCCGGCAATTTATGTGCCACGGCTGCCTTGCCAGAAGTTTCTTAAAGCATGCAGAGAGGTCCTTCTACACCCTCCCCTTTCTCTCTGCCCCTCTCAGCCCCCCTTTTGTCTTAACCCAACAGCGCAAGGCTGGCAAATGCGTTTGGCAGACGCCGCGGCATCGATGACGCCCTGAAAAACTTGGCGCTAAATTGCGGCCGAGGCGCGTGTTCCACAAAAACTTAAGTGGCTTATGTGTTGGCCAACGGGGTTGGTAAGGAGGGCGCAGGACCTTTAGGGCTGACACAAACAACAACCACAAGAGGCAACAACACTTTCAAGGAACATAAAGAATAACCACAAGTTGGGAAGTTGGGGCGCTTGAAACCGATAGGCTCATACCCTTAAGAGGAAATAAGAAGACTTGAAGGAACCTCAAGGATATAGGGGAGTTAATGTAAAGGAGAAGCAACTTATTCTGTAAACTAAAATAAGAATGAGGTCTTTAATTGTTATATATATATTAAATAATCAAGTAACAGTAAGTAGGTCTTAAAAGTCTGGAGAATTTTTTAGGTCAGGTTTTTTCGTTTATAAATTAAATTCTCATTCCAATAAATCTCCTAAAACACCTATATTCCTTAGCTAGTGTATATAGATATCTTGTGCTTGATGTGCATAAAAAATAATCATCGGCAGCACTCGACAGCGTCGCAAAGTCTGTGGCAAAAGTCTTTGGCTTTCGATGGGACTTTGTCTTGTCTTCCACGAACTTGGTTCTGGGTCATGGGAATAGCTTTGGGAATAGGTTATACAGGATGTATATATAGGGGACACACTTCAGCATGAAGCTCACGCCGGGCGTCAATCAATCAACGGAGGAGAAGAGATCGATGCCGCTTATCGGTGAGTTCATAACATCAATTTCCATAAAAATCCGCTTTGCTGGGAATTTGTCGAGATGCCAAGACATAGGTAATGAATGGAATGAATGGATGGATAACTGCTGAGAAGCCTTCTCTACCTGTGGATCTCTGTCTCTCCCTCTCCCTGGTCTTAATTCACGGTGGAGTGGGTCCATAAAGTGGACACGATGTGACTCCGTCGCTCAAGTGTGATAATTAGCTGCAAGCTGTGGCATAAACTTCTATATACGTATGTATATTGATGCCGCTGCCGTTGCACCTCCCAGTTCCGGTGCTAATGCGAGAGGAGGCTTCATTAGCAGCTCTCCCCCTTGCCAATCTCCAACGGTTGCCGCTGCCTGTGCATAGTTAATTGGCCAGGCATTGTAATTACTTAAGCATTAACCACGAAAGCAACACTTGAGCGGCAACACCAAACGCCCGGCAGCATCGTAGTAGCAACAACAATGTCCAGTTCCGGTGGAGATTCGTTGGCTGCCCGCTGCTCCTGGCTCCTGGCTCCTGACTCCTGGCTTAATTAGGTTTTTGGGCAGCGGGAATTTGTCGTCATTGGATATATATATACAGCATATCCTGGCTGACTCTGGCTTGTTGTATCCTTGTGAACCTCTCCCCAAGTCTAACCCATAATTTATGATCGAAAACGCGTTCTGAACTCTGAGTCTCGAGGAAGCCTGGGCATTAAAAGCAATTGATTTATGCCGCTCGTTTGCGGTTTTCTATGTCTATGGATTGTCTCGGGCTGTGTGATTTAATCGACAGCCCATCGATTGTTAACTGCTGGCTGGATTTTATGGTTGCCTTGTTTATTCGATGGCTGGCAAATTGTCGGTTAACTCACTCAGATTAGTTTCAGACAGGCAGAGAGAAACAGACACTGAATCCGAAAGCAGGAGCCTCTGTGGTCGTCCCACAGGGCGTATGAATATTGATACAGATACAGTCAGTCAGTCATTGAGGAGCCTGCGCCTTTGTGCAAGTTTTAATAAAGTCAATTTTGGATTCAAGAAATTTGCACAGCAATTTGCAATTGCGAAAGCTGATTGATTTCGACGGCTCGACGCGGCGCCCTCTTCTCTACAGTAACTGGCAACTGAAGTGTGCGGCAGTTAACGAACACACACAGAAGCGACATATACTACAAGGATATGCAGCGAGAAAAAAAGGGACTTCAAGGTTCATAATTATCCTTTTAAAATTGAAAGAAAACCGTAAGAGAAACCTTAAGTTAAAGCAAATCTTTGAGCCAAACCATGCTTTAAATTATTCATTTAACTTAGCATAGCATTATCCTTGTTACTTTCTTTTCTCTTAGTGTTCAGTTACAGCTTCACACCCATATATTTACCCAGGACTCTGGCGGAGATTTCCCTTACAATCGCACACTTAAAATGCCAGCAGCTATAATTGTTACTCAGGTGACAGATTGCTGAATGGCAGCCAGCGACAGCAAATGAGGAGGGAGGATGGGGGTCGAGGAGAAGGATACCAGGCTCAAGGATCCCAGGACCGAGTGGAAAACCAAAACATACCGTGAACCGTAGAGGCGGCATCAACGTAACGTCAGACAAATTATCACGTTACACTCGAGTGCGTGAGGCGGGCAACTATCTGGCTCTCAGCTGGATCTCCTCCGCCCTGCTCCGCCATATCATCCAGCTTGCCTGCTGTGATTCCCCTCCCCTTCCCCCCACCATTTTCCGGCTCCCCACTCCCATTTTCCATCGCTTTTCCCGACCCGCTGTCTTGCAAGTTGTCGCCATGTGTCGTGTTCGTGGCAATTGCAGCGGCAGTTGAATCCTCATCCGAATCCGAATCAGAATCTAAAGGGAGGAAGCCCAGACCGGAGCGCCGGTGACGGTATAAATGCATCGGAGAATGGCAAAAGTCAATTTTGTGCTCTCACTGATGGTAGAGTGCACGCAGGAAAAGTGGGGAAAATGAAGGAAATCATAAAGAAAATGGGAAAACTTGAAATTTTAAATATATAGAAATACATTTAATATTACACCTAATCCTTGTTTGTAAAGTTTTTGAACTACAGCTTAACTTTATTGAAAATTGAAAAGGATTTCAGGCACTTCTTGTTACCCAATTCTTGCAGTGCACTTACATTTCCTGTTCCCCTCCTTGAGCTTAATGTATGTGCCACTGTGTGTGCCTGTGTGTGTCGTTGGTTACCGCAGGAATGATAACCCTGCTCGTGGCGTTCGTGGTCGTGCCTTGACTTGTGTGAACCCCCCCCCCCCCGAGCAGTCAGTTTTCCCCACATCCTGGAAACTCCCTTGATTTTCCCTACTACCTCCTGGTGCCCGCCTGCTGTCTGCCTGCTTTATTATCTGCTTAAACATTGAGCCTTCCGACTCTCGATTCCCGACTGCCGACTGCCGACTCTCGGTTCCTGGCTTTATACGCCGCTGATTGACACACGGAGGCCCCCCCATGGCGCCTTAATTGCATTCTGCTCAATGATAACATAATTTAAAAGGCCAAGGAGCCGCCGCCAGGTGTACGGATTGTCCAGCTTGATTTACGAGTAGAGCCTCTTTACATTTGTGATCGATATTCTTTAAGCCAATAGCCAAAGCAGGAGCACACCTGGCGTATGCGTAATGTGAGGAATTTATATGCGAAAGCAAAAAAGGAATTTAATATTATTAGAGAAACTAAATATTTATTTCATATATACTATGGATATTGTTTACCTGCCTTAATTGAGCTTAAAGTCGAACGTTTTTTGGTAATTTATATAATTCGTTGTTGTCTCTTTGAATATTTAACCAACTTTTAAATTGCTTGAAATGAGTTAATCTATTAGATTCGAGCTTTTGGCCACACCAGTGTGTGTGTGTCTTTGTGTGTGATTTATATTCATTGCTGGTGGAATTTATTTTGCCATAATTTCATAAATTCAATTAAATATTCAACACTACAAATATCAATTGGTTTCCCATCTCGAAATGGCAGCCCATTGTTTAATGCTATCTATCTCTCTGTCCCCCCTTTCAAATGGGGAAAATGGAAAATGGTATTTGTAGCATTTAAATAATTGATCCATTTTGTTTTTGTATTCCTGGGACGCTTTAATGGCGGGAAAAGCCAACTGAAACTGCAATTGCTAAAACGATTTTCGCGCCAATTTCGTTTGATAGCCTGCTGCTCCTGCTGCTCCTCCTCCTCATCCTTCTAAAACCTTCCCCCTCTTTGAGCCTCGCACCCGATGGCACCAATCACGGCTTGCCACCATCAATTAAGTGTCAACTTTGTTGTTGTTCTTGCCACACAAAGCAACAAATAAAAAGTTGTAATAAAAGTTGACAACATTTTTTGGTGCCATGCAGCAGCAGCAGCAGCAGCAGCAAGAAAAAACTTTTGCCGATTTTTATATTTGTGCACAAATTTTTAATTTGCCCAGGCCCAGGCGCTGCACCAGCCCATAAATTGTTTTATTTGAAAGGATAGCAAAAGGGAGAGAGGGATGGAAGTGGGACTGAACTGCAAACTAAAACTGAAATTAAACAAAACTGCTGTCATCATCTCTGGCAAGTAAACAATTGACGAGGGCGGTCTGAATGAATGAATGAATGAATGAATGAATGACTAACTGACTGAATGACTGGCGGCAAACTGTCAGCGAGTGAGCGAGCGAGTCCTGTGACATACAACGCTCATACAACTGCCACAACTCAGCCACGTCAAGGATTCAACCATTTTCTGGGGCTCTATGCAAATTTAATGTTCCCAAACAATTTTCGTTTAGTTTTCCATTTCGCAAGAGCTTGCTGGAGAGAGAGGAAAAGCCTTGCCTTGTCTTGGGCCTGGCCTCAAAGCTGTCATTACATAATGACAATCATTAACTGGCCACTAATAGGCGCAGCTCCTGCGGCTTGGTCAAGTCTTAAATACTCTGGAAAAATTAGAGGGAAGGGTGGGGATACATTTTATATTATTTAACAAATTTACTAAGCTTGGATTCTTGTTGAAATAATTATTAAAAAATTCCTAAGCTAGCTACATGTTTCTGTATAATCTCTGCTTTTGAAAGTCTAAGAGATCTGTACAAGTTCTGGAACAAAAATCAATACTATATATAATATAATATATTTCTTATGTGCTAATAACCTTTTCATTTTCATTCTTTGCTTCATAATTATCTGAAAGATTGCTTTGATATAATCCTATATCTTTAAAATGCAACCCAGTGACCTGCTGATCTCCTTTATTCATATATTGGTCCCTTCTTTTCATTTGACAACAAACCCGCTGACAGTTCGGATATATCCTTTTGGGGCAACCGACTGTAATTAGCATAATCAATTTGCTGCCTGCCTTCCTTTTGCGTCTCGCTTGATAAATCGTTGCGGCAAGTCATCAGCAGGGGGTGGCACTAGGCAGCAGGCCGGGCTTGTTTTCCATTTTTTTTGCTTTCCTTTTTTGGGTAATGGACACAACATCAGTTGGAAGTTGGTGTTAGTGTCACTATCTCACCCGGGTCCCTTCTCTTCCTCTCTCCCTCTCTCCCTCTGACCCTGTCAGGCTGCGTGCATCCTTAACGGCTGAATGGGCAGGAGAACACGAGCTAAGTGTGAAGGGGCGGGGAAAACGGGTTGAGGGATGGCCAGGATGGCGGCAAGTGTTTGTCCTGTTAGGCGACCCACTTAACGCTGCAGATACGCCGCCAATTTCGCATGCAGCAAGGAGTTGCAGTTGTTCCATTTGCGTGGCGCATGTTGCACGTAGCACGTTGTAGGGAGTTGGGTAAAGAGCGGTAAAGGGGGAGTGCTGCGAAATGGGGGTGCCTTCTGGTCCACCCCTTTTCTTTCCATTTCCTTTGGCTTCGTTTCGTTTCGTTTCGTGTTTACTTTGGCATTTTTTAGTGCATCTGCAGCACATAACTAAGGGCGCAAAAAACAAAGCAACAAGCAAATGGCCCACGAGGATAACAAGGAGCAAACGGAACACAAGGAAAAATATCAACGAAATTGGTTTGTTATCAGAAAAGGTATTATATAGACAATATAATAAGTATCAAAGATAAATATCTAATATTTTATTACACATAATTTTAATCAGAATCAATAAAGGAGTCATTTCCGACCCTATAAATCATATATATTCTTGATCACCATGAACACCCGAATCTTTCTAGCTATCTTCGGAAGTAAACATTTTTTTTTTAATTTTTGGAAAATTTTATAAGAAAATTTTTACATGGTTAAATTAGGAAAAATTTGAATTTTTCAAAATTTTATATAGAGTATGAGGATTTGTTAACCTAATAAAAACTAACATAGAGAAGTTTTCCGAATTGAAATTAATGCTTTTTTGGCTTAGTTATGAGATTTTGAAACATTAATTAATCAAAAAAATTGTCATATAAAAATTTCGGTAAATAATGTTTCACAGAATGCGAATATTTTAAGCGAACTACAAGGATATATAAACTTCTGCCTCCTTAATTTAGTTTTCTTCCTTGTAATACATCTTTTAAGAGACACTTTTACAACTAATTTAAAATCTCTTACAAAATTCTAAGGCATACTTTTAAGTTTGTTAATAGCTCAAGAGTCACTCAAGAAACATTTTCCTATTTTCACCGTGCACCAGAAGTCGAAGCATGAAAATGGGAAGAAAAAGTTTTTGCAAAACTGTTTCGCCTTTTCTTTGGCCAGGCCCATAAACTGGCCAGTTGTTATGGTTGTTGTTGTTGTTGTTTCTATAGTTGTAGTCCTGTTCCTGTTGTAGTAGTAGTTGTTGTTGTTGTTGTTGTTGTTGTTGTTATTGTTGTTGTTGCTAGACAAGGACTGTCGCCAGCGAATGCATTTTGTCACTTGGGCAATTTATTGCCGGTCGCCTTTTGATGTTTCGGTGTTTGACACAAGGGAAGTCTTTAAGCCATAGTCGCCCCGAGCTCTTCTGTACTTTCTACTTGTCTCCTTCTCACGTTTTTTTTTACTTTTGGTTTTGGTTTTGGTTTTTGCCACCCGAAAAACCATTTAAAGCCCATTCCACTGGCAGTTGGGCAAACTTCATTTGCATAAATAACAAATATTACTCATACGCCGCATTGCACGGTGCTCAGCTGCCGCCTTTTCCGACTTTTCCTGCCGCTGCTGCTGCTGCTGCTGCTTCCGGATGCGTGGCAACATTAAAAGGCATAAAAAATTATGAAAAATCGTGCCCGGCTATAGATATTCACTTGAATATCGCCCGCCCCCAAAAGCTTCCCCGCCGCAGTTCGAAAATTCCAATCAACATTTTTATAAATCACATGCGCGCCAGCAAATTTACAGCTGCGTTGCGGGAAAATCTTTATATATATATTTATATATATATATATATGTGTGTATATATAAGTATGTATGTTTGTATGGTTTTTTTGGGTTTGGGCGGTGAATTTATGAACTTGCGGCATGTTTCCCATTGAATGAGGCCCACGCCCAACAACAGCAGCAACTGGCAGCGACAATTTCGCGTTATGGCAAGATAAATTGTCTTTGGCAGTGTAAACAGCAAATGAGTTGCAGGCCAACTGCTTACTAATTGGAAAGAGAGACTGTGGAAAAGCAGTAAAAACAGGGTAAGGCGTTTGGGGGAAAACAGTAAAGCAGTAAAAGAGTAAAACAGTTGCAATTGTCATGGCAAACACGTGAAAAATTGCCACTCATTACAAAAATGTTGGCCAGCGGCAAAGGAACAATAGCAAACACGCGTGACAAACTTTTTAATAAATGAAACTTTTAGCCAGGCTCGTTGGCCATCGTCACTCCTCTCGCTCCCACTCTGTCTCTCTCTCTCTCCCTCTTGAGTTGTTTTTGGCCATTTTTACACTTGTGGTTGACCACTGTGTTGTTAACCGCAACATTTTTGTGTGAAGAGTTTGAGGTCCAGCAAGAAGAGCAATAAAAATAACAACAATGGGGCCAAATGCCAAATGCCAAATGGCCAAAAAGCTTAAACAAGCTGCCAATATTTTGGTGTCTATTTCCGCGCGGTCTACGCGCGCCTCTTAGTCCTCAAAAATTCCCTTTCTCCCCCCAAAATCCTTTGGGGGTCCTCCTCTCGTTTTCGCATTGTCGTTACTTACACTTTATTGGGTTTTTGTCATGTTTCCGTATTTCTTTTTCTAGTTTTTTGTTTGTTTGTTTGTTGCTTTCCCCCCGCCCTCTGAAGTATAGTACAGTGCGTGGCGGAGCCATAAAACTAGAGGGGAGATTGTATAAATCTTCAATCTAAAGATTACAGCTTGTAGTTTTGATTTGAAGCCAAATCGCTTAACAAATACTAAGAGCACTTTCTAAAGATATGTGGATGTCGTTGAAGTTGTTTGGTTCTCAAGGAGGTTGCTATTCATTTCTTAGAAAGTTGAAATAACTTTATAATTAAGTTTACTTTTGAGAAAGATTATTAAAATACAATGAGGGATTCTTTAGGAATACAAATTTTAAAGCAAATTATCTCAAAAGTTAATAATTCTTTTACCTTTAATTCTTAACACTATCTTTTTCCACCTCGAAAGTAAGTGTTAAAATGAATTGCACCATCACATTCGGTACTATAAAGTTAGTTTCAAATTAAATCTGTAAGTTAAAAGAGTCTATAATAAAATCGAATCACTTATCGCACCTATTCCTTGGGGAATAAGAAATCTCCATCAAAGGAGGAGAGAGTGAGTCTTACACTAATGAAAAGTAGTTTACCAATATAGACATACAGCTACCCGATACTCTGCCCCAAGGAGAGGCAATAATTTGGAGTTGCAAACAAGTTTTTGCCCAGAATCCAATCGAACCATATATTCCAATGAATTTACAATAAAATAAAACTATCGTCGAATTCGAGGGGTTTTTTGTTCACAGGCTGAAATTATCGGCGCTATCAAAAGCGTATCCTCCGGTCGACCTCTGGGCTGCTGGTACTGTTTTCGGTTTCTGGTTTTTGGTCCTGGTTTTATTTGATTTGAAGCCTTTTTCCGGGAATTGGCTGGGAGAGGAAAAAAACGAAGCATTTATGGCTCTTTTCATGTTTATTGTCGCACATAAAGCAGGCGAGGCACCACGCAAAAGGACACTCGTCCCGCCGAATTCTGCCAGCTATTTTTACGGCCAGTTGGCAAATGTGTCGCTGCTTGCCAGCTTTAAATTCTATTAAATCAAGCAGAAGAGGCCAAAAATGGGGGGTAAGGTCGGAATCTCTGGTCAAGAAGGGGAGGGAGGGAAGGTTGGAAGGAAGAAGGGTATTGCGAAAAAATTACGCTTACGACAACAAGAAATAAACTCAAAAACAACTTTCTGCTCCGAGAAGTCTAAACATGCACACAATGCCGAGCGCAATAGTAGCACCAGCGAGGACGATGGCAGGACAAACAACTACAACTACATCCAAGGCAAACAATGATCTCCTGCCCAACTCTCCTTGGCTGACGACACCCCTCCACTGAAATCCCCCTCTTGTACCCTTTGCTCTTAACCATTTTTGTGCGCGCGTTGACAAAAAATCGTTTAAACGCAGGCCAAGGCACGTTTCCTAAACACAATTGCTGTGGGTAAACTTCATTAGAATGCGGTTGTTACAGCAGCAACAACAAAGGCCAGTGACCACAGTACAACCTTATACACATAACTCCAAAATATCATCAGTCATACAATATACAGTATAGTTTCTGGCACGATTTTTGGCTCAGAAAGTTGAGGGGGATTAAGGTTTATTATAGCTAACATAATACCAGGTTGTTGGTAAGATATTGAAGCTAATGCTGGGTTAATGGGTTAAGGGAACAGGTCCTTATATCTTAAAAGATATAAACTAAGCTGGGCTTTTAAAAGGAAGTATATGAAATGAAACTGAAATACCTATGAACATTTGCACAATCAAAGGACTTCTGAGAACCATAACCATAAACTCCTCATAATTTTTTCTTTTAGGAACACGTACAACTATTTAAAGAAATGTAAAGTGTAATGATGTCTCCACGATATTCTTCCTCTGAGAATCTATTTTTCGAAGCAAAAACAATGATTTCTAATAAAATTCTTACTTATTTAAGTTAAAATTCTTTTTAAGAACTTAAGTATGGTTAAAAAGATCCCAATTTAAGTTATTTAGGCTCCACTGTTCTGGGAGTGGTAACAATCACACAAGAGTGACATACAAGTCGCATAGTGGCAATGCCAAGGGGGTTGAGGTGATGCCATGGCGGGATGGCAGGGAAGGGAGGCCAAGTTCCAAGTCCAAACAAAAAAGCTAAAAAAAAAGTAAAATTAATAACAAGCCCAAAACAGAAGCCGGGGGGACAAAAAGGCCAAAAGAAAGAAGAGAGAGAAAAAAGACCGCCCAAAAAGCGCTGTTGGGCATTTGTAGCAGGGGCTGCCCCTCTCTCTGTTCTTTTCTTGTTTTTTTTTTTGTCTCCTGTTAGCCGTAAAGAGCCGAAAAAGAAACACCATTTGGGCCAAAGTTGCTCTTGTTGCCATTTCGGCCTTTCGGTTGACCAACGCGAAATGCGCGCGAATTTTAATTAGTGCCCCTCCGAACCCAGGATTTCTCCTGCCCTTTTGCCAGGAAGGAAGATTCGCCATCTGTGACCCCCTGTGTATGTGTGTGTGTGTGTGTGCCGCCCTATCCTGGGTTGTGTGTGTGTGTCTCGCAACAAGCAAACAATTAAAAGTTTTTAACCTTAATGCGGATATGTTTGTTAAATTGCCAACAACAGTGAGAAGCACTTGCGAGTGAGGCAACTCGAGGGCAACAGCTTGAGTTGAATTCGTAGCATACTTTCCAGGGTGGCTGTAGCATAAAAAGGGTTTTGCCTTTTTTTGCGGGCATAAAAAAAAACGGGGAGATTCCCCCCCTCTGAACTTTAAGAGGCAGGTACATAGCTGCTAAATTATGAACAACTAAAATATTGTAACAACAAATATAGTTACTAATTGCAATGGTAGAAGTTTATTACATATATTTATTAAATTAAGCTGCATAAAAATTGACCCATCTTAACTCTTTAATTCACATTTAATCAAGCTGCCAAAAGCCAGAAATGCCGCAGGAGCCACAGCAGCCGGCATAAAACCACAATTAACCATTACACCGCCCCGACTGACCGCAGTGGTGCATCACAGTCATCATATCGCTGCCCAGAAAGTTAATCACTTTTATTGGTCGCCATGTGTTTCAGGGGGGAGGAGAAAGTAGCTTGCAGCTTGCAGCTTGCAGCATAAACCACAAAAATGATGTGCAAAATAGTTTGAAAATTTTGCAAATTGCTGCAGTTGTTTGCAATCAGCTGAATGGGCAGTTTAATAACCGAAATGAGAAAGGAGAAGGATAATTTGTTGACATTTCATATTGCCTTAAGGCTTAACTTGTTAAGAGAGGCGGGGCCATTAAAAAGGTTTTGCATTTGCTGCATTTGGTTGGCGGTTTCCTAATTTAATTCAAGTGGGTAAAAGTCTTCAAAAGAACAGTGGTTAAAGGACAATAAGCGGTATAGGATTATAAGAAATAATTGATAAGAAAAGTTGAAGAATACCAAGAGTCGAAAATAAAATGTTTAGTTAATAATAAAAGATTTTGAAGTTACTTCAAAACTAACAAGAAAGGAAGCTTACTTCTTAGAGGTTAAATCGATCATAACTAAGCCAAAAATGCATTAATTTCAATTTGGACAACTGTGTTATGCTAGTTTTCATTAGAACAATAAATCTGCATACTAAATATGACACTTTAAAAATATTGAATTTTTTGCAAATTTTTTAAAAATTTTAACGACTTTACCCCTTATAAAATTTCCCAAAAATCGAAAAATTTGGTTTTCCTCCGGAGATAGCTAAAAAGATTCGTGAGTTCATGCTGATCAAGAATATATATGCTTTATAGGGTCGAAAATTACTCCTTCACATATTAATAAGCCTCGGACTAAAATTATAATACCATGAAAGTGTATAAAAATAGTCTTCGATTTAAAATAAATCTAGCATACTTGGCGTATACTTAACGTGAAACCACTTAAATTAAGTATACGACATGTGTTTGTTGAAAGAAGAATAGTTTACAAATATATAAATACAACTAGATTCAGTTAAAAAGCAGGCTTAGCAATTAAATTCTTAACTAAGCATCAAATTTGTTCGACAAATCAAAGTTTAATAAACTCATAACTAAGTCAAAAAATCATTAATTTAAATTCGGAAAGCGTTCCAATGTTAGTTTTTATAAGGGCAACAAATCTGCAGCCTAAGTATTACATTTAAAGAAATTTAAATTTTTGCGAAATTTTTTTTTTGAATTTTAATGACCCTATAACCCCTTATAAAATTTTCAAAAAATTAAAAAAAAAAAATGTTCTCTCTAAGATGGCTAGATCGACTCGGCTTTCGATGCTGATCAAGAATATATATGATTTATAGGGCCGGAAATGACTCCTTCACACGTTACAAGCATCTGACTAAAATTAAAATACCCTGTAAAACAGTTGAGATTAAAACTTGTCTTAAAACTTCACACACTTCCTTAATTTTTCGATAATTTTGTCTTAAACAAAACTCTATATTCCCCAAGCGATTGTCATAAAATGCAAATGTCTCTGGCATTTGTCACACTGTTGCCCAAAAATGAAGTTTGTCAGGTGAAAATACCCATTCCCGAAAATCTCTGTGGCTCCTCAAATGAAACACATTCGAAACACCAAGCCAAAATGTTGAAGGACGAGTATGTCAAATAGCCTTGCTTTTGCCAACCCACAAAACTGACCGAGCAAATTCCTCAATTTCATTTCATTTCCCATTTGAAAACACGGCCGGAGCAGGAGCTGCAAAGCTCAAAACTAAATGCAATTACTCTGGCCAAGGAGAGAGCAAACCTCTAATGTAATCTAACTGCAGTTGCCTGTCGGCTAGTATCCTTTTTCCCAGCCCCTCTCCCCCCTCTCCCGAAGCAGACAAGCTGCAACGAATAAACATATCAAAATTGCATATTGTTTTAATTGTTTTGTTACCGGGCTCCAGGTTGCGCCTGATGCCAAAACTGCAGATTAACGCATTTACACTGCACTGGATGGTCCTTGGTCCTGCCAGCAGTTCTCACCCGCGTCCCTCTCCTCGCTGTAACATAGACACATAACCCATAGACACACGCACAGAAAGAGGTCCTGGTTTATGCATTTGCATGCACTAAACACGCATAAATTTTGTGTGCAACCGTAAAGATGTCTCTGTCCTCGACTCTGTGCGTTTGCCTGGTTTATATGCTATGGATAGAGGTTTACACTGTGCGAAAAGTTATACTAAGATATGTAATTTTAAATGTATTTTGTTTGCTATTTTAAAGGCATTTATAAAGTACTTTTAAGGCCTGTAGATAGGTATTCGTTTAACATCTGTATATAAAGGATACATCATAGCGATTTGTGTATAAAATATATATATTATATATTTTTCTATCTGTATTTTAGGTGGCTGGCATGATGAGGAGGACACTGCAGTGGCGGGTGACGGTGCGGTGCAGTGCTCTGGTTTATTTGGGATTCATATTTCGATAAACAATTATGCCAGTACCTGGGGAGGCGTGCCCGGTCATATAGCATGCGATGCCTTTAAGCCGCCTTTAAATATGGCCAGTCGTTAAGGGAAATCCTCTGCTCTCACACACACTTCCCTTTCCTACTCCTCCGGCCAGGCCACAGCTCCTGACCATTATTATTGTGGTTTTTGTTTCTTTTTATATATTTTCCTCTTTTTTTGGGCGTTCGAGAGGTGGTGGTGGGGAAGTGCAATTGAAAATTTATTTTGTGTGCTCATTTTGCACCTAATTTCGAAGGCGGCCCCGAGGAAATGAGTTGGCAAAAAGAGAGAGAGAAAGAGAGAGAGAGAGATGGAGAGGAGTGAGAACCGGAGGGGCAAAAGTCATTTTCCGTGCCTGTGCCCTGTGAACCCTTCCACTTTGCACCTACTCCGCTGCCCACCGATGGGCTCCTTCGTTTGTTGTGTATTTATTTTAGATTTATTGTAATGTCCAACAAAAAGATTGCCCAGTTGGCCTCGGTCCTCTTTTGGTTGCACCTCCTCACGCTGCTCCTGCTGCTGTCCCGTCGATCTGCTTTATCCTTGGCCTCCTCTTTTTTCGGCCAACACCCCTCTATTCTCCTTTTGCTTGGCCTTTTTTGCGACACACGCATTTGGTATGCAGTTTGCGTTTTGCGGCCTGACAGGACATGCCGAAAAAGGACATGCCAGGACACAGGAGTCCGGGCCCCAGCTTTCATACGCTCGTTGCACAAGGACCTCGCCCAGCGTCCATCGTCCGTCGTCCGTCGTCCGTCGACCGGCCCCCGTGTCCTGCCAACTGGCACTGTCCACTTTGGGCCCCAAATATTGAAAGTAATGTTTACGTTTCCGCTTCCGGTTTAAGTCCATGTCCAAGCCATTCAGCCAGAACGTTTGTATTTCATTTTAAATTTTTGTCATATTCTCGGGCTCTCTTTATTTCAGTCCTTTTCTCTGCTCTCTGCTCCTCTGTCTCTGCGTTGATTGCACAAAATGCAATTTGATTATAGGCACCGGCAGTCAAAACTTGTGTCCTTTGTCTAAGGCTTTCCTGGGCCTCCTTCTGTGTCCTGCCATGAGCTGTCTTTTGCCGCCGTCGTTGCTCTTGGCAGGCTCGTTCATTAGCCTAAAGACTTGCATCATCATCGGCATCTCGATAAAAACTTTGTGGCAGTCAACAGTCTGGTTTGTCAGTCACACAGTCATTCAGTCAGTCATGCAGTCAGTCCGGGGCTTTCAACTAATTAGAAAAATACTTCAAAACATACAAAAAAAAAAAGAGGGCAGCTCAAAAAAATATTACACATACGCCGCATATGCCAGCGGAAACGAAAAAACAAACAAGAAAGGTGGCAAGAACTCTGAGCGCGGAAAAACTGAGAGATATTTTGGTTGAGGTAACGCCAGGCCAGTATGAAGGGTGGGCGGTCAGGTGGGCGTGGCCCGTTAGCCAGTGGCGCATAACAAAATTGCGCATTTAGCGAAAATGCAAAAGTGCAAATACGAACATCCGCTTCCGTTGCATCACCAAAAAGCCAAAGCCAAGCCAAAACCAAAAACCCCCGAAAAGAAGACCAAGAAGGGTGCTAAGTGCGGAAGCGGGGAGATCCGGGAGATCTATTTTGTCCATTTGTTTTGGTTACACAGAGAGAAAATAGTTCAATCTTTTGTGTTACTTATAATCTTTTTGTTAGAAAATTTGTAAGCTAAATATTAAAATCCTTTGTGAAGTGGAAAAACTTTTTGGGAACTGTGGTAACTCTAGCCAAGATTATGCCATAAACCTATAGATCTAAAATCGAAAAAAGTTCTGGTCAGTTCCCAGAAACTGTTGGGAATTCTTATTTAAAAAAGGAATAAAAATACCGTTAAAGAATTCTAGAATTCATTTTAGTAATAATATTAATAATTAAGACGGGCAAAAGTTATTATAATTTTCATATAAAAATGAATTTATAATTACTTTACACCTACCGAAACATAATTATTTATCTTAAATACAACCCTTTTCTTGCTGTGTAGTAATGCCGCCTCTTTTGGCTCTAAGTGCCGTCGTTTTCCAACACTCCCTAAGAATTTCAGAGGAAGGACCCTCTTCCTACCACTCTTCCTTATTTCCAGTTCCCCCCCTTTAACGCCGCTCGTTGATTTTTACGAGTCTGCCTCCTCTTCACATTTCTCATCCACTCTCTTTTTTTTTGTTCTCCAGTTCCAGTTGTTGTTGTTGCTGTTTGTCCTCTGTTGGACATGTGCCAAAAATTTGACATATGAACTGCAGCCGCCAACGCTGCCACGCCCCCTTCCGTAGACGGCACCCCCCTCTGCTTTTTTGTGGGCCGCCCCCACTGTTTGCTTACATCATGAGCGGTAGCCGCAAAAGAAATCGCACTGCATTATTATCAACTTCAATTTTGTTGTCGGCGTTCGTTGTTCGCTGGGCCAGCGGAATATAAAAAAAAAACAACAACAATAACAAGAACTCCGCACTGAAAACAGGGTTGCAACAACAAAAAAAAAAAACGAACCTGCGCTGCATACATGATGTGCAGCAACATCAACAACTACAACAACAACGGCAACGCAAATTGCAACAATAACAACACACCGAGGGCTGGAACAAGAACAAGAGCCACAAAATTGAAATTACATGTTTTACTTATAAGTTGGTTGGCCCCGGCCACAAGGCGCAGAACGAAACAAACCCGAACCGAAGTTGGTAACGGGAGTTCGACCCCAAACAACGGGCGAGCGAGATGGAGAGAGGGAGAGGGAGGAGAGTACAGGGAGGGAGCAGCGCCAGCGAGAAGGTGGCTCATTAATTTGCCAAAAGCCAAAGCCAGATAAGCGCACAGCTCCCACTTGCAGTTGGCCGCCGCATGCAAAAGTAGCTGCAGCAGCACACAGCACACAGCACTCCCCAGGTCCCCCCTCTCAGCACTCGTTCCAGGCAGGCACTGTCCCTGCCTCGCCACAGATAAAATCCAATATGGCGCCAATTTTCTCACGTATGACATTTAATTAACACAACAATGTGTCCCAGCGAGTAAGGTGGCTGCGCTTCACATGGATGGAAGGGAGTAAAGGGTCTGTGAGTAAACAGGGGTGTACCAGAGGGTGGCGTATAAAAATAGGGGGGTTGGCAAAGAGGATTCCGCTACGCACATGCTTTTGTGTGGGGGCGGCGTGAAGTATGCTGCGGTAAATGTTGTCATTAAAAACTGTAAATTACGACGGCCAGTTATTGTGCCATGTGGAAAATTGCCTCGCCTCTTTTATTCTCTCCACGGAGACTGGATATCGAGAGGATTGAGTGGAGGAGCTTATGGGGGATTTCACCACTCCATACATGATAATCGCCAGTGGCCGCCAATGACGTCACGGCCACTCGTCGAGAATATCAAGTATGGCCAGGCGTTAATTTTAGACCTGTCACTTAAACTAGATCTTAACAGCTTCAAGACTTTGAAGTAGGCAGCGGCACTTACGAAAAAGGAACCTAGCAAAGATGAAAATGAAGAAAAAATTAAATTAAGATAGAAAACATAATATTTTTTTTGATTTATTTCAATGTAAAATTCCACTCATATTGCATTAAATTTAAAAATTCCTATTTGTATTTTCTCGAGTTAATTATTTGCTTTTGCAACGCATACAAAGTTCTTTCCAGTGTCGGATCAGACGCTTAACGGCCACGCTTAACTGTAATTCCCGGCAGCAGACAAGTGCAGTTAAACAAGTTGCAGACAGCGACTAAAAGAGAGAAAGAGACAAAGAGGTGGGTGGGGGGGGGGTCCTAAGCAAAGAGAAGCTGATGAGAACAGAAATTCAAGTGCAAACGGCAAATAAATCAAACGGCAAACAGAAAGCTCAGCTGCCGCTGCTGCTGCCTCTGTCAACGTAGCAGTCAGCAGCGCAGTAGCTGCAACGCAGGCATTTCGCTTAACAGTTAATGCGAAGATCTCAAGAGCCCCCCCCCCCCCTGAAGGCGCCCTCTCCCCCATGCATCCGGCAATAAAAGCAAAAAACTGCGTCAGTGTGTCAAGTTCGTTTGAGGCACTCGAAAGAGCACAGCAGTCACTGGAAAGAGAGAGGTAGTGGTAAAGAGAGCGACTGGATCGGTTCATTAACTTTTTATGGCTAACTGCGATCTCTTAACGATCTGGCTCTTACTCTTTTACTCAGGTAAGGAGGCAGCAACTTTCGAAAGGTAAATGAACTTCCGGTTCGCTGGAAATTCCATTAAAGCGATAAAGAAAAACTTTTGGTTAAATACCCACCGATACTCGATATGGTCTCCCCTTCGCTTGAGCTCCCCTTTTCAATGTGTCTCTCTATCTATCATTCGCTCTCTTTGGCAAATCTCTGTATTTGCACAATTGGTTTACCTACACACTCACACGAACACGTGAACCTTAAGTACATTTGTCTGTCTTTCTATCCAAATCTTGTGGGGAGGGGGAAAGGGGCAAGGCGGAGGCATTCCAGATACTACGCAGCACAAATAAATAGCAGTGTATTCGCTGGGGAACCCACCAAGCTATAGGCTATAGCTTCTCATTCAGTATCTCGGCCTGGGAATAGGTCAGGAATCAGCGGGAGAGTATTCGCAATTCTAGCTCATTCCGAACCTTTTGTATCTGTATCTTTTGAGGCAAACTGCTGCGCAAATCGAATTCTCAGGCGGCGGATAAAGACTTAAAGCTTAGAGTTTGATAACTATTTGCATAATCAAGGCGGATAAGGAAAAGAATAAGAAGAGAGATACTTTATAATCGAATTTTAGATATTTACTATATAAAGAAAAGGAATAATGAAAAGTCAAATAAATATTGTTTTAATTTGATTATTGTTAATTTATAAAAAGCAGGAAAAATAAAGATAAAATAATGTCATAAAAAGAGAGATCATTTTAGGAAATGAATATTAAATATATATTATAAATTATATAGTATAAATAGCTGTAACTGTGAGAATTGATCAAAAATGTATTTTTAATTAAAAGCCAAGTTAATTATATATAATCTATAAGGAGATGTTTATAATTATAACTATTTATAAGATTTAAATATAAGAAAGGCTCTTCCTCATCTAATATAATTGTAATTATTATATTAGCAATATAATAATATTCTCTAATATTTTCCCTTCAAGCTTATCAACTTTATAATCCTCTTAATTATCTTTCTTTCTCCACATTAATGCATTTTATACTGGATATTATACCAAGCATTATGCATAATATTCTTCAACTTTAATTCTTCAAACTTTTATGGTTAATATAAATATATAATATATGCATATGCATATATTCCCTAGAGTGTTAACTCCCTTTCCCCCACATTGTCTGTCGGCGGCTAATGGCCGCGGCATTAGCTCCATGGCCGACTGGTTGTTGCAACAATGTTGCGCTAATAACTCAAACGTGCAACAACCTTGCCACAGCACCCTGTTTCCCCCTCGGATCCTCCTGCCCCGAAGATTTTTACTGCCGCCGCCGCCGCTGCCACTTCTCCCAGACAGATTGAGACCAATTAGTGTGGCTCAGAAATCCGCTTGCTGCAAACGGAACTGCAACGGGCGGCTAACTGTTAGTCCGCCGCTGCAACAGCGGATTCAGTCGCTCCGCCATGGAATGTTGCATGCACGCGACGCTCTCGGCTGGGCTCTTGCCTCTCGCAGGCTCAGGCTCCATCTCCATCTCCGTCTCAGACGGAGTCCCAGTCTCAGTCCCAGTTACAGTCCCAAGCCGGGGCCTCAGCCACGCCAAGAGCCAGAGTCAGCGATCTCTGCCAGCGCCTAGACGATCGCGGCCTACTTTCTCCACATTCCACCGGCAAACGGCGACGACGACGACCACGACGGCGACTTTGTTGGCCAACTTGTGCAGCCAGCGCGGCAGCAGAAGAATAAGCAGCTAGCAGCAAAGCAGTTAGCAGCTAGTGGCAGCAATGCTAGCCGGCAAAACTAGACAAACCACAAAAAGCCAGAGCCAAAGCCAAGTTCAGGCAGCCCTACAATGTTGGCTTTCAGTGATTGCAGCAAGTAAAAGAATGTCCAGTAAATATATAGAAATCATTCTTAAGAGGATTATAAGTCAGATGTTTATATCAAACACTTTTGATTAATTTCTAAATAAAATTTGCATAAAATATACTAAAGAAGAAATAGAAGAATCAATTCTATTTCTTGGGTTTTTAGGTATAAGAAAAGTCTATTAAGAATTTGGTTGTGCTCTAAGATTAGTTGGTAACAGTAGGAATTATAGAATATTATATACTTGATAGAGTTCCTATCTGGCACTTCAGATCGTTGACTTTTTAAAAATTACAGAATAGTAACACCCTAGTTATACCCTCACAAAGTATTATAATTTTGGTCAAAAGCTTAAAACGCTGTGAAGGACTCATTTCCGACCCTATAAATCATATATATTCTTGATCAGCATAAATAACCGATTCATTCTAGCTTCTTCCGAAAGAAAACAAAATTTTTAATTTTTTTGCAAATTTTATAAGGGGTTAATCGTTAAAATTGTCAAAAATTAAAATAAAAACTTCATTTTTTAAAATATCAAATAGAGTATGCAGATTTATTAACCCAATAAAAACTAGCACAGAAAAGCCTTCCGATTTGAAATTTATGCTTTTTTGGTTAAGTTATTAGTTTTTGAATATTTGACTTGTCATACAAAAATACCAACAAATATTGAATCAAAGAGTGCGAATTCAATTGCAAACTTCAAGGGTATTTAGGCTTCGGCTTCCCGAAGTTAGTTTCCTTTTTTTTGTTTTTTTACTGAAACCAGTTGAGAATCATAAAGAAATTCAATACAAATAACCGGATGTCAAGGAGTTTTTTACTTGTCACTTGAAGGTGCTTCTGTTGATCGTTGAGTTTGGAGACTTGGTTTTGGGCTCCAGACTTCTGGACACGCTCCATGTGGCGTCGCTGCCAGTGGCGCTGCCTCTGCCTCTGCTGACCATTGGGCAGAGCGCTTTTACCGTTCACAGTTTTAGCGATTGCATAATCTCTGTCGCGTCGTTGTTGCTTCGTCGGCGTCAAAGCCGGCTTCGTCAGCTGTTTAACGCGTTTTTTTTCGTTGGGTTTTATTTCATTTATTTATTTTTTTGTGCTTATTTGCTTGTGTGTTTGCGCTCGTTTGAATGAATGAATGAGTAGGTATGAGTGTGAGTATGAGTGTGAGTGTTCATTCAAATGCGGTGGTGATTACCCGCTCTCTTTACCTCGAACCGAAAGTGTGGCAATCTCATTTCGCTCCGCGATCGCTTTCCGCTGTTGTCGCTGCTCTGCACACGCGCCGCTTCGCACTTTTAGTTCATTTACCTGGGGAATAGTCTAACTGTTCATCTCCACCTGTCCCCCCTCCTCCAAGACCATGGATTTCTAGATCTTTTTCTCCATTTCTTTGGGTTTTTATTTCTCCTTTTTTTTATGTTTTTTTGTTTAGCTTTTTTTCGGTGTCTTAAAATAGCCGCATGATTTATGTATTTTGCGGTTGCTCCACGAGTCTCCACAAGCGAGCGTGTCTTGCATGATTACCGCAACAGCAACAGCAGCAAAAACAACAACAACAATCGGACTTGGTCGTTGTCTTTCTTAAAATTTAAGAATTTTAATTAAATCAAAAGAAATTTCTAGCGGGGTTAAGGAAGACTGCAATGGAGCTTATATTTAATAAATAATATTAATGGGATAGATATTCGACTGCATCTTACTATTACTACAATTGAAATTAAATTTAAGAATAGAATATAAAATAAAAAAAACTAATTAAATTAACCAAAGTTTATTTACCCTTCAGGTAAGCTATTGGGTCAAGAAACCGTATATAAAATCGTTCATAACTATGACAAAAATGCATTAAATCTCAATCAATGTGTTAGTTTTTAATATGTTTATAAATCTTCATACTCAATTTAAGATTTAAAAAATTATTATTATTATTTTTTTTTTTTTTTTAATTTTAATCAAGAATATATATGATTTATAGGGTCGGAAATGACTGCTTCACATATTTAAAAGCCTCGGACTGAAATTATAATAGCCAGGAAGGGTATAAAAATAGTCTTCGATTTAAGAAAACTCTAGCATACATGGCGTATACTTAACGTGAACACAATTAAATTAAGTATACGCCCCGTGTGTCTAAAGGAAGAATAGCTTACACATTAATAAAGATAAGTAGATTCAGTTAAAAAGAAAGATTAGCAATTAAATTATAAGATCGAATCGGAAATCAATCATAACTAAGCATCAAATTTGTTCGACCAATCAATGTTTAAAAATCTCATAACTTAGCCAAAAATGCATTAATTTTAATTCGGAAAGCGTTTCTATGTTAGTTTTAATTAGGTGAATAAATCTGTTTTTTCGGAGATAGCTAGAAAGATTCGGCTGATGCTGATCAAGAATGTATACGATTTATAGGGTCGTAAATGACTCCTTCACTGTGTTGCAAGCTTCAGACTGAAATTATATTTGCCTAAAAGGGTATATAGTTTGCACTATATAAAAGCAAGTCTATAATATTTAAAAATCATCTTACTAAATTTTTTATACTCTGTAAATTTACTTTATGATAAAGTAAATTAGTTTATTAATATTTTGTGAAAATTTTATTAAACACTAAATACTTAAATAATGAGTCTAATGGAAATATAATGTTCCTAGATTTCTATAGAATTTAACTCCTTCTCTGAAACGCGTAAATTTGTCACTCTTTCAAATAAATAATTAAATACACGCAATCTATGTTCGTATTTAAAAGGCCCCCTTATCAGTTTCCAAACAAAACAAAACAAAAAGAATTTGCGGAAGTAAAATACCTAGAAGATGATAAGGCGCTTCCCCAACGTTTATTACAATCGAGAACAGAAACAGAAAGTGATGTGCGATCGCTCTGAAATGAAGTCTAAAATCGTAGAAGCTATATTTATTGTCAGTTTGTTAATTTTTTTGCAAAAACAAATCACAGCTCAATTTCTTGAGCCGGAATGCGGAGCTCTACGGATTTCAAAGAGAGTGGTAAATGGCACGGATGCGGAGAAAGGACTATATCCTTGGATGGCCTACATACACATGGGAAAGCACTTGGTGGCACTCTGATCAATCATTGTGAGTTGGTTACTTTTTAATATAAATAATCAAAGGAATATAAAATATAAGTGCAATTTTTCAGGGTTTGTTCTATCTGCGGCGCATTGCATTGCTAAGCCCAAGGGACTGTAAGTAGTCTTAAATAGAAACAGGCTAAGATAATACTGCAAATACTTTTCCAACTTGCAGTACAGTCAGTCTGGGCGTGTATGAGAGCAGCGATTTGGAACCCTCGAAACTTTACCGAGTGGAGAGGTTCTTTAAGCACTGGAGTTTTGTTAAATCTAGGGAAGGCAGCGACATAAGTTTATTGAAGCTGGCCAGAAAGGTGGAGTTCTCAGGTAGGTTCTTGGCCAATAATATATGATTATTTACTGATGTCCACCATCTTCCTTACAGCCCACATTAGACCCATCTGCATCCTAACAGACTCGATACTAGAGCTGGAACGTGTTCCATGGTTTTTGGTCATTGGCTGGGGTAAAACCGAACCAGATGGCAACACGAGTCCTGTTCTGCAGACCAAGATCCTTGAGAGGAGGGATAAAAGTGAATGCAACTGTCTCGATTCACAGATATGTACGGTGGCCGAAGGCGGAAACATTTGCTTTGGGGACTCCGGAGGACCTGTGGTCCGGGAGCATAAGATTCAGCAAAAGAGTCGCTACGTCCAGTTGGGGATTAGCAGTTTTGGCACGGATCATTGCAGTGCTCATGGTGTTTTCACAAATGTCCTGAGTCACACAATGTGGATACAATTTGTTGTGGGACTGCATACACCCAATGATGGTTAGAATATGGACTTAAATTATGTTTGTTATATGTTAATTTATGTTTTTTTTATAGTATTGTTGTATTGTATAATACAAATTATAAAAATAGAAGAGTAATGATATGTGAAACGAAAATAAATAGATGTTTATTTACTATACATAATATATGTTATTTCTTTTTCATTATAAACAATGTATATATTCATTGTTTATGGTTCCATGAAAATAATAATTCCATGTCTTATGTTCGTCTTAATCTGTATAATGTTTTCTCTGGAAAACTGATAAGCCTGGTGGCGACTATATAATCAAGGTTTAAGAGTATTTCAGAATCAGAGAGTGATCAGTGCTCGAAGCGGAATGAAGAGCTTATTATTCATCGTTGGTATTGTCCTGACAGCTGGCCAAATCAGGGCTTATCTGCTGGAACCGAACTGTGGTATCCCTTCAACAACATTGTTACAGCCAAGGATTATTAATGGAACGACTGCAGAGATAGGATCTAGTCCTTGGATGGCATATCTGCACACGCCCACGCATTTCCAATGTGCCGGATCTCTGGTGAATCATTGTGTGTAATATATATTTATTTATTTCTTATATGTTTCAAGCGAAATATTGAGAGTCTTATTTCTTTTCAGGGCTGGTCTTGACAGCAGCACATTGCCTGCACGAGGACGAAGTGCTGTGAGTATAGCGTGGAATATATATATATTTCGGATATATCATCCTTTAATAGAACTGTTCGCCTTGGCGAGTATGATCGAAAATCCAAGACGGAGGACTGTCAAGGTGGACGCTGCCAGGGTCCTGCCGAGGAGTACGAGATTGAGACGGCTTTTAGGAGCCGCCGATACAGTAGGGACGATCAATCCAATGATATAGCCATCTTCAAACTGGCCAGAAGGGTGGAGTACAAACGTAAGTAAGAGTTTCCCTATATCTTTATATAGTTCTTTATAGTAATACCTTCCTTTCAGCTCACATTCAACCCATTTGCATTTTCATGGATTCACGTATGAAGGAGCAGATTGATAATCTCACCTGGTTCACAGCCACCGGTTGGGGAAGGACAAGTGCCCAAGGCAAGACAACCCAAATCCTTCAGACCTTGGCCATTAGGCGACAGATTAACCAAGAGTGTGCCCAAATGTTTGGCCGTGCTGTAGGCCCCAATCAGATCTGTGCTGGCAATGAGTTCAGTAATCTTTGCAATGGTGACTCTGGTGGTCCTGTGGGCAGATTGCTAATCTATCAGGGAAAGGCTCGTTTCTTTCAGTTGGGCATTAATAGCTACACGAACACACAGTGCCGACACCTCAGCGTCTTAACGGATGTGATTAGCCACAGGGATTGGATCCAAAGGGTGGTGGACTACAAGAATACCCCTCAGGTTCGATCTATGAGACCGGAGACTGGGGAAATGCCTAGATTTGTGTATCCATTGTAATGAAATTTCTCTCGGCAATCGATAAATTGGTTCATAATTTATTAAGAACTCCTATACATTAATTTAATTTACTCTTTACTTAACTTTCATTGCTTCAAAAACCCCAATTAAAAAAGGAACAGAAAAGTATTTCAATAAATGTTGACTTTTGCTGGGACAACGGCAAGGGTTCGTCTGCTGCCGATAAGTGACGGTCAATAAATGTAAAATTAAATACGACAAACAAATTGATTTATTAATTGGCCAACTTGACAACTTGTCCTGTCCAATGCACTTCGTTTGCTCTGGCCTCCTTGAAAATTCGGGTCTTCGGGGACCGATGTCTGGCTCAAGATGCTGCAAAACGGAATCTTTGCCGGAGACTCAAATTAATTTCGATTTGTTGCAGCTTGTTGCAAGTTGATCCTTGTGGAATTTTCCCAAACGGACGGACGGATGGACAAAGCTTTTCCTAATTGTTATTGCGTAGTCTTAGTCGTAGTAGTTTCGGTGTCAGTGACTTCCTGCCTTGTTGAGCTGCCAATTCCCGGAGGCCAATTTGTTTATTGGCTTTGCGATTTCCTCGGCTCGAAGCTGGGAAGCTCCTGCGAATTTGGTGTTAAAATTTAAAGCGGATTTGCATTTGTAAGCAGCCATTTGGCCATACGATTTTGTCTTCTTTAATTGGCCTTAATAATACCCATTGGCCATAAATAAAAGGCAGCCACATGAGTTACGATTGCAACTTGCACATTTTTAATGCATTTCGTTTCGTCCGGCACTCTTGATAATTAGCGAGCAGAGCTATCCCTTCAACCTACAGCTCTCCGGGCTCTCCAGCTTTCTGACTGCGATCCTTGCACAATTTATGGCACTTTGCCGGACGGGGACGGGGACATTGCTCAGGCGACTTGTCACAAATTGAATCCGGATGGGGAATGCAAACGGGGCGCCATTTGCCGTCCCGGGGTCATCCATAATGCAGAGCGTGGCAGCACCTCCGAGCTGGTACGGGTATCCTTCAAGTGGCGTCCAATTGACAGGACCGTGTCTCCTGTCAGGACCCGCCCGCCCTACCCGTCGCGCGAGTCGTTTTGGCCATTCATCCTCTTAACCTGGGTACGAAATTCATTGAATTTCAAATGCGACTCAGTTCGATTGCGGACTGTTTGCTTGCTGTTCGTTGTATTTTCCTTTTTTTTTACTTTTCACTTCCCTTCAGAAGCTCAATTGGCCAGTTCCGAAGTTGGCCACTTCAATTTGCATTCGTCCATTCATGATTCATTCAGAGAGAGAGAGAGAGAGAGCGCAGCGGCCAAGAAGGTTGCCGCCGGCTTGCTCCTTGCCAGGAACTATTAATTATTTTTGCTCCATTTTCGTTGTTTTCCTGCTCCTGCTGCTGCTGACGACAACACCTGCTGGCTGAATCGGATGAAGAAGGGCTGGGATTTGGTTGAGGTTGAGGTTTTTGGTTGCAGGACACCCACTACGAGGTCCTTGTCCACGTACTGTCCCTTGACAGTTGTTGCGTTACGTATACGCAGCGTTGATAATTGTTACGCATACGCCATGGCGGCCAGCTGATCTTGATAATGATGATGATGAGTTACGAGTTTGTCCTATTCCCTGGCCTGTCTACTCCTGTCTCTTAATGTCTCCCTAATCAGAATTGGAGACATTTGTCATCATCTTGAGTCCGCCCGGTTGTTAAGCAGAAAATATATGCCAGGAAAATGTGAAATATTATCTCATCATTTTTCATAGGTGTCCCTGAAAGCGGGTAGGACGTCCTCAATAATTTAAGCTCACACAGCAGCAGCAGCAGTCACTTGTTAACAATTAAAGTCAAGAGCTGTAACCTTTTGCCGGCGACACGAGCGAACAAGGAAAATTCCGGGGAAAAACCAAGACAGAGAGTGAGCGAGAGCAGGCACACAATAAATAAAAGATGCAAAGCAACGAAATAAGAAACTATGGTGGAAGGTTTGCTCCTTCGGTGGCTCCTTCTATTATTATGAGCGATGATGATGTTGCTGTGCCGCCTTCGTCCTTCGTCCTTCATCCTGTTTCCTACAGTCCCCTCCGCCCTTTGGAGACCTCAGCGCTGCATTCTCCCGTTGACAGCGCAAAGTTGAATTGTTTATTTGACTTTTAGTTGTTTTCTTGCCGTTGAAATGCGAGCTGCACCGCCCTTCCATCCATGGCCGGGAAAATCTAAGAATGACGATGGGGTCGGCGGGGGAAAACTGAGAAGCTGTGTGGCAAGTTTCTGCCCTTTGGCTTCAAAGAGTTGTGTGAGTCGTGTGAGAAAAGGCACGAAGAGAGGATGGGAGAACTTTCCGTTCTTCGTCGCTTGTTGCTGGCGCTGTTTTCTGCTAGGATCCTCGGGTCCCCCTTCAGGCAGTCAAACAAGTTAAGTACACAATATGCAAAGCATCCTGGCCCAACCCCCCCTGACGCCTCTCGTTTCCATCCATTTTGGCCACAGGACATGGCCGCAGTGCAGAGCAAACTGTTGCTGCTCCCGGCAATCAAATGAGTCCTTGGCTCTTCTTCCTTTTTCGATGAAGCTTGCAACAGAGAGAGAAATGTTACCAAGGTCTTGATTAATTGATATTTAATATATAACAATTTCCAAGAAGGATAATTTGTTATAATATAAAATACCAAGACATTTTAAAGTTATCTCTTTGGAGTTTCTCCTCGTCGTTCTTTCTGAACAAAATTTTCTCAGTGCCCCAACTGTCGATGTTTGAGGATGATTCCAAAATTGTTGCGCAAATCAGTCTGAAGCCTCCTAAGGATTGCATATATGCCTTTCAATTTCGTGCCTTTGTGGCCGGGGCCACCAAATGTTGCCAGAGATGCAAATTAGTAGAAGGACTACAACAAAGCCTCATATATTGCTTTTGAGGGCTTTCGTTGGTAACCCAAGCCCCCTCCCCCCCATTTTACCTCCTTCTCTCTGGCTCACACTAATTGATTTGCATATAAGCAAAAATTTTTTTAATTACCAAAAACCCAAGCGAAGTTCTCCGTGGCAGAAAACATTCAGCCGCTGTTTACCCAACGTCATGTGGGCGGGCGGGCAGTTGCTCGAAAAGGACCAGGACCAGGGGCCAGGGACCAGGGATCAGGGAGGAGGACCCAAACCCAGAGAGGTATAAAACCCGGCCTGAATGGCACTTGAAACTTTAGACAGTGGCATATTTCCATTGCATAAATCTGGGCAACAACGCGCAGCGATGGCAAACACAGAATGGCGACCACTAAACGCGCGCTAAATGCGGTTTAGCTTTTGGAAACTGTATGAAATGTGGTCACCAGCAGCGAGGGGAAGCCCCGGAATCCGGGTATTGTGGGTGTGGGTGTAGGAGGAGGAAGGAGGAGGAGAAGGATGTTTTTGGTTGGACAGGTGCTGCCACGTGTTTAGTTTTGCTGCGCAACTGGTCAGGTAGGGATCCCAGCTGAGAGAGTGAGCGAGGGTGGTATGAAAAAGAGTCTGGGGATACCGCTGAGGTGGCAGCACAGATATGTTAGAAGAGCCTCTGCTGGCTCCTGGATGTTATATATATATCCCTAACTCTTTTCGGTTTCCTAACCTTGTACGTGAACGGAATGGGTAACATGACTTTGGTTAGAGGAATGTGAGGTTGGGGTTTAAGGGAACTATGGATATATACTGCAATTCTTTATATCAATTAAAGTAATATTAAAAATTTTGTGTAGAAATTAAATGTCAGCGGAAATAAAACTGTAAGATAAGTATATCTAAGTATATTCTTGTTAAGCCAAATAGATATTTTTATATGCAACTTTTTTAGGTAAATCAATGAGATTTTAATCTCATAACTAAGCCAAAAAATCATTAATTTCAATTCAAAAAACTGTTTTATGTTAGTTTTTATTTGGGTAATAAATCTGCATACTCAATTTAGTATTTAAAAAAAAAAATTAAAATTTTGTAATTTTTGACAATTTGAACGATGAAACAATCCCTTTTAAAATTTAAAAAAAAATTGAAAAATTTTTGTTTCTTCCGGAGATGGCTAGAAAGATTCGGCTGTTGATGCTGATCAAGAATATATATGATTTATAGGGTCGGAAATGACTCCTTTAAGCGTTACAAGCTTTTAACTACAATTATAATGCCCTGAAAGGGTATAAAAATGGTCATTGTTTTAAGAAAAATCTAGAATACATGGCGTATACTTAACGGGAAAACACTAAAATTAAGTATACGCCATGTGTGTTTTAGGGTAGAATGGTTTATAAATTTATAAAAATAAGTAGATTCAGTAAAAAAGCAAACAAAGCAAAAAAGCTTACCAATTAAATGGCAAGATCAAACGTAAATTGATCGTAACTAAGTATCAAATTTGTAAAATAAGCACAATTTTAAAAATCGCATAACTTTACCAAAAATGGTTGAATTTTTAAATTTTTATTCGGAAAGCGTTCCTATGTTAGTTTTTATTAGCTTAATAAATCTGCATACTCAATTTAAAATCTTAAAAAATTAAAAATTTTGACGATTTTTGACAATTTTAACGATGTAACCCCTCGTAAAAATTAAAAAAAATTGAACATTTTTGTTTTCTTTCAAAGCTGGTTAGATCGATTCGGTTTTCGATGCTGATCAAGAAGATATATGATTTATGGGGTCGGAAATGTCTCCTTCACTGCGTTTCTAACTTCTGACTGAAATTATAATAACATATAATATATACTAACATATATAATAACATATATTTAAATATATTTTCTTGATTTTATATTTTTTATGCCTTAACCAGCACAGATGTTTACATAGTGCCTGTTTTATATACAAAAGCTAATCAGCCAACTTTCAGAACTTCAACTTGACAATTTCTAGTAGACTCTTTCGTTTAAATATTATAAAATATATGATTAACATATAATTTCCTAAATGCCAGAGCATTTCCCAATTCGTTGCAACTCTTGTGACAAACATTTTTTCCTTTCCGCTCCCCTCTCAGCTTGATGTTATTTTTCTTTTTGCCTTTAGATTGTTATTTTTGTTTTGCGCGTGCGACGCAGCATATGAAAACACGTGTAGGACCAAAAGTATGCCGCCTGCCGCCTGCTGCCCTTGTGGCAGGGGGGAGGGCGTGGTTGTAATGGAAAGGAGGCATGGCAAAAAGGATAAATAGGAGTGGGAGGAACCGATGGTGGGGGTGGCAGCCACGTCTGCGGCAAACCGTGCAAACAACGGTTTAAGATGATTAAGTGCTTTCGCAGCCGCAGTTGTGTGGGCAGCGTTCTTGGTTCTCAGCTTGCGAGGCTCTCAGGGCTCGTTTTTCGAGGTTTCGGATCTGGATTTGGATATGAGGATGGTCCTCCTACATCCTCCTACAACCTCGATGGGCATAGAAAGTTTCATTTTCTAAAAATAAAAAACCACGCGCACAAAAGGTACAAGGTGCAACCAAAAATCTGGCATTTTTCGTTCGCTTGGAAGAAATTTAATTTCCATATGTTTCGGGGCCGGCAGGATATGTGTGTAAGAGTGTGGCAGCTGCTGCTGTTGCAGGTTTCTGCTGATGTGCAGGTTTTAAAGTAACCCAGTCCCAGTCCTTGCCACTGCCACAACCATCTATCGTTATCCCTTCGCCTCGGTTTGTTTGCCATTTGTGCTGACTCCTCTCGTTGTCCGCTGATTTGTTTATATTTGCTTTGCATCTTGCGCACAGCTAGGGGAGTGTGTCAAGTGCCGAGAGCTTGTCTGTTAACCCATTTGAGATGTCCTGCCAACCCCCTCCCCCCCCCCCCCTGCCAGTCACAGCATCACTCCCTGTGTGTGAGTGTGTATCAAAAAGATTAAGTATACGTCAAGCTGTACGCGGCATTGGCTTTTCCAATTAGCCGCCTGCCTGCAAAAATCCACTTGAATTAGTTGAAAAAGAGTTGCGTATCGCACTGCCACACTTCATTTAATTTGGCAGCTTAAAAGTTTTCACTGAGCTGCCACCTTGAGCTAATTGAGAGCTACCAAAAACTGGCAACAGCCAAGAGCCATTGGCTGGGGGAAAGTTTTGCACCAGCTTTGACTTTGGCTAAGTTCAAGCTGGTTAAATCGAATCAATTAGGCGGATTCGAGGCGGCTTTAAGCATCGAATTTATAGCACTTAACTGAGGGTTAAGGTGAAGTTTTCAGCCCGAGCACAGACAGAGCTTGATTTGTGTCGGAAAAGCCAATGAAAATTTGCCATAAGTTAGCCAAGGTTTTCAATTGATTTAGGGGGCTTAAAGTTTTATACAAGTAGGAAATATTTGTTGGAAAAATATTGAAGAATAAGGTAACTTACTTTTGGAACTTGTAAATATCAAATCTTTTTAAATTGTATACAAATTATAGGATGTTTTAGGATACTTTTGTTCAAGTTAGCAACAAATAACAAGGAAAAATCTATAAGTCTTTACGGCTGAGACTTTCCTTTACAATCTTTTGATTCTGTTATATATAGTCCATAATTTTCTCCCTCAATCCATACTAGCTTTCCCTTCGACAACTTTAAGCCTCCTTCCTGAAAATGTATTACTTTTCCCCAGGATAAAGACTAGTTTTCCGGGCTAAGCCACTTGCCGATCCAGTTACAGGTTGAGTTATATGGCTGCAAATTCTCGAAATCTCGCAATTGTGACTGAATTTTTGCATAATTCAAGGGGGGAGAGGACTTTGAAGCCTCCTCGATTGACTTGACATGTCAATCAGGCCCTATATTGTCTGGTGAATATAGCTCTAGACACTGGCCACTCGGCACTCCCGGTGTGCTTGGCACATTCCAAACTCGACACACTCGGCGGCACTCACAGTTCGACAGATGGATTTTTGGTTTGGCTGTCAGTTTGACAGGACATTTCATCATCGGGACGAAGCCAGTGAATATCTGGTGCGGGTCCACAGAGAGACTGACAATGAGTGCGTCCATCTACGGGTTGTGTTTTGTGTGTGTGTGTGTGTGTAACATAGTGTGCACTTTATGCAAATGCGACTATTAATGCGACTGACCTCTGACCCCCCACATAGCTACTTGCAAGCGACCCCTTAGGGCGGAGTGTGTTTGCATATCAGGCGCGCAATTAGCTTAATTTGTGCCAGGACATCTCTCCACCTCCCCCCTGCCCCCATTGCTCATTTCCGATCAAAGTTAATCCTTTTCAATATTACTGAGAGGACACGGTGTTGTGTGTGTGTACAATGATTTTTCCTGCTGTCCTGCAGCCTATCTGCCTGCATGATATTATAAAATTTTCATATTTATTTAGATGCATTTGAATATTTTGCGCATATATATTCGCACTTTTTCCTATTCAAAAATATATATATATAGATTTATTTTATTTTTTTTGTTGCTGCCTTCAATTCAGCTGTTTTGGGGCCCATCTAATGGCCATTTCGGTATGCAGTCCGCTTTAATGCAGGCTTTTAGTTTGAATTGCAATTGCAATTGCCATGGGATCGCTGATTAGCATCGTTTTAATGTTTAATTAAAGCTCTCGTGGCTACTGCCATAATTTGCCACTTTTCGCTTTAGTCCTTTCCGTATTTTTGGTTCTTTTTAATATGAAATTATTTGTATAAAAACGACTGGCGGTCGGTGGGCCCTCTCTCTTTCCAACTGCCGCATTATGGATTGTTTATGGCGAACGCAGAAAATTTGTAAATAATTTATTTGTGTCCATCGCTAATTGCTGCCAACTTCTTGTTACTGGCCAGCAGCTATTTTTGGCAGCAGCCAGCAGGACATTGGACATTTTTTGGGTTTAATTACAAGGCGCAAATTTTATGCGAATTTATTTAGCTGGGATAAAAATATTTGTAAAACAAACTGCGACGGCCATAAAATAAACACACACACACAACACACATTTATGTATATGTATATAAAGCCGCAAAAAAAGAATGTGAAAAACATGCATAGAATCGGGCGAGACAAAACACACTGAACGAAAAAAAGGACCAAGGATTGCAGGGATTGGTTTGGTTGGACCCACAAAAACCCACACAAAAGCCATCTAAAACCGGAACTCAATTTAGCGACAAAATGCCTAAAATGCAGTTTGAAACTTTGCGGAGAGAGTTGCGGGGGCGCAATGCAAAAATCCGACACAGTAATAGAACAGTGGAGACTGGGCCATAAAGGACACAATAGGTTATATATTATATTATAACATATAAATAAATATATAGTGTATCAGAAAAAAAATGGTTTTGAAAGTGACCAAAGAAGTTTAATGAATTAAATTAAAGGCTTTCTAGGTTTAGAGAGTTTAAAGAGTTGTATATTATAATTTAAATACATATAATAAATATACTTATTTAATATTTGTTCTTAATTAAAGAAAGGAAATCTCTATAAAGGCTTTTTAAAAAAAAATAATTTAGCATTTATATTGATTATAACCAACAACTTACTCCCTTAATCAGATTGTTTTTTTAATATAATCTCTAAATACTTTTTGCTTTTTTAAAAGGCCCATGTTTCCTGTCAATTATTTTATTTACCATTTAATTAAATTACTTTACTTAACAACTGACTGCCTCATCACCTTCACCTTCACCTTGTCTATTTTCTATTTTATATAAATAAATCATGTTTTTACTTTCAAAAAAACAAAATCACCTCAAAAGGCTTTTAATTTCCTGTTAATTATATTATTTACCATATAATTAAATTATGATACTTTACAGTTGGCCAGCCTTTTAGCCACTCACCTCTGTGGCAGATATTGGGCTGCATATTTTTGGCCATATCGAAAATTTTGCCAATTTTGCATATGAAAATTGTACGCGGTTAATAGGCGACATGTGTGCAGAATGTCCTCCGAGGATGGGCAAGTGTCCCCACACACACACACACATGCAAATCTGGACATTTACATGAACAGGCACACATAGATATACACATATATTTTCATATGGCAATAAGTATTTAGATGCGTTGGGGAAAATTTAATAATATTTGTGCAGTTTGGGAAATTGTTTGATAATTTAATTGCTGTCGTCTCGCGTGTGGCCAGCCCCGGCAATTGAATGGCATTAAAGCGAGCAATGCAAATTGGCAAAACCCAGTGCAGCGAAGGACCCTCGGCCTAATCAGGCGTCAGCTGGAGGAGGATCCTGCAGGTCTAATTAGATCCAACATACACACAATGGTTGTAGTGGAGAAAGAGATGCCACTCGAACCACTCCAGGACCACTCACAGACGTCGTCATCGTCGTCTTCGCTGAAGATGTGCTAATAATCATTTTAATGAAATGCTGCCAGATGCTGAGCATAAAAATCCAAGTGAGGCGAAGGTCCTTCGGACAATCCGGACAAGTGGAGCGGAGTCAGCTGGGGATTGCCCCTCCCCCCACTCTCCAAGCTGCTTAAGCGCTAAACAAGATGAATCTAATAACGAGCGCGCTTCGTCCTGCCAAACGCATCATCCTTCGTGGGCCTTCTGGGCGCCGCTTCCGCATTCGTTCCTCAGCGTTCCCGTTGCCGTCAGCTGTCCTCCGCTCTTTGGCTTGACTTGACCTGCCCCAAAAAAAGAAGTCCCCAAGCCGAAGTCCTGTCGCTCTCTCTCTCTCTTTATCTCTCTTAAGTCTTGCGCTCTTTAGTCGGATAGGACACTCTTCCCTATTGAGACCACAAATCCACCCCGTGCCCAGCCGATTGCCGAACGGATGCACTGCAAAATGCCGGCTAAATTCGAGGCTTCCGCGGCTGGAACCCCCTTTCTATGGTGTTCCCTCTTTTGCTACTCGAGTCCTTGTATTGTAATCTATAACCGAGGGGCTTAAAACTGACCATACTTCAGTGGAAGTCGCAGTTTTGCTGCTTTTTGGCTTGTAAATTGCATTTCTTTTGCCACTTTTAGTGATCCCCAAGCTAGAGTTGGTTTAAATAAGAAAGAGATAAAGATAGTCCAGGAATAAGGTTAACCCTACAAGTAAGAGTATTCTTTTAGATACTTTTTAAGACGTACTTTTTACTTTACTACTATCTATACCTAATTATGTTTCAACATTAGAATATACCATTATCATTATAATCCTACTATCCCTATATAAAACAGTCCTACGTAATACTGTCCCTATCTACTATCATTCCTCCTTTTTTACACTATCCCTATCCTACATTTTGTATAATTATTTTTACTTTTTGACATATATAAAAATCTCTTATTTAAATAACATATAAGCTCTGTTTAAATGTTGAATCGACTTAACATAGTTTCTATACAAAATGTCCCGAAATAAAATCCTTAACATATTCATCATATTTATCCAGAATTTCCCTTCCTCCTTACTTTACCTAAAAATATCCCCATTTACATTCCACTTTCTTTTTAACTCAATTTTCCAGCATTATTTCACAGTCTTTATCTTTGGGTTTTCCATTTTCCTGATACTAGGTATTATCCAAAAAGTAGCCACAAAGTGTAGAAGAAAAAAAAACCGACGATATAGGAAAACTTCGTTGGCGCCGCTAGCCGTTGTTCGTTTTTGCTGTTATATGCTCGGTTCCCGGTTCGTTGGAGCTCGGGCTTTGGGGCTCGGCTCCATTCGGCTGCTAAGGGAATTTATTCCTTTGTGCGAAACGAAGCGCGAGACAGACAGTCAACAGCGCTGTTGGCGTCTCTGCTGCCGTGGGCAGTGCTGCTGCCGACTTGTTGCGACGCCAGACGTCAAGTGCGCATCTAACGGCATCGGAACGGAAAGAGAGAGGGCAAGAACGAAAGAGAGAGAGAGATGGAGAGAGAGAAAGAGAGAAAGGGGGAGCGAGCGAGCGAGCCAGAGGCTGGCTGCCTGGCGCCTCGTGCAAAAGTTTACTATGCCAATGCACTCGTTGTCTGGCCCGACCAGCCAGCCAGCCCACCCACCCACTCTCCACCCCCCCTCCAGCCATGTTGCACTGCAGTAAGCGCGCCGGCAGAGCAGTTAGTCTCTCTGTCGCACCGCTGCCGCGGTCAGCGTCGACGCCAACTTCGGAGTTGCAGCAGAGCGCGCTCACAGCAGTTCTCGTTGGGCCAGTCCCCAAGAAGTTGGCATTCAGTTGGTAACATCCGCCAGTTGAGGTTGCACGGCCTCCAGCCAGCTATCCCAGTGGCCAAAAGTTCAGACTCCGATTCAGAACACACACACACTCAGCACCACAAACACACACACACACACTCACACACATACTCCTTTAGGCCACATGGAGTTCCCCGAAAAAGTGCAGCAGGCGCCAGTCGAGCCTAGACTCTCCAGCGAAACAGTCGCAGGTGTCTCGCCAAAAACAATATCACAAATTCCTAAAAAACCCAATAAACGAGGAAAAAACTCAACTAAATAAACGAATAACCAAACCAAATTAAAACAGTATCAAGTGAACAGCCCAGCGGAATTTGAAACCGATAAAGAAATAAACCCGTACATTTGCTGTGTCTGTGTGTTCTTCAATAATTCTGAATTCTAAATAAATCGCGTGTAACCCGACACTCCCTCCAGCAGGAGCATTATTCGCATATCAATATCAATTCCCATTAAATGCGTCGCGCCAACCACATAAACTTCCAGTAATCCAGTAATTCAGTTAACCAAAACATACATAGAAGTCAAGTCGAGGGGAAATGGAATGGAAACCCCTTAATGACAGCCGGAAAATAACAGGTGAGTGTCACTAAGGGCGGGGGGTTGGGGAAATGCGGGGGGAGCGTTCATTAAGGGACATCTATTATAATCAAGTGACAAGTGGCGAGGCGCTCGTAAATATGATAAGGCAAGCGGAAGTTGCGGAAGTGATTATGGTCCAGAGAGAATTATCACGCATACGCAGGGTATGACAGTCAGTAGGAGAAATATTTTTAAAAGGGTTTTTTCGGTGTTTAAAAAGAGAAATTAGTCTGTATTTTTAGTTTCTTGGAATGAATGTAACTTGCAGAGCCTTTATTTTGTTTTATTTTATCAAGTAAGTTCAAAATATCAAGTATGCGCCCCATATGACATGACAAATTCGTGTTACTAGCATTTAATTTAAGAATTTTACAAGTAGAAAATCGAAATATTATTACTGTTATTAAGAGAAATTAGGAACTTTTAAATATGAAAAACTTAGCTTCGTTAATTATGCATTTTCATGTTTTTGAGGAAGAACAAAATCTTCCTTAAACACATTTGATAAAACCCCTAGAAAGTAAAGTGATTGTAATATCCTTACTAAATCCAATTTTATCAACAAATAAATACTTACTTTTAAGCTAAAACGTAGCTCTGCTGAACACAAAAAATAACTTTTAAACCAAGTATAATATCCTCGAAATCTGTAAATAAAAGAAAAAACAATAAAATGTAAAATAAATGTCCAATGATTGAAATACAAACTCTATCAATTGCAAACATTCCTTGGATAAATAAACCCCAAGGACAGACAATAAAAGAGTGCTCAAATAACAGTTCAAGAGCAATATAAATGTGGCTACCTTCCGGCTAGAGCGATTCGCCAAACCCTTTCTCGATTATCCTTCGGCGCTGTTACTTTCTCAATGCAATAAACGAGTCATCAATCTAACCGAAGCGATTCATCAGCACATTCGCCAGGCTTTTCCGCTTTCCTTGCCATTCCTTTTTGGCCATGCAAATTCCTGGTCATACCTATATAGCGTTCCCCATTCCCATTCCCTTTCGCGTTCCATTACTCGTTCCTGTACTCATTCCTTTACCCATTCCCTTCCCCATTCCCTTTTCCCCCGAAAATGGGTTGATGGTCAATAACACTGCCAATCGCGTTCTGCCTAATCATGCGTCTCAGCCGCTTTGAGCCCGCTTTTTGGGGTCTTGTTTACGGCTCACGATAAATGATGTTAAATAGTCCGTGGCCCGAAATGAATTTGCAGTATTTTTTCTCTTTGCGAAGGCCGCAAAACTAATTTCGCTCCGTTCACACGTGAATAGCTATATCTTATCTCGTTCTCTCTCTGTGTCTCTGGCTGAACTTTCTTATCAGTCGGTCGAAAAAAAGTGACAATTTAATTTGGCGGCCGCAGCAAATTAGCTCTAATTATTACGAGAAGGGGGGAAAGACACCGCGTTCTCTGCAGATAACACGGGATTTTGGGGGCGTTAACTTCAACTTCTGAGGCTCTAAGCCGCTACAGCTTCTCGCTCGGCTCTTTGCCCACGGGCGGTTCTCACATTTGTTATGGCCCAAAAGCGGAGAAACACGGCAAAAAAGAAGATATATATATGTGTATGAAAAAAATCATAATAAAGAAAAGTGGCCGCAAAGAGTGCTTAAAGAATGGATTTGCTGGCAACGGCAAGGGGCACCGGGCAGCGGGGTGGACAGGTGGAACTAGCCCAAAAGAAAAGAATTTCTACTTATAACGAGTTTTTATTACAAACGCGCGAAAGCAGCCGAAAATGTATTAAAAAAAAGACGAAGGAAAATAAGTTAAAAAGGGGAAAAGAGCCAAGGAAAAAAAATAAAACACGAGATGGTCAGCAAACTCTGGCAAAGCCGAAGTTTTTATGCCCTACGAAAATTAAAAAGTTCGTTTATTATACAAACTTTTTATGTTATTCTTTATTTTATTATGAGCAGTGCTTAACTGGTGCTTATTACATCATTTTGTGTGCCAATTTGCATTTATTTTGACTAACTTGTAGCCTAAATATTTCAGTAAATAGAATATATAATTGTTTATAATAGATTTATTACATAACATCACTTCTTGGTTAGAAAAGTTAAAAACTTTGATACAAGATATGAACTTTTCAATTTTCTTTGGCACTATTATTATGTTTAAATTTTATTAGAAGCATTAAATTAAAACCTTATGATTTTTTCTAAGCAACAGCACATTTTGTGAACCTATAAAAATGTTGTATTATTTTTTAAACTTACTGGAAAATAATACCTCAAATTGAGCATCTTTTCATAGCTTAAAATCTGTAAAAAAATCCAGGGTCCTTTCTGTGACAAATATAGTCTAAATCTCTCTGATTTCTCAACTTCTTTATCCTAGACCGATGAAAAATAAGTGTATTAATCATAAAGCCCCTTGAAAGAGTATGACAAAAAGATACAAAAATAAAAAAAAGAGTGGTGGAAAAAGGTAGTAAAAATGGGCAAAGCGAGCGAGGCTAACTGAATTCCTTGAGAGCGGGGCGGGGGAAAGAGCGACTAAGGGGGGCTGGTGGCTCTATGGGCGCTGGGCGGTGGGCGGAAGGGTTGCACATAAAAAGTAACAGCATTTTTGCTGCTAGACGATGACAGAGAGAGCGAGAGAGAGAGAGAGAGAGAGAGAGAGAGAGGGCGACAGATGAAGACCAAGACTGCGAAGGCATGAAGCAACATTATTCAAAAGAAAGCCAAGTTAAGGCATGCCGAGCGCACACACAACACTCACACGCACATGTAGTGAAAAATAAAGAGACAGATACATGGCAGCATAATGCAGCAGCAGCAGCAGCAGCAGCAGCAGAGCGGCAACGGCGACGTTAGCATGAGAGAAGGGGGGAGATCACTGGGCGGCTGCGACGCTGGCCTAGGCAGCGCCGCCAGCTGCGACGCCGGGCCAACAACAATCGCATTGCCGACATTCTTTCATTCGTACAACGACCTCGACTTTGATTTGCAGTTTTTGGCCACCAAAGAGCATCGCTTCGGGCCCGAAAGAGAGCGCCAGCTAGCGGCCGAAGAGCGCCAACGGCCTCTAGACGACCTACACGACGCCTGAGCAGCGGCAATGGCGTAGAAGAGAAAGCTCTGTCCGCTGCCGGAACTTCGTGTTCCAGCCATCGGCACCGCCGTCGCTTCGCCAGTAGCTTTGCTCGCTCGCTGGCCGGCCAACTCCATTCATTCGTGCTGCTCGTCTCATCTCTGCCGGTTGCTTGGCTTTCTCTCTCTTCGCCCCAAAGCTCTCCGTTCTCAGTGCTCTGGCACACACCAACCAACACACGCAGCCACACTTACTATTCCAGTGCAAATGTTAAACAAAGACAAAGCAGCAGTAACACAACGCGAAACAAATAAGTGCATAAATCGGACAAATTTCAGCTAAAATATATATACAAACAATACCAAAAAGTGAACAATCAGCCGAAAATCAGTCTAAAGCCAGGCAATGCGTCATTGCCTCAATCGCTCAATCGTTCAATCTGGCAACCAGACACTCGAAATTGCAAATCACATTCGCATTCGCATTCACATACGCATTTGCATTCGCACAATTGCAATTACAAAGTGCGAGTGCCAGACCTCACACCCATACAACAAACCAATACTTAGCCAGAAAAGGTATTATATAGAATCCAGATTCAGGTCCAATAGATCGGAACTAAAGCCAAGGCCTTTGAAAACTAAGCCAAAGCAGTGCGGTTTCTGAAACAAGTTCTAGAAACAAATAGAATAGTTGGAGAAACACCTTAACAACAAGTTAAAATGTGATATATTAGAAAGTTTGCTAGTTATTAAATAATACTTAACATTTAGATGGAAATTAAGTTACAAATATCGTAAAAAGTGCAAAGGAAATTATAGTTCTGGGAACATCGTTAAAGTTTTAGAATTTGTTACATTTTAATTTTTTGAAATAGTTGTAGTTCTTGAACTTTAATCATAAAATTCATAAAATAAAAGTGTTAAATAAAAGGTATAAGCTTTAGAGCTTATCTGTGACAATCACACATAAGACTTGATCTTGTGTTCTAATTATTATAAAATATGAAATAAAACGTAGCTATATATACATCAACTCATGATAATATAATATGAGGCTTATAACCTTAATTAATTCAGGTTTATTTGTACTTAAAAATACCTAGGAACATAAATACTAACTTTTCTTAAATGATATTATTAATTACTATAATGCTAAAGTGCTTCTAGCTTACTTTTCTATCGAAATCATCAAACCAAAAAGTTTATAATTACAACCTTGATATGTTTAAATTATATTTATTATAAACAATACTTTTGGCTCAGTGTAGATTGGCAGACAGTAAGCAGACTGCAACTGGTAGAGGCAGGGGATACCAGGGGTGCCAAGCGGGGGGTGGCCTTATCAGCAGCAAAACCCAAAGTCAGACTCAGACTCAGATTCAGATTCAAAAAAATCAGACTGCGGCTGCAGCTGAGACGCCGCTGCTGGCTGCTGTCTGGCAGAATGTGTTCCCATATGCACACACACACACACCGAACACACACACACCGAACACACATACATCGAACACACCCATATGGCCAACCGGATGTTGCAGCCATCTTTGTCATCTTTTTCAATCTCAGCCTTGGCTAAGGTCGCTCCTGAGAGACACACTAAGAGAGTGAGTGAGTGAGTGAGTGCGAGAGAGAGAGAGTCAGTCGCGGTGAAAGAGATGGCAGAGGGGGGGGAGCGTAGTTGCCGTGAAGTCGTGAATTTATAACAAAATGCTAGACTCGGCGACTCTGACCGACTGGTTTGGCGTGTTGGCCCGGCTAAAATGGATTTTTTATGGCATACAACACAAAAAAAAAAAAAAAAAATACAAATACAGCGGCAAAAGCAACAACTGAATCAAAAGCATAAAAATGCCGCAACCCGAAAGCCAGCAAAACCCGCAGAAACAAATTCTGAATGGGGGCCTTCAATTTGAATTTCGAAAATTGAATGAGCAAGATAGAGACAGAGAGAGAGACAGAGAGAGAGAGAGAGACAGAGGAAAAGAGATGGAGAGAATAAAGCGGGTAAGCTAATGCAAATATCTTAAATATATATATTTAAGCATTACCAATTTTGATTTGATTGGTCTTGTCAGTCAGAAATTACCAAAATTGATTGATTTCCAGGGAAATTATCAATGAGATTTAATTTGTTTACAAATGTGAAATGGGTTTTTGGGGTTTTATTTAGATTATGATTATTGTTTTTATAATTAAATATCTTAAAACCTTAAATAAGAGTTTTGAATAAGGGGTTTTTTTGGTTGGATCAAAGTCCATTTAAAAGGTTAACCTGAAATGGTTTTAATTTCTTATTAAACTCATATCATATGATATATATATATCATATATCAGTTATCTAAACTAAAATACATTCAATATGAGATGTTTACAATCATTAAGATACATTTTTCTATCCGAATTTATTCCTACATTTAACTAAACTATAAAATATACTCATCATAATCTATTTATCACACAATAAAAATGCTTCTAACAATCAAATGATATAAATCCTATAATCTAATATAATAATTCAAAGCTCAATCTGCACAATATTCAAATTAAACTCTATTTAATTAACTCCTCGCAATCAAAATCATACAAATTGCACACAATTGTTTTGAATTGCTTGCAAAAAAGAAAAATAATATATATATATAAAAGTTTAGGGGGAAAAGCCCCCCTTTGGTAATTGTTTTAAAAATAGAAATTCCGAAAAATTTATATAACTCAATCCCATAAAATCACACCATTAACGCTATCAAAGATCTGGGAGATTAGAGCACAAACTTGGCAGCCAATTTCCCCACAGTATCTGGGCTTAAGTTATTACACCTGCAACCTTCTGTTTTTTTTTGTTTTTTTCCTCGATTGCATGTTCTGGCTAAAACTATTGCCTGGTGGGTGGTGGGTGGAGGGGGCGTTGCGCACTCACCTGACACGCCCCCGCGCCAAGCGTGCTAATGAAACATTTAATTAAAGCATTAAACATCAGAAGCGTCAACAGGGGATAGCATAATGAAAGCGTATGGCATTACCATTCAGGGAGTACGTACAGGTGAGATAATAACGGTGATAGTAAAAGACTCACCTGGGCTAAGCCCGTTTCGGCCTGATCGGCCAAATAATACAAAGGGAAAATGAAAAGAGCCGCGCAATGCCTGAGCCTTATCCCAACTTTCAGCTAATGCCGTCGACAATTGCCGTAAAAGTTTATCGCCCGCATTAAAAAACCATGGATTAAAATTCTACTTCAAATAAAAGTCGAGCATACAAGAAAGGGAGAGATATAGAGAGGGGGGAAAGAGATATATATATTAAGAGAAAGAGAGGGCGAGAGAGGGGGATGGCTCTTTCCCATTTCACAATATTTTCTTCCCGCTTTTCCCTCGTTTTCTTTCTTATTCGAATTCTTCTCGCTTTGTGCCCACATTTTTTCTTATTTTTTTTTGGCATTTTTTTATTCATTCTTCTTTCCTTCTTTTTTTTAATTTTTCTCTGTTTTTTGTAATAAAGATAAGAGCCTGGGATGGTACTTGTGCTACCTGCATTGCCTATTGCCACCTCCTGGATGGTGCAGCTCGGAAAAGTGTTTGGCTAACAAATGTTGTCCACTAATTGCAGGCGAAAAACATTTTCTCGTCTAACGAATTAAGCGATGTAAATTTTTACCCATCAAAAGGGCGGGGGAGTTCGGTTTAGATTACAAGCTGTGGTGAGGTCTGAGGGCGGCGCCGTGACACGACGTTTTAAGGGCAAAAAGTCAGACAGACATGCAGACAATTTCATATAAAATGCATGAGCATGAAACCAATTCAATAGCCAAAAAATACTACCACACACACACTGAGGAGGAGGCTCAGACTCTGGCTAAGAGCGAAGAGGGGGGAGGAGAGTGGTGGAAATGAGGGCAATATGGGCGCTGGGGCGGTGCTTCATGTTAACTGCCTGTCGAGCAAACTGCCATCGCACCGAACTCATAGTTGTCCTAGTTGTAGTAGTTGTACTTCCCCAAAATACAGAAAAAAAATATAGTAAAAGACGAGCCGGAAAAGCCGGGGCGGCCATTTCGGGGGCGGGGTAGGTGAAAGCAAATTACACGGAGCCAGGGCCAGAGAGCGATGCTAACTTATAGATACAAGATACCGACGATGAAACGAATTTGAAACAGACGAAAATTTGCACAAAAAAAAAAGAACAGAAAGAAAATTAAGGGAAAAATGCCAGCAGAGGAGGAGCAAGGACTATGGGGAGGATTGGAAGTCAGAGGATGGCAGTTGGAATCAAATAGGAGCGACAAAGTTTTCAAATTAATTTATTGATACTGCGATAAAAGAGGCAACGACGAGAACAAGAGACACAGATAGAGAGAGAGAGAGAGACTAAGAGCCAAAGTCAGAGCAAAGTGTGGGAGATAAACGTTTTATGGCATGGCCATCAGCAATGATGATGCGGAGGGGGCAGGAGCTGGTGGCCACCCCCCGGGTAGGAGCTGGATGAAGTGGGCTTCCCAGTTTAATCAAATGTATTGAAAATGTTTCGATTCCGGCAAAAAGTTTTTTTTTTTAGAGTCACCCATGAAAAGGCCAAAGAACATCAAATGATTTTTGATCGCAGGACGTCACAGAAATTGATAGAAACAAGAGGAGGGAAATGGAATTTGGGGTGCAAAAAGAATTCAAGTGGGGGTGGTCAGTTTTTCAACCTCTTGGGGTGAAAAGAAAATGAGGGAAAGCCCTTAAATCTACTCCAAGAATACAATTGTAGCTCAAATCGGATGTAATACTGAAAATATATTATATTGTCTATGCCATTTATAAGGAATTTTCAAAGAGTATCTTAAACTAATATTACTCATACGCAGTGTGGCATTCTACGCAAATGGCTAAATAATATAGCTGAAATCGGATATAATCCAAAAAAAAAATATATTATATTTTGTATACCATACATAAGAAACTAAAAAAAAGAGCTCGCCAAGCTGACATTACTCATACGCAGCGTAGGATGCCTAAAAAAGATCTAATCTGTCTCATTAAAAGATAATAACCACCATTAAAATCACAGTATGTGCTTAAAATACTTAAAATAAAATACAAAAACTCTATTTTAGAGATTTATTTCAAGAACTACACACATAACATACAATCTTAAAGGTCTTTTTGTGACACTCTCAAAATGGCATTACTCATACGCCACGTTGCCACTCGACAGCAAACAGGAAAATTCCCCTCATTAAAAGCAGAGTTTTCGGCAGCACAAAAAAGAAAAGGAAATAAAAGAAAAACAAAATCAGAAGCAGAAGCAGAAACAGAAACAAAGAGCAATGAGAGAAAGATTAAGAAAATAAAAGAAATCAACATGCGCCGCACCTTCATCCGATTCCAAAGGACAGAAATATGTACATAAAGATGAGTAGCGCACACGTTTATTTATAAGGCAGCGGAATATGCACATACAAAGCATCTTCAATGACAAGACACTACCCCTGAATAACATCATCCCCTCCCCTTCAAATGATACTTGTTCAATAACCGATAACATTTTGCTTCTGCTGACTTTGACTTTGCACATCTCAGCTTCTCTCAGTCGTGTTTCTATGGTGTTTTGTTTAATATTCGGTTCGTAGTTTTTTTTTGCTGATACCGAAGCTTTAAACGCAAAAAATGCAAATTTTATTTCGCCATAGTATATTTGTATATATATATATTCCACCAATAGCCCATCACAAGCCAGCTTTAGTTGTGCATTCGAAATTGTTTTGTTTTGGCTTCTGTTTGTGTTTCTCCATTCTATTTGTTTTAAAACGCTGCCGCTTACCCGATTTATTTATTGTGCCATTCATGTTTCCTCTATCTTTATGTTTGTGTATGTGTAATGGCTGCGATATTTATGGCCGAGCAAGTCCATCGTCCTAGGACGAGGCTCGGATTCGTCGCTAGTCGGAGCAACTCGGAGCAACTGCTGCAATTTATGGCAGCGAAGTAGGAATCGAATTCAGATCCCAGGACTAATAAAATATTGAAATATATATAACAATTTGCATGATTTTTGGTTCAAGTTTTTGTAGCTCCAACTGAATAAATATCCAATTTCAATTGTTTTTCGTGCTGCACAAAAAGTATTTCCTTGCCATTCGATTGCAATTTGTTTGTGTGTGTGTGTGTGTAAGAGTGTCCAGAGACTTGATTGCAGTTTGCGAAATAGCATTAATTGACATCGGTGGCCAGGGAATGGTGGATCCTTTTCGGGGGAATTTGCGAATTTTCCATTACCAGTCCGGGCACAACTCTGTGTCCCAGTTTATGGCCTCGCCACAGAGTCTAGATGCTCCGCCAGTGTCCGAGTCTGAATTTAAATCCCAAAAACCAAAATGTGGCCGAAAACGGACCAGAGACGCTGTTCGGCCCATAAACAAAGAGTTTGAAATGTTTAGCCTGAATAATTGGTTGCTATTTCCATTCGCATTACGTCAACATACGCGTACTCGCACGCAGATGTTCCGATTTTAGCGGCTGCCGGCATACAGACAGACATTTGTATGTTGGTAGAGATAGACCCACATGTTTGGCGTTTCGCGATTTGGCCGATACATAAAACTTGCCATAAACAAACAATGATTTTGCAACCAGAAATGGAGAGAGAGAGAACACGAGCAGAGGAGAAAAGATTTGTTCAGAGAATCCAACCGAAATATAAACAGAGATCGGAGCGGAACTGCAAATAAGTCGGAGAGATAAAGGCGCCACACTACCAGCAACATTAGCTTTAAAGTCAACAAATTGCACAGCTGCTAAATCATGGCAACATGGCAACAACATCAGTGAAACTATGGAAAATGAGTTAGCAGAGTTCTGAGGAAGCCAATGGCCAAGGAAATCTATATGAAAGTGGAAACATGAGCTTCAAGATCAATAAACCTATGGTACTGTGAATTTGAGTCTGGAAAAGTGGTATTTCTCTAAAAACAATAATAGCAAAGAACTCGTTGTTAGCTTTAAGAAATAAGAAACTGATATTTAAAACCAGACATTGATCTTGTATTATTAATATATTTGTTTAATTATAAAATACAAGAAAATCCAGAAGCAACAGCTGCCAAGAGTAACTAAAACCTATTCAAAATTAATCTGAAACTATTAAAAACATGCATAAGCCATTAACTAACTGAATAATCGAAGCAACAGCATGCTTTATATTGGTTTCTAGTCAACAATTATTCAATAACTATCAATTTATTAACATGAGCAACATACAAGCTGGAACAAGCTGCAACAACCGGAAACAATAAAAGCCCAAACCAACCTGCAATATCAATACAAGACTCCAACAACAAACTACAAGTACATAAGCAACCATCAATTGCCAGAAGCAACTAGGAACAATCGAAAAGCAATGGCAGCAACAGCAACAATCGAATGGCAATCTAGAAACAAGAGCCACCTACACAGAAGCAACCCAACAACAACCTGCAACATCATAGGAGTGTAGCAGCAACAAGCGGCAAAGGAGCAGCAAAACAGCTATCTGACATCAGGCACACCAATCAACTCTGTCATCGTGGGCGGTGCTTTAATATGCAGCGGGTTGTCAAAAAGATTATGGCACATAACGACAACACCTGTCGCTGGCTGTTGCTTTTGTTGCTGCTGCTGCTGTTGCTGCTGCTGATGTCGTGTTGCTGGTGTTGTTGGGGCTGATAACAGACGGTGATGGAGATTATGGTGCTCAACAATCTGTTGCTGTTGCTGATGCTGATGCTGCCTGCCTTTGCCTTTGACTGTCTCGCATTTAATGTGCTCACATAAATTTTGGGGCAAATCAAAAACGCGTTTTATGGCTTGCCATCGTCAATGTTGCTGCTGCTCCTGCTCCTGCTTCTGCTGCTCCTGCTCTTGTGTCCGGACTTTGTCCGAGAGCTAACAAAATTTATTGCATTTTACAAGCATATTACAAACGCTCCGCGCTCACGTACCGCCCTTACCCCCTTTTTTTGCCCCCCCCTTCCCCCACTACTTGCCTTATTTTCCGCAGTTTTGTGTTGGCTCTTCAATTCCCAGCAGCCACATAAAAGCGCGTCATGTCCGTTGGTTGTCCATGAGTCCGAATGTCCGTCGTCCTGGCTCCTCGTGGCTGCCAAATTGATGTAGACTCTGCGGCGCCAGGAGAAGCAGTAGCATAAGGATGAGGAGCTGGGAGCTGTGAGTCGGGAGCCGGGAGCCGGGAGCTGGGAGCAGTCAAGATTGATGGCCCGTTGAATTGCTCGCTCTGCGGCTATTCCCTCGACTTCCTCCAGCTCCTGGCCATTGGTCCTTCCTTCGGCTTCTGTCTCACCATATGAATTACTCATTGCTCATTTTTGCTGCAATTTATTGTCATTGTTGGTGCTGTTGCTGCCGCTGCTACTGCTGCTGTTGCAGTTCTGATGCCTTTGCTATCGCAATTGCAATTTTTCTTCTGCATTCTTTATGGCAAGATGTTTTTCTCGCTAGATTTTTCATGTCGTCGCGGGTCTCTTTGCGAACGTGGCCTGGCATATTTCGTCGATATTTACTTAAAAGCCCACCGAGGACGAGGGCCCTCTGGCCTGAGTTATGGCGGCAGGTCCTTGAAGGACATGTTTGTTGGATAAGGAGGCGAGGAGGCGATCATTGAAGAACATGGCGCGGCAATTACAACTAATGCGGCAACTGCGTGTTCACGCTGCCGCTGACATCATTAGGCTCACACACACACACACACACACACACACACATACACACTGGAACAGACACAGGGGAAAAAAATACACTAGGGAAAAAACCTAGAGCTCTAAGGACTACTAAAATACATTCTGGGCAGTTAAGGGAGTCTTTTTTTAGGAAAACATATGGGAGTAATGCCTTGAATATTTTTTTACATTTAAATAAATTGCATATATATTGGACTTGCAATAGGACTTGAAGATGAGCTTAGTTGTAGTATTATTTAAGGACAACTTACAACTTGTTTATGTTAAAAAATACATCTAAGAAGATTAAGGATTCTTTCTTATACAGAAATCCTCTATTAAGTACATTTCGCATGTTTAAAAAAATGCTCTAATTAGGGATAAAACATAAGTTATTAAACTCTTGAAGGGCATTATAGTTGTAGTAAAAATCTTCTAACTGTGTGAAGGAATCATTTCCGACCACATAAACCATATATATTCTTGATCAGCATTAAAAGCTGAAAGCGATCTAGCCATCTCCAGACAAAATCTATTTTTTTCCAAATTTTTAAAATTTTATAAGGGGTTACATCGTTTAAATTTGCTAAAATTGGCAAAAATTGCAATTTCTTTCAATTTTAAAAAGAGTAAGTACATTTATTGCGCTAGTAAAAACTAGCATAGGAATGGTTTCTGAATTAAATATAATGCATTTTTGGCTTAGTTATGCAATTTTTAAAATTTGATTAGTCGACCAAATTGTCATATAATAATATCGATTTAAAAAATACGAATATTTAAAGATTAATTATGATCAAATTCAAATATGATCCCATAATTCATTTACAAACTGCAAGGGTATATAAACTTTGGCTTCCCATAGTTAGTTTCTTTTCCTTGTTTATTTAAAAGTGTACCAAAAAAAAAGGAACATAATTAATTATTTTAATTTGAATCAATTAATTATGACCTTATCCTTAATTTTTTTCCAAGGCTCTTTTGCCGTGTAATCTTTCACATACTTGCAGGCTGGCACATCGTTTGACTTTGGCCACTTCCGCCTAGTCCACAGGCTTAATTTCCTGCTCTCGCCTCTCGCACAACATGGCGTATGTGTAATCAAGTGAATGGTGCCACATGCCACACACACGCATGCAGTGGCACACACGCACTAATACAAGTGGGGCCCACTTCCTTTTGCCCGCTTTCCCGGCTTTGCTTAATCACTGAAACTGCCATTTTTCATCAAAGTAATTACGAGACTTTGCTTTCTTTCTTTCACGTTTTTTTCCCCCCTATGTCCTTTCTAGCTCCTTTCTAACCCCCTCTCCCCCTGCCACCGAATACACACACACACACGCATGCCTCTTTAAACACTTTGCCTGTCGTCCCAGTTTTGTGTCCATTTTTATGTGGCGTCAAATTAAATCATTTGATATGCATTAAAATTTTATGCGCCATTTTATTTTGTTAGCCTAGCTTCTCTTTTTTAGTCCTGCAAAAGCACTTTGTATTCGGTTTTTTTGTTTTTCTTTACCTTTTTTACCCTTTTTGAGTATCCATTTCCATTACTCGACACTTTTTATTTTGTGCAAATATTTTGTTTTGCCAGCGTGTTGCCTACTTTCGAGCGTTTGGCAAATGAATTTTTCATGCCACACACACATACACACCTATTTCGTTAACTGACAAAAGAGGCCAAGTCACAGAATTTATGAAGCCTGCAAAAATTAATATTGCAAATACCTTTCAAAAGGATTGGGATAAGGTCCTGCTGCACCCCCTCACAGCTTCCTTCTGGCTTATGCAGATTTATAAAATTTGCTGCTGTTGCCATCGTTTGTCTTGAACTTTTTTGATTTCGTTTTGTTTGCCGAGTAAGGGGAATGGGAAGTTGATCCTGAAAAAAGGGGGGGAAACCCCTTCTACTACCCGCCCGCTGTGCAAAAATATTAACGAGCCAAAGTTCCGTTTGGCAAACATGAAAGGCCAGAGGAGTGCCGAAGCGAGAGAGGCTCCTCCAACTAGAAGATGAAGCTGATTGCCAAAAACAAAGGGGGGTGGTGGTGGCGCCCAAGAATCCTTGGCAAAAACTGGGCCACCTCACCGGGCGAAAAGGTGGGAGAGGTTCAGTTCTCCTCCCACCCCTTAAATTTTTGGCAATGAGTGGCAGCAACCCCTTTGGCCATGTTTTGTTTTCTGCCAATTGGCGTGGCCTGCTGCTCAGCTTCGGCTGCTGCTGCTGCTGGTACTGTTTTTCCACCTCTGGTTTTTCCGGGCCGGCTGCCAACAGGCCATGAATTTCCCAGTGAACAAGAGCTCAGACACACACACACACACATACACTCATATTCGAATGGGTGTCCTGCCAGAACATGCCTGGCCCGTGTGCTTTCTTGGCCAGGTTGTCATAATTTTCCAAGTGACCCACACTGCATGTGGTCATGTTTGTTATCACAAACACTCTGCACACTCGCTGTGATTTATGAAAAAAAAAACTGCCAGCGAAATTTGTTTTGCCGTGGAAATGTGCCTAGAACATTCATATGATCGCTTTTGAAAAGGCTCAATGAAAGCAAGGAGTCTTCCTTGAAGGCGCCGCAGGTGACACCATTCAAAAGGACTGAAATACAAACACGGCGGTCAAGGAGGGTTCACTTTGCTCGAGTTCAAAGTTCAACACTTGGTCCTGCGTCCAAAGGATGAAACCTAATTAATAAGGAACTAGGAATGGGAAAGATATTTGATTTTATATGATATTTAAGAAGGTTTGTGGGACAAGTTGAAGCTGATTTAAATGTAGGTTTTAAATGATTTTAATTTAATTAGTTTATAATATATTTATAAAAACTTTACTTTAATCACATTTTTAATAAAATTTGATTGATTATTTCAATATTTTTAAGAAGTAAACCGAGTATACCATATTTTCAAAGTAACTCAGTTAAGAAACTTAAAATATTCCTAATTATTGATTCGATTTTATAGATTTTTACATAATTTCCCCCAGAATAATCATAACTTTATGATTTATTTCATATTTTCATAGATGTAACCCCCTGTGTTTTCGTTTCCCAGACTTATTCCCATCACGAAACCCCCATAACTTAATTAAAAAACCCACTGAACTCTGCCTCTTGTTGTTACCAAAAAATGGCCTGCATTGTCAGCTATTTAAACATAAATGGGCAAATGTTTTCAAGTTGATTTCGAGTCAATAAAGTGTAAATAAAACTGCATTCCCGCAGCTGTCAGTCGCCGGCAGCACCGCCTTCCTATGATTTTGTGTGTGAAAAAAAAGGAGCAGCAGCACCAACAATGGCCATGTGGCAAAAAGGAAAGAGAACAACACACCCACACAACACCCACACAATTGTGTGTGTTTGTTCGCTGTCTTGTCTGTTGCTCCGGCTGAAATCCTTTTTGAGGAAGCTCTGGGCTCTGGCTGGACTTTTTGGGGGGCGAGGTGTCCTGGTCCTGGCCCGTCGTCGCCAGACAATGAGATGTGGTCCCACCTCTCTCTCTCCCCCTGCAAAATGTGTTGTAGTTGCAGTTCTTAGTTTATTCTTTCTATTCCATGTTGAGCATGCGGTTTTGCAATGCCACCGCCGCTGCCACTCCGTTGTGCATTTGCAAGTTTTTAGTTCTTGTCTGCGAGAGAGACGGGAGACAGGAGACGAAAGGCGACTTGCATTTTCCCCGCTCGTTCGTTTTTATAGACTCCTTCACTCCTGCACTTGTCGCAGCCCATTGTCTTGGCCACAGGACATAGACTGCAGTCAGCAGCTAGCTCACACTCCAGGTGTCCTGGCAGGTGCTTTTCGGAGCTTAGTTTCTCTGGCAATACTCAAAAGAAAATATTGCTTAACTCTCCACACTCTCTGGGTGGGGAAAAGTTTTTGTGCGTTTTCATTTTAAGCATATTATGAAACTTAAATGCGACGTAATTTGTTCTTGGTTGTCTTGGGTTTTTTTTTCTTCTTCTGGTGAAGCTTAGCCGTGCCGCTTTAAGGATATGACAGTTTGCAGCTCCTCCTGAGTGCGGTTGACAGGTGTCTCTGTGGGTGTTTCCCTGTATAGCCTGGTTTTAATGTGTGTTTTTTGGACGGAAACGGTTTTACCGTGGCCATGTCATTGTCCCGTTTTTAGTGCCATCACATTTTGTCACCTTTGTGCTGCGGCTTGCTTGCCATCATCCTTCTCCTTCTCCTTGTCGCTTTTTGTTAGCACTGATTATATCGCCATTATTAGAGGCTGAAGCGCATAGGGGAAACCCCCTTCAAATTCCACTTCCACACTCAGTGCGACTCGCACTCTCGTTCGCTTGACGTATATGACGTTGTATGCTTGGTGACAGCTCGCCTGCGGCTGCTTATCCTGGCCCCCATCATCAAACTACCCTTGGGTTTGGCATCCTTCTCCCACATTTGAGGTGTTTGCAGATACACTTAGCCGAAAAAACAGGTCACAATTCAATGAATATAGATTTTATAGGCAGTTTAACATATATTCTATTTCATTAGGATGTCCCTAAATTACTCCTTAAACTTCTTATAATATTAACAAACATCTCTCGAGTTTATAGTTCATTTTTCCCAGTGACACCCAATCTCTGCTGCTCAGTTCGCTATAATTGTTTGCGGTTGGCAGTTATTAATGCGGAGGCGGAGGCCAAAGGGGTGGCAAAGTGACAAGGATTGTGGCGAGTGGAGATGCCAGGCAGGATGAACATTGACTTCCTGGAAGCCAGCACCCAATGCCTTCTTTCCTCGCCTCCTTAATGAGGTCATTGCTTGACAATCGCATTTGCCATGCAACATTTGCTGCTGCTGCTGCTGTTGCTGCTGCAATGTTGCTGCTGCACTTGTGATTTGTTGCATTGCCAATGCTGCTGCATCGCATCGCATCGCATCGCGCATCTTCAGAGCGCCATCCTTCGGCATCGCTGCTTTCATTTCCGCTTCCTATTCGCCAGCACTCTTTATTTCCCTATTCCTGTTGTTGTATTGCCCCGCCACGCCCCCTTCTTTTTGTTGTTGTTGTTGCTGCCTGTCATTAGGCACCAACCCCCCTCCCCTTGGTGGGCACATTTCATTTGATTTTAGTTCATTTTAACTGTCTTTTGTCTCGTGTTTTACGCTGCTTCGGCATCTTTTCGCCGGCACTGCCTTGCTTTCATTAATTTCGCCAGAGAGAAAAGCCATCTCTCCTCCCCCAGCCCCAACTTCCCCTTCCTCGACATAATTTATGCGACAAGGCGTGCAGGAGATAAATTTCTGTCGTTTGCCATTTTTCGCTTGCGTTTGTATTTGGTCTAAATAAATTAAAGCATCCTCCATGGAGTCCAGCCAGAAAAAAAGAAACGGGGAGCATTCCGAAATTTTGTAACTATGGAGAATAGTTTGCAGTGGTTAACGGAGGGGAACCGAGGGGGGAGCCTGTTGATTAATGCCATCTCTTAATTGCATTGAGGGGAAGACACAACAATGCACTCATTGCAACAACAACAAAAACAGAAGAAGAAAATTCGCTGAATGTCAACTTTGCAGGCTACCCGGCAACGCGGCGTATGCGTAATGTGCGGAAAATACTATGAAAATGTTTGGGAATTTATATAAATAAATTATTTAATGTGGCAAATTATTTAGTATTAGAAAATCGGGTTTCAATTAATCCTAAAAATATTTTTAATTAAAGGATTTAAATAACATACTGGAAACCATAATTAAAACCTGTCTAACCTTATGTTTTATACCTAATTATAAATTAATAGCATTGGGAGCAATAAATTCTAGTAGTTATTTCAGTAAAAAGAGTTCCAAATAAATAGTTTCCTCTATCTCTAGTTTAATGTATCACATTTAATTAGAATTTAACTATCTAATGCGACTATTCATTATCCAGCATATCACATAATTGTTTTATAATTATAATATTGGTATTTTAAAGCTCCTGTTTAATACCGAATATCTGGCTAATTAATATTTATTGCTCTTTATACTCTCAACCATTATTATCTATTATTTCGTTGTGTGCACATTTGCATTAATGCTCGCACACATGCAATATCTATTTGAGTTCTCTCCCCTCTCTCTCTCCAATGAACAACATGCCACATCGCAGTCAACCCCTCATTGCACTTGGGTCTCCTATTTTCGTGCGTTTGTTAATTAAAAGTGTAACTGCGGGGGAATGGCTTTTGCCACAGGGTTGTAAGTGGCACGATGTACTTGCCTCGTTGCAGGTTGTCGGTTACCATTCTCTGATGCGTTTTTGAGGTAAACCATAAATAATGAATGAAATTAACAGGCTGCCACAGAGAGAGAGAGAGAGAGAGAGAGAGAGTAAGAGAGAGGGGTGGAAATTCTCATTTCCCCGTCGCCTGTCACGTGTTAATGTCGTGTGTGGCTGCTTTACTCAGCCAATATGCATTTCCACCACAGCTTTCCCATTTTTTTGGCAGGGGGAGAGGGGGGCACCTACCAGATTCCGAAGCAGATGGAAGATGGAAAATTTTGTGATTTATTGCCGTCGAGCAGCAGGAATTATGGTTGCAGTTGCAAGACATTTTTAACCATTCGCCGTCGCCGGTTTGAGTTATGGCCAAGGCATAAATTATGCACAGTAGCAGCTCACTGGCGATGGTGATATAAAAGAACAAGTCTCTTCTTTGGCTTCTTTAGAATTGGTAACAATTCTTGGGCCCAATCGATGTGCCACCACCACCTCTCTCATTAATGTTTATGCCCGCGCCTGGCGTTTTTTTTTCTTTTTTTTATTGTGGCCATTAAAAGTGTTTTGCGCCCAGTTAGAACCATTGCTCCCCGCTAAGCTCGCATTTCCGTTTCCGCTCGAACGCGGGGCATAAAACTCCTTTAGGGTGGTGGCTTATTTATGCTTTGGCAATTACTCAACCGAGTCCAGTCGCCAGCACTTGATTTGCCAACTAAAAGATACTTGCGCAGAGATACAAGTTGCAGATACAGATACGTTGCAGCATAATTCAGTAGCAAGATGCCAAACAATTTATTCTGCACTCATGTCTAAGCTGGCGCAAAAATATTCATTTATTTTTGTTGGCAAGAAAACTGGAAACAGGCAGCAGCCGGAAACCGCAGCAATTAACAAGGATAAGGGAGGAAAATGGCCAGGCATTTGAGTGGAAAGCAAAAAGGGGTGGGGGGCAGGCATTGGCCAGTCAAGTGGCCAACTTTGTTGTGGCTCGCAACTGGCACTTGCTTATCTCGCATCGCTGCATTTTCATAATAAACAAATTTTATTTTATAAATGCTCTCCGGCCCGAGGAAAAATGAAGTCATGTGGTCCGAGGTCCGAGTTGCGAGCACCGAGATCCGAGGCACTAAGCCCCTTAAACTCAAGAGTGCTTTATATATATGGGGGGGGAGTGGAAGTGGAAGGATTGGAAGGGGCTTTCCGACTGAGACGAGAACTAATGTGCGTTGCACTGGAAGACAATGCCAGTTGGTATCCTTTTCGTCCTTACCAACCGCCACATGCCCTCCTTCTCACAGTTGAGCAGGCAAAGCAATTATTTATATTTTTGGCCGGGGCATTTCTCTCGTGCGGTTTTTTGGCAAAAGGGGAAAAGGGAGCAAGGATCTAGGGGGCCAGGACTGTCTTAACCCCAACCCCCTCTCCAACATTGTTTTAATGGCCCAGAACTCGAAATTAAAGTCACACATCGCAAGGAGCTACGAGAGCCATGAGGAAGCATCACAATAAAAAATGTGCAGTGCACGCAAAACGTGCCAGGACATTCAAGTGGCCAAAGGACATCCATGCATTTTATAGCCAAAAACGAAGGCCTGCGCTCTCCACCAAGCCGCCGCCTGACTTTGGCCTCAAAGTAGTTTTCATTGTTTTCCCTGCCTTGCCTTGCCTTGCCTTGGTTTTATGTGCCATTCTGTCTAGAGTTCTGCCCCATGTAGCTGTAGCTGTAGCCGTGTCCTGTGGACGTCTGTTTTGTTGTGGCCACAAGCAACAAGGACTTCTAATTAGCACACTGTCAGCGGTGGTCAGAGGGGCACGGACACTGGCAGGACAATGAGACGACAAATGTGCTTAAATGGCCGAGTTGTGGACGCCACTAAAAACTCGACTAAAACTGAAATTGCACGACGAAAAAGGACGCGAAACGGAAACCGCAAACTGGCAAATGGCTGCCACTGGCTGAAGGACATTATCCTTTACCCGCTCGCACACATACCGGCCTCGGTTTTACCTTACCATTTTGTATGCATAGAAAGCGGCGGTTTGGAAAACCTGAAAACCTGAAAGAAAACGCGCGCCGGTTTCTAAGCGACCAATGTCCGTCCATTCGTCCGTTTGTCCTGCATAACCATTATTATACGAATTTGTATGCCTGCCAGTGATGCCAAGATTCCGTTACATGACGATAGGTTGAGAGAGAACAATTGAAGTATCGTTATATCCTTGCAAGGTATTATAATATCAGTCAGAAGCTTGTAACGATCGAAGGAGTCATTTCCGACCCTGTAAATCATATATATTCTTGATCAGCATTAAAAGCTGAATCGATCTAGCCATCTCCGGACAAAGTCTAATTTTTTCAAAATTTTCCAAATTTTATAAGGGGTTACATCATTAAAATTGTCATAAATATGTAAAAAAAATAAATTTCTTAAAATGTTAAACTGAGTATGTAGATTTATTAACCTAACCTAACCTAACATGGGAACGCTTTCCGAATTGAAATTAAAGCATTTTTAGCTAAGTTATGAGTTTTTTAAATTTTGATTTGTTGAAAAAATTGGCATTTGAAGCTTAGGTGTGATCGATTTCCGATTTGATCGTATAATTACATTCCTAAGCTTGCTTTTTAAATGGATATAGTTATATTTATATATTTGCAAACTATTCTCCCTTCAAACACACATGGCGTATACTTAATTTAAGTGTTTTCGCGCTAAGTATACGCAAAGTATGCTAGGTTTTCCTTAAATCGAAGACTTTTCTCATACACTTTCAGGGTATTGTAATTTTAGTCCGAAGCTTAAAAATATGTGAAGGAGACATTTCCGACCCTATAAATCATATATATTCTTGATCAGCTTCAACAGGCAAATCTTTCTAGCTATCTCCGAAACAAGACTACATTTTTCAATTTTTCAAAAAATTTATAAGGGGTTACATCGTTAAAATTGTCAAAAAAAAGGCAAAAAAATCAACTTTTTAAAAATGTTAAACTGAGTATGTAGATTTATTAGCCTAATAAAAACTAACATAGGACGGCTTTCCGAATCGAAATTGATGCATTTTTGGCTTAGTTATGAGTTTTTTAAGTGTATACTATTTAATATTACACGATTTTTCATTATACTTCGGACTATAATTATTTAAGTCAATTTTCTAACCCGAAAAAAAGTGTTGAATACTTTCATTTCCAGCCAAGATCCTTCTATAAAAGTAGATAAATACCCAGCACTGCCATCTCATTTCCATTCCCCTTTATTTCCATTTTGATTGCTATAGCTTTCTTTTATTTTTTTGCGTGTATCCTAGGCGTTTTTTTGTTGTTCAACCTGCCGCTGCTGCAGCTGCCCGCAAATGTATGCAACACATTTCGTATGCAATGGCCGCGGCAGCAAATCCGCAGGAATTGAGGAAAGACGGCGGTCAGGGGAAAAAGGGCTAAGGGACAGCGGGACTGCTGGACTGAGGGACCGTAGGGGAAAAGGACTCCTGCCACTTCCGTGCTGGTCGGCGGAAATGGCGGCGTCAGGTCGCCAGCAACGACACCCAGGGCCAAAAGTGAAATCCGAAGCGCCGCTGGAAAACACATGCAGTCAGTGCAGGGCACGACAGACCAGGATTCGAATCAGGCCAAAAAAAAAAAAAACATAGCGAAAGGGGTGAAGAGAGGGTAGAAGAGACGTTTCCCAGAGACGGCCAATTGAATGTGTGGCTCTGGTTTCAAGTGCCGCCACTCAACTAGCACTTATTGCATGCGACAAACGACAGCAGCAGGCACAGGACACGAATGCGAATGATGACGGCACTCGGGCTGAAGCGGAAGCCACGAGGGGCAGCCCGGGAAGATGAGGACTCTGCTCCGGATGCGGCCGCAAACTTTTGTCGTTTTTTCAATTTCAATTTTTTTTCACTGGAGTGCTCTGCTCGCCTCGTCCCGCCCTTATCCTTTCTTTGCTCTGCTCTGCTCTACTCTGTCTGCACTTAAAGCAGTTAGCACGATGACCATCATTGGCATATCCATGTATGAATGCAGGCCCATTCTCCGTTACTATGGCCATTTGCCGCATATGGCGTATAGCAAAAGGCGTCATGTAATTGTTCAAGCAGCTGAAAAGAGAGGGAGAAAGGATCAACAGCAGCAGGAGCAGCAGGAGCTGTAGCAGGAGTAACAGCAGTAACAGCATTACGTATACGCAGCGTTGTGCCGTTGTGAATTTTTCTGTGCCTAAGCGTCCGTGAAGCCAGAAAACAAACAAAAATGCACAGTAAGCCCCGTCCAGTCGAGATTTAATAAAGTAAATCGAATTTCTGAGTACCCTAACCAACATAAAATAGTGATTTTTTGGGTGCTTCAATTTGAGGATTATTACCTCTAGAGAAGATAGAAGGAAAAACGTAATAATGTGCATGAAAACAAGTCAGATGAGATAGAAAACCTAGGTAGGATGGCCTTTATATGAACTATGCTGTTGAAAGGGGAACATTATAATAAGCATTTCCATAGAACCCATGAAAAAAACTTAATTCCTAAGAGAACTGAGCTCTAAATAAGGTTTTAAGTATACACTGTTTTTAAAAATCATTGAATAAATTTAACAAACTTGGAGAACACTTCCCTTGAATTTCTTAAATAATTTATTTCTTGACCTACCTGTAAATTACAACTCAGTTTTTCCTGCCCCTATATCAATTTAGATACCTGATCCACTTAGTGAGGGGCCTGCCAACTTCTTAGTTCCTTGGTAATACCCTCAAAAGTAACTCCTTTTTAAGCCAGCAAAGTCGTAAGGACGAAGGAGAGAGGGATATGAAGGTGGTGGGGAGCTCACCTGGTGTCATAACTGCCAACTGCAGACGACGTTCGCCGGAGTGCGGAAGAACTCTCCGTACGGCAGACTGCAGTTATTACGGCCGTAAGCGTAACTGTTATCTGTTTTTGTGCCCGTGTTCGTGTTCCTGTTTCCATTTGGGAAATTTCAGAAGTTCGTTGATTCGTTTCTTGTTTCTTTTTTTTTTTTTGGTGCCTGTGTGCCCGTTCTTTCTCATAATTTAATATTTACAAAGTGGAGCAGCAGAGCTGGCAACAGAAAACTGCAAAATAATAAAACGAAATTACCAAAGGGGCCCCGGAGAGGGAAAACGAAGGCGCAGCAGCGTAGGCATGGTGGCAAGGAGGCGCGCAGGCACGAGGGCAGCTGCAGGAAATCTGTGCTGTGCATTAAAAAACGCTTAGGGCAGCAACTTTGTCGCCTGCCAGGCGACTGTCCCGCGTCCAGTGTCCACTGCCGAGACCAGTGGCCAGTGGCCAGTGGCCCAATGTGCCGCATCCAGTGTCCTGCTGGCTGGCATTGTTCATTGACAGTTTTGGCCTGCTATGAAGCCTTCGCCGAATCCCGAAACTGGGCTCTCCCAGGAGGCAGAGGACAGACTGCGAGTCCTCCAACTGTCGTGCATTTTCAAATTTGTTTGTTTTTAATTAATTGCACGCGGCGATGGCGACAACAGCAGCAGTGGCAGTGGCAGTGGCAGCTCCTCATATGTGAAAGCCTGGCGGAAAATTCGGAGAGGGGAGCAGGAAAAGCTGGAAAAGCTGTGGTAAATTCGGGACTAGCAGGGACTGCGTGCTGGACAGTGATTAAGCGAGTCCAAACTGACTCTGTAATGGCGTTGGCATGCCGAGAGATTTTAGATAAAGTACCCCCCCCCCCTGGACGCTTTTCCCCAACCCCATTTCCCCCGATTTTTCCCCCTGGGCGCGGCGTCGCCCTAAAGTATGCCATAAAAATGTTCGGACTTAATTTCGATTAATTTGCCAGAGAGTTTCCCCATTGTCCTTGCCTCTCTTCTCCCCTTTTTATTTTTATTTCTTTTTTCGCTGTCTCTTATTTTTTTTGTTGCTCCCATTTTGGCACAATTACCAACACCATCAAAAATGAAATCAAATTGAAGTTTCCACGCTGTCGACGGGAAAACCCTTTTCGCCTTGACAGCGCCGTACAGAAATTTGCATAAATTTTAAATTTCAATTTGCAGTCGACGAAAAAAAAAGAAAAATAAAGAAACGAATTATGCAAACCAAGAAAAAGCAGAAGAGTTTGAGTTCGAGACATCTGCAGGAGGGAAAAAATGCCGAAACGAAATTAGCAGACAACAAAGAGACTCTCTATCGCTTGCTGATTTCCTTTCATTTTTTTTCTTGCTTCAATACACAGTGGAAAAAAAGGATGAAGGGCAAAGGACAACCCTTTTTTTTCCTCCAGCTAACGCACTTTTCAAAAAGACAGAGAGAGAGAGAGCGAGTGAGAGATGATTGTGTCCTGCTGCCTTTTGCCATTCTGCCTTCTGCTTTTTTGGCTTTTATCGAAGAGTGAGTTGAGACCTCTGTGCGTTTTTCAAACAGGTCCTAGCTGTGTGTGTGTCCTGTGTGTCCTGTGTCCTCTATCTGGCTGCTGGCTCGTTTTACAAATTCTTACACATCCGGAATGGCATCACATGTGTGTGAGTGTGGTGTGTTTTGGTCAGGGTTATAACGGAAAAGGAAACAACTGGCATTGGCAGCCATACGACGTTAAGGATAATCGTGATGACAGCATATTCGGTGACCTTTCTCTCTCTCTGTCTCTCTGTCTCTTGACTCTCCACTACATCTTGCTCTGTGTTCTCCTTTAGTGTCCTTTGGGTATGGATTTTTTTTCCAGCCTGTCAGTTGGCTGTCTTTAAAATGACATTAAAAACGGGCAAATAAGCTTAGTGAGACATCCAAGCAGTCAGTTTTGTGAGCACCGAACTAAACGCAATTTAAAATAAATCACAACACGAAATGCTAAAGGAGCTGCACACCCATTTAGCTGTGTCTTACAAGTGGGCGTAGTCCCCTTATGTGACTTCAGATTGATATATTTATATCTGCGGAACCGGCAAGGGAAAGAGAGATTTGCTTTAAAACTTTTGGCGGGGTGACAAATGTGAATTTTATGTTGATTTCTGCTTACTCTAATATTTCTTTTGTGTGTTCTTTTCTCTCTCTTTCTTCATTGCAGATGTTCTTGTATGTCCTGGAGCCTGTCCTGGAGATGGATAAGAGTTCGAGGTAAGTGTTGGGGTAACTTAAGTTTTTGCTTAGCCAGCTACTTCTTAGCCCTTGCGTACATACATGGCGTATACGCAACGCAAGCATGGGCTCGCTCTTGGTCCCTATTAATTGAACGCTTGTTTATTTATGGGCCTCGTTATTTGAGTGCATTCAAGTGTTTTGTACGGCGAGTGGCCACGCCCCTTTTGGCCATAAATTGTTAAGTTTTATCAGCCAGGGATGGCTATATAGCAGCACTAGCAGCAGTAGCAACAGCAGCAGCAGTGGCAGCATGAATAATAAGGCAGGACCTCACTCCATGCCGCATTGCGTGCTCGAGCAGCAAAACCTGAAAGCCGGGAATATATATATGTACATGCTGGAAACACACGCACAATTGAAGCGGAAGTGCGCATTGTTTCCGCTTTTAATAAGAGTCGTTGTTCGCCATTCGCTGTTTCTGCATATGCTCGTGCATAATAATAAAGCATGCTGGGAGTTTACACTCTGCCTACCCAATAACTGCTGCTGCTGCCAGCTGGCTGGCTGACTGTGGCTGGTAAGGCCATAAATTGCATTAAATTGCATTTAAATGTGTCGGACAGGTTAACAATGCGAGGAGGATCCGCCATAATTGATTGTAAATTAAACCTAACTCCGGTCTATAAAGCACTTTAAGCCACTCTGTATCTCACTCTCAATGGTGCCGCTCAAATTGCCCGTAATTATTACGGATTTTTTTTGCAGATCCTTTCTTCTCTTTTCCCCAAAGGACTTTCCACGCTTTTGAGCATGAAAACGAGCAGCAGAGATAGCTAAACTAGCAATTTGCTGCGCTCTAGAAGACACTCTCTCTCTCTTGGGGAACTGTGAAAAACTTTAATTTTATCCCAAGGAAAATTTTGCATTGTGCGACTCCTTTTCGGTTATGGCATGCCTGTCGACAATTAAACATATTCACCATTCACATTAATTGTGGCGAAACTTTGGAGCCAGAACCACGAACCTTCTGTGCCACCTGCGGTGGCTGCCACATACACATATATGCACACACACATGCCACACACGCTCACTTGCCGTTTGTAGTGCCGCCGTTTGTAGTGGCTTATACTCAATTTCATTTCTTTTTTCATGTTTTTCTTTTTTTTTGCTCTGGTCCTCAGCTGGAGCTGACTATGATCTATGGCACTTGGCATGTGTGAAAATGTGGGTGGTGTGCGGGTGCCAGGAGTGGGTACAGGTAGAAAAACCAGTGACAAGGTAACAAAAAGGTGAAGAAATTTTAAAGGAATATATTTAATTTAGGAAGGTATTAGTTAAGGTGTTGAAGAAAAAGTGAAACCTTAACCTTTTTGTATTTAAATGTGAGATAATCTTGAGAGAAATGTTACCATAGATTGTTGAATATATCTATTTTGTGTTTAAAATCTAAATGATAGATCATTTTCCCTACTTTAGAGGCTTAATTACAAAAGTAGAGTTTAAGTATAAGTTTTTACAAACACTTATACGTACCTATGCAAATTTTGTACAAAATCCCAATACACCTTGAAATTTCAAAGAACTTGAAAAGATTTGTAAGGAAATCATTGTTAGATACACCTTTCTTTAGTTAGATTTTTTCATAGTGCATTTCCCAGGAGGTAGATGACTTTTCTTCTCCACTTGATTAGCATTCGCCTTAGCCATTTGAGTCGCTTTGTGCTGGAGTGCAGGAGCGTGCCTATTGATGCGTGCTAATTGCGAGGCGACTCCGCATTGAAGTCCGTGCCAAGAATATCCTGCCTCCTCCTGCCAGGAGGATGCCACATTGTTATTTGGGCGCAGAGCGGAGGAGGCTGGGAGTGTGCATAACAAGGAAATCCGTTTCGAGTGCGAGCTGCTACTACTGCTGCAGTTGGTCTTTGTCTTGGCGGAAGTTCTCGACTCTCGAGGCACCGACTGGCTTCGAGTGGCCTCTCCTTGAGTGTCCTGTCTGGACTGCTCCTGCTCCTGCTCCTACTACTCCTACTCCTACTCCTACTCCTTCTCTTGGGTCAGCAGCAATGCAGCTTAAAGTCCTTAAAGATATCAGAGATAGCAACTAACCCACTGACGACGAGACGGCATGGCACTCAATCAATCAATCAATTGTTGCCCACAAAAGAGAGCTCAGGGGAGAAAAAAAACACAGGAATATCACTCATACGCCCATTTGTAGCGACAAAAAACCAAACCCAAATCAGCTTAGCTAAAAAAAGAAACAGGAAAATAAAGACCAGCAACTGGAAAATAAAAGAGAAAAACATCACCACTAATACAAAGGACATATGCCAGTCGACATGAAAGCAAAGCTCACTCTAAGGGCCGACTGACTGTTGGTTGTTTGGCTTTTGTGTGGCGGCTTTTTTATTTGTCCATGTGTGTTCTGACCCAAAGACCCCGGCCGTCCGGAAAGAGCCCAAGCCAATGGACTGGCGGACTCCGAAACAAATCAGCGCAAATCGGCCCAGACAAAAAGAGACGCCAGCCGCCGGCCGTAGCGGGGAGAGGGAGGGAGAGAGCGATGGTTGGAAAAGCTTGGCTACAAACGTGCCACATTGTCACAACGGTGGCATTCCGTGTCATTGCAATCCGGAGGATGTGTCAGCGGCAGTGGAATCCGGTGCCCACCTGCAGTTCTCCTCTCGGCTCTCGTTAAAGGACTCTCTCCCCCCCCCCACCGTCTAATAAGCCAATTCAAAGGAAGAGTCGGGAAATGGCAAAAGAAAAGCCCCTCCCACTTCTCCCCTGTACTTATATGCTGGTGGAAAATGTTTATCCAATGTGGCACATGCATAAATTTATGCTTACACACATTTTGTCAACATCTGCAGCGTATTCACAACTTGCCAGATACTTTTCTGGCTTACACACACTCACACACACACACAGCCTTCAGATTGCGGCAGATATTTGCATATTATGTCTATATGCAAATGATGGAAGAGGAGCTGTGGCAGCAGCACTGAAGATGACGGCACACGCGGCGTATACGTGCTGCATTAACATATCAATCATATGTGGCAGAGAACGCTCCTTCCGCTTCCGCGCCATCGTTTAGTCCCAGATAAAGATGAGGAGGAGACATGATTTTTTCCAAAAGCCAAAAGCTAAACTTGCCCCATAAATCCCATTGCTGTTTATTGAAAAGTTAATTGTCGCCCCGGCCAAATACGATAAATTAATGCCCGGGACTAACAACGTTGTCAGCGATGATAGGAAGGACTTCCTACCTACCTACCACGATTGCCGTGTGTTGTCGACAATTGTAATTGTTGTGTATGTGCTGATTGTTTAATTGCGGCCATTTTGTGCTCAGTTTCCGCTGTCGAGCATAATATTATACACTCAATTGCGTACAAATAAATATGTATATGTGAGGATTGTGTGTTGCTTTATTCTATTTGGTTAATAAATTGGCCTCTGCGATTTCGTCAACACGCATTTAAATCATTTTAAAATCACTTGGCCAAAGGACAATTATTGCTGTTTTTTTCATAAAGATATGTAGATATAAATACATAAATGTTTTTTGGTGCCGTATCCTGCGGCTGTTTGCATATTGATGGCATTAAATTGACTTTTTGCTATTTAATTTTTTTTTTTCTCATAATATTTACGGTCCATAATTTTCTGATTGACTGTGACTGAAATAGCAGCGTTTTCCTTCCTTTTAAAGAGCAGCAGATAAAAAAAAATAAAAATAAAATATAATCGCTGGCAAAACATCTGTGACAACATGGCGTATGATTTATTTGTGCGGGTCCCGCATTCTGGCTAAAAGGCTGCCTCGTTTTAAACCATTTGTTTGCCATTTTATTGAATGTTTATGATGCCACGAAACGCTATTAATTGCATTTAATTAGAAAATATAACCCATTAGCGGTAGATAGCTGATGTTGCAGCTGCAAGTAATTTCCCAAAGAGTTTGTATCAACTCTCGAGTACTCTGAGTTACTCAAAATGACATCAGTGGAACTTAGTATATATATCTGAGAAGTGATTTCACAGAGATCACAGACTGGGGGGACCTTAGAGTCCAAATTGCGTCATTTGCCTGGCATTGCTTCAGTTTCTGTTTTCGTGAAACGAGTTTTTTGAGCTTGTTTCAATTATTTGCCACGCAAATACAAAGGCCACAATTTGAGGAGAGAGAGAGGCGAGCGGTACTTGTCCCATTACCAATTAGCTGAAATGGCTAAGCCCAAGCCTCTCACTCTCCTCTCTCGCGCGTTATTCTCTGGGCTCTCTGGGCTTCCAATTTAATGAATATGTAATGGCTAAGAGAGAGGAGAGGGAGATGTTAAAAAAAAAGAAAGAAAAGTTAACGCTTATCGCCCCGCAGACTCGCCCAGAAACTTGGTCTATAACACAGGGCTTTATCACTCGGCTGGCTATCTGCTCTGCGTTCTGTGCTTTTCTGCTGCTGGCAGCTGCTTTGCCTTAGCTTTTCCTGCCCTTTCCCTTTCTGGTTCTTTTTTTTGGCAATCCTTGGGAAAAACCCACCCTCTCTGGATAATCCCCCCACGCTTTTCAATCTCAACTTGTAATTGACGCTGTACTTGGCGGGGGCTGCATAAAAAATAATTTGATTATTAACTTGGTCGTCCGGGGGAGTGCGAGGGGAATTTAAATATTAATTGAAAGAGCTTGCTGGAATCCCCCCCGCAGGACTTGTTGACTCTGCCACATCTGCTCTCTCTCTCTTTCGAAAAGCTAATCCCTGAATAATCTGGGAGAGATTGTAGCCAAAGCTAAGGACCCTTTAAGTGCCACTGGATTGTCCAATCAATTAGTGGCAGGCGAATTATGTTGCATTTAAGTGCTGACCATGTCGACTGTCTCCAAGATTTATGCGGCTCATAAATGTCAAAGGCAGCAGGACACGCACCTCAGTGCGCCCAATTAATCTTGTTGATGTCAGCTTAGAAGGGAGTGGGAGAAGGGGGGACTCGGTCAGGTGACAAAGTCAATAATCGGCCGTCACCTGCTGTGGGAATACACACAAGTGCAGGCTCAGGGGGCGGTAGGAGGTGGGGGAACTTTTGCCTTTTCTAATAAAATATTTCATTTAAAATTTACAACTAAGAGCGACCGGAATGAAAAGAAGCCATATGTCAATTGCAGTTGCACACCGAGTCGCATAAACAAGCTGGCAGACAGTAGCAGTCGCTGTTGTCGCAGTCAGGGTCCTTTTTCGTATCCTTTAACCCCAAACCAGTTGCCTCTATCCTGCACACACACACACAGGCACACACACAATGACATGTCAAGTGCAAAATGCAAAACTGGACGCCACAGAACTTTTCGCCAATTGTTCGCCCTCGTTGTCGGCCTCGGCCTCGCCCTTCGCCCTTCGTCCTACGTCCTTGCTGCACCTACAACTTCCGGGCTTTGTTGAAATAACCATAAAATCAAGATAAGTTATTGGATTTGCTGGCAGGAAGCAGGAATAAGCACTTTTTCGCCTTTGCCCTCTCTGGCCCCAGCGACTAGGCCTCGCCTCCTTTGCTCCCTTGCTCCTTTTTCCGGCGTTTTTCGGCCTGCGCCTCCTATGTCCTTGCCTTGTGTCGTAGATTAATTGCTTTTTTTTGGGTTGAGTACTCCTCTTGGGGTGGGGTAGGAAAAAAACACATTTTTGTGTAATATAAATACGAATTTTTTATTTCCTGCCCTGCCGCCAGCGAACTTTTGTGTCCCGACGATTGCCCAGGCAAAGATCCTGCTCTTGCTAGCGCTTCTGCTGCTGTAGGACCTCTCCTCGTGGTAACTGTAGCTGCCTGTTTCCAGCTGGCTTTTTCCCTTTTGTATAAATAGTGACGCTCACAAAGCCCCAGCTCTGTGGGAGTGGTTTTCCTCCTCCCCCCGCAGCTGGAGGCGCCGCACAATCAGTTTTGCACAGTTCGCACTTGCCTAGGTTCTCCTTTCCCCAGCTCCTGGTCCTGCTCCTGCTCCTGCTCCTGCTCCTCCTCCTGCTCCTGGCACACTAATGCGATTAAGCCGCTTGTTGTGGCTGTCAACGCGTTGACTGGTCTACTCCTCCTTGGCCACCGCACCCAACTCACGCTCCTGCTGCTCCTTTGTAATTCACTTAAGTGTGGCTCTTTGGCCTGCGGTAAACGCCGTCCATTGTTGGCCCCGCTGTTCTCAGGCACTGATCTCTTTAGCATATAACTGGAGGCCAGCAGTCGGGTTTACCTTTGGCCAACTCTCAGAGCTCAGATTTTCGGCTTGACTATCTCGCTTACTCTGGTTTAATCATAAATTTCGTGCGGGATCTGGCCAGCCATTGTCCAAGTGTCCTAGAGGTACCCATGGCATTTCGAGGGGCGAACTGCTGTCAAGTGGACTTAACCTCTTAACTACATTTTATTTGATGACATTGTGGCGTGTGGCCATTTTAATCACGATATTACCGCAATAAAGACTACGAGTTTTCCACCCTAGTTGAGCTCGATATGTTCACTGGGAAAAATCAGTTAAATATAAAAAGGAAAAAGGAAAGGAAAGACTGGAAATTTATCATTAAATAAGCTGGTATTCTTTTTGAACACAGAATGTAAAACCTAGACTTTCCATATAAGTTTGAAGGGTTCTTAAACCTTTTAATGCCTTTGTAACCTATTTCTCTTTTGAGCTTTGTTAAACTTGATTTAAATTAAGTTCTGTGAGAATATTTGACAGAAATTCCCTTCTACGCTAGGAATCTTTGACTAGGACATCCTTGATATTTTTCCGCCAGTTTACAAATTTTTTTGAACCTCCCTAATCTCTCCTTTTTCCCTCTCAGTGTTTCCTTTTTTCAATAAGCTCATTCCCTCCATCTCCGATTTAGCATAGAAAAGTGCAATTATGCACAAAGAGATTTAATGGGGGGAAGGGAGGAGAACCATAAAAAGTAACAGTCCCAGGGAGCTGGCAGTCGAAATGGCGGCAATGTCACAGTTTGGCACGCCTTTCCTGGCCCCAGGATTCCTTGCCATACGCCATACTCCATCCCATCCCGCTCCACTCCCACTCACACGCACTGAGACCCAACCCCGGAGGCAGGAAGTCTTTACGGGCTCACACGCTCGTCAGGAATCAGGAAGCCCCGGCAATTTGGACAGAGCCAGAGGCTGGAATGGGAATGGGAATGGGCGGCGGGTCTCCTGGAATGGCAACCAATTGGAGTTTATTAATTTGAGGCCGTGCGTGTCGAGTTGTCGACTCGACTCGACTCCGAGGTATTTACAATTGTTGTAAATATTTCCTTTATTATTGTAATTATATTTATGGGAATGCGAAGGCAAACGGAATGGGAACTGTGAACTGCGAACTGAGGACTGTTCTGACTTTGGCATGAGACCTCTCATGACAATATTGCGTGCCGTTTCAATGACTTAAAGGGAATTAGCAGTACATTAAACTGATTTTTATTGGGCCACTCCACTTCCACAGCAGCAGCAGCAGCAGCGTTGTCGTCCTCCTTGGCGGTGAGCAATTAATTTAACATTTGCAAATGGCCCCAAAGTATGCAACAATTGTGTAAATTCCGCTCATGAATATATCGCCCAAGCCTACAACTAATTTGCAAACCCTTCTTCTCCTTTCAGCACACACACACAGAGAGTGGCAGTGGGAGAGACTTATGAAGCCAGGACTCTGGGCCTTTCTTTTCCGGAATGGATGGCCTGACTTTTGACTCGTCCTGCGTCCTGTGGAACCCTGCCTGGGATCTTGGCGCAAACTCGACTTGGACGCTTCAGGTAATTATGCATATTTAAGCAGTTTTGTCTACAGTTTTACGGGAAGGCGCCTAAAAGGATGCTTTAAATTAATTATTTATGCAAGGTGGGGCCGACATATGCAAACATTTGTTCGCTTCAACCGCCCCCGCTCCTTTCCCCCTTTCCACCCCTCTGAGAAAGTCAGGTGGCTGTCAAGTGGACTCCTCACGAAACAGGAAGCCATATCCCGTGTACGTCTCCTTAATGGGTTTATGCGAGTGGCATGCATTTTAAAGGCAACACAAGGCAAGACAAGGACTCGCCAGGATGGCAGGATGGGGCCTGCAAAATTAATAGAGGTTTCTGTTTTGCTGTTTCGGTTTCGGTTTTCGGTTCCTGTTCCGGATAATTGCCAGCCGAAAACATTGCTCTTAAAGTTGCCGCAGAATTAATGCTGTTCTATTAATGCTAATGTCAGGGCATCTTCATCCATCAGAGAGTGTGTGTGTGTGTGTTGTGTCCTGATGGATCCGTCCGTTTATCCGTCCTCCGCCTGCTGCGTCCTGTCTCTATGCATTTGTCAATGGTCGGCTTTGGGCTTTCTTCCAGCTACAGAGAGATATATATATATATTTGTGTATCCTTGTATATATCTGCTTGCTTTTTTTCGGCCCGCTTCCTTTCACAGCCACACTTCAATACACAGCTTTGCTTTCAGCTTAATTGTTTTGCAACTAAACATCAGTCGGACTGCCTTTCATCCTGCTTTGCATTGTTGTCGTCCTGCCAGGCTTTCCTGCCCCTGCTCCTGCTCCTGCCTCTGCTCCACCCTCTATTTTTTCTTCTGCAAATTCCCAGGACCTGGCCGAGAGTCGTGTCTAAGTAGCTTTTCTATAAATGAAGGCAGGAAGCGAACGAAATATAACGAACAAATCTGTAGCACTCTTTGAGACTGTTAACTGGAATCGGAGAAAGGAGAAATGGCATGGAAACTGTAGCAACAGAGGGGGAAAAACCAGGCATCCTGGGAAAATCGGAGAATACGCAGTGAGGGGAAAAGGTGAAGGTAAGCTGTACGGCATGGACGTGATAGCTAATTAAAATGTGTTCAAGGCCAGGGTCCGCGAATTGAGTTTACAATTTATGCCACACTTTGCCAACGTCAAAGGATTGTGTCGAGAGAGTTACCACCACAACAGCAGCGACACCAAGGATAATAAGCGCGGGGGAATATAATTCTGTGTTTAATAAACACAAAGGCTTCATTGAAAGAGGGGCAGAGGCGTTGAAACGTTATATTTAATAGAGATTTATTATTGCCGAGAGGCATTCAGGCAACAGGAGAACAGTTGAAAGTTTTGCTACTCATAAATTAGTCTGGAGAACAAAGATAACCAAAGTGTGTACACAAGCGATAAACATCATTTAAATCTCAAAGTAAAGCTGTTAAAAGAACATAGATTATAGGGGCTACCATAATAAATTGCAATAATAAAGGGAAAGAATTAGTAAAAGATAAAAAGAAAATGGAAAACTATAAAATCCAGAGTAAGTTCTAAAAGATTTTTAACTCTTTTGAAAATTGCAATTGGTATAAATCTATAACCTATCTTTTCTTACTTAAAATTAACCCAATTGCTTATACGTTCCATTTGTATATTCTTTTAATAAATCCACCATAAATTACCTGACCAAAACCTCAACTCCTTTGGGACCAACTTCTTGGACATGGAAGGTGGGAAAACCCAACCGCAAAGCCGCAAGATTTGTGTGAGAAATTCCCGGCTGCCTGTGGCAGGAATTATAATTCCCAATCCTGCCGAACCTAGACAATAGAACCCAGGCCATGTCGGAAATTAGCATAGTTTTGGGACTGGCCAAAAGTTTTCTGATGTTTTTGCCAATTTCCGTCAACAATTTACGGCCCTGTTAAAAAATAAAGGCAGAACGGACCAACGAAATAGGCAAAACAATCCGTGGTCGAAAAGTTTTTTGGGTGAGCGTAACTTTAAAGGCCACCTTTGGTCGCCTTCATTTCCATTTCCTTCTGCCAACTGCCAACTGCCAATATATATGTTATAGCAAATATCGGCTTTGAGGGGGCATCGAGGGCGCTTAATTTATTGATTTGACTGGCCCGCAGATAGACAAACTTCGGGTGCCAAGGGTGCCAAGGGTGCCAAGTGGGTGTGAGTGCAAATTTATATGTTTGTCCTAAATGGCAGTCGAAGGGCTTAACGAGAACATCGAAATCAGCCCACAAATGTGCGCTTAATTGAACTTTGAACCGGGCACAGATCGAAATCGAATTTGAATCGAATTCCGGGGGGTTAGTGCCAGGCTCCTGATAGGAATTTAAACATGGTCTAAATAAACCCTCTGAGGAGCCTAAGTAAATTTAACTGAAAAATCCTTTCCCGCCTCCCTTGAAAGTGTTGTGTTCTCCATTCTCTGTTCTCTGTACTCTATTCTCTGCAGCTTGTGTGTGTTTTCTCAGGTCCTTTGTGTTGCTTGTTTTGTCCTCTCCTTTTTGATAAATGTCCGGCAGGAGGCAGCCAAAAACAAGCACATAAATCACACGCATGTGTGGATAAAGGCGGTTGGGCGGCAGGGCCGGGCACAACAGGGACTTTGGACTGGGACTTGGACTTGGACTTGATATATCCCCAGTCCACCCAAGTAGTTAAAGTTTGCCGGCCTGGCCACACTCAAACATATGCGAGTGACAAGCAAAAGTCTGCCAAAGCAAAGCCCCATTGTGCTTACAGGCAAAGAAATCTATAAAATGTATACGAAAGCGTTATGAATATTTGAAATCTATTAAAAAGGAGGCTAAACAGAATTTGACAGTTTTTAGGGGATATAAAAACAGGTTACAGGGATAAGAAATCTAGGAAATAAACAAAACAAAGAAGGGAACAAACTTTGGGAAGCCGAAGATTATATATCCTTGCAGTTTGCTATATCATATCATATTTGCATTCTTTAAATTGATATTTTTCGATACTTTAAAAGGCCAATTTTTGTTCGACTAATCAATGCTTAAAATTCTCATAACTAAGCCAAAAAAGCTTTAATTTCCATTCGGAAAGCATTCTTATGTTATTTTTGATTGGATTAATAAATTTGCGTACTCAATTTAGAATTTCAAAAATTTAAAATTTTTGCTAATTTCTACAAATTTTAACGATGTAACCCCTTATAAAATTTTCAAAAAATTGAAAAAAAATAGATTTTGGCCGGAGATAGCTAGAAAGATTCGTCTGTTGATGCTGATCAAGAATATATATGATTTATAGTGTCGGAAATGACTTCTTCACAACAAAACAAGCTTTTGACTAAGATTATAATACCCCATAAGGGTATAAAAATAGTCTTAGATTTAAGAAAACTCTAGCATACATGGCGTATACTTAATGTGAAAACACTTAAATTAAGTATACGCCATGTGTGTGTCTTAAGAGAGAATAGGTTACAAATTTATGAAGATAACTATATCAAGTTAAAAAGCAGGCTTAGCAATTAGTAAGATCGACTATAAGATGGGATCTGAAATCAATCATAACTAAGCATCACATTTTTTTGACAAATCGAAATTAAAAAATCTCATAACTCAGCCAAAAAAACATTAAATTGAATACGGAAAGCGTTCCTATGTTAGTTTTTATTAGATTAATAAATCTGCATATTTAGAATTTAGAATTTTAAAAAATTGTAATTTTTATCAATTTTTGAATATTTTAACGATGTAACCCCTTATAAAAATTTTTAAAAAAATTGAAAATTTATATTTTCTTCCGGAGAAGTCTAGAAAGATTCAGCTTTCAATCCTGATCAAGAATATATATAATTTATAGGGTCGGAAATGCCCAATTCTCACGTTACAAGCTTCTGACTAATATAATAATACCCCGCAAGCGTTATGAATATGAAATCAAAGTAAGTACTTTGTAGGTAAGGAATTAATATAGTTAGGCTAAAAGCCATTTCAAATACGAAATAAATCCCCCAAAGGCTACATTTAAAAACTCCTAAATGCGCAGTTATTCCATCCTTTTAGGTCCCTTTTTCAAAACTTAAATATTTTCCAAATGGCTAAACATTTTCTACCGTGTCCTTGTTGCTCCGCCAACACCGCCAGCTCCCCTCACACACCTATCCGGTTGTTTCCATGTAGATAGATGTTATTAAATTTGTTGCCCGGGCACAGGGAGAGACACAACCACAAAATAGAAGAGCCAGCGGATGGAGGAGAGATTGTAGCGAAAAGCCAATTGATTTCAACTGAACCAACGGACTCAAACTCAACTCGAACCAAACGAAATGAAACCAAACCAAACCAAACCAAACTGAGCGGAGCGAAGCTGCAGCCACAAACACAGAGCAAAGTCAAATCCATAACCAGAAATCCAAGCGAATGCCGTCAGTCAGTCAGTCAGTCAGTCAGTGAGGCAGGCAAACAATGCCCCAGCATGGCCTCTCTGTCCGTCTCTTTCTGCGGGGCTCAGGGCATCTCCCTCTCTCTCTCTCTCTCTCTCTCTCTCTCTGGCGTGACCACAAATGCCCGAAATTTATGCCAATATTTGCATTCAATGCCCAAAAATAAACCGTAAAATGGTAGCTGGACGGCAGAGAGATGGCCCAAAAGCGAGATGTGGGTCCTGGCCAGAACAGGGAAACAGTGAAAGGGGAAATGCATGCACCAGCATGCTTTTAGGCCTTGTGCTGAAAATTTCATATTTATGGCTGCTGCAGCACCAGGAGCCGAGAGTGTTGGTATTTGTGCATTGAGTGCAATAATTCAATTGCACACCTCCGCCACCAAAAAGGTTGGGCCGTGGAGAAGGAGATGGCCTGGCCTGGCAGTCCTTCTGGTCAGCAGTTAATGCCCCGGAATGGCTGCCGTTTAAAGCGCTCGAGTGAGCAGTCAAGGCTGTGCAGGATACAGGATTAAAGGCAGCTAGCGATATTGCTCGGAGTCTCGGAGTTGGGCATAATTGGATTTGTTTAGCTGTCAATATTATGTCAGAAATCAACATGACCCCCTCCTCCGACATCAGGCGGAGGAAGACAGCTAGATAGATGGATGGATGGATAGACAGATGGGATTGATATATAGATAGACATCCGATACGGAGTCAGGCGATGTTACTAGCTCGCTCGCTATTAACTGCCAGCGACGCCAAACAATCGCTCGCCAAATGACACGAACTTCTCAAAAGGGGGCGGTGGAAGAGTGGGGGGCGTGGCCCACATGCAAACAAGCCCTCACAGAATTGCACAGAAATGGCAATCAAAAAATTTGACAACAATCGCAGGAGGCAGGGATAGAAGGAGCTGGAAGGAGAAGCAAACAGAAGCGGCTGCAGCTGACAGAAGATCGAAGAGGAAAGGATAGAGAGAGAGAAGAAGGATATAGACGGATTTCCTTAAAGGACACTCTAGTCGAGAGGCCCTCATTCTGTGTGACTACTCCAAATCCCCTCCTCGAGGCCATCTCATGTTGCCTAATGCCATCATTGGCTCTTTCTGTTTCAATTATAAGTCCGCCCTCACTTTCTCACACAGTGCACAAGTGTTTAAGTTTCGGGCTTATAACTATGGCAAAGAACACTTGCAGCTCTCGAAATACAAAAAAGCAGGCAGGCATCAAGGCTGCTCATTAAATTGTATGCACTGGGGGAAAAAAAAGAAGGGGTTTGTTAACGGGGAAATATAAGGTTTAAAGTTTAGGTTTAATTTATAGATTTCTACAAGTTCTGCAGAGGTTGCAAGGATACGTAGCTCCTGCTTATCTATCTTTATCTATAGACCAATATCTGCTCACACGGATACCGGAAGAAATCTATCAAGACTTGTTTCAAATACCCAAAAGTACAACCTTAAATCTATTCCAACATATTTTTCTCTCTGCAAGCACATTTGCCCAAAAAAAAAAAAACTGTGTTAATAAAGTATTTGCTCACTCGAGTGCAACCAGCAAACACTCGCAAAATGCGGTTGCCAAAGGGATGCCAGGCGGGGTTGACTTTTGTAATCAGCAGGCGAGAGGATGCATCTGCTGCTGCTCCTGGCCTGGGTCTCCCATCCTGATGTTGTTGATGTTGATGCGAGAAGGTCTGAGCACAAATATTCCGGACCCGGCTGACTGACTGACATCCGTACTCAAAAACCCTCAGCCTCGCCCTCACTCCACGGCCTCACAGACGGATTCGAGTTAAGTGCCTGACTTGGCACTGTCATAATTTACATATGCCAAACGGCTGTGAGAAGGGTTAACTGGGTTACACACGGAGCCTGTGCGAATATCCTTGCCAGTCGTGTTGTCCTTGCAGCAAATGCACTGCCACTGGCAGCTGCAGGTGTGCTCCTTTGTTCGGGGCTTTATTTATATGAGTGATTAGCCAGTGGGAGTTGGGAGTTGGGAGTTGGGAGCTGGTAGCTTCTACCTTCTGTTTATTTATTAGTGCAAGGTGTTGTTTGTGTGCTTCTCCGGCTGCTGTTGCTGCTTGCCGCCTGACTATTTGACTGTCTGCTGTTTGTGGCAGGCAAATATCAAGCGAGATGTGGCTGCCACACGTGTCTCAGCTCTAATATACACTGCAGCTAGTATCTACTTCAAGGTATCATAAATTAAAGCCTTCAATTGTTGAAGAGAATTTGTTGAGATATTTTTGGAAAATATGTGGGCAAAGGATGTGTATAATTAAAAGGAGACTTTGAGCTATAAATTGTTTTAGGTCTAGGAAATATTTGCTAATTTTGCTATTGATTGCCCCAGAAAACTAAGCTTAATTCGTTTAGGATATTAAGATACTGATTTAATTAAATTCTCTTTCATTGATATTACAACTCACAAGTCAAGTCTCATTCAATTTAAGGCCACATAAGACGGAGTTATAGCCATTACCTGCTACGATTGGCATAAAATATATGTCTGCCTTGAAACCTGGCAAACTCCTAAAGTTGCAACCGCAACGCTGTCGCTCCATTCAATATCGTTTGCAACTTGTGCCGCTTGAGACTTGGCTTCCATTTTTTTTCTGCAAAAGGTTTCTTTTCCTTCTTTCTTTTTTCAAATTTTCAAATGCCGCACACGTCGCGGCTGGCGGGTAATTGAGTTGGAAAAATGTTGTTGACGCCGCCGTGCCCATCCATACAACTGGCAGTGCATCTGCATCCTGGATCCTGCCGGGTGACTCCTGCCTGCTGCCTGCTGCCACTGGTTCTGCAATTGCTACTGCGACATGTTGCGACAATTGCATCTGCATCTGCATCTGCATCGGCAGCCCCGCAGTCATACATATCCGCATATATCCGCATCGTCGCCTCTGCTGCTGCTGCTGCTGCCATTTTGCATAATATTACGTTGAAGTCCTTTTGGGGGCGCCCCAGCGAAATTTCGCCAAATTTTTTTCCAGCTCCCTCTATATTGTACATATATAAATGTATTTTTTTCCCCGTACTCGTACTTGTGCTCTTTGGAACATGTGCGCAAACATTTAAATCAATTGTGTTCCAATCTCCAGCGGGCATAGCCAAAGGGGGGTTTGGGTTTCGTTGGCTTCTTTGGGTTTTGCAATTGTTATGTAAAATACGAGCACGCTCGGCGAATCAACAACGCGAGCTGTCAGAGGATGCAAAACATTTTCGAGGCGACTCCTGCTGGGATCGGGTCTCCATTTGACTCGATGCGCCTGGATTGCATTATGTAAATAATTCCATATCGAGAGAAGTTTTCAATTTGGGCTTAAGGCGCTCGCCTTGGCCGGGGCCTTGTGCCTATTTTTTGCTCAACCTTTCTTTTTTTTTTGTTGTTGTAATATTTTTTCATTCGTGCCACTCGCAAGTTGGCAAAGGTGCACGTTTTCTCACACCGCCGAAGGTCGGTGTTGCACACTGCCAAGGGGGAGGGCTTTGGAAAAGCGCCCGTGGAAAAGTTTGCCTCCTTTTTTTTTGTATTTTTGCATCGGCTTAGGGCCAGGCCAAGCGAAAGCAAACCAAAGTCGTGCACTTGGAAGCCAATAAAGCGGAAAAATATTACAAGTACACTCTGCCCTTCTGCGTAGAAAAAAATATATATTATGCAAATGGCGGCCGCTGTGCTATTTAAATTATTAAAATTATTATTATTATCTATACAGCATTTACAGATTTTTACAGACAATGGCCAAGGGGCTAAATATTTTATTATCATGTAGCAGCGAGAGGTTTGTATATCTCTCTCTTTTGGCTCTTGGCAATTAATTTTAATTAGCCAACTATTCGCAGTAAAAGTTTTATCAGTCGAGTTACCAGTTACCAGTAACTAGCTACCAGTTTTGTGCGAGACTAATTACAAAATGCGTGTGCTTCTCATAATAGTTTTTGGCTTTTAATGGCCAAGTTTAATGAGCTAACTACACGTGTTGGCTTGAGAGCATGTTCTCGGGTGTTTTCAAGTATTTTCCACTCGCTTTTAATGGCTTTTGTTTGGCCAAGTCAGAGCGAGAATTGATCTCACCTGGAGAAACGCATCCTTAAGTGACACATAATTTACCGCTTAATCAGCTGCAACTTTTCCACGCCACTTCAAATGGCTTAAGTTTTTCCCTTCCGCTAAACCCTACGAAAACCCACCCGAAAAGTCAGCCCTGGAAAAGCCCCCTTGAATCTATCTACCAGAAACATGCAACGAGGAAAATTAAAAGCATACTTTCGGCGACTGGCAACCGCACGACAATGCAATAAAAGTAAACTTGCTCCACGAGTTGCAAGTTGCCGGTTGCTAGTTGCAAGTTGCCAGTTGCCGCTGCTCGTACAAGACAAACAATTGAGCAACTCATTGAGGAAGAAAATCAAAATGCAGTGATAAAAACCAATTGAAAACAAGGGCACAAGACAAAGACAAGAGCCAAACTTGTTTGTCCCTTGTATATTGAATGTTTATTTGCATGCGACAGGGGCGCCCTACATTTGTACTCGCTCCACAACATACATATCTATATAAACGATACTATATATATATCCGTATATAGTGGCAGTACGTGTGCTGGGAAAGTTTAGTTGTGCTGAGCCAGGGAGGGCAGCCGGGGTTAAACGCGTTCTTAATATCACATAAAAAATAGAAGCGTAACAAAGTTAAACAAAACTTTTGCTGCAACCAAACTTTTGAGTTGAGTTGCTCCACCATCACCATCACCACCAAAGGGAATTTAAGGAGGGAGTGAGCGGAGAGCTTTACAGGGTTAAAGAGCAGAAACATTGGGTTGACTTCAAATTCAAAATGGCCACCAATTTTCGGTCTTAAAGCCACACACACACACATTGCCACTTTAATTGACTTTTTGGGTAAAAAGGAACAAATCCACATATAGAGAAAAGGGAACAGAAGGCAGGCCGGCTGCCAATATCAAATTACGAGTACATTTTCCCCCTCTGCGATTATTCAATATATTTCGTTAGGGTAAAGAGTAGATCCACACAATCCTCTGGGGAGCTGTTTCTGCGGCTGCCCTGCGAATTATGACGGAATTCCAGCCGCTCACCTTATGCATGCCATCAAATATTTACCTGTTCCCGCACCGACAATTCCCACAGCCTCTGGGACTCCATAAAAACCAAGAGGGAACATTAGGCTTACTCGATCCCTCCCCCGCCCCCTCTCACTTTACCGCTTTGTACGTATTTTCTGCGTATTTATTCTTTGGCTAATGTGTGTGTGGTTGTGTGGGTTGGTATGTGGGTGTGGGTGTGCGAGTGTGCAACATTGGAACACTTGTTGAAGCCGCTAGCTGGCTTTTTAATTGCTTCGCCGCCTCGTTTTGCCGCCCATTCATTTGAATTACGCGGCATACAGTCATTACCAGAGAAATAAGGTTAGTCAGAAATTATTAAATAATTAAAATAAATAAAAAAAAAAAACAAGAAATGTTGTCCGTTATGTATAGCTAACATTATGGTAGGGTTCAACAATATTAGCAATTATTCAGCATTTATGCTAAAAATTTGGGAAAGAGTGTATATATCCGCGTAACATATATAAAAATAATAAAATAATATAATATTTATCAAAATAATGCAACAATATAATATATATATATATATAAATATAAAAAAAGGTAAATAAGATTGGGGAGATATCCATAAATATAATATTTCCAAATAGATTCATTTACAAATAACTTCCAAACACTAGAACTTTCAGTCCACAAATATGGATCATAACCTGGGATAAACTTCCCGTGAGCTTTTCATTTCGTTTTCAAAGGGCAACTATTAGAGACATAAACCCTAATGACAAATCGCAACGATCAGAAAGGGGGAGGGGAGAAGCAAAGTCAAGAAAATACTCCTCGCTCAATAATACAAAAATATAAAGCAATAAAATAATAAGAGAAATAAAATAGATCGTCACTCACTCTGTTATTTGCAGCTGGAAGTTGAAACAGTGAAAGCGTTTTTCCTTTGCCTTGTCGAAATGTTCAAATATTTGCACACACGTATTTTCCGATTCACTTGCACACCGCGCGTATTTTTCCGATTTCCCGATGATTTTTTTCACGACGAATATCACTCACGATGCCGGTACTACCCGCCGTTTTACCGTTTTACCGCACTTTTTCGTTCTTTCATTTTCCCGTTATTCGCTCTCCGCGCGCGTCCCGCGGCCATAAACATCGAACTGGAGTCCCTCAGACTCTCTGTCTCGCTCTCTTTTCTTCTGGCGCAGCGCCTGTTTTATGGCGATCGTTGTTTATGTTTTTAAGGATATTAACTATATATGTTTTAGCACTAATTAATAACTTGTGCTACACTAATAGCTTGCGCACCTGCTAATATTGTTTATTCGTTACTGCACACCATTTATTTACTATTTGTGGCTTCATTGTTGTAGCTGTGACCGGCCAATTCCTTTAATCCTAATTGCACCATAAGTTTTCGTTGATACACAGTGTTTTTGATATCCAATTGGAAAAGTGGGTTGTTCTTGATGTTGCACACACTTTATATTCACAATTGGATTAGTTTTTCACCGGCAAATTGGATTTTCTTTCCGCAAATTTTCCGTGGCCATTATCACTTGTTGCGATTTTTTTTCTAATAACATGCTGTTATTAGCAGCTGTCGCCATATTCTGTTAAAAACATGCTGTTGTTTAACATTTTATCCCTTACACGTCTACATCACCTTTTACACGTTTACAGACACACACATGGGTCGAATTCTTAGTGTTTGGGTAAAATTCTAACTTTTTGGGTAAAATTCTTATGTAGAAAGTATAATTCCATGTAGCAAGTCAAATTCATTAACAGATCAGCGTAACTTTACGGCGACTTAACAGATTGCACTATCGTTGGCTGTCGGGTATAATCGATATATCGATGATCGTATTAGAATCGATATATCGTTGACACGTCGTGAAGTAGGCAATAAATATAGAATTTAATTGAAATATCATACGGTGATTTGTTTGTTATTATTATTAAGTTAAAAACAACAAAGTAATGCATATTTTTGTTACGTTCAGTTACAGTAACAGTTTTACGTTTACAGTTTTGCATTTGTACCTAAATTTAACGATCGTTTTTGCAAATTGCAAGGGCGTATAATCTCAGGCCTAACATTCTTTCTTGTTTAAATCAATTTAAATTTCTATTCCTATTATTTTGTCACGCACAGTACTAAGCTGACATAAAGGCAAGCCGAGAGTGAAAAAAAAGGCGTGAGAAACCGGGAGGAAAAAGTGCAAGGGGCGTTGCGCCAAATGTCAACAATAATTTTTAATTAAGATTTGTTTTCGTTTTTCATATTAGAGTGAATCCAGGCTTACTTCCAAACCCTTCCCCTATCCCTCCCCTGCCTCTGCCCAGCTGCCACATAAAGCAGCATAAAACACACTCTCACACACACACTGGCAGAAAAAAAAAGTAGCAGCCCTGGCTGGGGCAAGGAGTTAATTTGAATTTTATAGCAGTCAAGTTGTGTAATTTAAGCAAACGTACATAACGTATACGTATTACGTATACGACACGATGTACGAGTACAACTGGAGGCGTTAGCGTTACACATGTTGCAACTGTGCGGGGGGAGGGGGCGTGGCATGTGAGTGGATTTTGTGCAGAATACTTTACCAGCCCTTTTCGAACAATTTGTTCCCCCGCCAACTGACTGACGGATGAGAACGAGAAAGCGAGAGAAAAGTCGGCTAGAGAAAAGTTTTTCAATTTCTTCAACTGCATTCTAAGGGGGAAAATCAAGCTGGCATGTGTGTGTGTGCAGTGTGCAGTGTGCAGTGTGTGTAAGTGTGTATTTGCTCGGCTCGACTACAAGTTAATCTGGCCAGAGACTCAACTTTGCCATCTGTCTTGCGGAAGGGAAATGCAGCAGCAGCAGCGGCAACAGAAGAGGCGCAGACAGAGGCTCAGAATGTGGAATCAGTTCATTTCCCTGGCAAAAAAAAATAAGAATAACTAGAGAAAAATGTGAACTTTTCCCTCCCTATGCGCACACTGCATTTCTCTTCGTTATTTTTTGCCGCAGCAAACTTCTAATTTCGTTACAAATTACACATGTAATGCATATGTAGTAAAGAGGGCTGGAGAGGATGGACCTACGTCCTGTTCTGTGTCTGCACAATTTATTAGCTGCAAATGGCCGTCTCAAGGATTGGCTGCCCTTATCTTTTGGCCTCCGGGAGGCTCTTTTGGGGCTCAATTACAAGCCAAGTTTATCCGGCTGCCAATAAGCTCAAGTTTATGGTAGCAGCTCTACAGCTCTGCAGCTCTGCAGCTCTCTCGGCAATTAAGTTAAGCCATCCCAAAAGAATGTTGCTTGAAAAGAAGTTTTTTGGATTTGCCAAATGCGCTAAGAGTGTGTGAGTGTGTGTGCGGAGCAGGGTGTGTGTTTGTGTGTAGAGTGTGCGAAAATTGAATATTTCGCATGCCACATAAATTGAAAGGAATGCCCAACTGCAGCAGGCAGCAGTTGGCAGTCGGCAGTCTGCTTATTAAATTATGTCGCTGCAGCCGGCAAAAGTTTCCTCTTGGCCATATTAAAATTGTTGGCAATCTCTTGCCAGTTCCCCGCCTTTCCCCATTTCCACTCTCCTTGCAGTCCAAATGGCTTTGCTGCAATTATTTCATTATGTGTGAGAAGGAGGCCTCGGCGTAAAGCAAACTAAAGATTCCACGGATTCCTTACGGATTCGTTTCTCGTTTCGTTTCGTTTCGTTCTTTTGAAATTATGCACTTGAAAACTTGTACCAACTTCTTGCCATTTACTTTTCCTTGAATTTTCCAAGCAGACAAAGAGGCGTTGACTACGCTTCATTGTTATTATCATAATTGCATGGAAACTACGGAGCAAAGTAAGGGGAAAAGATTGGAGGCGCCGCTTGCTGGCGACAGTTTTTCCGGACACGGACATGGACTAAGCGCCTTATTTGGCCAAGTCAGTTTTAATTAGTGCAAGCCCCTGTAAACTGTTGGCTCCATTAATTTCACCATCGCCAGCACGTGTCTCCTGGCATTTTATTTCAACTTCTCAGCTGAGCTGATCCGAGCTCCTCCTTGTGGATACATTTGTGGATATTCTCCCTCACGCATCATTAAATGCGGCCCCCGAGCGGGGCGCACGCAAATTAAAGTGCCATATAATTTGCCAACGCCCAGGCAACACAAGAACAAACCAACAACAAAAAAAAAGGAAAAAATCAACAGAAACAAGAAGAAAAACTCAACAGAAAAAACGCATAAAAAAGAGCCCAGTGGCCCAAGAGTAAACAGGCCCGGGTTTGTGTTTTTCCTTGGCCCCTCCGCCGGATGTGAGTGATTATAAATAAGAGATTCCGCAGGCCCTTGCCACGCTTGGTTTATTTCCAACTTCATTGATTGTATCAAATGGCTCGCTAAATGTTGACTCCCAGCGAATGGAGGAGAAACTCGGCTTTGTCTCGCCGTGCCACCGGAAACGGAAATGTCCAGCGCCCGGAGGGGGCGTGGCGTGGCATGGCGTGGCGGATTTATAGTAATCTATAGTATAGCAGCAGATGCATCGGATTCAGCGTCCTCTCTGAGGCGTCCAGAGCCTGTCACTCTAACACGCCCCGCTGACTGTCAGCTTGCCACACGCCACGAGTTGCGTGCCACGCAGAACCAACACTTGCCACTTGGCTTTCTGAGTTTCGGAATTTCGGAGCCTTTGGGCTTTCGGCAGCGGAAGTGCGTGGCATGACGCGGCCTGAAAGTTTGGCCACCCCCCAAAATTATGGCCAACATGGCAATTTGCATATTACCGGTCAGAGATGGACCTTTGACCAGAGGGGACATCAATCAGTATGGGTAGGGATATTGAAATCAAAGCTGATGGCCTTAAATTCTAAGGAAAATGGTAAAGAAAGGAGCATAAAAGCTTTGGGAAATTGATTGGATTTTAATTTTGTATCAATTTGTTAATATTTTCATTTATTTTGATACTACACATATAGGGTATTAAGATTCTAGTCAGAAGCTTATTACTATGTGAAGGAGTCATTTCCGACCCTATAAATCATATATATTCTTGATCAGCATCAACAGCCGAGTTTTTCTAGGTAGCTCCAGAAGAAAAAAATTTTTTTCCAATTTTTTGCAAATTTTATATTAGGTGATTTTATCGTTAAAATGTTCAAAAAATGATAAAAAATTGAATTGCCTAAAATCATAAATGTTGTATGCAGACTTATTAATATATTAAAAACTTACATAGAACAGCTTTCTGAATTGAAATTAATGCATTTTTGGCTTAGTTATGATATTTTTAAACTTTAATTTGTTTAAAAAATTGACACTTTCAGCTTAGTTATGATCGATTTCCGATTCCAACAAATAATTTAATTGCTAAGCTTGCTTTTTAACTGGATCTAGTTATCTTTATAAATTTGTAAGGTATACACATGGCGTATGCTTAATTTTCACGTTAAGTATACGCCATGTATGCTAGATTTATCTTAATTGTCATCTTTTGAGCTATTTCTTTCTGTTTGTGGAGCATTGTTTTTGGATTTAAATCAGTTCAGTACTAAAAGAACCAGTTTCTCTTTTATTTATACCTATGATTACATTTTTAATTTACAATTCATTAAATACCTATTCATTTAATTAAGCAGCACAGAGATACCTCCCTGAAATACCTCCACTTTAATGCTTTATTCCGTAATGTTATATCGATCGCTCGCTTTTAAAATCAACCATTTTTTTCGCTACACATCATATACATTTTGTATTATTTTGTACTCAAAAAGCAAACACGAATGAACCGACGGGGGCTTGGCACATATCCATCATAAGGCCAATGGTATCAATCGCAGCCATTTGAGGGGGCTGGCTTGTGGGGCGTGGCCGATGGTGATAGACACACGGCATTAAAATTACTGACAGCTACAATTTATTATCAATCGGCAAACAAAGAGTTTGAATTGAAGCTCACGTAATACGTTTAAATCAATTGCGGAAATCCAATGGAAATGTAATCCCGCAGAGCAGAGAGTGAAGAGCAATGAGGTGGAGGCTCTCCACCATTGATGAATTCGCAAAACAATTAGAATTTCAAATGAGGACGAGGGAAGCGAAAGGATAAAGCGAGGTGAAAATGCTCGATGCCGCTGCTGGGGGACACAGTGTCAAGGCAGCAAATGTATTCATTTCCACTTTGCAGCTTGGATATTTATTGCATATTTAATGAGTTTAAACTCAGACAGCAAAATGAAATGCAATGCAATTTGCGAACGAGAGAGAGAGAGAGTCTGTGTGAGTGTGTGTTTCTACCACTTTCCAGGACCTCCTTTTGCTACCCATCGCACATTGGGTGATTTCCTGTTTGCGGCCAGCAATTGATTTGTTTGCAATTTAGATCCGAATTCGATTCGAATCGAATCCGAAAGCCTGCTGGGAAATTAGTTCAATTGTTTGTGTTGCCAGGATAATGCACAGAGCGAGCTACAGGACTCGAACTCAGTGCACAAGTCAGTGGGCAGCTTTAAGTTAACATTGCGTATACGCCGCGTATGTGCCCCCCACTCCCCGCTCCCCGCTCATAAATAACAAAATCGCATTAATTTAAAACTCATTTCGTGAATAAACACAGACACACATGGGGTGGCAGGAGCAGGAGCAGGAGCAGAAAGGAGGTCCTTTTGGGGTTGGGGTAGCAGTGTCCACTGCACGCGTGGTGCATCGGCAAACTGCATTTTAAATTAAAATTAAAAGTTACTTGCTCCCATTATCGCCCAGCGGCGAGGACAGCCAACAAGCCGGGCAAGGACAGCGGGCCAAAAGGACGTGAGAGCTCGCGCGTCCTGCCGTCCGAGGCGATAAATAATAAATATTGTGCACGCATACAATTATGCTGGCGTTCCGCATATATATGTATATATTTTCTTTTTTCGTTGCTCGGTGTGGCAGCGCTCTTATCCTTATTACTGAAAGTCCTGCGACTGTGGCCAGGTGCAAATATCTAAAAACAATGCCATGATTTATGCATATGCCCTCGCCGTTATACATATATATTAAGCAATATTTTCCCTTGCATATTGTTCAATGAAACATGCATAATCGGAGCGCGTTCAACGCTGCGTATGCGTTATATTCGCACAAATGGACAGACGCACACCTTTTTTGGGCCAAACACACTCTTCACCGCACTTAATTGAATTTTAATTTCGCCCGGCATCGTCGCATTGTGATTGATTTTTAATTAAAATATTTATTTATTTGTAATTAAGTTGATTGACTTTTCGATGGGTGACCGCAACAAAAGCATCTGCTTGCTTAATGCGATGCGTGTAATCACTGAATATATTCCCACTAATTTCCGTTTATCCATCACTCTGATATTTGCAGATAAGACAGGAGCAGGAGCCCGAGGGGAATAAAGGCATCAGGATGTTGGATCCTGGATAAAGGATGCTTGCTGCGTAAGGTAAGAGCCTGCCGCCTGGACAAACAATCATTAATATCAATTTGACTTTGGTTCTCTGTGATTTCGAGGACGACTCCTTCTGTTTATGACTGCTGCAGGGGGCCACACACCACCGTAAATTATTTATTTACTTCATTTCGTTTACTGGCCTGCGGCAGATGCTGCTCCTGGTTTGGAGCCTCAATATTCCCGAAGAATAAACAATAAATTAAATTACCACATTTGATTGCCGGGCTCAAAACAATTTTGATATTCCCCATGAGTCCACATTGGGGTGTGCGCTGGTTTTTGTGCCCGCTTCCTGTTTCTGTCATACTTCCCATTTCCATTCGAATTTGTAAATGACTAAATGAATGCATTATGTATGGGTAGAAGGACGAAATTGATTTTTAAGTTACGAGCATACGCATTTATTCGGCAATTGGAATAACCGATTCTCGCCTGCCAATGTCAGGGAATTGCAATTCCATTTCATGCATCCTCCTCAAGGACTCGAGGATGTTATGTCCTGGGTTGGACCCGAGATTTATGGGCAAACGCACAAAAAGCGTTCATTGAAAACACATTTTCCATTTTCCCAACCACCTCCCCGGAACTTTCGCCCCATTTCGAATTGCAAATTCAATAAAGCATTATATAATATGGCCAAGACCGGAGACGCTGTCGGAGACGAAGGACCCCGCACACTCACTCACACGTGGTGCCCCCAAGATGCGAGTGCAATAATTTACAACATTTTAATCGAATTAGACGCAGCCCCCTTCTAGACTTGAAGATGGCCAGAAGAAAACGGTTCGGAAATGGTCGGAAAATGGTCACTGGCCAAGAAGCAAAATGCATTTTAAGTGCCGCAGCCTGGCAGAACTTTGGCACTTGGCAGCACAATGTGCCACCGGCAGCGGAAAGACAAAAAGAATGGCACACCCCAATAGCCAAAGGGAATCGCACTTGAACATGTGCCAGCAAATCTCCGCCAGTTGCAGGCAGCACAAAACCCATCTCACCCATCTTGCCCATCTGCCCATCTCGAATGCCAGCAACGAAATGAAAAACCATTTAAGACTTTGGCCCAAGAGATACCCGTAATTATCGCACAACATAACATACAAAAAGAGGTTGAAAGCTTTAACTAGGAATTTATTTATAAGGAAAAAGTATAGATGGAATATCAAATTTTTCATACAACTTTTAGTTAACAAAGTTAAAGGTCCTTTAATTACCTAATTCTACTTAAGTTCTTTTGAATAGTTTAAATACTGCGAAAAAGACTATTTCCATTAATTTTCCAGCTCCTTAAATCCCCTAATTTTGTAATGTAATGACTTTTTATCACAATCTAATACATAAACTGTATGTATTGTTTAAGTCTCTGTAAAACTATTGTTGTTTTCGTCTCCATAAAAAATGTCTTGACTGCCAAGCTTATTTGTTTTTCCACATATATGAGGAGTCTCTTGACATGACTAAATTTCATTTTTACCGAGTTCTGTGATGTAAATGACTCGTTTTATGTTTGAACTACTTGATTGTTATTCGTCTGTGAAGTGGAAGTACTCTCTAGAAGTTATTTGCACTACGTTCTCACGGCTCAGCATCTAGGGGTTCCTGTCATAAAAATCTCCCTCCTCAAAAGCAGCTTCCGTTTTCTCTAGATTTTTCTCTATTTTCCTCCATCTTCCCCCCCCCCCCCATCTTTTTTTTGTAGTTTTTTCTCTGTTCTTTCTTGTTTAATTTTAAACATTTGATTTCGTTCCACATGCAGGCAACGTGAGTGCAACGGGCGAAGTGGAATTGTCATAAATTCCAGGCAATAAATTTCTATTTGTTTTATTTCGCACATTTCTATTTTTCTTCTTTTTTGTATTGTGTGTGAGTTTTTCTTGCTTTCCCCGATTTTTCCACTGCCATTTTCCCTCAGCGAAGCGTGCAAAAATAAAAATGCTGCTTCTTGCTTCTTGGATTTGCGTTGACTTTTTATTCCCCGAAAAGCTGGCTGGCTTCTGGCCTGCTTTCAGTGTCAAGTCGCAGTTGCAATTTCCAGCTAGTAGCCCTGGCAAGTTAGTTATGCAGCAGCTTCCCAAAAAAAAAATAAAATAAAAAAGAATGATAATGATGGGGGATTTCTTCTACTGACTGACTACCCCTGTGTCGTGTCTCGGGGCGCTAATAACTTTTGTCTTCTCTCGGCCAAAAGGAAAATCGATGGAGCTCGTGATTGGTTAGATGGCTGGCTGGCAGGCCCCAAGGCCTGTCACAAAATCCGCTAAGCACCCGGGGAACCCCCTCTCCACACACACACACACATACTAAATGGCTGACATGTAATGAGCTCGAAAGCTGAAAATCTGAAGGCTGATAGCTGAAAAAGCTGAGAGCTGTCTTTAAGTTTTGCATAGTTTATCGGGCCTCTGGAATTTGGCTGATTCCATTAGCCTTCTTTTTTGGTCGTGTCGCCGTTTGTTATTGCATTAACCCATGGCTGCCCGCCCCAGAAAAGTATGCTATGGGAATTACAATTTGCGTGTCTCCCGCCAGAGTGAGTGCAGTAGTTGCAGTTTCTGTTGCCGCTGAATGACATGCAAACGTTGCATTATGAATGTTATTATAAAATCTCGCCCGGCTAGGAGAGGGGGGTGGTGAGAGAGGGGCAGGGGGTCTGGTGTGGTGTGCTGCAGGTTCAGCGGTGTGTGTGTATGCATTTAAACGACTCTATTTACCACAAAATGGCTGCCAAACAACAACATGCCAGCAAACAATGAACGATAATAATAATGACACAACAGCAACAACAGGGCTAGCAGCAAGCACACACTGAGAGAAATTGTAGAAGAAATTTAATAAGAAAAAATTAAAATTTCCAGGGTATTACAATTTCAGTCAGCAGCTTATTTTGCTGTGAAGGTATCATTTCCGACCCCATAAATCATATATATTCTTGATTAGCTTCGAAGGCCGAGTCGATCTAGCCATCTTTGGGCAAAAATAAAAATTTTCAATTTTTTGAAAATTTTATAAGGGGTTACATCATTAAAATTTTCAAAAATTGCAAAAATTTTTACATTTTTAAGATCTTTAATTGAGTATGCAGATTTAGGAACCTTATAAAAACTAACACAAAACAGTTTTCCAATTGTAAATGAATGAATTTTTGACCGATCTACGAAGGATTTTCTCTCTGCTAGGGTATAGAAATTCCGGCTTCCTTTCCTGCTCAATACTAATTCCCTTTTAATTACATTTCTCCCTAAGAAACCCCATTATTCTTCGAGTGTAGCTATAACAGCAGCAGCTGAAAAGGCAAATGTTGTAATGGCCAGCTGAAAAATACACTCTAGTGGGAGTTACGAGTGCCAGTACTCCCCCCTCTCCCCCTCTCCCTCTCTCTCCTTCGCTGTTTGTGCACTTTGCAGCTATTTAAAATTTAAATAATAGCAGAATACAACACAAAATAAAAAACAACAAGAGGGAGAACGAGCGAGAACCGCACGGAATAATAATAAATCATGGCAAATATATATTTTCATACGCACATGTGTGTGTTTCTATATATACTATGTATAGTGTGTTTTGCAGGCAACATTGTTGGCAGCGTTTTGCCATTTGGGCCAATGTTTTGGCCTGCTCTGGCGCCGCGTGTTGATTTAATAGTCGTGGTCACAGGCATTATGGCATGCTCATGATTGCCCCGAAAATACGTGACCCCGTAGCCCGTAGCCCGTAGCCACCCCATATAGCACATTGTTCCGGCTCCTTTTTTTTTCTTTTATGCAAATTATATTATATATGTTTGAGCTGCAAAACTGCCATTATTTATTGTGTATTTAAACAGATTACGTGTGAGCAGCAGGAGTGGGGGAGTCCAGAGCACACACATCCTTTGGCAAATTGAAAAGGCTAAAGGCAAAAGGCTAAAAGCAGAAGGCACCGGGCATCAGGCGAGAAGTGATGGCTTTGATTATGAGATGGCAGCCAACCAAGACGCCAACATCTGTAAGCCGGTGTGCAAGTGTGCCATATAAATTCAAATTCTCCACCCTAAAAAATGTTAAGAAAAAAGGACGAAGCCCGCGCTCATATGCTTCACAAATCTCGCTTAATTGTTGTTGCGGTTCTGCAATGAAATTTCATGCATTCTAATTTATGCAAATCTACACAGAGAGAGAGAGAGCAAAAAAAAGGTTAACAAAGGAGCGGCGGGGTTGCGCCTTCGGTTTTTGTTTCGTTCTGCACTTGTGCATCAGCACAATGGCCAAAAAAAAGAAAATAAATAATACAACAAAAAAAGGAAAGCCAGCTTGAAACAAAATGCAATGCCAAACAAATGCAAACCGAACGAATGAAGCTCAGCTGAGGCGAAACACATAGTCAGGCAAGCAGCCAGCGCATCGGGCCACTTGGCGTATACGTAATTCGCATTTTGGGCAACGGCAACACGAACAACAATTGCAATGGCTACGTGCCAGGAGCAGAGAGAGAGACAGGGTACAAAGAGAGAGAGAGGGAGAGGGAGGGACAGGCAGGAGGTAAACGGTATTAATGGCAGGACCTTCTTTTTTGGCAGCAGTTGGCAAGCGTAACAGAAATAGCTGCAATGCGACTTTTTCGCTTTTTGGCTGTTGATGTCTTTTGCTGTATGTCTGTATGTTGCACGTGCAATGTCTCTTACTGCTACAGATCCTGCTCCAAGTCCTTTTTCCTTCTTCTCCTGCATATATGCAGTACATACAAATCACTCGATAGAGTCTATGCAATGCTCCCACCGTAAGTAATCGAATGCTAATGGAAAACTGTTGCTCATAAATATGCCAGCCAGCAATTTGTCGAAGACAGGCCATAAAAACTACAAGGGCCATTTAACTTATGAGTGCCAATGTAGGCACCTCCCTAACCCCCCCAAGGAAAATGAAAAGACTTTTTAGAAAACCGAATCAGTAGTAGCAAAACTAGAAGCAGGAGGAATTCACAAGGATTCCCGGGCCAATTGCCAGCGGCATCAGTGGCTGGTTGGCTGGCGTCTACGGCCTCTTCAGCGTCATCAACACATCGTGTACGTGACTTTGCTAACAAAAATTAACAATTTCATTAGTGGCCTCCGTTGCAGGACGCAGGACGCTGGCTGAACACTGGATGCTGCTGGTTGCCAGTTACTGGTTTGCCAGCCTGAAGGATGGATGAAGAAGATGACGTAGTGTCAGCCGAGGCAAAGACGAGCAAAAAATCAGGAAAAGCAACAGAAGGACACTGGGAGAAATAAAGGAGTAACTATTGGTGATGTATTGAACTTAATTTTGGAATATATTTAAAGATTTTCAGTAGGTTCTGAAAGAGATATATTAGAAAGTAACTTCAAAAGTGATATTTTAGTAAAGAAAAGTATGAAGTACGAATTTATTTTGAGGGGAATAATATTAAATATAGTCAATATATTGTATTACTTTAAATTTAGTCCGAAAAATCCTTGTAGGTTATCTAAAAAGTAAAAACAATCAATCAAGGGAAAATTTTGTATATCCTTTACAAGTCTTTTAATAATTGTAAGTATCTTTTTGTTATTAAGTATTTGTATTATTTTATTTTAGTGACACTTTCCCCGCTGTGTAATCTAAAAGAGAGGGAAAAAAAGAATAGAAAAAAGCTGACGGAGAGCAAAAAAAAAATTGCTGCCACTTATCAAACAGACGCCCACACCCACACTCACTTCCTGTCTGTCTGTATTTGGTCCTCCATTCCGAGAGTGTGTGTGTGTGTGTGTGTGTGTGTGACAAACTAACGAACCGCGTTGTCCTCACACGCCCCCTGCCTTGGCCCTTGGTGTGTGCCGCCCACTGCCACCTCTGCAGTCATTTACAATACGTCTAAAAAGGCGCTGCGTGCCGTACGTGCATCAAGTGCGCTTCAAATGCACTTCATTGCCTCCGAGACACACACACACCCACACACACACTCCTCGGCAATTCACACCCACATATAGAGTGCTTAGGCTTTGTGCAGCACAAAGTAAATGAAATCGTGTAAGAGCAAAGAGGAGCAGCTGGAAAAAAAAACGGCTAAAAGAAATGGAAAAAATCACAAGAAAATACACACACACGGCAGAGACATCAAAAAGCGCTGGCTCAGTTGCCGCTGCCACCTTTTAGATACACACACACACACACTCACAGGATACCCGCACTCGCAGGATACCCGTACTTGCAGATACCCTTACTCACAGATGCCCGCACACACAGACACACATTCGCACACAATCAATTGCCTAAAGTAGTTTGTAAAATGGGATAAAGTTGCAGTAAACTGGGTATACCGCTGCAAAAGGATTCCCCGAGACGGTCTCTCTAATGAAAACGTAAAATCCAGCCGCACTTATCTCCTCCTTTTCCCCAGCTGAATTTTCCAAGCTTTATTTGCCCAAGATTTGTGAGCAAACATACATGGATTTCGGTTGGGGTTTTCTCAACGTCTTTACGGTACTCGCTCTTGGTTTTTCCTCGATTTTCTTTTCGTTTTCTTTTCTTTTTTTCTTGCGCCCGACTTGTTCTTTCTTATTATTTCGATTTACTCGTATCTGGCGTATCTGGTATATCTGCTGGCTCCTTGCGAAAGGCACCGCACTGCAGTCATTTTACTCGAGACCCCCTTGGGCAATTTTAAGGTCCTTCTTGCTCCCCCTGCCCGCGATCCCTTCGATTCCAATGCTTCGAATTCTTAGCCGTATTTTTGGCCCCAAAACTCCTCCGTCCTCCTTCTCCTTTTTTTTTTTTTTTGATTTTTGCCTGATTTTCCCCGAGTGCGCTTGAAATTTTGAGGGCAGCCAAGTGAATCTGTCAAACGGCAAATACGAGTAAATAATAAAATCAAGTTGCCGGGCTGGTAATGTGCTCGAAATTGATTTTTTGTTGTGCCAGACAACAGTTTTTTTTTTTTTTTTGGGGATTGAAGAGAGACACAATTGGGCAATGAGGGAGGGTACAGGGGGCACTGGGCAAATATTTGGTCAAAAATTGCCAGGCAGGTGTTTAGGGGGGCTTCGTGTTTGTTTGAACTCTTTAGCAAGGACATGGGGGAAACGGTGTGGGGAAAACAGTTTTGTGAGCCTTTAAATTAGTTTTGTTGTTTCACAGTTAAAGTGAAAAGCTGGATACTTTAATAAGGTTTTCTATAAGGTTGATGTTTCACATTTAAGGAGAAAGGCAGGATACTTTAATAGGGATTTCTTTTAGTTTGTTGTTTAACATTTAAGGTACCAAAAAGTGGTTAAGAGCTTAGGCTTTTAAGCAGAATCTTTGGTATTTATAAAGTATATAACTTTCATAAGATAATGTTAGAATTATAAGCTTTTTTTCAATTAATTTTTATAGGTTTCTTTTAAAACTAAGAGCTAGGAGCTCTCCCGGTTTGTATCCTTGAAAGCTTTAATATTGAAGCAAATGCAAAGTGAATCTCTTTATTTTTTTGGCAGGCCTGTCCTGTCAGCTGAAATGCTCGCTGGGACGCAACGAAATCCCCTAAATCAATAAAAGTTTCGATGGCTTAATACCAAAACGGAAGCGGTGCTGGCAGCGGCGACGACAGTCGCTAAGTCGACGAAAATATGCCGCCATTCGGTGCCTCCTTGGGGGTACTCCATGCCGTTTGCTGGGTTCAGGGTGCTATTATTGCATTCCCAGTGCACTACATTTTTTATTGACTTAGTTTCGAGTGGCAGCGGTGCCGCAAAGTTTTGCAACTCTTCTATTTTTTGGCAGAAAGGGGGAACCATTATTGGGGAGCTGCCTACTTTAGGCGTTGTCTGGCGATAGTTTTTTTTGGCTTTGCGATTACAAATGAGATTTATACGGCCATTTCCGTGCCATTAGAGGAAGTGCAGGGCAGGCCAGAATCTCTGTGCCTAGTCGAGTGTGCAGCCATAAAGAAAACCGAGGGAAAATCGGGGGAAAAACCAAACCAAATGTAAGAAAAAAAAAACAAGTATAACTTTTAACCTTTCCCCCCTCTTTGCTCATATTTTCCCTTGGTCTTGTCGCATTAACCGACGCTTTTTCATTTACTTCCCTTGCAGGCCAACTTGTCAGCGGAGCGGCACGCCTAATGTCCTTTTGATAGGCTCTCCTCGGCGTCTGGATGTGTCCACTGCAGCAGCGTCGGCGCCAGACCCTTGATAAATTATCATGTGAGGATGCAGATGCAGGATGCTGGCTGCTGGCTGCAGGAAGCTAAAGCTGGAGGATGTCCTGGCAGCTGGCAGCAGCAAATGATGGTGTGCATAGGAACTAACTGGCGAAAAAACCGCTCACCTGCGACGATTTTTAATCTATTTTAAATGATTGTAATGGTACGGTGCGACCGGATGATGGTTCACAACGACCGTGTCCTTTCAACGGGTCGGTGGGACTTTCGTCCGTTTGTAACGCCATTTGTCAGCGATTTATCAGTGTCCCCGGGATTATTTATGATGTCGCCTTAAACATACACCAGTATATTGTATATATACATAAATATATATCTATGTGTCGCATCTGCTGTCTATCGATAGTGGCATTAATTGATTTGTAATTGCATCCGGCGGTGTGAAATTAATGCTAAAACGATTGCTACTGTGTTAATAAATTGTGATTGCAACTTTTAAATACATGTATTTTAATATTTATTTATGTAATATATATATATATATATATTTCATTTGAACAATCGATTATATCTTTTTGAATGGGATAACAACAAGCGAAACGTTTGTCTTCTGGGTCTCTGCGTGCACGAGAATAATAATAATAACAATATTTGATATTTGAGGGATAAAAACTAGGCGACTCTCTCTATCTCAATAACATTAACATGCTTGGTCTTTACAAATAGATAATTGTATAAATAATTTGACTATTGACTAGGGATAAATTTGTCGTATTTGCTTCATGTGTTTTCCTTTTTTTCTTTTTTGCTAATTATTTGCTAATGTTTATATTTGGATAGCATTCCAGACCGGAAATGCAGCAGTGGAATAAATAGAACATCGAATGGATTGCACTGGGGGGGGCGTAGGCATCTAACTACTTAGCACTACAATGGATGCGCAAATTCATGAGACAGCGGCGAGATTCTTGTGCCATTTTTGGATTTAAAGTTGAAATTTTAGATTTTTCGATTTCCTTTTCCGCTTTCAATTCGCCGCATTTTCGCTTATTCACCACTTGGGTGTGCAACTGGGCTAGAGCGGGGTTCTTAACTAGACTACGGTCAAGTTTCTTCGTTTGGCAAGAAAAAAGGAGCTTAGCTTAGCTGTCCTCCAGGACTCCTATGAGATGTAGAGCTCCACGCAGGAATTGGTCACTAGGGGCGTGGCAGCGGCCACTCCGCCGGCTCCTTGGCTGCCCGTCTTTAAGGGAGGCGCCGCTGTTGCCGCTGCCGCTGGCGGAGCAGTGGCATGGTTCGTATCTATGCTAAGCGGCATTTGAGAGGATGTTGCTTCCGCCTCCTGAGTTGATCCTGTTTCCCCTGTGGGCGTGGCCCCTTCACTTGCTAATCCATTCACTGCAATGGCCGGCACGGACATCTTGCTCGAACCAGATCCCGAACCGGAAATGGAGCTGGAACTGGAGCTAGAATTGGAGTTGGACCCACTGCCGGGAAATTGCCTAGCGCCCGGCACAAAGGACACCGCTGTCTTGGTGGGCGTGAGTATCAGGCCTGCGGTGGTGTGGGGTATGGCCACACCAGGTGGCGATAGAGGCGAAGGCGGAAAGAAGTCCAGAGGATACTGAAATGAAGAAGAGTTTGTTAATGGTTCGTTATGTGTAATAGTATTGAATATAGTATTCGGATTAAAATTATAATACCCTGAAAGGGTATAAAAGTCATCTTCGATTTAAGAAAAATATATATATAATATATGTATATATATATACATGGCGTATACTTAACATGAAAACACTAAAATTAAGTATACGCCATGTGTGTGTCTTAAGGGAGAATAGTTAACAAATTTATAAAGATAACTAGATCCAGTTAAAAAGCAGGCTTAGCAATGAAATTATAAGATCGAATCTGAAATCGATTATAGAAAAGCATCCAATTTTTATGACAAATCAAATTTTAAAAATCTCATAACTCAGCCAAAAATGCATTAATTTCAATTCGGAAAGCGTTCCCGTGTTAGTTTTTATTAGGTTAATAAATCTGCATACAAAACTAAAAATTTCAAAAAATTCAAATTTTTATAATTTTTTTCACAATTTTAACCATGTAACCCCTTATAAAATTTTCAAAAAATTTAAAATTTTTATTTTTTGCCGGAGATAGCTAGAAAGATTCGTCTGTTGATGCTGATCAAGAATATATAAGATTCATGGGGTCGGAAATGACTCCTTCACATAGCTATTAGCTTCGAACTAAAATGACAAAACCCAAAAATGGTAGTATTAAAACTAACGAAAATGTTAACAATTTTATAAGAATAAAATCCAATTAATTTCATGAAGCTTTTGTGATATCTTTCTGCTCTTTTCTTAAGAATTTCCTACAGAATTCAGCTATTATACTGATTGATATCCCTATCATATCGTAATATAATAGCTTTAAATTTCTTACCAAAGGTTGCGATGGCGAATGTGCTCCCGGCTGACTGAAGTAAGTTGTGGGCGAGACGGGCGGACTTGGGTAGGGCCAGTAGACAAGTGGAGGCGGATAGAAGGCCGACGCCGGGTGGTGCGGATGCGAATGGGGATGGGCGTGGTGTGGGTGGTGGTGCGATCGAGGCGTGGCCAGCAGCGGAGTGTGAGGAGGCGGCGGCGGCGGACCTGCTCCATAGGCGGGGAATGGAGCACCAAAATGAGCGCCCAACACAGCGGCACCTAGACGAGGAAACAAAAAAAAAAGAATAGGTTATTATAAGATCAGATTTCTTCAAATTTCCAGGGGGATAACTAGCGAAAAACAGGGTATTTCTGAGGCTGGGGGAGCTATTGGTAATTGGTAAGGGGTAATTGGTGTTGTGAGTATGACTTGACATATACAAGATATACAGCAGATCCTTGGGTTCCTAGCTTTTATCTATTCGCTTTATAGTTCCTTTTCTCTTGGGTTACTTTGGTTAGTTAGTGATCTTAATTCCGTAGCTAGTGGGGTTAGTCGGTGGGGTTTTAGGTTTTTTTTTGGGGGGGGTTAGCAGGGGGAAAATCGTATTCAATCACTCACCGTTTAGACATTGCAATGGTAGGAGAGACATATATATATATATAGTACTTGGTAGTTGGAACGAGTATCTTACCACCTCACCACCAGAGACCATGAAAACAGTTGCGCACAACGAGAGTACAAGTACAAATTTGGAACATGTTTTTAGCCAATTGATTGTTGATTGTTTGTTGTTGAGTAATTTTGAGTCGATTGTTGTACGAGTATATTGTTTTAATCCAAGCACCAGGCCCCTCAAGAGTGGCCGTATTGATATTATGCACCCGAAGGACAACTGCGCCGAGTTACATACAGGATGCGTCTATGGACTAGTACGATCATGATGGACATTCCACTTAAAGTTACGAGAGCACCGAATATATATAAATATATTATATATATGCAGCTAGAACAGTGACGGAAACAGAAACCAATTACACACGCCATATGCCGACTCCGATTCCATTAGATCCACTGAAAGTCCGCTGAAAACGCGATCGAGTGTAAAAGCTAAGCCCAAGCCCCGGATACCCCAGTTACATGTGTACATATAATATATAGAGGGGTGTGTCTATGAGAGGGTGTATGGTGTGGGTCACGGGATCAGGGATATTATAGGGGAGTTGCGGGTTACTGTCCAGGAGAATCGGTCTCACTTTTGGGGTTAGTAGGGAGTATCTAAACCCATTAAATGACTTATTTTTTCGTGGGGCGGGGGGTTGTATTAGTTAGATCGATCTATTATCCTCTACTCGTCGAGATATAAGACACACACAGAGAGCGACAGGGATGATAAAAGATATAGATAGATAGATAGAGAGAGAGAGAGCGTAGGCGGTATGTCGTATTTTTATTGATGTAAAAAATTAATCAAAGATTGTTTCACTAAACATCTAATGGTAATAAAAAAGAATGGAATATCAAAAATTGTAAAAAATGTTTCCAGAGAAAAAAACATTAAAAACTGTTTGCCTTTTGTGCGTACAAACTAGTTAAGTAGAGATATTATTGATTATGTGTGTGTGTTGGTTGTTTAAAGTGGCCACAGAACCCGCTCGGAAGCCACTCGATTGCCATAAGACTACTAAGACTATAAGGTTAAATTAGGCTAAGGATTAGGCTAGGCGCTGGCTAACTTCCCCATGCCTTTCTCTTGCCAAGCTCGATATAACATATTTGGATATAGTCCCAAGCCGAGCGGAACTGAGTGTTAGACGCAGTAGCAGGAGGAGGAGCAGAGAGGACGGGATCTCAGGGGGGAACTCCCTCTTGGAAGGACGCAGACAGGAAGCTTGGTGGTGTGTGTGTGTGTAAAGGGGATGTAAACCCGATTCACCATTCACCAGTTATCCATCCAGACTAGACACACACGCACACACTATCTATATATGTATATGTATGTTTGTTTAGACACTAAAGCGGACCCAAGACTTACAACAAGCTTTAGATAGAGTATCTCTAGTTGATCCCGAGACTAAATTAGTGATGACAGAGAACACACACACACAGACAGTGAGAGGGAGAGATATATATATATCTGTATAGAGTAGAGAGTGATAGGTATAGAGAGTACTATCCCAATTTGCGACTAACACCAGTTACGCACACTTAAGAGCTACACCATCTAGATCTAGGCACTATTTATAGGGTATTGCAAGTCAAAACGATGAGATTATCATTATTATTAATTGTTTGATTAATTAGTTAGCGGCCATGGAGAGAGGCAGGGGACAAGTCTTGCCATTTCATCATCATTATCATTCTCATCTTACAGCTAGCATGTATAAATGTTTAAATATATATGTGTATAAATCGATGGGCACACAACTGACTCCACCGATCGAATGTTATTCAAGAACTGGGTATCATTATATCGTCTATATATGAATGTTTATATAGACTCGCTTAGCCCGTAAACAGTTCTCGGTATCGTATCGATATATATTTATATTGGATTTGGGTTTCGGTTTCAAAATTTCAGCTTAAATATGCGCTTGAGCCAACACCTGACGTCGTTCATGGCGGGAGCTTGGCTATCTTGGGGCTTGTAAAAGGAGAAGGAAGGTTCTTCCAAAAAAGGGGGAGTAAACATTAAAATTAGATTGCACTGCCAATAGAGAGGCCACCCTCTCGCCATGAACCACGTTAGCCTCTGTTGATTGCCTTCGAATCGGTTGGGAGGGACGGACAAGTTATATATACTATATAGGTATATAAATATATAGTTCTGACCTTCCCCCCTCTGCCTTAGATACACACGCCTGCACACACAAACACCAAGCGTTTAAGAATTTAAGATTGTGAAATGCTAAGTAGAACACAAGTGATCACAGGACACTTTTGAATCCCTTTTTTTTCTAAATTCCCTTTGGGTTAGCCCATTGTACAAAATGCAGATGTGTGTGGGTGAGCAGTGCTTCAGTATGTGTGCGTGTGTGTGTGTGTGCCCACGTGTGTGTATAAGGTTTAAGGGTTTTTCCCCGGATTTGATCAGGTGATGTATAACTCTTGAAATATTACGAGCATCAGGTAGATACAAAGATATATCTTATAACTTTTTATATAGTTCCTTAAACCACTTGATCAGATCTGGTAAATTCCCTTGGCATATTATATATATATATGATTATAGTAAGTATTATTCGCTTAGACCATAGACAAGTATGCTTAGGCTACTACGAGTACTCCATACAAGAAAAGTACTTAAGTCTACGTTCCAAGTTGGTAATTAAGCTCTAGAGAATGTCTGGTATGCAGGTGTGTGAGTGTTGCCACGATGGTACATATGATATATATGATATCTATGATATATGGTTACTAAATGTGTGGTATGTATGTGTGTGTGCTTTTAAATGCGGGTTTAACTTTCGCATATTATGAACGAGCGAACGAACGAACAACACCCATCGCCCACTCGCGGAATGTGCCCGAAGTGCTGGAGATTTGTTGGGGGATATAATATCTCCCGATCCCTATCTATATGCCCGGATTGTAGTAGGAATAAACGCTACTGGGCGTACGGGTCAGAGCCCGCTTAGCCGCACTGGCCGCCGCTGCTGCTCCGGCTGCATCCTGCTGGAAGGCATTCTCATACGAACGCTTCATGGAGCTGCCCGCCGTGGAGCCGGCGGATGAGGCTGCCGCTGCCGCTCCAGCGCCTGCTCCAGCTGCAGCTGCTGCTGCTGCCCCCGCAGCGGTGGGCATATAGCCCAACTGAAAGGGCGGCAGATAAGCAGCCGCGGGACGTTGCATCAGCACAAACTGCGGCTGGTGGCCTTGCTGTAGCATTGCACTGGCATAAAGCTGCTGTTGCTGCTGCTGCGCCTGCTGGTGCTGCAGATACAGGTGCGGATGCTGTTGCAGCATGGCGCTGGCATAGAGCTGCTGCTGTTGCGCCTGTTGCACCTGCTGCTGCTGTTGCTGCTCGGCAGCCAAAGCAGCTGCCGCCGCCTGCTGGCGCACCAGGAGACTCTGCTGGGCAATAAACTGGGCCTGCTGTTGGGCCAGCAGGGCGGGCGTGGAGCCCGCTCCTGCCGCTGTTCCTGGTGGCGGCAATGAAAACGGATTGATGGAGTAGCTTGGGGGAGCCAGGGCCACCGCTGCACTCTGCAGCGAGGCAGCGTTATGAGCAGCAGCAGCAGCCGCCGAGGGTTGAGCGGCCATGAAGGAAGCCAATCCACCGGCGGCTGAAAGATTCGGCAGCAAGGCCGAAGATGGTGGCAATCCATGATGAGCAGCAGCGGCAGCGGCGGCTGCAGCAGCTACCGCGGAGTGGGCATGACCCGGGTGCGTATGGGGATGAGTGTGCGTGTTGTGTGAGTGGGAGCCGCCCAGCGGACTGAGCGGACTGAGCGACTGGGTAACTGAACCGGCGGTAGAGCTAACCGTCGGCGACTGACCGCCGGCCGCCGAACTAAACATACCCGAGGTGGCCGCCAGCAGCGAGGTCTGCTTATGGGCATGGCCAGCGTGATGAGGTTGCGGCGGCTGGGCCACTGGGGAGGCCAGGCCGCCATTGAGGACCATGTTCATGTCGTCGCCGGAGCACTGGAACACTTCGATGTAGCGGAACTTCTTGCCGAAGACCATGTACTGGTTATGCTTGCGCTGGGCACACAAACGGGCCGAGTCCTCCGAGTCCATTTGGATGAAGGCCTCGCCACTCGGATGGCCCTGTAATAGAATCATGAAAGTTATCTTAAAAATTCCTTGCTAATATTGATTTCCTAGACTCACCTGCGCATTGATCACCATATGCACACCCTGGTAGATAATGTGCTTGGCAAAGTCATCCAGGAAGTGGAGTATATGCTCGACCATCGCCTCATAGGGTAGTCCGCGCAGCCGAATGCAGTTCTTGGTGGTGCCCGAGGTGATGAGGTGCTGTGTGGGGAGAGTGAGAGCGGCATGGGGCACCGGAGGGCAGAGGTTAGCTGTCTGTGTGGCTGCGAGGCTGTGGCCGAGGCTGTGGGCACCCACCTGCGGCAGCAGCGGCAGCTGCATCGTCGGCAGCTGGGCGATCAGCGGCGGTTGACTGTGATTGCCGCCCGACTCATAGTTCTTGGGATCCATCGATCGATTGAGCACCTGCTGCACCTCAGCGGTTGTAGACCGAAAGAGCTCGATGTACCGCTGCCCGATGGATTCGCGGTGCCGTCCCAGAGCCTTGGGTGCGTCCGTCTCATGGGCGAACAGAACGAAGGCATCTCCGGTGGCCCGTCCGTCTGGTTTCTTCACAAACAGCACGCCCTCGCTACCGTCCAGAACATGACAGGGCGCCGTGTCGCCAGTGGTGAAGAAATCCAACTGGAAAAGGGAGAAACATAATTAATTAGTTGGTTTTATTATTTGTATTATCGTAACAAAGGGTAACTAAGCTAGTTTCTTAGTAAAAGCTTAGATTTTAATACAGCTCTGATACTAATCTTATGTGTAGTAAGTTTAGGGTTTCATTCTGAGTTACATCTGTTTATCTATTTCTTTGAAATAAAGTATATAGCTTACAAGAAATCATATTAAAAGTACTTGGACTGAATCAACAATTCAATTTCATTCAATGTTCAAATAATTTCATAGAATAAGAAATGGAAATAGAAACCCATAAGCGCCTGCTCTGAATCAAATCCATTGTTCTATATCTTTATATACTTTATATACTCACCACTTGCTTGGCGGTGGCATCATAGGGCAGACCCCTCATCCTAATGATCACCTGGGCGCCCTTGGAGAGGAAAGCCTGCGCCTCATTGGACGCTCCACCGGCAATGGCCAGGAAATCATCCCCAGAGGCCCGATACACCTCAATGTACCGGGTGCCAATGTGATGCTTGTGCCGCTTGAGTGCCATGTCGCGATGCTCCTGGGACACAAAGCGAATGAGGGCCTCGCCGTTCCGCCGTCCCAGCGGTGAGAGGCAGAGTGCCACGCCGCCCCTGGAAAAGAGGCAGAATGTAAATCAAATTGGAAGATAAAGTAGGTCGCTTGTAATCGCGACGGGTGTGACCCATGAACTGGCTTATCAATGGGTTGCATTCGATTGGATTAAGTTTGGTTTTGAGTTGGATTTTATTGGGCTTTCACAACACACATCTCGGACACACTCACTTGGCTACGTTGAGGCCGCGAAAGAACTTGGCTATATCCTGGTCACTGCTCTGCCAGGGCAATCCTCTGGCCCGCACTATGCAGTTGCCGTCGATCTCGTCGTCAATTGAGCTGCAGGAAAAAAGGGCACAAGGGGTTAGTAAGTAAGTAAGTAAGTAAGTAACTAAAAGTGCTGCCTATCCTTATGCAACACGTGTGCTGGGGATGGAGCCTTTTGGGAAAACGGCGTCGCAGTCACGTTCCGCCATGCAGCCAGAGTTCTTGGCGATTATCGAGTCGCATAAACATTTTCTGCTGACTCTCCCAAACACACACATACTACCACTAAGCAGAATGTCATGCATAAATGGGCCAGCCAGCAAATAACACAAAAAATATATGTATAAAGAAAAATGGAAAATAAAACCAAACGAGCTGCGCGAACAAATAAAAACATGAATAATCCGACAAGGAGTTTCAGAAAATTGCCATTCTAAAGCCAGGGACTTGGAGGTTACCTCTCACACACTCTTCCCCTCGCCCTCGCCCTCGCTCTGGTTAATTGAATATTTTATAGACTGCTGTTTTAGGTAGGTAGCTGAAATTTTCCAAGGCGATAACCAGAAACGTTCCCTATGATCCGTTGCGATGCCATCCGATACTATACAATACGATCCGATTCGATCCGATTTGAGAACTAAGAACCGAGCACTGAACACTGAGCACCGAGACCGATCCCTTGCCACACTGAGCTCTTATCGCCTTCCAAGCCAAACGTAGACTGAGAAGACGACGCTCCCAGCTCGGTTTTGGGGGCCGCCTCGTGGGTCCGGGTGTCTCAGGTCTCGAGTGGCTTTCTTATGGGTTCGATCGCTATGAGTGAGTTTGAGTTTTGAGTATTTCACGCTCGACATGGTGCTTGGATCAGCTGAGAGGGGGCTTGAGTGGAGTCATTGTGCTGGCTGGAACTAGCTCAAAGCCAAAGCTTGCAAACTCACCAAATTCCAGGTTCCAGTACCAGGTTGACCAACTCGTTTGCAGCAAATTTGTGACCTGCATTTAGAGGTAATAATTGTTTAGATGGGATTTAAAGGGAATACCTTGACTTGAGGGTACTCACCTGCCTGTAGCAGTGTCTGGATCACAGTGACCATGTCGCGAGATTCGCGTATGTAAAAGTCGTTGTCTTCCACCGATGAAGTGTTGAGATCTGAGAGCGAAAAACAAAGGATAATGAGTATTTTTAATCATTTAAAAATAATTATTAATTCATTAAATTGATCGGAAATAACAACCTTTTCTAGGAAAAACGAAAAGGCTAAAGTTTGAATACCCTTGCAACTTGGATCGATCACAACTTTGCCAAAACTGCATTAATTTTCAATCAGAAAACTGTTCTGTGTTAGTTTTTTTAAGGTTTATAAATCTGCATACTCAATTTAAGATTTTAAAATATTTAAAAATTTTTCAATTTTTGAACATTTTAACGATGTAACCCCTTATAAAATTTTCAAAAAATTAAAATTTTTTTTTATTTGTCCCTGAGATGGCTAGATCGACTCGCCTTTCGATGCTGATCAAGAATATATATGACTTATAGGGTCGGAAATGACTCCTTCACATATTTATAAGCTTTTGACTAAGATTATATTGCCCTAGAAAAAGCTATATAGCTCTGGGGAAAGCATTGTTTTAGGGAAATTTTAATAAATATAAAGATAAAGAAAATTCCAATTTATATTCTTGACTAACGAATTTAATGATATTTTTATACATATGGGAGTTTTTGCAAACCCTACAAATGATATCTAGTTTTTCCCAACAAATTAGTTTAAAGTAAAGAAAAGCTTTCAAGAGCAAAGACTCACCTCCCAGCATCTCGGCGATGGACTGTGGCATGGGCGCCGTCGGCGCCTGCAGCATCTTCTTCACATCCTTGACGGGAACAAGGGCGCGGGCAAGGTCACCGGACTTGTAGCGCAGAAACTCCTTGCGCAGATCGCTAAAGCGATTGTAGTACGTAGGCAGCTCCACATCCTTGGCACTGGCCTCCCGATGAAGGCACTGCCTCAGCGGCAGCTGTCCATCCGTGACCAGCTTGATCTCCGTATCGTGGAGAGACAGCGATCGCAGGTAGGCATCGAACTAAAGGAAAAAACATATTAGTAACTGCAATTAGTACACAGAATTCATAGAGACAGAAAGGGAGACCGAGACCGAGAGAGAGAGAGATTGGAGCAAAGGTCACATACTAGAGTATAGGAGGAAAATACCCCAAGCATTCCACTAGAAATATACTCTTTGGGTCACTACTGATAGTGCCCCAATGCCATTGGCTTGGAACCCGTTTAGTCGCCGGCAATTATTGCCAATTAAGTGAACAGTTTTCAGCCGTGTCACGGTGAGTAAATATAACACACGGCTTAATGTCGCATTACCAGCTCAAAATCGCGTCAGAGACTGGAGTATAATCCATATGACATCACTAATCCCCGGACACTTTGCCCCCGTCGATAAACTGCAGCTTTTCTGGATACCCTTTTTCTTTATCTCCGGGCCAATGCCTCTTCGAGCCCTATTGATTGGACCAATTAGTATGCCAGGCTTGTGCCGGATATTTCCTATGCGTCATGACTTGATCTTGTCTGGGAACAAAAGTTTCCAGATGCAGTTTAAAGCCCGGCTCAATAAATGCCTTGGGCAAAGGGAATATGCTTTAGATATAATCAGATTATGTATGGGATTTTTAAGGGAATACTTTCCGACCTATAATCTATATATCTTTAAACCTAAGTATAGTTGATAAAACCAGAATAATTTAAAGCCCATTAAACAGAAACTTAAAATAAACCCTATTGAACAGATGGGTTTCCATTTTAAGTAACTCTTTAAAGGTAAAATTTAACTCTTTTTCAAACTTTTTCAATATTTTTAAAGACCCCATTGGGTTCTTGCACTATTTTCCCTAACCATATCGAGATCTTTTATCTGCATCAGCAGCCAATAATATATGTCGAATGTGTTTGCCAAGCGGCATTTTTCCCTGCCCCTCTGCCAGAGAGAGAGTCATCATTCTGACACCCGAACGGAGTTGAAATTAAAACTGGGGGCTTGCCTGAAGTGGAAACCTTATCAGGGTTTCTGATAAGCACTGACGAGGGGGAGTAGGAGAAGCTCTTGTATGAATGGGTGTGGAATCTGTGCTGGGCCAAAGGTCTCCAAGAGGAGAGTGCAATCCATGGTGATGAAGCAAGAATCGAGTACACTCATTGTGACTCCCAAGTATTGAAATCAAATCTTTAATCGCCGATTGGCTTATCAGAAATACGTAAATATATAACACGTGAGGCGCTAAAGTCATTCATCTTTAAATAGTCGGTAAAAATTGCAACAAATGTTGTGAAATATAATAAACAATGTAAGATAAAGATGTCCGAGCTTTAAGATATTTTGTGTGTAATTTATATTTGTATTTAACTTTAATTGAGATCAAAAGGTTTCATTTTAAGTTCCCCTTTTAGCATTTAACTCTTCTTTGTATCAAAAATAGCCTCAAATATATATAAATAAAGGGAATATATATTACACATATTTAAATGTAAATTACTGGGTCGTTTTTTTCCCTGTGTACTTTTACAGCCCTGGAAACCCGATGCCCATTGATAAGAGACAACGCAACACTTCACCGAGAAGCCGGGGCAAGGACCAACAACGAATCATTCTCTTTTTTTTTTTAGAGGGTGCGTTCCATAAATAGACCTCACTCTGCTACCCCCAAAACGTTTGCATTCACTAGCCACACATAGTGCAGTGTGCCTAATCTTATCGGATTCGGTTACCGGCTCTCCTCCGGCTGATAACAGGTCGAAATCCAAACAAGTCACAACAACCCGAAACAACGTGCTCCCCGATTATGGCATGGATCAGATTGGGATGGGATTTTCGAATTGGTTAATACGCACCTCTTCGATGGCCTCGCTCAGTGGCTTTCCCGCCGCCTGGGCCTCTGCAATGGGCAGGATTAGTTCGCTACCATTGTCCAGGGTGCTGCCATTGCCACTGCCATTGTTGGAGACACCGGAGAAGTCACCGATGGCTAGGGGCGGGGAACTGGCCGTATTATTGGTGGCACTCGAGTTATCCGAGGAGCCAGAGATGGTGCGATCCTTGATGAAGTAGCCATCCGGCCGTACGAGTATTTGTTTGGTTCCAACGATCTGTTTTGGTACAAGGGAAAAGATTCATTAGTCTCGTTGTCTGGCTAGACAATTATAATTGCCAGTAATAATGATAGCAAAGAGTATTGTTTGTAAAGGATTGTAAAAGATCTTCAGGGGATAAAGATTTTAGTACTCTAACTAAGAGTAATATGATATTAAGCTTAAGTTGGAGACTCTTCATTTCAAATACTAACTTCCAGATTAAGGCATAAAAGAAACATGCAACATAAAATAGTATATTATTACAAATCTGTAAATATATATTATTATGCCCAAAGTCAAACAAGTATACAGTAAGCATGACTGTTCCCAGTCTTATCAATCCAGGCAGAAACCTGCTCTTGACCGAGCCAAGTTTTTTTTGCTATCACTATCATCCGATAGCAGGGTACACCTGCAATCCCGGGGCGCCATGTTTCTGGATGGTTCTCGGGGAGGAAATACATATTTTAAAAAGGTGAACAGCGGAAAACCTTCAAAATTTCAGGGAACAAAGAGCCAGTCTTGCGTCAACGGATATGCAAAGAAGTCAAAGTAGTCACGATCCGAATCCAAATCGGAATTGGAATCGCCAGTCTCTGCAGGTAGTTGAGCTCTATGCAAATCTATAAAAATCCGAAACAGAACGCTCGGAGCAGACCTTAGGCCTTAGGCCTTAGGAAATGTAACTAAAACTTGTACTTTTCTTTGTTTTCCAATTTCTGACGGCGTCTCCTGAAATCGATTTGCATGGGCTTTGAATGGAGGAGCAATATTTATGGGGAAACGGGGCGATACGACGATATACGGCTGGTCGGAATAGGGTTCCGAACCAAATGAAAAATGCATGAGTTTGCGGTCGTCATGTTATATTCATCCAGGTCTGGCATATTTGGGTTCCTTTGGGGTTAAGAGCACTCCTAATTATGCCAGTCTTTTAGGTTGTTTCCCAACACAACCCCCGATGGAGAGAGGGTATATGCGATGCCTTAGTTTCCACTTAACCCACCCAGTTAGCGGTTGGTGGAATCACAGATTGAATTATTAAAGTTCAGACAGCTAAGAGTTCTAATTGGTTCAAGTAGAGCCGCACAGAGCGTTGGAGATTAAGAGCGGCGGCAGCCTCACCGCGCACCTCCACTCCGGCGACTTTTTGCAGTTTGTTTTCAAATGTTAATTAACTTTAATTGTTGCCATACGAGTCATAACTAGCCTGCAATTAACATGCCAATTACTGCATCGGTATATGTGAGCCACAAGCGAGTGTGTGTGTCTTTATCAAATCAAGAAAATTGCTCTCGAGCAAGAAATCTATAACAGAGAAATTCAATTTGATATCGAGCTGACACGAAAATGGTAGCGGGAAACAGATCACCCGAGGAGAGGCCGGAAAAGTGTGTCTCCGTTCGGGAAAGTCAATAAATTCTCTTATCACGCTTCCCGCTCAAAACCGAATACCATAATCAAGCTTTCCAAATTGACAGTTCTGTCGTGCTGCCCCTCTCACCTGTCCAAAAATAAGACCAGCCATCGCCCCATTAGGCAGCCAAATGACAGTCGGAATCGGTCATCGATAGAGAACGCGTTATTATGGGGCACGTCGCCAGTCTGCCAAATATAAAACCCAGATCACTTTTATGACTGAATCAAATATTAATTTCTGTCATTGGATTATTGCAATTATGATGACGGAGTTGGTTGAGAGAAGGAACTACTATATGATACTTTGATCTAGTATTCAGTTTGATGTTTAAAATAGATATCAATATAACTAATTCAACATGATGGTGTCAAGATATATTAAAGAAATAATTACTATTTGTAGTTTGCCATAGCTAAACATCTTTTAGACATACCAATTAAATTTCTTATCTCAAGCTAAGCTATTAAGGTCTAAAATTAAAACATATACCTATTAATCTTATAAATTGACAGGTTATATCACACAGCAAGCGTTACTTTCCCTTAATTAATTTGAAACTCTTGGGAAATAGTTTAATATATCATCAATACGCCAATAGGCAATCACACTTTTGTCTCGTGATCTGAGCCAAATATATTCATAATTCGCAACAATTTAAAGTGACTTAAACACTATATATATTGTCAAAATGAAGTCAGATCCGTGAATATAGTTAATTGTTTTTCGATACGCAGCTTTCCAATTGCTTGCGAATACCGTTGCGAGCATTATGTGGCATCCAGATATTTGCATAGATTTCGCAGACAGAATTTGGTATTCAGATTTGTGTCCACAATATATAAATAATATTTTATTCAGAAGTCCACTGTAGACTAGTATAGCTCTCATTAGGGTCTGAAATTCGGCGAGGAAGGAGGATCTATGGGAGAAATTCAACCGTCTGACCCCTTGACCCAGCCAAAAACAGCGAGAGAAAAGCGAAATAAATAATAATAATAATAATAATACCACCACCGATAGTTTGCCACGGGGACTCACCGCACAAGATTAGCATAAAAATTGGCCCCAAAGCCGAATCGTTTTGCGAAAGCCACAAAGCCACTTAGCTGGAAGCCAAAGTTTAAGCTTGAGGTAATTAATTCACAATAGCTTGGCAGCAATCAAAGACAGAAGTTGTCGGCGGGTCAAGGGGGCCATCGGAAGGGTCCAAAAAAATGAGTCTCAAAAAAGTTGAAAATATCATCTCAAACAGAAATAGAAGCACCCGTAATTGCGGTCCCCCAATGTCGCCATTAAATGCCACTTAAGATCAGCCCAAGGGGGTAGAAGGAGGTACTCCCTGCACTTACTAAAAATGTTGCGTGCTCGTCATAAAATCGCGACAATGTCAGGCAAACATCTCCACCGACAAAAACCTAAAAAAAAACTAAAAAACAAAACAAAAGCAAAGCCAGCAAAAAACCCCTCAAGAGCCCCGACCCGAAGGTACACACAGAGCCATCTCTAATGGCCGGCAATTTTTCCCTCATCATCAGTTCTAGCCGGTGCGAAAACAACCTCCACAACATCCAAGTGTATATATATATATATATATAGTGTATAGTTGGCATCGGTGCAATGCCTCTGAACACGCAGCCTCCGCCGGAATCGAAGCATCCACGTAACCATCCGATACGGGTTTTGTGTGCTCTCGAGATTGTCAAGCACATTGGGCAAATAAAATTGCGTACCGAAAGCGTCATTATTGAACTCCACGAAATGCATTGAAAATGGGGAAACCGATTGGTTGTGTGTTGCTCAATAATGGAGGGGGGATAAATTATTCAAAGATCTTTAAGTCCAAAACAAAACGATTACCATCTCACTCATATAACCCATTATTGGGGAATTACTTTAATAAATTGGAACAAATCCATAAGATGATCACATTTACTACAAAATTGGGATAATTCTTATTATATGATTGATGATCACATTTAAACTATCAGTATTAAGCCCCATTTCTATATCAAAAAGTATTCTCTTCTTGAACAAGGCTAAAAACCTATTTCCAAAGTCAACACATCTCTTGGAAGGATGCCAATTGTTGGGGCCTATTACATCATCATGCAATTTGAAAATCTTCTGTATGCTTTCTTGGAAAACTTTACTTTGGCGCTTGGCAAATAAAATTTAATGGCCGGGGCGATAGTTTGTCGGTTAGGGAATTTCGTAATGCCATGGAAGCGGACACTCGACGGGACAGGCAGGTTTCGGTTGGTCTGCCCTTAGCCACCTCGGATGTTTAGAGATTTTTTCCAAACAATTAGTGTCAATCGCTTGGTAAACTGAAAATATGCAAATATCCATATATATACACTATACCCGCCCCTCCATTTGGTTTTCCACTCCTCCCCCTGCATTACGTTGAGGGATCTCCCCAAAAACATAAACATCTCTATACTGATGAAGCCCCAACAAGCACGTGGATCGTTGGAAATTCTGTCAGATTCCAGAGTTCGAAAGTGTCAATCTAGACATTATCTTCTCCGAGTCTCGTAAATACATATCAGGATTGGTATAACTGCTAATTAGATATATATCGTATGGTGATTGCAGTTTGCTTTCAGGTAATCGCAGATATTTCTCTAGTATTCTAGCTTCTCTTCGTCACTCGATCAAAAGTTGTAACTTGTCATTATAATATCTAGAGAAATATCTATATACATTATATAATACTCTGTTTATCTCAAGGGTATCTCGGAATATGGCTGGCCGAATGAAAACGCTCGACCAGCATCTTTTTTGGCGAATCAAAATCGAGAGCTGTAACATAATAAGCGATCGCTACGCCACACAGTTGAAAGTGCAGCGTTTGAGCTGATTGTATGGGTGAGTATCTGTGTGTGAGTGTACGAGGGGTCTGTTATCGCACAGCATTCATTAATTAAAGCGTAGACGAAAGCCGAGCGATCCAGCAAAATGGTGGTCAGTGGGCGGGGCCACCGAAGGGGAGATCAGGGAACTTAATTTCTATATAGAACACTTTTCCGAAGTCTATTTGAACTTAAGAAATATTATTTTTATCAATCGCAATTAAGCGTGTATTAATATATGCAAAATCATTTTAATTTTGTGTGATTGATGTGTAAATATAAATTAATTACAAGCTATTAATCAGATTTTATTAAAGTTATTATCTGGACTGTATGACAATTAATTTTAAGCTTGAAACTATCTATGAATTTTATAGGTAGGTAATTTTTCAAGATTTTCAGATAAAACTAAGCTTTGTTAAAGCGTTTAATTAAAATATATAACTATATAGGGATCAACTCACCTGTCCAGTGGTCACCTCCAGAAGGACAAACACCAGCAATATGATCTCCTTTTCATCGGAACCCAGGCCAGGTCCATTTTGGCCACAGGTTGCGATGTACAGTGAAACAATGTGCTCGGGAACCTGCATTATATCTATATATGCTCCTCCTTCTCCTCCTCCTGTGATGATCGTGATCTAAAGATCGCTGTGGATGGATCGTGGATCGAGGATCCTGTGATTTGATCTAATGGATTCTAATGGATCCTAGTTCTCTGTGAACTGAAGCCTCATGTCAGACTAGCTTTGAACGAACTGCATTCTCAGGGCTGCTCCGCCAGCGGCTGTGCCTGTAAAAGGGGAAAAGAGGGTAAGTTATTACACAATCCGCACTGAAAACTGAAAACTGCAAGCTGAATACTCGGACTTTGGGCTGCATATTAAGCAAGCACTAATTACAAGTGCGTTCAAGAAATGTCAAACAAAGCGAATCGGTTTTGTGGCACAGTCAAAGCGAAACCACTATAAAGATATATACTAAACACGACTTATATACTATAGTGCCGCGAGCTCGCACTAAAAAATCAAAAAGAAAGCCAAAGTCCGGCGATTCGCTCGAAACTTGGCAAAACTCTTGACACTACGACATTTTGCATATGCAATCCATCGTCTGTCCGTCCGTCTGTCCGTCTGTTTGTCCGTCATTTAACCCATGTAACGTTGCCAGTTTTTCCCCTCCTTACCTTGCCGCCCTGCCGCTTTTCAGCTGCATTTGTAATTGGCTCGGAATGGAACTTCTAACACCGCTGACGTCAAGGGGGTCAAATTGAAATTAAAGTATTAACCCTCGCCTGGCGATTTGAAATTTAATTTTGCCCAACAACAAACTCACTCAAACGGCGACGACGGGAACGAAAAGTGAACAAATATATGTACGAAGGACCGACGAGAAATTACGGCGCAATTTTATGAGCATTTTTAATGGGAAAAGCTTTGCTCTTAATGAAAACACAAGACCCGCAGAGTTCAGCAAAATGGCGATCATGGGTTAATCGGGGCGCGCAGGCGCAAGTCGCTCTTTATAGTACTGAAAATGACAGCTCTTTGTTGTAATTAAATTTTAAAATAATGCATATGTACGTGCAAAAAGGCCAGACTTTCGTAATTGAGTTACTTTAAGTGCTCGCCGTGTCGGATCTGATCAGATCGGAACGGAAGCTGGTAACAGTCCTGTTTCAATAAGAAGAACTTGAACTGGTCTCATTAAAAAACTAAGTATGCAATTTTGTTTAAACTTTAAATGAAGAGCACTCGAGTTATTTATAAAGTATATATTTCACGACTTTGAGTTGAAATGGATTAAAAGTTATGGCTTGTATATAGCTATATTCATAAAAATTAAAAGTTTTTGAATTATAAAGGTTAATAAAATACTGCAATTATTATTATAATTTTTAAAAATGTTCTGATATACCTTTAACAAAAAATTTTTTCAAATACTTTCCTCTTTTTCTTAATATATAGTTAACATTTATCGGACAGACAAAATGGACTTTAAGAAGTTTATACTACTACTAAAATAAACCCAATTATATTAATTCTTTAAAAGTAATTGTTAAAAGCATACATATATCGAAGACCAACTGTAGCAGTCTGCTCTGCTTTTATAGTCCACACTTGACTAATAACTTAAATTGCCGAGGGGATTTATCATCCCTCTTTTCACAGTTGCTCTGTATTTACTCAGTCCCTCCTGAAGATTGAAGATTGAAGATTGACCATGTGGTAATCAGCGATTGCGGTTATATCTCTGGTCTTGTGCAATTTATGACGTTTGTTTTTTACGGGTTTTTAACGTTTAACGCTTTTTGCATCTTGCCCTGCCCCTTGGGTCGTTTTCCCCGTTACCGGGAAATCATCATCAATATACGGTTTCCCACGTTCCCTGGCAACCCAAGTTAAGAACTACGTCTAAAAAGCCTAAACTGGTTCGTAACCTTTATGCTTTTGACCCTTTTTTTCGACCTGTGGGGTTAAGTAAACTGGAAAGCTGTAGTGTTGCAATGCCCAATGTTGGAATACAAACTTAAAGGCCTAAAAGAGCGCTCTATTTCCTGTTCCGGATGGAAACGAAAAAACCTAAAGCCCTTACAGCCCATTAAAGCCCCTCGATTTACCACTACCTCTCGAGGGAGGGACGGGGCATCATATCATACTATAAGTCACAAGCTTATGAGATGGTTTATGTGCTTTTAATTGATTGCAATGCAAGCTATAGAGAGCGATACTGTTATACGAAAGGGGCAGCCACGCATAGACAAGTTTTCCCTTTCGTTTGGACACTTGATGATGAGAGATGGACGCGGAAAAGGTACTCTCTTCATTAATGAATAACGGTGCTCGGGTCTGGGCCCAATTAAGGTAAAATAAAGAATGACCGAAAAGACAATGGGAAAGCGTTATGTTCGTCATTAAAAAGAAGAAACCCAAACTACAGACTCTAACTGGAAATCAAAATACAGGGGGACTTCCCCCAAGACAAACTAGCATTCGAGGAATGGAAAGTTTTGACCAATATTAATATATAATTATATATTTTTTGATTATGAAATCCATTTAATTTTAAATGAAGGTTAATTTGGCTAAGAAGATAAATATGTATAAAAATAAATATGTTTTTAACATGCGGAAAATTCCGCTTTAGACGTTCTCTTGCAAATGAAGATCGGTCTCCAACTGCGGCCGTTACGCTTTTGAAAGAGAATGAGCCGTAAAGCTGGTGATTAAATACGAATTAGTGACAGGCGCTGCAGGAGTGCAATAAAAACACACACACAATAACTCCAACAACAACAACTAATGCAATTAATGAATTGCTTTGCTACCTGATGATTGGTAAACCAGAAAGTGAGCAGATTTTTTTCGGACTCGCTTATTAAATTATGAATTGCGCAAGTTTCTTTTTTACTATTATTTTTTTTTAGTTTGTTTTATGCATTGTTTTCCGCTTGCAAATATCATTTGTTGCTGCTGCCAGAGTGTACCGTTATTTCTTGTTGTTGTTGGGGCAACAGGAAACTTATGATTGCGCAAAATTGCTAGCGAGAAATGCCAATTGCCAAAGTTATTCACAACAAAAAAGAGAGGTAACACAAAAAACAAGTGGAGAGAAAAGGAAAATGTTTCAGCCTCTTGCTGTAGCTCCGCTTTTATCTCCTTTCTTCTTTCAACTGAATCTCACGCAAGCAACAAGTGCAACTCTATTAATGTTGCTGTTGTTGTGATTCTTGTGTTGCCAAAGCAAATAAAGATCAAAGCCTTTCGAATTTTGAATACCCTTGCTCGTGAATCGACACTTATCTATTTGCCAGAATTTTCCGTAAGGCAGCATGAGTCTTCAGTATATCGCATATCTTATCTTCAAAACATTTAAATTAACTAAAAGTATTTTCCCAGAACTGGGACATTGAGCCAAAAGAAAATGTGAAAACAATTTTCTACCTTATTATAAATGTCTATTTTAAAAACTCTCTAATTTGCCCCTTAAAAATTTTATATCAAACCCATTTTTTAGATCGTCCAAAATGTGTCAACTAAATGAAACTCCTTCTTTTGGGGAGGGTATCATAAACAAGTCGGACTCTCCTTCTCTCTGCATCTTCGTTTTGGTCTCTGCTAACTGTAAATTTGTTTTCACTTTGTTTAGCGCCCCTTACTGTTGTTTTCTTGTTGTTGCTGTGGCTGTTCATTCATTTTGGTATGTTTAATAGATTTTTCGACTTACAGCAACAACAAAGTGGTTCTCAATCGGACACTGCGACAGGTTGTTGTTGGTAAATGATATCTACAGCTTCCTCTTCTGCTTCTTCTTCTTCGAGCTCGCCCTCGCTCTCGCGGCGAGTTAACTGTTTTTACTGTTTTTTTGTTTTATATACATACGTTTTTTCTCTCTCTCTCTCTCCTTCAACACGTTGTATACATTGCACTTGTTGGCTTTTCACAATTTTTCGGTTTTTATTGCACTTTCTTTTCGCCCGCCACACACACTTGCACACTCACACCTGTGTATGTATTTGTATCAACGCCCGCGTTGTGTTTTTTGGCCTTTTAAGCAGCCAACTCTTCTTGACCAAAGTGCTATATTAATTTAAAACCACAGTATTAAAACGACCGAATGAGAGGGTTACGGGGGCTGCAAACAAGTCTTCGCTTCTGCTTGTTCGCCTGTTGCTTCTACCACTTTGTCTTGTCTTTTTTCTAGTTCTGTTGTGTTGGTGTGCGTGTCGGATTTTTCGTCAGTTATTAACGCCGCCGCGCATCCGCTTCGATTCAGGTTGAAAAAACAATTGATCGCCACAACGAAACGCAGGTAACCACGAAGGTAAGGTGAGCGAGCTGCGCTTGCAGAGCGAGAGATACGGAGAGAGCGCGAACTGGCCAGAGAGCTCAGGTGGGCCAAACAAGATTCCAGCACGCACATACCAACAACAATAACAACAACAGCAGCAGCAACAAGGCCTGTGTTTGCCAATAGGCATCGCGATAGAGGGAGTGTTACCAGATAGGCGTATTTCAGGCTAGATCTAGAAAAATGGTTATTTATATTATTACTTCGCTGTTGTTATGGTCATATTATATAAATATTTATTAATTCGGAAATTGGGTTTTAGTTGTATGCAGATCGAATGATAGCTGCCCCTAAAGCGATCGGCAAAGCTGGATTACATTTTAAACTGTATAATAATATATTTTTTATATTTAGGTTAATTTAGCTAACTTTTGGTCAGAATTTAGCTTATACGGACGATCAACTGGCAGCACTGGTAGGGAGAGGGAGGAAGAGAGAGTTACACATACTCCACTCTCAAAGCTTGACGTAACGGAGAGAGCCTGATTCCTCTCCCAAATAGTTTCCCACGCTGAGCAAGACAGTTACGCTCAGTGAGCATGACTCGCTCTCCCACTCTCTATCTCTGACAGCAAAAGTTACCTGCGCCGCTCCACCAACACATACACACACACACACCTACACTTACACCTGTACCGTGTTTGTACACTGGCTCTGCTTCTTCCCATACGCTTGCTCAATTACCAAAGGCTCGCGGAGAATGGAGAACGAAGAACTGCCCACGTAGAGTCCCGCTGCTTACCTGTTTACCTTTCGTTTTGGCCAAAATCATCATTCTGTCATTGCCAAGCAGTGACTATTTTCCCCGTTAATTACACTGTTTAAATAACACTTTTCCGAACAGAGCGAGATACACACAGAGCAAATGCAACAGGCGACGAACTGGCTGAAACTCAGGTAACTCAGGTAAACGCGTTTTGGTCTAAACGAGACTAAGAGAGAGAGGGCAGAAAGAGAGAGCTCAGTGTGTTGGTGTGCGTTTGTGTGGATCGCTTATCCGTGCAATTGCGCCAGAGCTACACGCGTGTCACGTACCCAAACAATTTATCGATATCTAAGTAACTTCGGTTTAAAAGGTTAAATTTTTAAGGTATTAAACTACAGAAATATTTTGATGGTCAAAATAATTCATAGAAATATAATCAAATGAGGTTTTAAAATCACCCCAAAACTATGCTTTATATAATTTGTATACAGCAAGGGGTTAAGAATAATCGCTATCGATAAATAATGATTGAAAAACTTTAAATTATCCGCCAAATCAATATAAATCTGACTAGAAATATATAAAATTAATTTTGCCAGAGCTAGGGTACATTTAATAGATAGATTTTTGGAATATTGCACAATAGAAACGTATAAAATGGCATACTGATAAAGGCAGAGACCAAAATAAAAGTTATATTCATATCCTCACAATATGATCTCGTTCTTGAAGCTGCGACTAAGCTCCTTGTGCGGCAGTACAATGCTGTTTAGCAGGATCTTCTCGGCAGGCACCTGCACAAAGCAGCCTAAAAAATGCGGATTAATATCTTTTAATATACCTAAATAACGCCCAGATACTTACCCAATATGGTAATCGAGGGATTCAGCTTGCCCTCGTTGTTGAAGAGCGGCGGGTTTTCCATCTTGGCAAAGGGCTTATTGGGATCGGGGTCACTGGGTGTGCCCTCAACGCGTGCCCAGGCTCCTATGGTCGAGCCCCTGCCAACAATCGAGTGCAGGACCAGAGTATGATCCTGGATTTGAGCCTGCTCCAAGACAATCGATTCCCGAATGCGCACGCCCGGTCCAATGGTTACGCCCGGCCCAATGGCCACATTGGGACCCAACTGGAAGAGAATAATCAGGAATTATTATCACATGTTAAAGTCAAAAAGTAAATATAAATACCCACCACTGCGCTGTGATGCACAGTGGCACTGGGATGCACATAGACATCCGGAAGCACGGTGCATATCAAGCTGCCATCGCCTTCACCGTGCTTGGTTCCCACATTTGCCAGCCTCTCCGGATGGGTCTTCTTGTAAAGTCCCAAGTAATGGCGATTGGCATAGATGGCCGATCCGGCGGTCTTCAGTTGCGACCACCAATTGGGCACCGGCATGGCGAACAGCTTATCAGTGCCAGCCAGGGGCGTGAGTACCTCCTGCTCCCATTTGATGTGGCCCTGCTCCCGTCCATTGCCATTGCCATTTCCATTTCCATTGCCGTTGCTGAAACCCTGGCAACCGTACTCCTGTCCCCTTGAGTGGAAAATCTGCGCCAGCACGGTGAATATGTCCATGGAGCAGACATATACGCCGCAATTGATGAAGGTGGACACATAGGAGCTCGGCTTCTCCACGTAGTGAGACACGGCTCCGTTGTTCTTATCGAAAACCAGGCAGCCGTAATGCAGCGACTGTTGACGTGTGGCCTCCGTGGACATTATGGTCACCAGGGCACTCGACGGACGATTCTCGTGAAAGTCCCGTAGCTCCTGCAGCGGAAAATCAGCGCAAACATCTCCATTCAGAACAAAGAAAGCTCGAGGATTGCCTGCTCTGATTTGATCCCGGAAGTGGTACATGCCACCCGCTGTTCCCAGGGCCGTGAACTCTTGCAGGTACCTAAAACAAAAGGGGACACGTCAGAGGTACGCCCAATATCTGGGGAAATGAACCCACCTGATGTTGATGTTGCTGCTGCTATACAGTGCCTGCATGTCGCCCACGAAACCCTCCATCTGGGTCTGCGGATAGTAGCCAATGATGAGGACCTCGCGCAAGTCCCGCAGTTGGGCGCAGGCCTCGATGTGGTGGGCAATCAGCGGACGCCCGGCCAGCGGGAATAGAGGCTTGGGTGTGTCCAGGGAAAGTGGACGAAAACGGGTGCCCTTCTGAGGACCGCCGATCAGGATTACGGCCTTCAGCATGGTGTGCGTGTGCAGCGGACAGGTGACTAAAGGCAGATCAATCAATTCGTGGAAAAGTCGGCGAGTTCTGTCGGTATTATCTGTTTTCTGTTTACGTTGCCAACAAGAATATCTTTCAACAGCTGATTGCGCATAACAGCACCGAGCAAGCAGTGCAAGAACATTACTAACAGCACGGAACTGCTTGTCCTGGAAAGCAACCCCCCTCTCACTGTAACTGGAAGAGGCTGAAATGACATTCCAGCCCTCAACATTTTTTACAATTTCTATTTTAATCTATTTTATACAACAAAAACCATTTAATAAATGTCTTTAAATACACAATTAGAACAAACGCAAAGCACTGAATCTATATATATAGTGGTTTACAGCTGGGAATTACGATGGAAAGCAATACTTCTAACGGTTGCAGCAATACGTTGAACCCTCTTCTCCAAAAGAACTCTCCTCTTGCGGCCAATTAACGCACCATATCCTCTGGGTTGAACATGCCGCGGGCGCGGCGCAGAATCGAGTCCTTGCTGGCGTCGTACGGATGGTCCTTGGAGGGAATCTCCAGCACCGCGGGCACCGGAGATGTGTGTGCATCGATCACGTGACGGATGAGCTCGGCGCAGTTCTGGTTGATCAGGATGATGTCGATGTCGTCGCGCTTGAGGAAGCGCTTGAAGCAATCCTCCAGCTCGCTGACGGCCGTGTTCTTGTCCACCACCATAAAGTTGGGATGACGGTTCTTGTTTATCTCGCCCACGCCGCCCAGCAGGAAGCCCACGCAGGTGTCCTCATCGCCGATCACGCTGATCAGTTTTCCCTTGATTGCCGAGTGCAGAGCCATGTTTTCCTTGGGGTTTCTTTGATTTTTTTCACGAAGGAGCGAACAAAAAACTTGGCAAACTTTGGAAAATGTTCGGTCAGCTGGTGTCTATCACATGACCCCACAAGCAGTGTTACCAGAAAAAATATTAGGATTCTTGCATGCACGCGGGCTGGCCACACTTTATAGGCAACGTTGTGAAAGAAGTGGAGAACTTGGATAAGTCATGTTTACAGGCCACGGCTTGTGTCTATGGTTTTCTTATTGGAAAATGATGTACAGCTTTGCCTTTCCAGATTGTTTGAAAGAACGTAAGGAAAATTTGCACAAATAATAACAATGTCGTAAGGAATTCAATTCAAATAAAAACAAAATTATTAGTTGCAGAACATATATATTGGACATTTCTTAGTTCTTCTCATCTTTCATTCAGATAAGGGTCAAATTTTTGGTATTTTTCTCTATACCAAACGCAGTCTCTTTCAGTTTTGTCAGTGATGATTCGTCGATAAAGCTAAATTCTGAGACAAAATAAGCTAAAATGTACATATAGACGCAATTTTCTGTTTTCGGGAACATTATTATGTGTTAAAAGTTATGATTTTTAATTAATTTGCTTATGCTAAGTAATATTTATTATTATTGTATTAAAGTGCTGCGCAATTTTGTTCATATAAAGTAAACTTCATAAAAACCCTTTGCAGTTCGGCATTGAACCACACGAGGGACGCTTGCTGTTTTTAGCGTCCACAAAATGTAGATTTTTTGTTTATATTAATTTTAAGTGATATTATCTTTTTCAGAACTTAAACAATCAATATAATATATTGGGAAAATATTTAAATATATTAATAAAATAAACCGCTTCTCTTTTGAGCCCGCAATGCATGAAAAGAAAATGTGTTGTTTTTGTTATACTAAAAAACTCTAAAGACGTTAGAAGTTTGATGTCACGAATGGAAATATGCCAAAAATGTGAAAAGTATATTGAAAAATATGCATTGTTAAGGCTATAAACTAATAACAAATATCAGAGGCTTCTCAATTCCTCTTTTGCTAGAAATTAGCTAAACTGGCAGAACTGGTCCGGATAAAAAATTGTTAATTTTTGCCCAATAATTTTCGCCCAGAGGAGGCGTGTGATGGCAACGGCAATGGCAACGGGAGCAGCAGCTGGAGCTGGAGCAGGAGCATCGGTGGAGCAGCTGGTGGCCCAGACGCTGCAGGCGGCCACCAATCCGAGCCACGAGATCGTCCAGAAGGCGGAGGCGCAGCTGCGCGAGTGGGAGCAGCAGCCGGGCTTCTTTCCCACGATAGCCAGGCTCAGCATGCGACGTAGCGGCTGCTCCGGCGATGCTGACAACGCGCAGGACTCCGAGGTGAAGGTGCGGTGGATGGCAGCGGTCTATCTGAAGAACGGTGTGGAGCGCTACTGGCGGCCCGGCTCTCGCCAGGAGCTGCCCGCCGAGCAGAAACAGCAGATCCGAGAGGTGTTGTTGCGGCACTACGACGCCGAGGAGGTGCCCCAGGTGGCGCTCCAGATAGCTGTGCTTCTGGGGCGACTGGCGCGTACGGACTACCCACGATTCTGGCCGGATCTGCTGCCCACGCTGATGAAGCAGCTGCAGGCATGCAGCGCGGACGGAGAAGCGGCCCTGCAACAGCGCATACTCCTGGTGCTGCACTACGTCCTCAAGGCACTTGCCTCGCGTCGCCTGATGGCCGAACAGCGGTATTTCGAGGAACTGGGCTCGCAGATCTTTGGCTACCTCGCCTGGGAAATCTGGGCCCCGCTAACGACTCGCTTCTTCGAGCTGGTCCGCAAAGAGGAGGCCTTGGCCTTGAATGCTTTGCAGCGTGCCTATGTGGTAATGCGATCCCTGCGCAAGCTGGTGGTCTACGGCTGTAATAAGCCCTACAAGTCCACCGACCACATGAACTTCGTGGAGCAGCTGTTCCAGCGACTGCGCCAGTGCCTGGAACTGCGTTACGAGCTGAGGATGGGCTCCGTCTCGCCCGGAACGGCTGCAATACTCACAGAACTGGAGCGCTTTGTGCTCAAGATGATGAAGACCCTAAACGAGCTGAAGGACCGCCATTCGGTGTCCTTTGCGAGATTCGTACCCGTAGCCTTGGAGTTCAGTTTCCACTATGTGTTCCATGAGGGCACAGCCCTCATATTCGACGCCGGCGACCGCATCAACTTTGGCAACTTCGCCATTCAGGCGCTGAATATGCTGAAGGGAATCATGTTGAGCGGCAACGATAGCATCAGTGCCCCGCCCGAGGGAGCGACGGGTGCCTCCATCGAGGACGAGCTGCTGGCTGGCGCCGCTCAGAGTCATGCCAAGTTCTTTACGGACGAGAGGATCACGTACATTTGCGAAAAGATCGTGACGCACTACTTCCTGCTCACGCAGCAGGAGCTTGAAGAGTGGCAGCAGGATCCGGAGGGCTACGATCAGGACGACGGCGGTGGCGATGCCTGGAAATATGCCCTGAGGCCCAGCGTGGAGACCCTGTACTTCACCTGCTTCACCCAGCACTCTGCGGTGATGATCCAGGAGGTTCTCCGCTTCGTGAGGCGCGCCCAGCAGCTGCAACTCACCCCGGAATCTGATCTGAAGGCCATATTGCTGAAGGACGCCATCTACAATGCCGTGGGACAGGCGGCCTTCCATTTCTTCAATAAACTGGACTTTGGCGCCTGGCTGACCTCGCAACTGCTGGCGGAGTTGCGAGTGGAGGCTCCGAATTTCCGCATCCTGCGAAGACGTATCATCTGGCTCGTGGGCCATTGGGTGGGCGTTCAGCTACCCCGGGAGCTGCGTCCCCTGGCCTACGAGGCCTGTCTGCATCTTCTGAGGCCACAAGAGGATATGCCCACGAGACTGGCCGCCGCCAGAACACTGAATCTGCTAATTGACGACTTTGAATTCATGCCGGAGGCCTTTCACCCCTACTTCCCGCCCCTCTTCGAGGCTTTATTCCTGCTCCTCCACGAGGCTGGTGAATGCGACACCAAGATCGTGGTGCTGGGCACTATGACGCTGCTCGTAGAGAAGATGAGCGAGTACATCGAACCGCAGGCACTGCAGTTCATCGGCTATCTGCCACTGCTCTGGCGTGAGAGCGAGGAGTACGACCTGCTGCGATGTGCCATCATTGGCACCCTGGAGCAGCTGGTGCGTACGATCCGGGATGTCCCAGAGCCCATGAAGCCCTTCCTCTACAGCGTCATCCAGCTGAGCACAGACCTTCAGGTGAGCAGTGTTTGGCAATTTGTTTAGTATTTGTTTCGCAGTTTAATTCCCATTAAGATCTATAGTCCTACGAATCCATTCCGTGTAGGCCATAACATTTGTATAAACACCTGGGCCGCGGCACAAGTAATGACCGTAGCTCACAATACCAAACTGAACCGTACGCATGATGTAACCATTGAACAGCCTCTGTACCAGCGGTCCACCAGAGTCACCTTGGCATGTGTCGGCCTGGCTGTGACCCGCGCAGAACTGTCCCCAAGCCAAGGTTGAGCGCAGGCCACGATTACACTCCGCTGAGTCGAGCTTCGTAAGGGTGGCCGTCTGCAAAACAGTGGCAATTGTATTGATGCCGGTCTTGCCCCAACCGGTGGCCACAAAGGTGGGATTGTGAGCGACTCTCGAAGGATTCAGCAGGATGCAGACTGGCCGAATGTGTACTGTGAGAGAGGGATTATATAGGATACTTATTAAAGGAAGAACATTTCAATGTGCTATGCTCACCGTCATAACGTACAGCTCTGACCAGTTTGAGCAATGCAATGTCGTCGCTGCTACCCAGTTGAAAGTTGTAGTTGGCGTGTACCATGGCCCTTGATACATCGTACTCCTCGTACTGGGGAATACAACCATCTTTTGTGCAATCAATCAGAGTTCTGGTATTGTACTCGCCCAGGCGAACCTTTCTGTGTGAGATTTGTAGACTTTAGTCTAGTCTGTAGTCTTTTAATCTATACTCACAGATTATCTTCAACGCAGTGAGCTGCGGTCAGGATATATCCTAGAAAATAGCAATCATTAGCTGCAGATTCAAAGCTTTGATCGTTGATAGATACAAACTTTTGGTGATGAGCGTGCCTCCGCAATGAAAAGCCGAGTTATATATCAAATATGCCATCCATGGACTGGAACCAATAATTGCATTGCGTCCTCCATAAACCCTTGACTTTGGTGAGAGTGGAACTGCGTAGCCACAATTGTTTTCCAGAAACTGGCCCAGGGAGACCTCGGGCCATGTTAGCCAAGTGAGAAGGGCAATCCAAGCTGTTATGAGCTTCATTGGAAGTCGCTTTTATACTAATCAGTGTCTTCTCTGTAATTGGTTTTGATTTCAAGAAATCTATATGCGAAGCTTGGCTTATCTGTTTTGAGAAATCAAAGATTTATGACCCCATACACTCACACTGAGGGGCTTCTATGAAAACAGCAAGAAGTTTGCAGGTCGCAGAGTGGGATTTAGGCTTAATTACAGGTCGTGATACTTAATTCCTAACGCTAATGATCTCTCATCTTGCAGCAACACTCCCATGTCTACCTCATCGAGGACGGGATCATGCTCTGGCTGGCTGTAATCGGAAACTCGACTGCGCTGACCCCCGAGCTGCTTAAGCTGTGCGATCACCTGCTGCCCATCATTGAGATGTCGTCGGAGAATCTTCGCACTGTTCTGCAGTTGATTCACGCTTACATCCTGCTGGATGCCCAGGCCTACTTGAGTCGGTATGGCGAGGGCTTTGTGTCCTACTGCGTGCGCTCCTTCGAGGACATCCGGGTGGAGGGTATTATCGCCATGCTGAGAATCTTCGAGACGTGCCTGAAAACGGACGCAACGATGGGCCTGCGGCTGGTGCGTCCGGCCCTGCCGTTCGTCTTCCAGCAGGTGTACATCAAGCAGGATTACCCCATGACCATGGGCTGGTACCTGACCATCGTGGCGCGCACCCTGCTCATCGACCAGGCCGTGTTCATGTCCGTGGTGCAGGAGTTACCGCATGCGGACGCCCTGGCCCGCATCCTGGACGTGTGGATCGAGATGTTTCCCATGGTTCCGGACACGCACGCCGAGAAGCGAAAGCTCTTCTGTCTGGCCTTCGCCTCCATCTTTGGTAGCAACGAGTTGCTGCTCGCCCGCCTGCCCCACATCCTCCAGCTGGTGGACGAGACTCTGGGTGAGGTGATGGACAAGCAGTACGCCGCTGTTGAAGAGGGTGCCACCAAGACCACACCGAGGTACTACGACTCCCTGGTCATCCACGATGAGCACGAGCTGGACGAACTGCAGCAGCAGCTGGGCAGTGAAGACTTCCATGCCAAGGGCTATCCGGCAAAGACCTACCACGATGACCGGAACCGTCAGCTGGTGCTCAAGGATCCCGTCTACAAGATACCCCTAACGGAGTACCTCAAGTATCAGCTGCAGTCGCTGCAGGCGCAGCTGGGAGCCCAGCGGTACGAGCAGGTTATGTGCTCGGTGGTCCCCGAGGTGCTGGAACGGATCACCATGTACATAGAGCAGACGGTGCCAAAGGCGTGCGTGGTGTGCCCGGGCTCTGGCCCCGGCTCAGGATCGGGGACGACTGCGGACGAGACGCTAACCGAGCAGATCGAGTCCGGCTGATCCCGAACTGCTGTGCTTCAAAAGCTTTTTACGCTAAGTTATTAATGTATTTTGTATTGAAATTATATATTTTTAATTGTTAAACGCACTTCTTTGACGGCTAATCCACTGCCGGCCTCCGTTCCATTTTTCCCCTGAGAAGTGTGCGAATGGTTTCATCCTTCTGCTGCAGCTTTTGCCGCATCTTGTCCAGCTCCTCGGCGTTGCGGGAATGTAGACCCCGCAGCTGTGACTCCTTGTGCTGGACGAGGACCTCCAAGCGGCGTACCGCCTCGTAGGTGTCCCTTACCTCCGCCTGTCCGGCCTCAAGCTTTTGGGCCCACTGCAGGGCCATCCTCAGCCGAGCCTTCAGGCGATCCCTTCCGTGCTTTGCCTTCTCCGTGCTACGGACGAGTGAGGCCGCCCGTGCGGTAGTGGCCTCCAGTTGATCCTGGAGGACAGTTCGCTCTCTGGCATGCTCTTGCCGCAGCTGCTCCAGGAGAATCTTGCACTGCTGAACTGCCTCCGATTCAGCGGGGGCAGGGGGAGCGGAAACAGGAGCAACAACCGGAGCAGGAGCTACTGTGGTCGGAGGAGCACTCTTCAGGGCAGCCAGCTCTGATTTGGTGCGTGCATAGGCCGCCTGCAAGTGATCCATGTCCAGGAGTAGCGTCTGAATGCGTTGCTCGTAGCAATGCATCACCTCCACCAGCTTCTCCTTGGCCAAGTCCGTCTTCCGGGTTTGAGCCTCAGCCTTGGACCGGCACACGCCCAATTGGGCCTGCAGGCAAACACGCTCCTCCCGCCAGCCGCCTAGATCACGGCGTAGTTGTTCCTGCGCTTGAAGCTGGAGGGGATTAGTTGCGATTAAATGGGTATAAAAGAAGGTAGAATATGTGCGCTTCTCACAAGCTTGGTGTTCTCCTCTAGAGTTCGCTTTAACTCGCCGGTAAAGTGTTCAAATTCGGTACTAAATTGGGACAAAAGTGCATCCTTGTCTTTAAGAGACTCATCGTAGGCCTGTAGGAGGGGTCCCAGCGTGTGAGTAGGCAGAGGTGGGTAGGATGTGCTGGCTCCGGCGGAGCCTCCGGCAACAGGAGCCTCATCATTGTGACGCCTCTGATCCTGATAGCTTTCAATCTGTACGTTGAGCCGGAAGACAAGCGTCTTTAGCATATCCACGTCGCTGGCCAGCGAACGATTCTGGCCAAGAACTGTGTCTAGGCGGTGGCCAAGCTGCTGGCAGCGCGTGCAATTGGCCACCTGCTGCTCAGCCTCTGCCAGGCGGCGCTCCAATTGACCACTGTCCAGGCGCAGTTGCTCATTCTCCTTGGCGAACTGATCGTTGTATCGATGCAGCATGGAGAGTCGCTGGACAAGTTGCTCCAACTGCTGCTCCTTGGCCTGCAACTGGAAATGGGAAATTTGGAAATGGGTGTTGTCACTGGATAGTGGACTTGGACTCACCAGCGAATTGAAAGAGCGGTCCTTCCTACGATCCTTATTACCGATTCCAAGGGTTTCCTGACGCTGCTTTGCCTCCACTTCGACGCTGCGCGAACGACGGTTAAAGTTCCCGGAGAGCGTATGCAACACCTTCCGGTTCCGCTTCGGCGGCTCGGGATCCGGTTGATCCAGATCTGTGATCATTACATTCCGCGTGCTCATTTTGGTAAATAAACTCGCTTCAATCCTGACACTTTCTGCCTGGACTACTGATTGTAAACAAAAGCTGCTAGCCACACCCGCCCGAATCCCACCGTGTCCTGGCCCCGTTGCCATGGCTGCCAGGCGGGTGTTTGACCCTGTTTTCGACCAGGCTAACAGCCACCCCTAGTAGTGAGGGTAAACCCTCCCCCTTTGGAGGAACCAGTATCGATACCTGCGATGGTTAGCCATTACTCAGCCAAGTGGAGAGGTGGAAAGGGCACATCATATGTTATAATTGCATTTGTGACACAAAATATATATTTAGATAGCTTAAATATATGTAGTTCATCAACGAAGAGTGGTAGGATCAGCTTCTCCAGAGATAGGAATAAAAATAGAGTGTTACATTATCCCAGCGTCCGAATAACATTCCGAATCCAGCCTATATAATTAGGCACATATGTGTACACTCCAGGACTTTGACACAATTCATCACCGAAGCTAACTATGCCCAGCTGCAGGTAACGAATCACTCCCGTTACATTAATCTGGATCACCAGTGGTCCGCCAGAGTCGCCGGCGCAAGTGTCCGTTTGCTGGTGTCCAAGACAGGCCTGGTTGTTGGTGAGCTGGACGTTCAGCCTTTGGACGCAGTGAGAGTTTGGATAGTGATCCAGCATCGTGGTCTTGAGCACACTAGACGACACCCCCCGTTGGGTTTTACCCCAGCCAAAGGCCTGCCACTGCCTCCTGTTGGGCACAAGTGCCGGATTTAGGAGTAGACAGATGGGCTGAATGTGAACTGGGGAAAGGTGGTAGAAGATTGTTTTGAGATATTGTAAAAATTATATATTCTATTAGAGGGGAATTACGCTTAACTTACGGTTAAACTGGATATCTCTGGTTAGCTTGAGCAGAGCAATGTCGTTGACAAAGTCCCTGGCCACATAATTTCTATTTCTTAAAACAGCCTTAATTTGAAAGTCCTCATATTTGGGAAAGCAAGTATTTCCCAAGCAATCGGGATTTGTGTCGGTATTGTACTCGCCCACACGAACAGTGCTGAAACGCAGAATATACAATATTTAAATGTATTTCCTATATAAACAAAATGTCACTCACATGCCACTCTCGATGCAGTGGGCAGCCGTCAGGATGTATCCTGAATGTGTAAAAAAACACCAATTAGCACAAGTCCAAGCTTCGATGGCGATCTACGTACTTTCATGGATGATCGTCCCGCCACAGTGGAGTTCCTGATTTCGAATCAAATACGCCATGAAGGGGGCCGATCCAAATTTTGCAACTGTGCCGTGCATAATCCTCGATGTCGTACTGGCCGGATAGGAAACACCGCACATGGACTTTAGAAATTCCACTCCCCGCACTCCATGGAGCTGAAAGATCAGGCTGCAGGCTGCCACGACAATCGAGATTGAGTTCCTGAAGGTTGCCATGACGACGGAGGCCTCTTGCTAACTGAACCCATCTCAGCTACGATCACTCGGTATATTATGTTCCGAGTTCTCTTATCATCCGAAGAATGCAGTGATTTTATTTGATTTTCTTGGAACAGAGAGAGCGATCTGCCGATTCTTGACCTCGATTAAGCTTTCATCCCGAATCCGGAACGTGTGTTATCATTGTAAGCAAACAACAGATTTTTCTGAGAATTATAAAATATATAAATACTGAGAATTAATGATGGTTCATATCGGTTTTAAAAATTTCATAACTAAGCCAAACAATTTGCTAGTTTTTATTAGGGCAATAAATCTGCAAACTCAATTTATTACTTTAAAATTTTAAAGTTTTAATCAATTTTTGACAATTTTAACGATGTAACCCCTTATAAAATTTAGATTTTAGTTAGAAAGATTCGTATGTTGATGCCGATTAAGAATATATTTGATTAATAGGGTCGGAAATGACTCCTTCACATAATTATAGTATTCGGATTAAAATTATAATACCCTGAAAGGGAATGAAAATAGTTTTCGATTTCAGAAAAATCTAGCATACATGGCGTATACTTAACGTGAAAACACTTAAATTAAGTATACGCCATGTGTGTCTTTAAGGACAAAAGTTATAAATTTATAAAGATAACTAGACCCAGCAAAGAAACAAGCTTAGTATTAAAATATAAGATCAATATAAGATCAAGAATATATATGATTCATAGGGTCGGAAATGAATCCTTAACTGCTTTGCACAATCTTGACTAAAATTATAATACACTGCAAGAACAGAGCGTGTTACCCTTTCTTAAATAAATTTACATTTACAGATCAAATATATTGACATAATTATATATTTATAATAATATTCAAGTAAATACATGACGTAATGAATTTTCAGTTAATGCTCGAATTTTAATTCATTTTAAAATATATACACATTCAGGCATAATGTACATGAACAGTGGCTTGTTCATTATCCTCCTAGCTCAAGGTCTGCTCCTACCAGATTACCGGCCATGTCGTGAAATAATTGAAGCTTTGACTAAATCTTTGGTTGTTACCTTCCACCAGAGGACGCCTTGTTTGTGCTTGAACTCTCCCTTGCGGTTGCCTCATCCACAAATAATTATCTGATCGAGCTTGCTGTGGCATAGGCTGACCATCGCCATATTTTCGCACCACCTTGAGAATCCAGTCCGCGTGGCTCAGGACATCGGTGAAAACGCTGGCATAGGCACACTGCCTGTTTGTATAGCTGGCGATGCCGATTTGGACGAAACGCATTTGATTTCCGATTCGAACCATTGCCCCCAGCGGACCGCCGGAGTCGCCGTTGCACATATTGCTGTTCATGTTGCCGGCGCAAAACTGATTACTCGCTAGGGGACGACTCCTAATATATTCGGTGCAGATCTCAGGATCCTGGCGTGCAATATTCAGGGTCATCAGGTGATCGCTGTCGGTCTCATTATGGGTCCTGCCCCACCCAGTGGCGACGAGGGTAGTCAGGTTATCGATGAAGGTTCTCCACGAGGGATTCAAGACGATGCAAATGGGCCTTATGTTGTCTGGGAAGGGGAGGAATACAAATATATTCTATAAGCTTTAGTTTTCAAAATAGAAGATAACTCACCTTTGTAGACCACAGGTGTTATCATTCGTAGAATAGCAATATCGTTGGATTGCGTTGCCTTATCATAGAGCCGATGCCTAAAGCCAGCATCTATATAGTGCTCCTCTCGAATAGTGCAGTAAGGACCCGCCGCAGTGTTATGACACTTGTCATCCTGGCTTCTTTGGTACTCTCCCAGACGAGCAACCCTGGAAGAAGTCACAAGAAATATAAAAAATGTATATATTTCTATAACAAAAGGGAAACTTACAGTTGTGTGTTGGGTAGAAAACAATGCGCTGCCGTTAGTACTAGTCCTGAAAAGGTTTATTAATAATATATATTATTAATAGAAACATTTAGAAGGATCAATACATACGGTTAGTGATCAGAGTTCCGCCACAAACAAATCGATCGTCGGTCGAGTGAAGAAATACCATCCAGGGGCTAGATGTCAATCCAGCAATGTTTCCGCGGATCACTTTGGGACCAATAGAGGCAGCACGAATTCCGCATGCCGCGTCCAGGAGCTGCCCGGATCCTGGCTGAGGGCGAAGGAGAAGCAGGACCCACAGCCAGGCGAGCAAAATACTTCCGATTGCAGTGCTATTCATCTTGCAAATGTCTGATAGGCGGCTGAGAGTCTGGTATTAATAAACAGCTTATCAGTTCATCGATGGGTCAAAATGTTAATGTTCATTTTATTGTTCTCACAAAGAGCAGTCAGTCTCTTTTTCTTTGTGAACTCAATTCATTCAAATTCAGACAATTTAATGCTAACAAGAAAACTTTATGTTTTACTAAGAAGTATTCTTCTCGAATAAGAAAATGGATAATCCAACTCTCTAGGTCATTGTTGTTGTTACTGGAAACGATAGATAGTCTTATAATGGTATGGATCCAGCCTTTCAGGCTGGCGACTAATTTCCAAAGTCCTTAGGTAATTTCTGTCTAAATCGCTCTCGGTCTTGCCCCAACCAGTGGCGGTAAGAATTTCGGAACCGTCCACAAAGGTTCTCGAGTCTTACTTTACATATGGATCGGATGTTAGCTATAAATATGTATTTGGGTAATAGTTATCCTTTTCATATCACAAGCACGATCTTACCTTTGTAGGTGATGTAGCGGGCCAGTCGGAGAACGGCAAAGTCGTTGGTACTTGAGAGCAACTGTCAGGGTTCGATAAAAACATTTCATTGTATGTTTCAATAATGCAATAATAAATAAGCAGGTAAAGCTATCTTTTTAAACTTGTAGGGTATTATAATTTTAGTCAGAGGTTTGCAACGCAGTGAATGAGTCACCTCCGACCATATAAAGTACAAATATTCTTGATCAGCATCAACAGCCGAATCGATCTAGCCTTGTCCGTCTGTCCATTTCTACGCTAACAAGTCTCTCAGTTTTGAAGCTATCTGAATGAAACTTTGCAGTTTGTCTTCTATATACTCTCACTCGGGCAGGATCGGATGACTATATCATATAGCTGCCATAGGAACAATCGGAAAATTTGTACAAAAGAATTTTATAAAATTTTCAGTTCTCAACAGAATTTGATCAAATTTGAGATATAGCCATTCTTTAATTCTCTAACATTTTGTGTAAAACTTTTTGAGTATCGGACTACTATATCATATAGCTGCCATACAAACGATCATTGATATTGAGGAAATTGCAAAACTGTAAATGTAAAACTGTAAATATAATATGTATATTGTTTTTTAACATAGAAATATATATATTTATGTGTTATTGATTCCTAGTCATCGAAGTTTTATCTGCAAGGGTATATAAACTTTGGCGTATCGAATTTAGCATCGATTTTTGTTTTTATGCTAATATTAATATGATAATTGAAAACAGTTTTTTTTCTACCGGAGATAGCTAGAAAGATTCAGTTTTTGATGCTGATCATCTCCTCTACCAGAGAACGCCTTTATTGTGATTGAACTCTCCCTTGCGGTTGCCTCGATTAAGCTTGCTGTGGCGCAGGCTGACCATCGCCATGATTTCGCACCACCTTGAGAATCCAGTCCACGTGGCTCAGGACGTCCGTGAAAACGGCGGCAAAGGTACAATGCCGGTTCGTATAGCTGGCAATGCCGACTTGGACGAAACGCGTTTGATTTCCGATCGGAACCATTGCCCCCAGCGGACCGCCGCCGTCGCCGTTGCACATATTGTTTTTCATGTTGCCGGCGCAAAACTGATTACTCGCTAGGGGACGACTCGTAATATACTCGGTGCAGATCTCAGGACCCTGGCGGGGCATTCTCCTGGTCATCAGGTAATCGCTGTCGCCGCCCCATCCAGTGCCGACGAGGGAAGTAAGGTTATCGATATAGTTTCTCCATCTGGGATTCAAGACGATGCAAATGGGCTTTATGTTGTCTGGGCAGGGTAGGAATACAAATATATTCTATAAGCTTTAGTTCTCAAGATATAAGAAAACTCACTTTTGTAGACCACAGGGTTTATCATTCGTAGAATGGCAATATCGTTGGCTTGCGTTGCCGTATCATAGAGCGGATGCTTAAAGACAGCGTCTATATAGTGCTCCTCTCGGACAGTGCAGTAAGGACCCGCCGCAGTGTTATGACACTTGTCATCCTGGCTTCTTTGGTACTCTCCCAGACGAGCAACCCTGGAAGAAGTCACAAGAAATATAAAAAATGTATATATTTCTATAACAAAAGGGAAACTTACAGTTGTGTGTTGGGTAAAAAACAATGCGCTGCCGTTAGTACTAGTCCTGAAAAAGAGAATGAATTATATAGATTATTGGTAGAAACATTTACAAGGATCAATACGAACGGGGAGTGATCAGGGATCCGCCGCAAACGAACATATTGTCGGTCGAATGAAGAAATACCATCCAGGGACTAGAGGTCAATCCCGCAATGTTGCCGCGGATCACTTCGGAAGCAATTGGGGGAGCACGAATTCCGCATGCCGCGTCCAGGAGCTGCCCGGATCCTGGCTGAGGGCGAAGGAGAAGCAGGACCCACAACCAGGCGAGGAAAATACTTCCAATTGCAGTGGTATTCATCTTCCAAATGTCTGACAAACGACTGAGAGTCTGGTATTAATACCCACCTTATCAGTGCCTCGATGGGTCAAAATGTTAATGTTCATTTTATTGATTTCTCTTTTCTGGGAATTTCTGGGAATGAATTCATTAAAATTCAGACAATTTAATGCTAAATACTCGGTAGTTAATTTTAGCGATGATGCCATTTGAAATCCTGATGGAAGGTGCTCGAATTTCGCAGTCAGGATCAAAGAAATTGTGCGGATCCCGACTGAAGACGAAGGAGCACGAAAGGCAGGCAGGCGAGAAGCCTGTTTCCAGTGACAAAATATATTAATAAAATAGTGCCAAAAATACTGAAGGCCGCACTTCTGGGATCTAACCTAAGGTCAAGGTTTTAGTAGTAGGAATACATTATATTCTAGGTCTGATAAGCTAATAATCGTTCTAAAAAAATTGGAAAATTTATTAAATCTTTAATAACCTTAAGGCAGGAGGAGGAGGAGGAGGATATATACAAATACAATGGCAAATGTATAAAATCATTTTCTGTTGTACATTTGGACCATACGTTGGATCCACGGCGTATGGACAACAACGTCCGTGTACACCCCGACGCCGGAGCATTCCGAACTCCCGTAACTAACCACTCCTAACTGGACATATCGCGTCTGGTTGTTATGGGTCAAGCTCTGGCCGAGCGGTCCTCCGGAGTCGCCCTGACAGGTGTCGCCGTAGGGGCTGCCCGCACAAAATTGATCCTCCTGCAGGACCCTCGTGAAACGATCTTCGCAGCGCTCGGGTGCGTAGCGTTGTAAGGTTACCTCCTGGAGCGATCCACGGGTCCAGCTTCTTCCAGTTTCGCCCCAGCCTGTGGCGATGAAATGTTTGAGGTAAGGGAGATACGGCCTCTCCCAGGGATCCAAGATGATGCAAATTGATTTTATGTGCTCTGGAGAGGAGAAACAGTATTTAATTAACGATTTATTTGTTATGTCTGGGCATAAAATCCACCCTTGTACTCCACCGACTGCGACAAACGGAGCAGCGCAATGTCATTGGCTCCCGTTTTTAAGGAAAAATATCCGTGCGGTATATACATGTCAATGTCGTGCTCCTCCGATCTTGGAGAGCAACCGTGAACGGTGCAATCTCTCCTGGTCATATAATCATATTCGCCAAGGCGGGCCTTCCTGCTCAAATCAAACATATTAATACAAACAATATACAAACAATATATTAATAGTTAATTAGCTCACAATCCAGGCTGCAAGCAGTGGGCGGCAGTGAGGATGAAGCCTGTCGGGGAATATCAATTACAATAGGGTGGAAAATGGTACCATTTTGGAGGAATTAATTACGTGGATGAATGAGAGTGCCACCACAAACGAATCTGTTGAAAGTATGCAGATAGGCCATCCATGAATGGAAATTGATTTGTGCGTCTGTGCCGTTAAATATTCGAAATCCCATTGGATTGTCCCCAATGCCGCAATTTGGCTCCAAATATTCGGCAGAGATCGCGAGACAGAATACTCCAAAGACAAGAGCTACACCGGTAAAGCACGTCATCGCAACTACAGCTGTGTGAAGCAACTGAAGCCAATTTATTGAAATTATATTTCTTGATTCATTTGATCCGCTCCACAAATATTTCACAGACAACATGGCGAAAAAAAGAGATATCTCCGAGTAAACACTGATAAGACTATAATGCCATTAAGAGCCGTGATTTGTTGCTGGATATGCTCGAAATTCATCAGGAAGCCAAGGATCCGAAAACATTCTCATGGTTGAGTTGGTTACAGGATGATTATATAATTCGTTAGAAAAATATGAATACCTTAAATAAAATTATACTATGATTTGTGTGAAAAATATGATTTACGGAAAGAAGAACAGTAAAGTTGAGCCATTTCCTTGGAATTTATTTACATATATATAACATATTGAGAAGCAAATAAAATGATGATCCCATGGTCTTTATTATCTCGAATGCATTATAAGATTACTTTGAATTCAAAGAATATAGACAGAGGCAGGCATCTGTTATTACACACATTAACATATATATATGCATATATATAAGATTAGCATTATTATATCATTATTGGTTAAGGAGTATGTATATAAAAACAAATATACAAAAAATATATCTCGGGCTATCCGAAATCTCTCTCAATAAAATACTTATATGTTTTACATTTTGTATTTCCTTGTTCCAGAAACTCAAAATTAAAATATTATAAAACTTATAATAAATATGTCTTTTGTTATTAAAAAACCCTAACAAAAAGAGGCGTACTTAGCAATTTTTTGTAGGACTGTAGGTCGGGCTGACCCCAAGAACCCATCGATTCGAGACAGGCTGATAACTGATAATATATGGTATACATAGGAGAGTCGATTCTGGAATAACTTCAGTATTTACGCGCTGTTTCGATCGTAATGTTTCGCGTTTCAAGTGTTATAGCTTTGCTCGCCAGTCTGCTAGTAATTTTTCCGAGATCGGGTTGGGGATCAGGCGAGGTCCTTGAGCCCAACTGCGGAAAAAGGCGAAATGGGCATTTCCCACAAACATTAGGTCCTTGGACAGCACTGTTGCATGAGAACACACGCTTAGTCTGTATTGGAACCCTCATTCATAGAAGTGCGTATTAAATAATGTAGGTTTTTAAGGACTGATCACTAAATTACATATATGGCTTGTCTTTTAGGATTTATCTTGACAGCGGCGCACTGTATTAGGGAGGGTGAGAACCTGTGAGTAATTATTTTGTCAGCCGAAGTTGGATGTATAATAATGATTATTGCAGACAAGTTCGTCTTGGGGAATATGACCGTTTAAATAATGATGAGCGACCGGAGGATTATTTTGTGGATAAGGCCTTCAGACATCGTCGATACAACAAGGAGACCCTGGAGAATGACATTGGCCTGTTGCGGCTCGATAGGCCGGTGCAGTATAAAGGTAGAAACCTTTCGGAAGCTATTGGCGAGCCGCTTACCCTGACTGAGATCATTTTCCACAGATCACATTAAACCCATCTGCATAGTTGTGGACCCATCTCCAGATCACTTGTCGTGGATCGACAGCAGCATCCACGAGTTCACCGGAACCGCCTATGACAGGCCGGATCGAGAAAATTTCAAGGGCGGAAATTGGTACGCCATAAACATTACGCGCTTGCGCCAAAACGAATGCCAAGATGGCCGTACGGTTAAGGATAACCTTCAGTTTTGTGGATGGAACCAAAAGTCAAATAGCTCCTGTGATGGTCCCTCCGGTTCACCCTTGAGCCATGTCATGATGGACTCTATCTTTCAGTTCGGCATTGCCAGTCACAACGAGCTGGACTGCCTGAGCAAGCGCGTCTACACGAATGTGACGCACTTTTCCGAGTGGATCCTAAAATCGGTGTACTTCTATGGCGGTTCGGTGGATCAAAGACTACGCCAGCCTATTGTCTTTCCAACTGGTTCCACAATGAGGAACGAAAAACAACAACAACTCCAACGAGAAGATATATGAAAAACAAAAAATAAAATGCGAACACAAACTTTCAAAACTCTTTGAAATATATTATTTAATTTAATTTTAAATTATATTGCAACTTTAAATATTACCAAAATAAACCTACTCATATTTAACTGAATCATAGGAGGGGGGTGCGTTTCATAATATAAAAAAATCAGAAGAATTATGAGGATGAAAATGGCAGGGGTATATAATGTATCTATTACTCTACTATGCAGTAGGTCACAGATCAGTCTTAGGTTATGACTTCGGCTCAAAATACCAAATAAATTTATATAAAAGGAGAATAGGCTTTTATTCTTAGAATTCTAGAATATAATCACTGATAACAGCCATCCAAGTGCTTTTAAAATAAACAACTCTCCGCTATGGAGGTACCAGTATCTCAGGATGGCTTGGAGTGAAATGCGGTGTACCATTGCCGCAATCGTGGCAGTGTTTATTTTATTTATTTGCCCGCAACTCTCCGCTGAAGAAGAAGATGGATTCCAGCTTCTGGAAAGAGATTGCGGCTTAACTTTCAAAGATCGGATTGGGCCAAAGACTATCAACGGTTTCAATGCCAAGTTAGGAGCACATCCCTGGATGGCTTTCTTACACACGCCCACTCATTTCACCTGTGCAGGATCCCTAATCAATCACTGTATGTAGGAACTTAAGCAATTTTCCAATATTTATTTATCAATTAAATATTTATATATACATTCATTTCAGGGTTCGTCTTGACGGCAGCTCATTGTATTCATGACGACATTCAACTGTAAGTATGCAAATCAGGGAAAATGTGTATCTTACCTAAGATGATGATTATATAATATTTTAAAGAGCTAATGTAAATTGGTAGTTTACTAACTGAAAAGTATTATTACTATTTTGTAGAACGGTTAGACTGGGTGAGTACAACAGAGACCAAGCGGAAGACTGTCTGGAAAACTTGTGTATGGATCCCGCCGAGGAGTACGAAGTGAGCATGGCCTTCAGGCACAAATTTTATGATACTTATCAACACACCAACGATATTGGAATGCTGCGTCTTGATCGTCGGGTTACATACAAAGGTGAGTTCCCATTGAGAAGTTTAAATACAATTGTATCCCCATAATCATCTCCAACAGCCCACATCCAACCCATCTGTGTGTTTGTTGACTCAAAAATTAAGCCGCTGGTGGATAGGCTTACATGGTTCAATGCCACCGGCTGGGGCATAACCCATACAAATAAGACGGCTCGCGTTCTCCAGGAGCTCAGAATCAACCGGAGGCCATACGATAATTGTGAAAGGATGTTTGGCAAGCGGATGTCGTCCATGATAATTTGCTCCGGAAATGACGACAGCAATCTATGCAATGGCGACTCTGGCGGCCCTCAGGGCCGGGAAATGTCGTACGCCAATAGTCGGGTTTACGTTCAGCTGGGCATCGCCAGTTTCACCAACCGTGGCTGCAATAATGTCAGCATTCTCACCGACGTTCTGAGCCACGGTAATTGGATAAAGCGCGTTGTCCAAAGGTTCGGCATTCCAGAACCGGAAAGGACAGCAGAGAGGCAGCCCCTCGGAAGAAGACCCACTTTCTACCGTCCAATATAGTCAGATCTGGGCTATGGAAAGTTGTGTTTCTATATATGCATGTAGGTTGATAAACTTTTCAATTTAATTAAATAAATAACACTTCGATCAGTAATTTTTGTAGCTTTTCCGAAGGGATCCAAAGATGAAAAGTCCAACTTGAACAATGCATTTTTAAATTTTTCTTTTTTATTGTATTATAAATGTATATACTTTTCTGATATCTATACTTAGATATTTATATATTTGTACATAAACATGATACATATGTATGCTTGTTTTCCAGTGTATCTCTAACAATGGAAACGTTCTTTGGTTTGTGCATATGGTTTTTAGAACACAAATGGCTGAAAACCAAGCTAATGTAAAATCACTGTAATGTAAAAATGGTCGAATGTAAAATCAGCACTAAAACTGTGTTTAAAAAAAATGAATAAATATATTCCATCCAAAAATATATGATAATTCTTATTATATTTCTTGCCAATAAACTATACTCTGTTAGCATCTCAATATCAATCTTAATCATCAATAAAACATAGTTTTATGTTCATAAAACCAGTTAGCGCAAAAGAGTATCATTCACTTGTTTCAATAATAATAACAATATATAATTGTGGGGTTCTAAAGTGTGTCAGGGAAAGAAGAGATATATACATATATTCGTGACGGAGCTGAGAGTCATGTTATTTTACACGTGCTGATAATAAATAAATACTGTTTCAGTAAACAAACTCGCTCCCTTGACATTGCAACTCGTTTGCGGGGAGTACTCCTCACTTGCTAATCGATTTTCAACGGCCCCGAGAACCGCCTGATCCCATACCATATAGTATTAGTATTACCAGATGTGAGTTGACTCAACGCCACTGAGCGTATCAGCATAAAAAACAGATATATGATCAAGAACAAAGAGTGCTTAAATACGTTTTAGAGAGGTAGAAAGAAGGTATTCATTTTCTATATATTTACCTAACTAACATTTTAATGCCATAAATATTTATTGGTTGTTTTTTTTTAATATTTTCGATCTAAGATAAATAAAAATAAATATTCTAAGGGGGACCTATATCATTAATTTAGTATTAAATGTTAGATTGAAAACAAAGTAGACAGAAGAATATTTACATTGAATCGATACTATAAAAATGCTTAAATAAACAAAACCATAGTTAATTTCATATGCATTTGTTTCACTTTATTACAATAAAATATATTCTGGCATAATAACAAAAATTCACTGCACTTATTTAAATACTAATTTAGATGTGTCATTTCAGATACATCATTCTTTCGAGGCGATCCATTTGTCGGCATTTCTTAATTAATCCTCTTTGCGTGAAGAGAATGCGGCTTACGTTATTTTTGCAGTTAATTCGCGATATGTCGACGAACCGGCATTGCGTGCAAAACTGGTTTTTTTGGCGACGCAACACCGATCAAACTTGGCTGCAATGGACTAGACTTAGATCTAACTCTCTGGAGAGTATAGAACGAGGAGGAGGAGGAGGAGCACATAGCCATGCTGCATGGAATCCAAATCCAATGGAGATATCCATATTCCGATACTTGGAGGAGGAGGAGGAGGAGCACTTAGCTATGCTGCATGGCATGCCGGGGATGAATGTAATGGGAGCCGGAATCGTTGTCATCGCGGTAAATGGCGGTCATCAGGAGCAGCAGACTTCCGGCGATTAGCGCCCTGAGAGCGCCATTCAGGAATCCAAATCCAATGGAGATATCCATATTCCGATACTTGTTTATTTTCTTTTTTTTTTGTTATTATTATAAAAGCAATCTTTGCACGTCTGGCTGTGGAACAAGACTGAGCGCTCGCTGTGATAGCACCCGGAATTTATGGCAGTTCCCGACGACGTGTTTTCCCCAAGCAGGTGCTCGGATTGCGGGCTTGTCGCCAGATCGCCACAGTGGGGTAGTTTCCCAGTGTCTGGCCTGGTAAATGCCCCGCTGGCGTCATCCATGCACCACAGCACAGTTAACGATGCCACAAAAATATGGTTTCAATACTCGATGCTTGCCGAGATCGAGGTATATTGTTCTCGTGATCATTTGAGTAAAGATCAAGTCACTCACTGGGGTATTTTTATACCCAAGTATAATCATAATTTTAGTCAGAAGCTTGTTATTCAGTGAAGGAGTCATTTCCGACCCTATAAATCATATATATTAATGATCAGCATGAACAGCAGAACCGATCTAGCCATGTCTAAGGGAAAAATAAATTTTCCAAATTTTTTTCACAATTTTATAAGACGTTACATCGTTAAAATTGTCAAAAATATATCAAAAATTTTATTTTGTTAAATTTGAAGACTCAGTATGCTCAGTAGCCCAATAAAAACTAGCAAAGAAAAACTATCCGAATTGAAATTAATGCATTTTTGGCTTAGTTATGATATTTGAAAAACCCTAATTAAGCCAAAAAATTATAATATCGAAATATCTATTTAATATACAAAGAACACACATATTTTAAATGGAACACGTAGACCAAAAAGACAATGATTATTATTATTATTACATACTAAACATTTTATTATAAGTGTTTTATAAGATCTGTATTTATATAAAAGTAGTTACTTTTTTGTATGAGTATATAAAAATAAGATAAAAACATGCTAGTACCTTAATATTTATATCCATAAATGGCTGACTTTAAACTACTATTCCACTTAAAAATTACAATCCACATAAACCAAGTTTAACCAATTTCAGTGCCAACTCAAAATGGTATTTCGTCTACTATCATAAATAAAAAAAAAAGGAAACAATAAGTATATTGAGCTGTTTCTATGCAATATTTCGTATCCTATTTTACTGATTATATTTTTTTTAACGAACTGCCTGGTATATCCATTGTTGGGACACTCTTTTTTATATTATATATACATATATTTACTTCTGCTGCTCAAAACGAAGATCGTTGACTGACTCTCTGAGCCAGGCCGTAATGGAATTCAAACAATTCATTTTGGCATCGTCTACGTGAGGAGATTCCCAACATATTAATTCGAAGCTGCTGCGTATTTGTGTTAGATCATTGCTCTGGTATCGATGTCAGTTTAAACCTGATACAGACTGGACTCTAGAAAGCTAAGAGAAACACTTGAAGTCGGATTTTTGTTAAGAAAATATAGAAAAAACCTACCGGACATAGCGTCGAAACTTGGGACTGTGACAGAGTTGAGTGCAACAGCGCCATAGTTTTCTAGATACTTTTCCATATAGATGCGAGATGACATTTGGATTCAAGGCCCAGTGCAGGGGAAATTCCCGCTCGATGTTCTGCAAGTGCGGCATCCTTCGACGAAATCTCGTTTTGAACTGAACTGCCACCAGGAGGGTATCCTCAGGTAGTCCCTAAAACAGCTGCCTTCGTTTCCCGCCAAGGGATACCTCATGGCAGAAAACAAAGAGGGATCAGTTCTGGATACTCTTACCTACGATTCGCAATCAGGATCACAAAAAGGAAATAACTCATTGGAAAAGAAAGCATTGAGAAAAAAATATGTATACTACACAACCCTCTGTGGAATTACTTTCTATAAAACTATTAATTTATTTCCTCATTTGCAAAGTGAACCCGATGGTGAAATGACTTTTCTGCGGTTTCTGTTCCTGGCACTGTGCTTGATTGTGGTTTTGGAGTTAAAACTGGCGAGTCCCCATCTCTACCCTACTACTTCTTAGCATTTGGAACACAGATATAGATTTAGAATTACATTTTAGTATGTATTTCGTTAAGGATTTCATTAATATAGACATAAAGAAATACTTGATTGCTTTACTTAGGCTACATGAATAATTTACAAGTTTGTTTAGGATTATATATATCGACGTCAGATCGTCTGTGTCTCCACGCTAATGGCCTCCACCAATTGACTGATTCGCTGGGCCCTCGTCAATTTCCAGGAAACACATGACAGAGCAGTAATAAAGAAGCCAATCGCTGTGGAAAGTAACTTTAGCTTAAGAATTATATTTATATTTTACCCTTTCATCCTCACCTATCAAAAGAATAGCCTCAGAGGTTTCGTCCTGCCAGGCCTTAGAGACTACACAGAGTAGTATAAAGCCGCTGAGCAGGCAAAAGGATCCTACGACTACGGCAAGAGTTATAAGGATAATCACAGGATCATTCAAAGGTCCATAATCGAAGAGAGTCCGGCAGAGGGAGGGCTTTCGAGGCAGGTAGGTGCCACTAATGAGGTATAGTTGGTTTAATTAATATTAAATTGTTGGATTTACTCAGTTTTCTGTTAATTTGTACTATAAATTCGTGTTGTAGAGTACACGAAATATATAATTTTCACTTTTTTTAATTTTTAATTTGGCAACACTACGAACCAGGCTTGCGAGTAAGTGGGAAGAATGGGAACGGCTCTGCACTCCATGGCGCTTCTCGATATACTGAACTGGATACTCCAGACTCCAGTCCCTTTAGACTCCCGAGACTTTTCAGACTCCCCAAACTCCCGTCTCCCTTATTTTTATTTTTTTTTTGGGTGGCTGGCGGTCCTACTTCTCCACATTCTATATTTAGCAAGGAGACGGCTGCCAATCGCAGACGCGTGACTGGAAATGGAGGCTCTATCGGGGCACTATCTTCTATTTATAGCTGCTACGCCTAGGAAGTGGTTCGATCTAACGGAACTAAACAGAACAGATGCATCTCAGCTGGGCTTCCCACAGCCACAATGCATCTATTTTGGTCTTTATTTCCTGCGCCCGGGAATGGGGCATTCCTGTGCAGAGTTCAATGCACCCAGACAATAAAAGGAGTTGCGATTCTTAGGAAAATTTGAAGTCGGAATTGGAAACGGAATCAAAAGGAAACTCCGGGTACCTTGTAATGCAATAAATCAACTTCATTACTGACTTGGCTCGGCTTGGCTGGCGAACAAGTGCGAATCATTAACTCGATGTCTCGAAGTTCACGTTTCGCATGTGCCAAGGTAGCGTTGACAACCGACACGCGCACTCCCTCTAACGCTTCCCCTACTCCACAATTTCCACATATTTCCTCCAGAGTTTCCCCGCAGTTTCCTCGCAGATTTCCCCATCGCCGACGTAGTTATAGAAATATACTTGGCTGCTGCATTCAAGCGTGGCGTAAATTATGCAAAATAACGACGTCAAAGTTTCAATATAATGAAGCCAAACTGATGCCAGGATGCCGGGGAAGATGGGGGAGATGGATGGGAGAAATAATATATATAGTCTGAAATTTCATCCCTAATTCTAAGCCAAATGAGTATCTTAAAGGAACTCCAAATCAAAGACGAAGAAAACTCATACCAAGGAAATTTCCATTAAATAAAATTATATATTCCCCTGTATGTTGTATTTGCACAAGTCTATGTTTACTTCATGGCCTTAATTTTTCTGTAATTATTATTTGCACAATATACAATTTTTAAACATAAATTGCTTAACTCTCCAGAAGTTTCTCCAGTTACTTATTCTACAATTAGTGTAGATTTGATTATCTTTAATTCCTTTTATAAATATTTTATATGTGCAACCTAAATTAAGTAAAGTCTCTCTTATTTTCCTTAAAGTTTTTTTTTAAACTTATTCTAACTAACCTTTATTGAATCTTGAATTTTTATTAAATGGAAATGTCACCTTTTGCCAGTTTCTTTACCACCCTTAAATCTTTCAAAGACTTTTCTGACCTTCCCTTATCGTTTTACCGAACTGCCACTCAATCACTGCCCCCGAAACCCTTGAAGACATAAAAATCAAATCGAAGGCATCGCCATAAACAATTATGAACTTTGTTGCACATTGTTGTCCACACATGGCCACACGGTTTCGGGATGCCTGCTTCTGTTCCTGCTCCTGTTCCCGGTCCGGGTCCTGGTCCTGGTCCTGGTCCTTGTCGTCGCCCTGGTTACATTGTAAAACGTTTTATTGTCGCCGCCAGCTGGCGACGATTTGTTGGCAGCGGCTCACCTCCATCAACCGCCCTCCGTCACCCACCCAAAACCACCCCAACCGCCCACTGTAACCAACAGCCAGAGATGAAAATATGTCCTTTTTGGTCCTATTTTCCTAAACGAGGAAACGAGGGGAATATAGGGGATAATATTTACAATTTGGTAAATATATTACCTTTATTTAAATATTTATTTTACTAGAAAGGAAACTAACTTTGGGAAGACACTTTGCTAATTTAATTATTGTAACGAATTAGAAATCATAATCATAATGAATCATATTTATCGACATTTTTATATGACAATTTTTTCAACAAAATCAAATCTTTAAAAACTCATAGCTTAGCCAAAAAATAAGAAATTTTAAATCGGAAAGCGTTTTTGTGTTAGATTTTATTAGATTAATAAATCTACATACTCAATTTAAATTTTAAAACAATTGAAATTTTTGCCAATTTTAAAAATTTTTACTTGTTTTTTTTTTGTTTAAAATATTGAACAAATTTCGACAAAAAATTTTTGGTCCCAAAGATTATTAATCGATTCAGTTTTTGATGCTGATCAAGAATATATATGATTTATGGGGTCGGAAATGATTTCTTCGAACGTGACAAGCTTCTGACTGATATTATAATACCCTGCAAGGGTATAAGTTTATTTACCATTTTTCTTAATTTACAATATATTCAAGGAAAGAATTGTTATTCACAATCAGATTTTAAATAAAAATTAAATGTTTTTACAGCGAAATGGTTATAACAAACTAGGGATGGCGAAACCCCACCTTATATTTTTCCAGAGATGATTAATTTAGAAGACCCTAACAAAGTATATATACTTGAAAATTACTGGTGATTGTGAACATTTTAGTTAAGCTTAATACATTTTTTGTTTGCTTTTATTTCGGTCATCACTGAAACCCTCCGAACCCATTCCAGAAAATGTTAGAACCTAAGGTGCGAGCCGGCGGCACGACGACAACTGTTATGCTTATCGGATGCTTTCTGAATAAGAATGCGAACGCGGATGTGGATGAGGATGTGGATGCGGATGCGGATGGGAATGATGATGAGGATGCTGAGGACCGAGGACAGACGACGGACGACGGATTGTAGAGTGCAAAGTGCGGAGTAGCTGCGGCAAATTGCTGCTGATTGTCAGGTTCAGGCGTCGTTGCGTAAATAACTGAAGGCGGACCGAGGTGCCAACTGCCTTTGAGCCGGGGTCGAAAAGTTTTTGGCAAGCGCATTATATGGGGATGGCCAAACTTCGGACCGATTAACTTGTGAGTGGCCGGGGGTCCTGGCAGGTCCTGGGAGGTCCTGGGAGGTCCTGGGTGGGGAAATCTTATCGCCGCACAAGAACTCGTTTCGTTTTAGTGCCGCAATCAGCGCTGCTCACTTGCAATGGCCGTGGCAGGACAAATATTTTACTTTTACTCTTTCGCTTCCAGTTTTTTCTACTCCATCGTCCTTTTTACTTTTTTGTTTTTTTTTTTGTGTTCAGTCCTCATTTTGCCGGCTCCTTTTCTGACTTTGGCTTTCCTACAAAGTAGATCTCTCTAATGCGCTGCGAAAGTGTGCCAAAGACGCTGACAGCGAAATCAAACAGAAGGATATATATATATATATGTATGAGGAGCAGGCGGAGCGAAAGGACTAAGAGAAGGTCCGAGAAAAGGATGCACAAAGTTAAAATTAAATTAGCGTTTTTTCAAGCTTCACAGGGTAGATGGGATATGGCAGGTCCTTGGTTATTCCGGACCAAAGAATTAGGTCCAAGGGCACGAGGTTCGGAGATGGTAAGAGTACAGGGTATCTCTGAGTCGAATTCGCCTCTATTCTGGCATCTGGCTAACAAGGTATTCGCATCCTGGTGGCGCTGGTCTGTCACTGGCTGCTACTTAGCCAAATTAAAATTGCAGAGCACTCTTTTATACCCTAACAGAGGTTCTGGTTAAATAGGCTTTAAGTAGGGAGTAGCAGAGTAGTATTTCTCATAGATATATTTATAATGAAATATAGCATAAGAGTTGAAGGGAAATAGACAGAATTTTAGGGGTATATATCTCATTGGGGAATAACAAGATATCTTGACAGAATTTAAGGGAATATTTAATGAGAATCCTGCATATCAAAATATAAAACATTATCACTATTACCCTTTAAAAAATACTTCCCAAGAGCATTCCCTGTTCGATGGACAGGAAGCAACTAGTTTCCTTCTTCCGCCTCGTTTTTAGTGTCCTTTTAGCATTTCGCATTTATGCTTGTTTAAGCAAACGCCGTGTTATCGCCGGGGATCCGGATCCGGATTCGTGTCCGTGTCCGTGTCCGTGTCCGAGTCCGAGTCCAGTCGAAAGGATAATGCGCGTAATTGTTGTCCGTGCGCTGAAGGAGGAGGCATCGCCGCCGCTCTATTTGCATGGAACGCATTAAAAGTCGCTGCCTCAGCGCCGTGGCAATTCAATTTAAGCGAGTGGCATAAGCGCAATCTGGCAAACTAGGGATTATCGCTAATGCGGCACGTAACCAGGCGTATCCTGGCACATCCTACTGTGCACGCTGCATGTATGTGCGTCCACTTTGGATAACTCCATCAGCGCTCAATCGCTCAATTGTTCGACCAACTCGTGTGACTTTCGCTCTCTGCGGCATACACTCGACACTCGACACACATTCACATATCCGTTCATCCGCACATCCGCACTTCCGCACATCCGCATGGCGGTGAGGGCAAACAGCAAAGCCGCTTCGAGTGGAGTCAGTTCGGGTCGAGGGCCCATTAACCGGGATCGATGGATTGGCATATGGTCACGGTGGCTCCAAGTGTGCCTCAGCCAGGCTGAAGAGTCGTTGGAGCTGGGATCACATGAAGCTCTGTGTGTGTGTTTGCCAGAATGGCGATTTACCCAACACTTGGACGGGGTTTGCGTTGCATTCGGGTTATAATAGAAATAAGCAGGTTGTGATATTGTAGATACATTTTAGGTTTAGTTTTATACTTCTGTTTAGGAACTGTAGCTTAATCTTTACTTCTCCATTACCCATTTGAATATTTATATATAGCTTCACTCAGCTTAAACCCATTTTATGTTGAGTGCAGACTAGAGCTCTGGTTGCAGCTTAAGCTCTTCCATTATAAAACGTCCTTTTGTTTGCTCAAAAGTTAAAGCCAGGAACCAGAGTCGCTCCGCTTCACTACACTTTACCCGAGTTTGGCTGCGAAATTGGCATATAAGTGGCTGGAGCGACTAACAGGGAATATCAAAAATATTGCCATAAAATATGCCAAGACAAGCGCCGCAGCCACATCAGCATCTACATACCCATACCCATACCCATACCCATACCCATTTCCAACCAGAACCACAAGCAGTGCAGATGCGGATGCGGATGCAGAGATACGGGATGGATGGGATACGGGTAGGGGGACCACCCACCACTAACGTCTTGACAGCCAGCGATTGACATGAGGGGAGCCGAGGTTGAGACGGGGACAAGGTAATGAAAAATATTTCCATATTGCAAATAAAGTCAGCTTGCCAACGTGGCAACCCTAAAACCTATTTCTTAACCCCTGTCGACAGAAGGCAGGATAAGGATAAGGATGGTGGGGAAGGATGGTGGGAAAGGATGTGTGTGTGTATGCTGGGAGGAGGCAGCCTCCACCTGGCTTTTGTTTTGGCAGCCTGGCATATTTCAATTTGGAACTCGAGACCGGGCCTCCGAAGTTTATGCAAATTCATTTCAAGTTGCCCAAACCGACGCAACAGCAACAGCAACAGCATTATCAGGAGGACATCCGACCTGCGAACTACGACCTGCTGCTGGCTCCTTTCCCCCGTCGAGTTTCGAGGATGCTGATGATGCCGATGATGGAGATGTTGCACTTGTACGCTTACGTACTGTATATCCTTGTTGACCTGCTGCCTGGCACTTTGCCAGGACGTGGTTGTTGTCCGCAAGTGTCGGCATTTGTATTATTACAATTATTACGTTGATGTGCACAGCTTCAGCATCAGCTTCGCTTTTGTGTGTGTTTGGATGTGTGTTTGCCTGGCTGGCCTGTTTGCGGTCGTAGAGTCAGTTTCTGCACTCGAGGACTCACTCAGTGCCATGAAGCTCCGGCTATGTGGCGTATACGCAATTAACAGTATTGGTCAATATTATGCCAAGTTACGCGCAATTTCGCGGTCGCAGCCCTCATTAGCTTTGTGCAGGCTACAATGCCAGCAAATATGTGCATATTACCCCACACATAAACCTGCATAAGCCTGACTTACTCCTTTTTTTTTTAATTAAGTTTGGAGTTGGCAAAGTTTCGCCTTGGACGGAACAATGGCCGGCCACTTGAGACTTGTTTTCTTTGTTGGCAGCCACCACCAACCGACAGCAGTGCATAACTTGATTAAATCCCACTCTCCCACAGCCCATAAACCACGCTCGTTTAATTTCAATCCAAAGTCTAAGCAGCAACAAGAGCCAATTCAATAAAAATTAAAAAGGAAACCTCCGGAAGGCAGCGCAACGAAAGGGATGAAGCAATCACAGGAAAGCGGCAAATAAACTTGAAGAAAATTAAAAGTGGCAGCCAAGAGAGAAGCAGACGAAGCAAACTGAAGTTCCCATCCAACTTTGATGGGGGCAGGACTCGGCTGGATACTGGGTACAGGATACTGGGGATTCCAGGAGGAGGTAATGGAGGCCCGGAAACGTATCGACTTAATTGAACAAATCGCAGTAAACGAGCCGTAAATTTTTAATATGTTTCGGTTTGCGTAAATAAAAGCTGACGCAAACTTCCATGGTCCTTGGACTAAGAAAGGACCGCAATCGAAGGCAGGTTCTTCGTAATCGATTCTGGCTTTTTGGGGTAGGAGGCTGGTCAAATTAATAAATCAAATAAACGCAGAGCGAAGCAGTAGGTAAGCTCATTCAATTAGCAACCGACTCCAGTCCAGATCCACTTAATTACTTCTGACGTTGGCTGACTGATTAAAACACAGAGTTACCAGGACTCGGATCCGGATCCGGATGCGGCGACTCCTGGGCCGACTTTAAGCTTTGACATTTCGGCATTGGCATTGGCCCTGGGGGTCAGGAACAATATTTTCTTTGCCCAGTCTAGCGCAAGTCGATGTGTCTGGGCTGCTCCAGCTCCAGCTGCTTTATTTGCCTTCGCTTTTCCTCTGCTCCGTTTCCTTTTTTTTCTGCCTTTTTATGCAGGAACTCAAGTGTTAATCCAGACATCCGGCTGTTTGGACTTTGTTTTTGTTTCTAGCTGGCTCTCTTGTTTCTTCTCCTCCTTGGACAGAGAGGCTTTTCTCACAGTATCAGGACGTGATCTAGCATTGATCAAGGCGCAGTGATATATCAAAGCCAAAGCAACGCAGAGTCACACATGTGGCAAGGCGGAAAGCGGAAACGGAAACGGAACTGTAACCGAAGCGTGAAAAATGCTCGCTGTGACTGCGATTGCTACTACGACTGCGACTGCGGGTGGAATTGTCATTGTAATAGTAATTTATTGTTGGCAAAACTTTGCCAGCTACTCGCACATGTCGTCGCCAGCGAAAGGAGCATGGAGGAGCCTTCGGCCGAGATGGAGAAAAATGGCTGTGGGACAGCGTTTGACACTTGACATATGCGAGTCGTTTGACATACAAGCAAATTACATGGAACTATTTGTCTTCCCGGCTAAATCGCATAAGCTGCGAGTGGAATCTGAAATGCGGCCACATAGCTGAATCTGAGCAAAAAAAAAGGAAACACTAAGTATGTTACAAGCGGCGTATGAGCAATGTTTGATAAGGGTTTCATAGTGTCAAGGTTTTATATTTTAAATAAAGGTTTTATATTTCAAATATATCTTAATTATCTTTGGGATTGATAGGGAGTTGAACTATCAGAAATGATGTGATTCCAGTTGCAAGGGTTAAAAGTTATAAATGAAATGAACTGAAATTCCAAACTTCAAGAGTAAATTTTGACCTTATTAAAGATATTTCTTTCATTATCGACTATAGTTTTCAATAAGTATTTCCCCAACCTTTATATATATTAAATTTATCCCATAGATATATCCTGCCACTCTACATAACCAATTTATAATTAACCATCATCGTCAGCAACACGGGGCGTATGAGCGATGCGATGCATTGCTTTTTGGGCCCGGTCCAAGCAAAGTCATTCAAAATGTCCAGCATATTGGCCGGCGTAACTTTTCCCCCATTGTTTGGTCGTTGGGTTTGTTGTTGTTGTTGTTGTTGTTACACTGCATTTTGCATTAAGTAAAATGTTTTAATTAAAATGGGAAAACTTTTCCAATTAAGGGTGGACCGCATAAAAATTATCAATGCAAGAGCTGTTGAGCATGTTACCCTAAATGGGCTTATGGTGTGAATATTCAGTGCCTGTGACTGCGACAGTGACTGCGACTGCGACTGCGACTGGCTCCTGTCACCGTCAAGTGTTCCCGTCGGCGCGGCAAATGAAGGCAAATTAATTAGCTGCAAAAAGCGGCTAGAGTGTTGGCGAAAAACTTTCATAAACTCGGTAAGCTTGCTAATTGCGTCTGTGAGCGTGTTTAACTTTCGAAAACTGTAACTTAAACGAGGCTAATTAGTTGAGGAACCAGCGCAAGTCTCTTTAAACTTCTCTAGAGAATGAGAGAGCAAAGCCCGGTAGAGTTGCATCAATAAAAATAATAATAATAATAATAATCATCGTCAAGAAAAGCACAGTTTGCCGGTGAAATATGTGTGTTGCGGAATGCATTCATAGCTGGCCGGAAAAAGGTCCTTCCTGCTGCGCTTTTCACCATCGTCATCGTCATCGCCATCGCCATCGCTCACCTGGCCCAGAGATTAAGTTTATGTGGCGCCGTGTCGTTCATGTGATTAAGTCTCGGCCGCACTGCAAATTGCTGGAGGAAGCCGTGCGCTTTCATTGCAATTAAGCCGCAACTGCCACATAATGATAAAAGGAGAGGCCCCGACATATATATATAAATATATATATATATAAAGGACCCTACCCGGCTCGGTGTGTGTGCGCCGGACTGCATTTTTAAGCCGGCCCCAAACGAATCCACTCATTCACCAGTTATGGCCAAGACTGCAGCCGGCTTACGCTCCCGGCTTTATTTTCTTTACATTTTTCTCTCTCTTTTTTTTTTTTTGTTGCATGTGGCGCAAGGACACTCGGCGCCACCTAACTGGGTTACATTCCCTCCACTCGCTTCATAAAAATTAAAGCCTTAAATGTCCTGGACTTGGACTCAATTGTCAGTGTGCCGGCAACTTTTGATTGCTTGGCCATGTGTGTGCCAGCCAACTTTTAATAAGCTGTCAGGTTCTGGCCAAGAAATTGCGAATTCCCACGCACCTGGGCCTCACCTCTTGACACGGCCCCAAAAGGCAATAATTAGCACAGCTGCCTGCTGCCGGTCATTTGCGGATTTGTGAAGTGCAGAAGGATCCTGGTCAAGAGCAGAGTCATCCTGCAATGCAGTTATATTATATATATATATATATACATATATGTATATAGTATATGGATGTGCACTTATGTTGGGTGAAATCTGCGCTTGTGTTTCAAGATTTCGCTGGCCATTTATCAGGCAAGAATGCGCTGAAAGTTTCCCTCATTCTGTACGTATTATTTTCCTCTTGGCCGTTGGTGAATTCCTTTTATGTGTTTTTTTTTTGTTTTTGGGGTAAAACGCTAACGGGTTTTAACGGATTTGGCCCCGGCCCGGAAGCAAGGCATTGCACAATTTTAGAGAGAAAGAGAGATGCCTTTTCGGTTCGCCTTGGTGGCAGCGGCAGCGGCAACGTGCAGATTTATTGCATTCAACTTTCGTGTGACTTTCACAACAAACTTTTATGTCTTGAAACTTTTCAAGTTTACTTAAGCAACAAAAGTTTGTCCTCTCTCTCCCTTCTAGCCCCATTCAGATTTTTCTCATTCTCGTCGAATTTATTGCCAAAAATACAAGCGGCTGGCTGCAGACTAGAGCCAGAAATGAAGTGTTGGTAATATGCCATGAATTATGCGCATTAAATTTCGAGTATGTGTGTGTGTGTGATTCCCGCTAATGAGCGCGATGATGCGTGCCGAGGGGGGGCGAGCGGGATCCTCTCTGTCTGCATCCGCAGGAAACGGAAATGGGCTCCTGCCGCGCTCTCAATTGTCGCCATAAATCATTCAATTGGCAACCCAAAGAGAGGTATCGATTTCCGGCATCCAGCGCGTGCATAACTCGCCAAGCTCGCATTAGAATTATTAAAATTCCTGCTGTGGTTTCCCTTTTTCCACATGCCACATGCCACACACACCGCATACACACTATACCCTGCATAGGTATGGCTTTCACTTGGCTGACTGTGCCATTTGGCAAATTAAAAATATTGCCACAGGGAGCGGAAAGGGGAGCTCTCTCTATGGCTCTGGATAAAAAAAAGAGCAGAGAGATGGAGAAATAATAAAAACGTAACCAGAATGGAAGTGGCAGCCGCAACAGTGGCAACAAAAATGAGCAAACATAGCATATTTATGCCAAACAAAATCAATATCGAAAGTGGCACACGAAAAACTGAGGCACCCGGGTTTTTGAAGGGGGGAGAGACAGACATTTGAAATATTAGCCAGACCTAAATGTACTGACGGTGCTTTCAACTGGAGTTTGCAGCTTAAAGTTGAGTAAAAATTGAACACTTTATGAAGAGTATCAAGAGTTTTTTTTTATTAAATCTAGAGAAAAAGGGGAATTTCAATACATTTTGCTGCCCAAAGCAAAGCATTTTTTTTAACAAAAAAGCTTACAGAACTAGGTCAATCCTGTATTTATACAGCACTAAAGCTGTTCAATATTTGAAATATAAATTTGTTTCACAAATTTCCCAAGATTTTATTCAATCTAAAATGTGTAGAAATGGGATTAAACGTAAAATGTGTAGAAACTGAAACCAATTACTAAACAATTTCATTTTAATCTACATAGAGTGCAAAGGCTTATCAAATATATATTTCGCATTAATTATCTTTCTGTATTTGTAGATTTCATTATTTTTACATTGAAATTATATTTTCCGTTTTATTAAATGAACTCTAATCAGTAACCCAACAACCTAATCATGCGCTCTATCACTCTCCAGTTATCAGCATCAGTTTGCACTTGATAATTTCACGCTAAAACCAATTAAATTAAAATGCCGACAAGTTACAAATTATTTAGAATAAATTGACTTTGCCCTGTTTTGGCCCCATTGGCGATCAATCAGGCGACTCAATAGCAAAATGCCATTGCATTGAAGGCTGTCTGCCAAGTAACTGCAAAGCCATTTAAGTGCAGGAAATTGAATTTTGAAATGCTCACGTCGAGCTGAGGCTGAAGAGCTGAAACGGATGATACGAATCTGCGGCAACAACTTGTTGTGGGAGCCGGCAGCGTCTGTTCAGTGGCTCGGTCCCTTTCAATTAGGAACTGAAACTGTCATGGCAGCACCGCTCTCTCGACAATTTCCCGTTCGCCGGTGCTGAGCGGAAATTATGGCACGCCCATTTTAATCATTCGCCATTTCCGGTCCACAAATATACCGTCGAATGTGTCAAACGACGATGTCTGCAAAATCTCAGCTGGCAAAGTTTCCATGGACAATTTTGGGCTTCTTACTTGGCCAAAAGTGCAGGCCAGGATAGCGCTAATTGCACTTCTTCACCAGGTTAAGGTGGCTGAAAAGCAGGTTATAGCATATATACTATATATACTATAAATATGGGGGAAACTAGAGGGGGGAGCCGACAAATTCCGTGGGCCCAGAAACCACGCAAAATTTATGGTTTCAATTAAAAGTTTCACCATTTCCGTTCATTTGCGGCACAAACAAGCAGCCAGCGGCAAGTGGCAGGCTGCCTTTTTTGGGGATTCTGAAGGAGCAGCAGGAGCAGCAGGAGCAGCAGGAGCAGCAGGAGCAGGAGCATGAGCAGCAGGAGTCCAAACGCAATACGGTAATGAGCTTGGACAAAAGCAGGACCCAAAAAACTTGTTACTTTTGCAGCTCAGCGGCGCTTAGGAAATGGCCAAAGTTTCGACCATCCGGTTGGCAATAAAAATGTGAATTATGAGAAATCTCTAGCTGCAATTTACTGAATACATGGAGAGAAAAATATAATGAATAGAAAACCAGATATAAGACTAATTTTGAGAAGCCTTGCAGTTTTGTGTATTTAATCATCTTCTCGAATGTGAAGTTAATCATAACTTAGCAAAAAATGCATTAATTTCAATTCGGATATCTGATTTGTAATAGTTTTTCTACGGTTAACAAAGGTGCATATTGGGTTTTACAACTTTAAAAATTTAATTTTTTTTTCCAAATTTTTGATAATTTTAATGATAAAATTTTGAAAAAAATTTAGTAAAAATTGTTTTCTCCCAGACATGGCTAGATCGATTCAGCTTTCGATGCTGATCAACAATATATATGATTTATAGGGTCGGAAACGAGTCCTTCACATGATTGCAAGCTTTTGACTGAAATTATAATACATTGCAAAGGAATAATAATGTAGCAAAGGTTCGCAGAAAAGTCAAGGTAATAAATCAATATTCTAAATAATTTATAATTAAATTAGGCTGAGTATGCAGATAATAATTATGCAGATTAATAATTAACTTAATAATTAATATGAAGTAATGGGATCCGTGGCAATAAGGGAATCTATATACTAAATAAAATGATCATGATTAAGACTTATCCGCAGTAGAAGATACATATTTGGTTATCCGTTTTCGTCATTGATTAGTTCATTCCTGTTAATTAGGCTCGTCATTGTATCATCGAAGTGAGCTTCTTCCTGTTTATCCATTGCATTGGCCACGTGTTGTTTTGAGGTCGGAGTGTAATCACTAATCACAAACACTATCACTTTCGATGTAAACAGCGCGGGAGCCGCGGACAGATTGAGGCCAGCGAGCCGGTAGCGCCCCTATTTATAGTCCCCGAGTCAAGAGAACAGAGAAAGTGAGCGCGAGAGTTAAAGAGCTGCCTCTAGAGAAAGGCTGAGAGAGATAGAGACTAAGCGATACCTATAGAGGTACACATATGCACAGAGAAAGAGGGAGAGAGAGAGAGAGGGAGAGGCAGAGTGGTACGCTTCTAACACTCACAGTTTGGCTTTCTCTTCTACATTTAACGATCGTTACTATGACTATATGATATGATATGATATGATATGATATGATATGATATGATATGATATGATATGATAATATGATATGATGACTATATGTTAGTAAAATTTAAACATTGATAACATTAAAAACTATATTAATTAATAAGACGTATTTAACAACACTCTTTAATACTATAAACTTAATGCATTATTTGATTTTAACAAGATTTCCTATCAAATGGGAACTTCAGGGTTTTAAATGTACAAAAATATATTCTTTCTAGAATTAAGTAAAGTAAATCTATATTTTCTGCCTGCATCTCTCAGTCAATTGACTAATCGAACATTGGGTACTTTATGCATGAAAATGCGCGGATGTGTGAGCACTGTTTGTCATATCGTCACTAATTGAAGTGCAAATATTGATAAGTGCCGAGTGGAGCAGCCAGCAAGTGCAAACGCGCTTCGCTAATTTGCACAATTCTCTCGTTTCGCCGCATAATGCGCCGCAAAGTATGCCACGCCAAGTCAATGCCACGCCCACATCCCCGCCCTACCAAACATCCGGGCTGCAACGAGGCAAAGCTGCCGAGCTGGCAAATTTGCAATGGTTCTGGGCTATAGGACAAACTAAATGCCGGCACAGGCACAGACTCAGCAGAATTTCAAATTTATTCAAATATCAACTCGTTCGACGGGGAAACCGAGGCAATGAGCAACGGCTGCCGAATGAATGATTCAATTAGGCATCAAATATTTACAGCAGACGTTTAAATATTGCGACAGACACTCACTCAGTCAGTCAGTTGGACAGGCAGCCTGATCTCTAGTTTGTCTGAGCCGGGATTTCCTTGAGAAGTTTTCTAATTGGCCGCTAAGTGCGTTCGTTCGGTGGTCCTTCTAGTCCTTCTAGTCCTCCCGTTTCCCTTGATCCCCTTGAGCTCTGTCTTTCCAGGACTCGGGCTCAGAAAAGTGGAGCAAAGCCAAGGGAAGAAAGACATCTGCAGCTTTTGAGGAGGGCCAATCCAAGGAGTTCAATATGTACGCTGCATAAATAAGTAAATAACTTTGGCATTGTTTCCCCTGCCTCCGGTTCCTTCGATTTTACCCGATTTTCCGGCCCAGTTTTGTGTGTCTCGCTTTGAGTTTTCTTTTTTAGATTTATGAGTTTCTCTGCGATACAAAATAGTTGAATAGTAGAATTCCCTCCAACCGGCTGAGTGTGTGTGTGTGTGTAGTGTGTGTGCGCGCTTGTTCAATTCAAATAGTTTGATTACAAAAGTTTTTCCATTGAACATTCCCATGGCATGGCAGGTGGAAATGCTATTCGTTTTGCATAGCGGACTGCTCTTTCAGCCTTTTCTCTCTGGCTTTTCGTTGTGGAAAAATATTAATTTAAATGGGCGAGCCGATGGGGAAAAACAGCACTTTCCTATTTCATCGCATTTTGTGTAATTTAATTGGATTTGATTTGCGCAAAAGCCAGGCAGTGCAGGCAGAGCAGGCAGCCAGCCACGCCAAGTTGTCGCTCAAAAACTTGAGCGAGCACTCCAAATATTTTCATAATTTTTATCACGATTGTAATTCTCGCCGAAAAGTTTTTGCATTCGCAAAAAGTTGCGCTGGGCCAACTTTCGTGCCCAAGGAAACTTTCTCGGCTGCTGACAATGAGCTCACAACAGATTTCTGAGTTAATTTCCAGCATCATTTTGGCTCTTCATCCGCTGCTCCCCGTTCGTGGTGCATATTCAGTATTGTGTGCAACTTTGTTGGCAATAACAATAACAATTGTTGAGAACACGCTGCACGCACTGTTAATAAGCCAAGTTGTGTGGCCAACTAATTGGCGCTTAATGCGGATACTTACGCCAGAACTTGGCTTTAAGCTGCCGCGCCTTATCAATGTCGGTCCAAATGGATCTCGCTGACAGGCAGGCAGAACAAGGCCATTAATCAAGCGGCCTCAAGGTGCTCGAGGTCCTTCGTCCTTTCTGGCTTTCTGCTTTTTACCACTCGCTCCCAAATTCCCCAACACACACATGTCACATGCAGCGGGGGTATGGGTCCGCTTCGATACCGCCCACACTTTTGGATACCACATGGAGAGCGACAGTTTTTCCTATTCGCTTTCCATTTCCCCAAACCGGCAGGAAAAATGCAGGGACAAAAAAGCAAAACCCGCACCGCCCCCAAGTGCTGACAGCGATAAATTCTAATGCCGGGTCAGCACTGCCAGACACGCCCCCCAATCCTGCCAGGACGTGGGTGGGTGTGAGCGTGGGCGTAGTTGACCAAAGCATGAAAAATGCTTTCGCTTCCTTTTGGCTCTTGGTGCCCGCTCCTTCCTGCTCCTTGTTTTGCCTCGGACAAAAATGAATGAAGAAAGGAAGTTAACTGGCATTTGGTTTTTGTTTGCCAAGGAAATATTTTTAGCACGTGTTTGGTCAATTCCTATATACCCCTACAAACACACATATGTATATGTAGTGTCTTGGCTCAACTTATACCAGTCCCGGCGCACATTTGTCACTTTAAATGCAATTTGACTTGTGCCCAATGCGCATAAGTTTTCCCAGGCTTTTTTCCCAGACACTGCCGCCACCATACCAACCCATATCTACATTTTCGGTAGCCTTTTCCGAAGGCATTCTCCCGGCAATTTGTCGTGTCTTGTTTGGCCCAGGACATGACCAACTTGGGCTAAGTGGTGGTAGTAGTAGTAGTAGTAGTGAAGCAAAATAGGTAGCCGGCACTGGGGAGCGCTTAGGGAAGAGCTCAGCAGAATCAATTTTAAAGTGCTTCAGCCCCCCCTGCGGATGCCTGGTCTTGATATTTATTGTCTGGCAAAAAGGAATTGCAGCAATTGTCTGCGAAGGGAGTCCAGAGGGGGTATGCATCGAACACTTTTCAATCTGCATACGAAATCAGCGGTGACTGTCACGGTAGCGAAGCCAATTATTCCAATAGGATATGCTAGAAAATGGCCTTCAATTCAATGGGTTTGCAGATAATTCTACATGCCACCTTTTCACTATTGTGGAAAATTAAACACGTAGCATTTTTAGGCACAAAACAAACCTAATTTTGACTATGTTTGAAGAATGCATAGAGACTTTATATCTCTGAAGGGTATATATTTATATTTATTAAAAATAAATCTACTCTCAGCTCCTCTTTCAAGGGTTATCTATGGTCCCTTATCAGACCCATTGTCACCCCGTAAGCAATTACCATTTAATGATGAGCAATTCAACTGAACTGTTAAGCTGCCGATTGCCAAAAAAAAAAAAAGTAACCACGGAATATTTGAATATGCACTGAAGTGAGTGGCAATTACCCCGCCGCATGGAGCTTATGGCTTCATTAGGTCGAGTTGTTGCTTTTGCCTGCTGCTGTTGCTTTGGCGTTCAATGAGCCGGAAATGTCTTCATTATGACTGCATATGACCCCAGTCGGGGGAAGCGGAAACGGAAGCGCCAAACTTCATTTGTTGTCTGTAGCTGTGGCCCTGACTGGTGTTGTTATTGTTGCTGTTGCTGTTTACCAGAAGTGCGTACGAGCGTGGCACAATCTCAGCCTGGCAGGCAGGCAGCCACGGGGGCGTATGAGTGATGGCAGCAGTCATGCAAACTGACAGTTTATTTACCCAACCGCCATCATTACCAGAGCGCAGCCAGTCAATGTTCAGCCAGGGAGTCATGTGTGTGTGTTTGGGTGTGTGCCGGGGGCCAGAAATTATCACACGATATGAAAAATTGACTGCGATTTATGCAATTATGTTAACAAAATATTTACTTGCCCACAATTGATGGGCAGCAGTCAAGCCAAGCAGGATAACCATTAGAAAGACATTAGCTGGCAGTCCTTCTGAAGGATATATAAATATCTGTTGTATATATATTGTGTACAAGTTTTATGAGCTGCACGCGACTCAGAAAACGGAACTCGGCTTATGTATTTTGTGGCCAGCAGCTAGTTGGCCATAATCAGTGGTGGCAAGCAAGCAATTACTCAAATTTTATAGATGTATATAAATAACATAAAGAAATAAAGAGTATCTCTCTTGTATTATAAATAATTTCTTATAAAAGGTTTTAAAAAGTCCTACGGAAAGGGTATTCATTTTAAAAACTAGTTTAAGAAAGACATAATTATATTTAAATTCCAAAAAACAACACGATTCTCATGCCAAAACCTTTGAGTTATTATTTCCAGCTTAAAAAGAACGATATATCCCTTCAGCTTAAAGGACAAATGGCCACCACTGGCCAACATAATGAACACCCTTTTATCCGGATCAGCTTCGACAGGCCAGTGAAACTTTGTCGTGTTTATGAGTTCGAGCTGGAGAGCTCCATTTTCGGTTTCAGTTTCCGTCCCAATCCCCTTTGGCCCTGGGCATCGATGCCACTTCACATCGACTTGTCAGGAGCAGCCGCCGCTGGCAAGTTTTTGATGTGTCAGCTCAGCTCAGCGGAGAGGGGCTGACAATCTAATAAACGAGCGGACAACAAAAAAAAAAATAAAGAATAACAAACTTTCACTGACCGACCTTTGTGGGCTGGACTATGAACTCTGATGAAAAATCTACCCATGCTCTCGTACCTTTGAAGGACTTCCATTCGGACGCCCCCGTCGACGACTCACACACGCAAATTGAAATGAATAATAGAACGTCGTGAGCCGAGAAAAACAACCCAAATGAGACCCATTGTTGGGCTGGCTTTGTTGTGCGAGAGATGGTGTGTGTCCCCGGGGTGTGCGTGGTTCAGTGCAAACAAACAAAGTGAGAAAAAGTTGACACATTCACTTACCAGATTAAAATGGAGCCAAGGCCACACGGAGAAAAAGTGTACATTGGGTTAGCTGAAAAATTGGAAAGTTTTTTATATTTAGATAGTTTTATAAAAAGAAAAAATAAGTCTTAACTGAAACGAAATCTTTTCTGATAGTTTCAAAGAGTATGCAATGAATTATTTTACATTAGAAACCCCCGCTTTATATTTTAAAGGTATCATTGATTCTTAAAATGATATAATTTTTAAAATTAAAACATGTAAGCTTTTTATCAACAAGCTCTTTTCTTTCTCTGTAGAAAAACCACTAAAATATTGGGCCAAAATCGAAAAAGTCTCAATACACACCTGTGTCAAAAATTACTCCCCTCTCAAAGGAGAATACTTGAGACTTGGTTAATAATGAATGTGCTATTTTTTTTCCCTCTGCAGAACATACTACTACTTAGAATGTTTTTTATTTATTTTCTCTTTATTTTATCGAAAGGTCCCAATACACACCTGTGTCAAAGCCAGGGCTTTTATCAAATGGGCCATCAAAAAAGACGGATAGACCTCCGATGCCTTTGATTTATGGCCGCAAAACTACAAACATAGTTTGCCACTCCAAAGATCCGTTACATCAGTGTCAGTTAATTGCCATTTATTTAGCCATCAATTGTCACTGGCTGCGACCCACTGGCCCACAACTCCCCCACCAACCAAGGCTTAGACAAGAAGGCCAAGACGACAGACAGACAGACAGACGGCCAAGTTAAGCAGATTCGGCTGGCAAATTGCTCAGCGAACTGTATTAAACAGGGTCATATGCGCAATTATAAAGAATAACAGCAAGCCGGCGGAGACTCCAATATATACAAGAACGCCTCAAAGGCAGCCAAGTTTTTCATGAATTTCCCAGAAAAACAACAACAAACAAGAAGAGCGACGGAAATCGTCGGCAGTGGCGGCCCAAATTCCCGCATTCGTCATGGCTGGCTGCTGCGTCTCTGGAAGCCCAAGCTCAGTCGTCTGGAAAGCTGAGTTTTCCGAGTGCCGGGCATATCTCACCCTGACACCCCCAAAAAAACCCCCGCTCTTTTAGAGAGAGCTTTAAAAACTGCGGCCACTTCATTTAAATCGCGTGAGCTGATGCGTTTGATGATTTGTTTTCGAGATTTGTTAACAAATTGATGGCCAAGGGCCCAGGGCGAAGGCAAACGCTCTGAGACTGGGGGAGGAAGAAGTCATAATTCTTGCGCCCCAATGGACTTATCCATCCACTTCAAAGGCAGGCAGAGACGGGTTGGTGGTTGGGAAAACATATCTAATTGCAAATTAGTTGCCAGCCAGAGTCAGGGCCTGGTCACGTGTCGTGGTCGTCTGTGTTGGCACAAGGAAGCAAATGTTGGCATTGCCAATCGAAGATGAGCCGCACTAATCCCGTAATTACAAATCTACAGCTCAGTGCCCTTCGCCCAGAAACCAGGGAAAAAATTGTAGAAAAATCAATACTCTGTCCCTCATAATTTTCATAAAGTTGCCATTCTCCCTCTCATTGATTCCCTTCGATTCGATTCGTCTGTGAACTCTTACATGGTATTTCCTGGCGATAAGAAAAAATGCGCACAAGGGGCATTGAAATTTATGCCCTGAATTTATGCCCCTTCGCATTATATTTTCTCGGTCGGTCCGTCGGATTTTCCTCTCTCTCTCTCTCTCTTTCATCCCAGTTGGGTTGCCAGGGTTTTCCCCTCCTGGCAGGCTTAATAATTTGCCGTTGAAATGCAGCAAGTTGAGCAATTTTATCGACTTGAACTCGACTCGGTCTTGCGAATGTCGAGATAACGAGGTGGAGTTGGGCGATTTTCCCGAGGGGGGGTGGAGGGAAAAGGAAAAGCTAAATGCTGATACATCCTTATCGCTGGCAATGCAAATGCAGGCGGAAGAGTCGAGTTAATTTATGCAAATTACTCATTTTGCGATTAAATACTTATTCCATTGACAAACAGTGACGGACCAGAGCTCACCGCAAGGGCAATTTGCGAAATGCACCTTAACCACACACACACACAACACATCATCCTGAGGATGATGATGATGACGGCTCTCGTCCTGGTCTTCGACCCTTGGCATGCCGGGAATGCGACTAAGACGAATGGAAACCGCATCAAAAGCAAACCAAACTCAAACCAAAGTATGCCCAGGATCATCTAGGGAGCAAAGGAGCAAGGACCAAAGGCCAAAGGACCATGTCCAGCATCCGCACATAAATCCGGTTTAATTAATTTAACCTGTCAAGCCGTTTGATTGCATTTGAATGCCTTCAATCGAATGAAGCTCAAGTGTTGCTCGAGTTTGTGAAAATTCCGGGGGAAAAACGAGATGTCTGCTCGCGTGACAGGGAAAATTGATTTTACTTCGCTGCTGGCCGGCATTTCATTTTCCTCGCGTGCAGTTCGCCGATTGTTTTGGAATTGATATTGAAAGCTGTCAATTTGCATTTGACATCGTTTTCCATTTTTGCCAAAACTGCAGTTTTTCCTTGCCATTTTTTTCTTTCCTGTTGTCCTGTTGCCTTTTTTCCCTTTTACTTTTCTACTTTTCCGCCATTGCTCCATCCGGCTGTTCCCTGCATAGATATATATATATATATATTCTATTTTTTTTGGTTGACTTTTTGTTGTGATTTTTCAGTTGATTTGCCTGCCATTTGCATAGAAGGAGGGGAGGGTCGATGGTTGGTTGCCCATGGAAAATCGCTGCTTGACTTTGATGTGTTTGACATTGTTTTCGTTTTTCGCTCTTTCCGGGCACCACACACACACACCCGCACACCCATACACAATTGCTCCGGAGAACACGTTCCGTTCCGTAGTGTTCAATGGAACGTTGTCATTGGGATTGGGATTCGGGACTCTGAACTCCGGACTCCGGTTGGTACTCGGTTCTCCAGCAGGAATTCGGGGGATTTTTTGGGCAGCAACAATGCCGGATTTGCTTGTTAATGTCACAGGTCCTGTCATGGAGGATGCTCTTGCCCCCATATCCTGCACAACTCCCCCATTAAAGCACTTTAGCCGCGAAACTCTGCAGATTGTCACTTTTAATTGTATTATGGCAGACTATCAAATTATTATTATTATTATCGCATTATCTGCCAGGGGATTAAGCGCGTGTGTCAAACTATAATAGAGCCAGACGTCGAAAATCGTTTAAATATCGGGCTAGACTTTAACCCATTTTCGATGAAAAGCTTGAAATGTATTTTATTTACTTGTTGAAACATAATTTAAAAGGATGATATGAGAAAGATTTAAATATATAATGATTTAGGTGAATAACCTATAGTTTTAAATCTTATAAAATATTTAAATACAATTTCATTTTTGTTCTTTATAAATTTCAGCTTATTAACATTTAATGAGTACTGATTAAGTCCCTTTAAAGCTAGATTGTCCAAATATTTCGCTTTAAACCTCGCTGCAGACCGAAGCTGCCTCATAAATATTTAGGAAGCTGCGAGCCAAAAATGAAAAAAAAGATGAATGGATGGCGCCGAGGAATAAATTGTTAACACGCATGTGCCGCGAAAATAATGCGAATGATGAAAATTAACTGAAAACTTTATTAAATATGCAGCAGCGGGCGTTCGCCGGCAGGGGAGGCGGAAAAGCAGGGGGAAAAGCCTGCCGAAGGAGGAATAATGAACGTTGAATGTTTAAACAAAGCGAAGGTCCTGGGGAATGGGGCCAGCCAGGATGGAGGATGGAGGCCGTGTGCCATTCAAATCTAGGCTACAACTTTACTTAATGCAATAACCGTGTTATGGGCCCGCCACAAGAAGAAGGAGCACCAGCGGCAGCGGCAGCGGGAGCAGGAGCAGGAGCAGGAGCAGGACATGGGTAGGTTTTCAGGGGAGGCCATGTAAATGGGAACACGGCAGCAACAATTCCCCGGGAAGTCAAGACAACGACACGCACACGGACGCAGACCATTGTTTGTGCCCACAAACACAGCCAAATGCATTGGCCTAAGGACACACACACACCAGGCCATGTTGCCTGCCAACAATGCCAACTCCGTAGCGAGACAGCACAGCGGGCTACTTTCCTGTCACTCATCCATTCATTCATTCATTCATTCAGTCATTCGTTCATTCACTCATTCCTGAACTTCCCCTTGGCCTCGCCTTTGAGTTTGAGTTTCTCAGAAATAGCTTCTTCTATGGGATTTCCTCAGACCCCATAATCATACACAAAAAAAGGCACACATTCCACAGTAGATGTCGGGGACATCCAATCACAAGGGTATTTATCAATTCGAATACCTTTGCACTGCGAAAATATTATGGAGAAATGGTAGGCTATAAATTGTACAAGGTAATTTTGTAGTTTAGAAATTTAATGTTACAAAATTGTAAACTCAATGTATTGTTAAATCTCTTTAATATTAAAAATAATGCTATATAACTAGGAATAAGTTAAAAATGTATTACTCAAGAATATTTCTGCTCTACAGCATCCACGCAATGATGGATTTTGTCACAAAGTTTTTTTTGCAAAGTGTGTAATTTTTCTTGTGAAGTCATATGTATTTTTATATTCTTGCAGGGTATTGTACTTTTATTCAGAAGCTTGAAATGCAATGAAGGAGTCATTTCCGACCCTACAAATCATATATATTCTTGATCAGCATCAACAGGCGAATCTATCTAGCCATCTCAGACAGAAAAAAAAAATTGAAAAATTTTTCCCAAATTTTTAAATCGTTAAAATTGTGACAAATTTGCAAAAAATTTAAATTTTTTTAAATTTCAAATTGTGTATACAGTTTTATTAAACTAATAAAAACTAACATAGTTATGCTTTCCGAATTGAATTTAATACTCTTTTGGCTTAGTTATGAGTGTTTAAAACTTTGATTTGTGTCAAAATTGTCATATAAAAATACCAAAACATATCGATTTCCGATTTAAACCTTGGAATTTATTTACAAACTTGAAGGGTATATAAATTTCGGCTTTCCGCAGTTAGTTTCCTTACTTGTTTTGTATATTTTTTTTTGTTATTTCTGCCCCCGCCCCATCATTTGCTGGATTGTTTATTTTTATTTCGCTGCATGCAGCACATCCCCCACTCTCTCCTGCAGCAATTCCTGGCTCCAATTCCGATTCACACTCAACTGGCAGTATGATATATGTGCTTGGCATGCGTCGCCTGTTGTTATATTTCTGGGCTGACTCTGACTCTGACTTATGATATGGCCTATGCTGCCCCGTTTACTATATGCGAATGTATACAACATATATGGGAATGGGAAAATGGATGAATGTGTGTGTGTGTGTGTGTGTGTGTGCGTGGAAATGAGTTATTGTCGCTCTGTGCAATTTTCAATTTCATAAGCAGGCCACCGATGCCACCGCCACGGAGTTGTTTGTTGCGTAAACGATCTGAACTCGGGGGGCATACCAATTAGGAGCCGTGTTCGGGATTCGATTTGGGGCTCGCTCTGGGCTATAATTGCCTAAAGTTGGCCTTGGGGGGGGGGGGAGAAAGGGAGGACTGTGTGCTGTGTTCTCTCGCTTATCGACCGTAAGTGGATTGTTTTTGTTGGCCTCGGCAAAAAGGTGAGCGAGCGGCGGGCAAATATTTAAATTTGGAAAAATAATGTATTATATCATTATGCTTGGGCAGGCGCAATCAGCGGGGGGTGGCGCTGATCCTAGTACTGTTTCTGGTTTTCGCTATATCCTGGCTTCCTGCCAGCCTGCCAATTTAATTCGTTTGCATAAATTTTCGTTGTTTTTGTTCCCATTGCCGTGGCTGCTGGCTGTGTCTCTGCTGTTGTGGGTCACAGAACCAGGACCGAGCCCTGTGGCTTCATTTTTTATGCTCTCCGTAGAAAGTCCTTCTCCCACTCCGTGTGGTTTCCAGTTTTTTATTATTTTGTTTTGCCATGTTTTGCTATGCAAAATTCGATTTTAATGTGCCGGCAAATGCTTTAAATATTTTCTCTGGCTTGGCTGGATTTGGAGGGTTGGCTTGGCCGTCTGCGAGGGTAATTGTCAATTAGGCTGAAAGTTGGAGCCATCTTTAAGTTGATCAATAATTCATTAGACTATTGTCTCTTATGGTCGGTCGGCTGACCCCGCCGGCGACCCCCCTTCTGGGAAGCCCCCTGGTGAACCCGCTGCTGACCCCTGGCTCAGCAATCTGCTTGCCCTCCTTGGAGGGTCATAAATCATCATTTATATTATTAACAAGGGATCAAAACAGACATGCTGAACTACACACACAGACACACACGGAGATACAGGACTCAACACGAGAACACTTTCGTATGCACATTCGTGGCTGTGTGTGAGTGTGTGTGTGTGTGCGTGTTAACCGGAAACCAGAGCAACCGCAAATGACAAGGGAGTACGTCCGTCTAAACTACTTCTCTCCGCTCTCGCTCTCGCTCTCTCTCCCCTCTCGCAGCAGGGAACATCAAAGTCAGAGGATGAGGCGACGGAGTGTAGCATATTTATGGGCGCAACATAGGATAAATTCCGCAGAGTACAGTCACTGCCGAAATACTGATGCCAGGTCAAGGGTTCTATGCCGGGGACAGGCAAATAGGGTGCGGTATTTAATTATGTTCTTCAAAGTCGATTGTGCGAAGCAGATAAGATTTCTTGGGAGGAAGGGAGCAAAGGGTTGGCAAAGGACTGCTCTGGGGAAGTTAGAGGAAAAAAATAGAAATCAAGATTGCATTCTAAACATATTTCATAAATTTTAAGTGTATTTGAGTAAAACGTTTACTTTACTTTTAAAAGTAAATGGATTTTATAAACAACAGTCCTTTGAGGCTTTAACTTTCTTTAAAACAAAGCTAAAAATTGTGTTTTAAATCATGATCTCTACAATTTTAGAATAAATATAAGATATATCCGTATTTTCTTTTTTTACCCTTGCAGTGCATTATAATTATAGTTCAAAGCTTGTTACGTTATGAAGGAGTCATTTCCGACCCTATAAATCATATATATTCTTGATCAGCATCGAAAACTGAATCGATCTAGCCCTGTCCGGGACAAATTAATTTTTTCCAAATTTTCAACATTTTATAAGGGGTAAAATTATCGAAATCGAATCTTGAAAATTTCATAAAAATTTAAATTTCATAAAATTATTAATTGATTATGCAGATTTATTAACCTAATAAAAACTAACATGGGAAAGCTTTCCGAATTGAAAATAGTGCATTTTTGGCTTAGTTATGAACTTTTAAATTTATGGATTTGACGAAAAAAGAGTCATATAAAAATATGGCTAAATATTTAGTCAGAGAATTAGAATATTTTAAGCCTAGCTATGATCGTTTCCATTCAGATCCTATACTTCAATCGCAAACTGCATTTCAATATAAACTTTGACTTCCTGAAGTTTGCTTCCTTTCATACTTTAAAACCCCAAAACGAAAACTTTATTAATTACAAAAATTCGTTCATTACCAAAAACTCTCTAGTATTTTACCCAAATTAATTGAAAATGGACACTTAAGTCACTCTATAACATAAACATTAAATACGCTCCAGTACATTTTCTTTAAAACCCCACAAAATATCAAAATTCCAAAGGATTCAAATAGCCAAAACCTTCACCTGAACTCTTTTACTTTCTAAATCCATGGTATTCCTGTTTATGGAACTATAAAACTACAGGCACTGCACTGTAAAACCATGATTCAGCAGCTGGAGGGAGTCTTCTGTGTTCCGGGCTAAAAGCGTTGCTGGAATCGGAGTCCGAGTCGGTTAACACTCGGCGTGTGTTTGTTTTTGTGATGGACTGCCTGCGTTTTCTGCCCTCTGGCCAGGATTCGAGGATTCGAGGTGAGGCTGGCCGGCAGCTTTGCATGTTTTATACCTCTGACCTTAATACCTGCGGAACCCCAACGAGCTCGTGAGCATTTCTAGCGTGGAGGATGGAACACGGAGCGGCTACGGACATGGGCACAGACAGGAGTTGAGCGTGTGAAGCTGTTTTTGTCTTTGGGGCTGCTGGCGCTAAGCTGAAAGGCAAACACAGGTGTTGAACAGGGGGGAGCATGGAAAGTGTCCTGAGAGCGGGGAGGAAGCTTAACAGGGGCTGCAATTTTCCATACTTTGTCAGTCAAAGTTGGTTTATACGCCATTGTGTGGTTAAAGGATGCAGAAGTTTCTTGTATAGATTTTATTCATAAACTTAAACAGGAGTGAAAAGAATGTTTATATGCTTTTGTATCCTGTATAAGAAATTATTTCCGATTAGTTTACCTTTAAAAAGGATCTTTAAAACGTATGAATTCATCAATTAATACAGCATTGAACATTTGAATCTACGTTTAAGGCCTTCGCCTTTACCATACCCCTTTAGAAATAACTCAAAAACTCCTCATTCGATTTATGTTTAATGTTAAATAAAAAGGATACTCTCACTTGATGCCCTCTAGGACTAAACAAACTTGGCCGGCAAAGAGCAGCTCGCCATGAAAGCTTCCCACAAACATGATGAATTATGAATATTCTAATTTGGATCTTATCACACTCATTAACACCTTAAGGCCCTCAGGCAGCTCTTTAGCTCTTTAGAAATCCCCGCAGAGAGAGAGAGAGTCATACCTGGCTGCAGGTAAGTTGATAAAGGGTATCTCTCACTAAAAGTGGAGCGAAAAGCTAAATACTACAGCGCACACAGTCAGTGTGTCAAGGGTGGCAGGATGGCAGGATGTCAGCATGGCGGTGCATCATCATCCTTATGGCCAATCGACAATTGTCAATTGGCAATTACCAATTGCCGTTCATCAGTTTTCGGCTTAAATTGAAAGCCTTACAATTGCAGCTCAGGCATGTAATGAAATAATGAAACAAAGTGCAACACGGAAATCCCGAATCGACAAAGGATGCTAGGTGAAAACAGGACATTGGCGAGGCAGAAGAGAAGGAGGACACTTGTGCAGCTTCAGCAAAATTTTTAATTAAAATCTTTGTGCTCCCACTGTGCGTGCTTAATTAATTGTGCTTTGGCTGGCAACGGCCAGAAAGGATTCTCACTTTCAGGACAGAACAGGAAAGGCATAAAGGATATATATGTGTATATCGAAGAAGGATAATTGCACTTATGACTGGTCCTACGGGTCAGAGAGGACTTTTTGTGAAGTGAAAGTAATTTTCTGGGCATTTTCTTGCAAGAGGAAAACTTGAGCAATAAGAGGAAAATTGCCAAAAGGCTGTTGGTTTGTTTGAAAGGAAATCCTGAATTTTGATTTGCTTTACAAAAAGATTTTATGTTTAAAATTTAAGAATAAATCCAAGAACCACCTTTTAAATCATAAATTTAAATAGGTTAAATCAAATCCCTTCGCTTTTCAGTTACATTTAATATTCCAAAAGCATCCTTAATATCTCTTATACTATTTTATAGGCTGTCATTTTTATATGGAAATTTAGCTATTTCTAGAAAATGTTCAACTCAAAATGGGATGGTTTTCCTTGTTTTTTTCCATCCGCCTTTCCGTTCACTCCTTCTGTGCCTTCTCCACCCACTCACACACATGCTGAGGGCTCAGGGACGAAGTGCTTTCAGCACAAAACAAGTGTAAATCAAATAAAACCTAATAAAATATATAAAAGGGGGCGATCGCAGGTTGCCACACACACACGCCCAGACCCCCATTTTCCACCCACGCACACACAATGGCCCAGATGGGCATGGAAATGGGAGTGGGTGGAGGGAGGGTGGAAAAAAGGGAAAACGAAACCTAAATGGCAAACGAATTGAAGTCAGCAATTTTATGTTTTATTGCAATTCTTGCCTTGCCCCCGCTTTCTATTTTACGGTTACCTAGCTACCCTCCAATCCTCCGCCATTTGCCACGGTTTGTCACAGGAGGGGGGGATACAAAGAGCAGGCGACTCCATGCGAGTCCTGTGAGTCCTGTGCGTGGCCCTGCGGATTTCGATTCATACACAGCCCCAGCCACATATAGAGCATTTTCCATGCATCGCCAAGGACAGCGGCATCAAAAGGAAAAACTCCGCCCGAAGCTAGCGAAATCGCTTAAACCGAAGATTTTTTTTTTTTGCCACTGCCGCCGGAGGTGGGACATGAGCCTGGCCATGGGTGTTTGTAGAAAAGGGGTCTGGGATGCGTCTGCCGGCTGCAGGGGCTTTTTGCATCCCCCGCCCCACCCACATCCCACTGCCATGGCCCTTCGACCCGCGCGCATATGTCATAAATGGGGTCTGGGTCTGGGTCCTTCTCCACTTGCTTCGCCAGCTCCCTTGCAAGGACAGGGTTGTAAAAACGAAATGGTTAAGAGAAGTGCCCTGTAATTTTGGGGGTATATTAAGTAAGCCTAAAAAATGTTGTAATAATAAAATAATCAAGTTTTTAACATTAGTTTAATTAGTGACTAAAAGGTAAGGTTAGCATATATGTTTATTAAGTTATTAAATAAAGAGTTGGGCAGATTAACACAGTTTTAATTCGATTTTGTTTAAGTTAACGTCTTGTGCTTTGATTTTGAATTTATTTAATGATTTAACAAAGAATGTATCTGAGACTTTGTGCCTCTAACTCGAATTAATTAATAATAGTTAATGGTAGGGGAATTTTCAAAAGGTATTTGGTATAAAATATTAATATTTCCATTTAAGACCATGTTCAATTATACAATTACTTATAATTGTATTATTTTAGATGAATTTGATCTGAGTTTACAACAAATCCTTAAGAAAAATAAAGTTGGGACCTCTTTTATAATTAATTAAACATTACTTATGTTTAGTATTCAACTACATTATTTTATAAATACTATTGCTTGAAACTATTAGCTTTTCTAAGACACTTACTCAAGACTTGGTTTCTAACATCAGTTCTCCTAAACTCCCCATAGGGTATTCTAAATTCGTTTCTCATAACGAACCCCAAATTTCCCCGCCTTGTTTATTCTTTTATCGGTGTTTTCTGCGGCAAGTGCGCTGCAATTGTGAGGCAGTTATAGATACGGATATCTGTCTAAACACACGTACGCGTGTGGCAGTGTGCGTGAGCGGTCGCCTGTGTGTGTGTCCGTGTTTTTCTTTTTTTTTTGGGGAGGTATTCGTGCGTGTTGGTTAACCGCCTCCTGTGCTTAGGTTTTTCTATTGAAATTATTTCCATCGATGTGTTTTATTTGGCCACCGATGGCCAAGGGGGGCGTAGAGGGGCTTAAATTGTTTTGAAGCACGCATAAATTATGGAAAATTGTTGAACATACATAATTTATGGCTGGCAATATCAAAGTAATTCAATAAAATGGGCTACATTATTTATGTTCCCGGCTCGATCTCGATCGAGAAACCTCAAAAACAGAGCCCTTCTTTGTGGTTGGCTGGCCAGGAAAAATAATAAATTCCGGGGCTTTGCCAGGGAAATCCATGGAAATTCATAATGCAAACACAAATTCGAGTATCTAATTCAATTGGGGGGCCGAGGAGGGTCAATAATTTATTTCGAAACCGAAAAGTGCCGAGAGTTGAATTAAATCTAAATTTCAATTGCGATAAGTTGGGATATAATTCATCGATTTGTTTACATTTTTGGAAGGGACCACAATCTCTCACTCTCCTAGAGCCTCCTCCCATTTTCCATATCGGATCCCGGAGGCTGCTCACGCCCGGGCCATAAAACTTTTATATCAACTTATGTACACTTACAACGGCCATTATAACGCATTAAACATAAACGCCGTTTCATGGACTTGCCCGCTTTTCCTCGGCTTTTCCCCGACTATCTAATTGCCAATGCCGGCAACTTTCACACACTCACTTCGGGACAAGGACGAGAACGAGAACGAGAAGGAGGATCTGGGACTTCGGGAAAGCTAGGGGCGGGTCCTTGTAATAAATCATTGGCGATGACTGCTGCAGCAACCTCATTGAACATTAAAATAATTGCAGGACGCAACTTGGCCAATGATGCTACCCACCGACGCCATCGTGTTCATTAATGATAATTAAAAAAGTTTGTCCATCAGCAAAAGGCATTCAGTTCATTAGGGATAATGTTCTAGCACTCTGTGCATTGGAGGAATCGGGTGCCAGGAATCGGTTTCATCCAGGATTACAAACGCTTCCGGAACAGCTTGTTGCTCAATTTTGCGGCATGCCTTCAGGCCATTTTCGGCCCATTGCAATTGCAATTGCAATTGCATCTCCAACTCCAGTTCTGCAACTGCAACTCCACTTCGATTGCAGAAGTCATATTTCACCGGCCGAAAGTAGGCAACATCGAATTGGAGGCTCTGCTCCTCTCCCTCTTAAACTTCTCGCTCCCTTGTTGTTCTGCCAAATGTAAACAAACACTTTCCACACATTTTCCTGGAAGCCACATGCACGTGCAGATTATGGGAGCGGGTCGAAGGTCCTGCGCAGACTCACCTCAACTCGGAAAACAGAGAGAGAGCCCGTGTTGAGTTTTCCCCGAAGCCAAGTTCGCAGTGAAAAGTCTTTGTGCCGTTTCTAAGCCAGTCAGTTCGTTCGCGTTTTCCGTGGCAGTAGCCTGGCTAAAGACCACTGTTTTTCCGGTCATAAAATCGTTTCGTTTCCCTAAAAGTCGTAATTGGACTGCAATTTTCAAAAGTGTTCATAATAACCCGAAGGGAAAATAAGAACCATCAGTGATGTGTGCTAAATAAAATTCTACAAAAACTAAAAACTACCAAAAACTGTTGAATGAGAAATAGAGAAACTTTGTTTATGTGGCGCCACACTTGATGGCTTTGACATTGGCGCCACATTTGCATCAGGGCAGGTGTAAATATTCATTTCTGTAGCTGGCAAAGTTGCTGCTGCCTGCTTTTAGCATAATTAAGCGCATCGGAGCGGGTCTCTACCCGGCCAAAGCATCCAAAAGGAGCAAAGGACAGCGGCGAAAACAAAAAAAAAAAAAACACGAGAAACTTGGCCGGAGCCTTGGGAACTTTGAAGAGCAGCCGCCAAAGCCAAAGTAGCTTTAAGGTCCTGAAGGCGAACTGCATGGTAAGTGCTGGGCACCTGCAGCTGCCGCCCCCTCCCTCCAAGCTGTTTTGGCCAAGTTAGCAAGCTTGTTTATAGTTGGTTAATTGAAGCCCTGGGAAAATTCCAAGAAACTTTAATTGAATATTGCACTTGCCGCTCTTAATTATGCAGCACACGGGTCTCGAGCATCTTCATGGACCTTCAGGGTCCTGAGAGACGAACAAAAAAAAACTGGGAGTTTCAATTTAATGCGGATTATTGTGACCTGGCTTCAAAAGTCAATTCCTTACACTGTTCCAGCTCTCCTCAACAAATCCCTCAACTACAATAGTAATCTCTCCATCACAATTTCCCTATTCCTTTTCCTCGATTCGGAATCGAAGCGAAACTTGAATGGCTTAAGTGATTTAGCAACTCGATCACATTGGCTCTCGCATTTCGATGCCAAAGGCAGTGAGAAAAAATGCAGATTTCAATAAAATATGAGCTTTAATAAAATTAAAATATTTATAGCAAATAAATCATTTTAAGAGTAAGACTTTAAGAGCTTTAGTTTCTGTATTATGTTTCTTTGGGCTTAAGTCCATTTAACACCTTAAAATAATTCAATTTTCAATTATTTTTATATAAAAAGTATCAGAAATATAGCAAATATAGTTTTTCAAAATTAATTACTACCTTCAATTTAAATAAAATATATTTTCTTAGCAAAATGTGTTAAAGTTAGCCTTTGATTTAGGCAGAAATCCTTTAAAGTTATTCAAGTTTATTCTGCAAATGCCTAAAGCTTAAAAAATCAATAGAATACATTTGAAAGTAATTCTAAATATTTCCTTAAGCTAACATAAACAAAAACCTGTTTATTTTTAAACTATTTTCCCGCAGTGTGAGACCTTAGTTAATTTTTTTGTTCTGTTCCTGATTCGGGTCGGGATCCGTTGCCTACTTTCGGGCACTGGGAAAAACTTTTTAAGTGCCCAAGCAAAAGGCGCCGAATTAAATTAAAAAAGTGGGAAAGCACACGAAGAGAAATATCGGCTCGTGTGCAAATAACAGAAGGAGGGATTCCCGGCTTCAAATTCAATTTAATAAGCATAGTCTCCGCTTTCCTCATCCTCCTACTCAGCCGACAATAGTTAAGCGGAAATGTAAGTCCCCGAGGGCAAAGGCAAACAGGCAACAGCCAAGACGAAGGCATCACGGAGCCTTGGAAGTGTGTCAAAGTACGTAAAACCGACAGGGGAATCAATCGAATCGAATCGAATTGAGGGAAGCGAAGGCATCACAGGCAGGCGAAGGCAAGACGAAAAACCAAACAGCCACGAGCCATAAAAATGGGCCAAAATGAGTGGCTGAGACGTCAAAAGAAATTGAAATGGAACTCAAGCAAAAACTACTTTGTTTGCGATTAGCACTTGGCCGGATTAATGGTGTGAGGAGACGGGACGACGGCTGAAACTCTGGCGCAGGAAATGAAATGTGTGTCAATATATTGATTGAATAATGGTCTACATATTGACAAACAACTCAAAAGGCACTCGACATCGCCAGACTAGAGACGGCAGCCCAGTCAGCCGGAAGAGAGCGAGTCGCAGGAGACAGGAGACAGGACACGGGAGAGCGGAGGCCTAAGGGCGACGGAAACGGAAGCTACGCACCATATATAGAACTCCCACACACACACACACACACACACACATAGACAACCCCACATACTCATGTATCTAGGAAGCTGTCGCTTCGACAAATGCAAAGTGAGACATCAAAAGCATTTCGAGTGCGTCGTCATCAATGTAAAGCAGCTGCCGGCATCCCAAGAATATTCCTATACGTATTCCGTATTCGGACTCAGATTTGGATGGAGACGTAGACGGCGATCCCCAAAGATGAAGACGCTCCCTAGACGAAAAGGAGCCAAGTAGGGGGAGGGGAGAGTGGGCGTTGTGTAACACGTGTTCCTTTAATTAGATAAAGTTTGTTTGCATTACAAACATACTGGCAGCAATTTGCTTCTGTGCTCAGTTGTCGATGGCAACGCTTCTTCAAGTTTTCTTTTTCTCCACTCTCCTTTTTATATATATATATATATAGATATACATATATTTATCTGCAACTCCCCTTACTTTGATGGGGGGAGGAGAATATTCCCCAGTGGGAAAAGTTTTTCGCCGGCATTCTGGAGGAGCATGATTGACTGACGCACGTCTAGTCAAATAAAAATGGCACATAGAAATGAAAATAAAAATAAAAATGAATATAAAAAAATAATACAAATAAAATATGCCATCAACTTGGTCGCTCTGTGAATATTTATGTAAATAATTCCATTGAATGGTTGCAGCATTTCGACATTTTGCTCATTTGCGTAACGCTTTTCCGCAGAGTTTTCGCTGACTTTTCCGCCGTTGCGTAAATATTTGAACTTTTCGCCTGCTTATTTATTTCCTTTGTGCCGATTTTCGCTTTGAGTTGTCCGAACTTGAAATTTCTGCAAATATAAATACATATATACTCCAATATATATAATTTGAATCATTCGTTAGGCCTCATTAGCCCTGCAGGGAGTCTCCGCAAAATGTTCAATTGCAATTTAAGCTGGCACAAATCCCCATATAATTCCATGTTAAATATGTGCACTGCATGTTTAACGACCCGAATGCCACACTTGCGAAATCCCCCCGCCCAAACAAAAGGCCTTTGAGATTTCAAGGCTTTCTTCCGCCCCTTTCTTCTGACGGCGCCTCTCAGTTGCTTTGTTTGGGGCTTGTTGTTAATTAAAAGCTCACAAAAGTAGGTAACATGCATATTACACACACTCACACACACACACATGATGGCTGGCCCACTCTCAATTGTTGCACATATGTGCAGTGAGAGAAATTGGGGGGGAATATAATTTATAAATTATAATCTTAGTCAGAAGCTTCAAAATGTGTGAAGGAATCATTTCCGACCCTATAAATCATATATATTCTTGATCAGCATCGAAAGCCGAATCTATTTAGCCGCTTTTCGGATGAAAATTTTTTTTTTTTAATTTTTTGAACATTTTTTGTATCCTAAAAATTGTCAAAAATTGATACAAAAAATTTTAATTTTTTTACATTTTAAATTGAGTATGCAGATTTATTCCCCTAATAAAAACAAACATATAACTGCATTCCGAATTAAAATTAATGCTTTTTTGGCTTAGTTATGAGATTTTAAAATTTTAAAATGAATAATATGCATTCAAGGCTCCTGCCATATATTTTCTCAAGTGTATTAATTCAGCCTGAATGCCTGTGTTCGGTGTGTGTGCTCTTGTTCTTCATTTTCCTTCGACACAACAATGAAATGGCGACCATTGAGAATGATAACAATGAAGGCCAGAGCCAGCGCACTGCACATAAACTTGCCAAACAAACACAAGGAAAGTGCGCAGCAACAACCATAAAAGCAACAATAACCAGTAGGAAAAGCGACAGCAACAATGAAACACACTAACACAAATCTTTATTTAAGCATAACACAAAACATGACAAAAAAAAGAAGAAGAAAACCCCAAAACCAAAAAAAAAAGAAGTAAAGAATGACAGAAAGAAACCAATTCAATGGCGGTGAAGCCCACAAACACACACACACACACACCGAAAAGAAAACCCTGAAAAGAAGCCACCAAAGAAGAAAGAACGTAGGAAAACGCGGGGCCAAGGGCCGGCGAGTGAAAAAATTAGAACAGTCAAGCGCCTCGGGATATGCAACACATAAAACTTGCCAGCCCAAAAACCGGGAGAGCGACTTCAAGAGAGTCTTCAACTTGGCCCACTCCTTGGATTTTAGCATAGAGTCCTGCAGCACTGGGAAAAATGTCAAGAAAATTGGTATATTATGTAGATAATGAGGAAGAAATAATAGAATAATCGGGTTTCTTAGCCATATTTCTGTCTTAGATTCCCTATGAGTAGTTCTCTCAGAAAATAGCTTTAGAATATTATTGAAAGGAATAAAACACTTTGTTAATATACTTTAAGCTATATTTTCTTGTAGATTGCTAATTACTTAGGGTATTTCCGAGACTTGAACTATGTATCATTGCAATGTATCAAAGAAACAAAGGATCAACATGTTTAAATTCGCATTTTTTTAAACTTTAAACTAATAGTTTAAGATGGAGTTAAAGAGCCACCTAAATTCATATTTCTAATAATAAAAAACCCTACATATATCCTGTTACTGTTAAGTATTTTCTCCATGTAAATGGTGACACTGCATCGGCCAACTGGATGGCCAGCCATTTCCGCTTCGATGTGTCCCGTTTAGTCGGTTGGCAGTTAAGCCATTCCCTTCCACATCCACTCGATGCCAGTTTAAACTTGGCTTGGCACGGCCTATACATACGCACACACTCACGTACTCGATTTCCCTTGGTCTGTGGCAAAGTTTTTCCTTTTTCCTGACTCTGACTCCGACTCTGACTCTGGCTCTGACTCCTTTGGGGCAAAAAGAACAGGAAAAGAGGGAAATTCGAGGCAGAGCGAGTGAGGCTGCCAAAAACTTTGCATCGCAAACTTTTCTGCATATATTTTCCACAAAACGGATGCTTGTTTTTCATGTCTGCTGGCTTATTTCGTTTTGGGGTTTTCCATTTTTAGGTTTTTTTTTTTCTTCTCCTTCTCCTTCACCGCACCCCACATCCATTCCCTCCCCCCCCCCCACCTGGGGGCATATTCACTTAGAGCTATAGCTAGAGAGAAACCCCTTTAACCCCATCGCCCTTCCAAAATTCAAATGCTTTAATCGCAATTTATCAAATTGGAAGAGGCCGAGCGGACTGAAAAGTTTTTGGGCCTTGGAATTGGGGCATTTGTAAGCGTTTAATTTGTCAGCCATTTGCTTAGTTAAAAGTTTTTCATTTCCCATTTACAATGCGAGTTGTAACATGCTTGGTCTTCTTTTTCTCTGTTGTGTGTTGTGTTGGGAAATGTTCATGGTTTATTTCTCAAAATAAAACTGAAAGTCCGAATGGTAGTTGTTTTGTGGGGGATTTATGGAGTAGATATATGGCATAAGCTGGTAAATCGATATATTTATTATACGATTTCTATGGAATAAATTCCCACAAAGCCTTACTTCAATAGATTGAAATTGTTGAAAAGAGAACAAGAAAAAATACTGAAGGATTAAAGACTTAACTGAATAAAACCAACCTAAGACTTTATTACAATAAAGAAATATAAAAATTTATCTATAAATTGTATTTAATTGCTAAATGTATAAATATATTTTATGACAAAATAAGACTGATCTATTACTCCTTTTAAAATGTTATGTGCATATATAATATATTCTATATATTATTTCCCTTTCAGGCTCTCTTGGCCATTAATAACCTAATGTGGATCACGGCTGTGCGATGAGGCAAAGGACACTGGGCACCACCGCAGCATGTCCTTGTCTGAACGGAGCACACCCAGCCATGGGCAGGGAACGGGATCAGGAGGCGGGACAGGGACTGGGACGGGGACAGGCACGGGAACAGGAGGAATTACGCATCGCCAGCGACCACCGGACGTGGAGGAGGCACTCTCCTCGATGCTATGGACGCCCTACGAGCGTACACCCCTGCCCAGTTCGGAGGAGGAGGCCGAGGAGGAGGAGGACGACGACGAGCGCCTCAATAGGAAGCTGCGGAAGTCACACAGCAGCTACGAGGCCTCGGGCCTGGCATTGAGCCACCATCCATCCCACCAAGGAGCACTACCCCAGCACCACCTACCCCTATTCGGACACCACCACCACCAACACAACCACCAGCAGCTGCAGCAGGACCTGCTCCTGGCCCTGCCTCCGTGCCCCGTGCCTTCGTTTCCCCCGTTTAGTTTAAGGGCCTTCGACGAGGCCATCGCCGGCTTCGATCATCTGGCCAAAGGAGGTGGTTTCTCTGGTGGCAGAAGGAATCGCTATTCGTTCCCTTCTTACCAGGGCAGTCCCTCTCGAACGCTCACCCAGTGGTGCTCCTCGGCTGCCACCTCAATCAAGGAGCCACCTTCCTATGAATCACTATACTCCGCCGGTCCACAAAAGGGTGGAGCAGCTCCTTCTGTAACATCTTCATCCCTGCTCGGCAGGACCAGCGCGGAAGTGGCCCGCGAACCATGTGATAGATCGCAACGATCGCCAAAGAAAACAGCAGCAGTGGAAGAGGATCGGGATCGGGATGAGGATCAGGATGAGGATCAGAATCAGGCTGAGGTCGTATCCAAGGCTGCAATACTAACGGCTAATGTTCCCGCTGGATTGGGTTTAAAGCGTTCCTTCACGGATGACTACATATCGCAGGTGAGTTGTATAGACAAGATAAATATCACCTATTATTATAGATTATATATCCCTTAAAGAAACCTATAGAAGAAAATTCCTCAATTCTTTATGTTGATCCTTTAAAGGTTCATTCAGCGATCAACCCTTAAGACTCCTTTGTAAACATCTCACCCTGAGAGCTATGTTTATATACCTTTATGCCAAATGCCCTGTTTTCCACTTAGGTGAAAATTTGATACCTTACCCAAAGCAGTCCCCATCCCCTTCCCCTTGGATACTTTCAGCTGCTTAATGGAGCACCATCAAATTTGATGTCAAGGGTTCAACACAAAGTGTTTGGCGCCGCCAATGGGAAACTCTGTGTGGGACTCTGGCGCGAAATGGGAGCGCCAAGTCGAACTGTCGCCTTATCGGGCCCATTGACAGCCTCGTACTCCGTACTCCATACTCCTTACTCCCGACTCTGTATTTTAATATGAGGAATCCCACCACCCCCCAACCCCTTGCCCATATTGTAAGCCCCGATAAGGGCTAATGCTTCACTTAGGCCCTTAAGTGCCGCGCTAGCATCCCTCGCAGATAAGCGCCATATGTTGCCTATCAGTATCGAACTCGGGAGCAAAGAGGGGGCGGGCAGAGGCGGCCGAGGAGGAGGAGGGGCATTGTTTCCACATATATTATATTTTATATGCATATGCACAAAGTATGGCATAAAGCATAGCATAAAGTACTCGCATAGGGGCTCGCATGTGGCTGCTTTTGGGTTTTTCGTGCACACTTCATAATTTGTTTATGCGGCGTCAGCGAAACGGAAAATTGACCGCACAAAAATGACAAACAAAGCACAAAGCGAGTAGGGGGGGCAGCATATAGAAGGGGGAGGGAGTGAAAACTGCACAATGCTTTTCCAAAAGGGGGGGGGTGTAATGTAAGGTGGAAAGAGCGAACAACAAATATATCTTTTTCAGCTTTTACACAACTCTTTTCGGTGACCGAATAAATGCAATAAATTCAAATGGGATTTTTCAACGCACATCAAAGTCTTGGAAAAATATTGAATATTGACATAATACGAATAAAGCCTGCAGCTACAACAAGTCCTTTTGTCAGTTTTAGAATATAAACTATATAAATTTAGTTATTTGCAGAGCTGTCAACTAAACCATTGGCTAAATAAATCTTCTTAAATTTAGTCTTGAGTTCTTTAGAGAAGCTTATCACGTATATGCTATGTTAGCATTAAATATTAAAAACATTGCTTGGGGTTTTCTTTGGGAAAATAATAAAGAACATAATCTAAACTATATTTACATTTATTTATAGTTGTAGTTTGCCAAAGAGATAATATTTTTCAGTTATTTTAAAAGGTTTCCTTAGTCCGCTTAAGTTTCAGGAATTCATATAGCAGTTATTCACTATTAAAATTATTTCCTATATTCATATAGATATATCCTATAGAATTTACAAGTGAAATTATTTCCTATATTCATATAGATATATCCTATAGAATTTCCCAAGCTTGAAACCAAATTACAAATCGTATCATAAAGTTACACCAAAAATGGTGATGCACTAAATCTTGTACATACATTGTAATTTTAATATCATTCTTGATGTTCAAAGCTTTTCCGCCCCGATTTGATGACGTACATTTTAAGAGACTTTCCTCATCGAAAGGGTCATTTAATCTTGCCCCAAAAGCCGGGGAGGGGAGTATTTCTAATCCATTGCCAGTGTCAATATCCCTTCATGGATGGGTGAACTTAATAAGTGGACTGACAAATGGAGAAGTCTTCTACAGAGACTGTCGCTGCTCTTATTTCTCCCCCTCACATACGCTTCGCTTTGACGACTGGCTCATGACGAGAGGTTTATGGGCAAGAAGTAATGAAGTTGCCAGTGCTTTTCCGCTTTTCCTACCCCACTCCCAGTGGAAACCAAGTACCGTTAGCCGAGGATGAGTTTTGGTTTTTCGGCGTGGTTAAAAAAAAAAGAAGAAAATAAACCCCTTCCGCTGCTCTGTCATTGCTGCTGTGATTGCAACGCACTCGACAGCGACGCGATGCGACGCAATCACAGTGCACAAGAGTGAGCAGCATTTGAACAATATATGAGTTCCGAGGCGGTTGGCGGGGCTAACAGTAAATCACATTATATTTCTGTGACGTAATTAATGCAAGTAACACAGCGTAACATAATTAGAACCCACATACTGTACACACACACACACACACACAGCGGGCACGGGTCTGTAACCCACATCACGTCGAAGGGGATTGGAGCTAGGGATCGGGATTGGGACAGGGACAGGGACAGGGACTGGGACAGCTTTATCAGCAGGGCTCAGGCTACAGCACAGCAGAGAACCAACAATTACTTGTGACGGTTTTATGTTTATGCGTTGGCTTAATTAATTCAATTAAGCGCACATTTATGCCCTACGCCGGCAATGGATACTTGCACCTTTTTGCGAGGGCAAAATGTCGACAGCTTGGTGGGAGGGGGTAATCCCCCGGCAATTAGCATTAATTACGACTTGAAACTTAAATCTTGTCATACGCTACAGGGAAACTTGACTTTTTGCGGAGATAACACACAAAGCTGGTACATTTTTTATACATAAATATAGAAGTAGTCATTTCCGACCCTATAAATCATATATATTCTTGATCAGCATGAATAGCCGAGTCGATCTAGCCATGTCCGAAAAAAATTAAAATTTATCAAAAAAAAAAAAATTAAAATTTTATTTTACAAATTTTATGTGTTAAAAATAAAAAAAATAAAATTGATAAAATAATAATTTTTTTACATTTTAAGTTGAGTATGTAGATTTATAAATCTAAGAAAAACTAACATGGCAAAGCTTTCCGAATTGAAATTAATACATTTTTGGCTTAGTTATCTAATTTTTTAATTTTAATTTTTCCACCTAAAGTATCTTTTAAATTTTCAATGAAATTTGTTAATACATAAATCCACACAGTTTCCCTTTGCTCTTATACTTAATATTTATATCTCTTTCTCTAATTTTTCCCACACAGAATTGCGCTTCATTCACGCCAGCAAAAACAACTGCAGCAGCAACTGCAGTGGAAATTGCAACAAAGCAAAGCAGCAACACTGAGAAAGCAACAACAGAAACAAACACAGAAACGGCAACACAAAGCAAAGCAACGAATGCGGGATCACAACAAAGCGAAGAAAATTGCATTATCAATGAACAGAGCGATGATGAGACAGCAACAACAGCAGCAACACCAGCAACACCAAGACCACCACCAGCAACAACAGCAGCAGCAGTAGAAGAGAGCAGAAGAGGAAACGAGGAAACCAGCTCAGTGGCAGTGCAGGTCACTCAACCTGTTTCCTGTGCCCGAAGAGAGCAAAGAGCGGCTGGGAGAGCGATTGCTACGCCAGCAACACACCACTGGGAGAGCAATTTCAGCAGCAACACAACCAGCAATGCGAGCAACATCCACGACGAGCACTCAGCAGCAGCGATCAGTTTCTCGGCAACATTCGACGCGACAGCAACTAAAGCAGATTGCTACTATCCGAGCAGCGGCTATCGCTCAGTGTACGACACCAAGAGTGTGCTGCGGCCCAACAAATGTTTGGCAGAACTCGAGCGTCTGTATGCCGAATTTCGCGCGAGTGAAAGCAGATTCGAGCGGGGACTGAGCCAGTTGGACATTGAAAACGCCAACGAGATGCGTCTGAATGTGCCAGCCACTGCTGCAGCAGCAGCCACTGTTGCAAGCACCAACAGCAACAGCAGCAACAGCAACAGCAGCAGTAGCAGCAGTGTGTTTCTTAATAGCGATGATACCAAGAGCATCAGCAACATTGCAGTGTTGCCTGCGGCAAAAGAAACTGCTGTTGCTGCAACTACGGCAACAACTAGCAAGTCCTGCCAGCGACAGCCGAGTTTAACGATCCAAGTGAACAACAATAACAACAACAACAACAACAACGGCAATACTACTAACGGTACTAATAACGGCAATCGCGTTTCGGTGGCCTCCTCGCCCACAAGCATTGTGAACAACAACAATGGCGTGTGCGTTGTCAACTGCAGCTACACCCCCAGCAGCAGCAGCAACACGAGCAACACTGGCAACAATGCCAATAATAATAACAACAACAACAACAACAACAGCGTGGTGGAAATCAATAACAAAGTGTTCAGTGCAAGTGTACAAAATAAGCTAAATAATAATAATAATAATAATAGCAGTGTGCAAGCCGATAACAGTGTGAATATAATCAATGTGAATGCCAGCTGCAGCAGCAGCAATAGCAATCCGCGAACCTTCACCTCAACGGAATGTCAAACGGATGATCTGACCGCCAGTTCATCCAGGGATTCCCAGCAGCAACAGGAGCAGCAGCAGCAGCAGGGGCAATTGCAGCAGCAGCAGCAGATTCGAACACGCGAGCAGCGGCGCAGGGAGCGAAGGGAACGGAGACAACAGCAGCAGCAGCAGCAGCAACAATTTCCGCCGCATCATCCGCGACGTCATCATGGTGCAGCACCGCCACCGCCCCCTCAAGCCCAATTGCACCCGCCCCCGCATTTGCATCATCCCCATCCTCTTCCGCTTCCGCATCCCCATCCCCTGCCCCACCCGCATCCCGCTGCCATGGGCTTGGCCAGGGCTCTGCTGCCGGACATCCTGCATCCCCATTACCCGCCACCCTACAGCGCCCTGCCCGTTCCCGTGGCAACGGTGCCGCCCCCGCCACCACCCGCAGCCGTGGCTGCTGCTGCAACAACAGCAGCGCAGCAGCAGCAACAACATGCAGCACATGCAGCACACGCTGCCCATGCTGCACACGCAGCTGCGCCGCCGCAGCCGCCAGCGCTGACGTCCGTGATTTCGACGGTGCCACTGCCGGGTCCGCTGCCGGCTCCGCTCATGAACGATGGACGCTTCACTCTGCCGCTGCCCATCATGCGCAGGTGAGTTTCAATGGACAATGTCAAAGCCCACTCCCATCTCCCATCTGCAAAGTGCCAGAGACCAAGTCCCAAGCCCATTCCTGGCCAGCATCGATCACTCCTCCGCCCCATTGCATTCGTTGGGACGCTCCTTTGTCGTTTTTAGCCAGTCTCGGGTTTCGCTTCCCTTGGCCTTAGGAAAGTGCACTCGGAAAAATGGGTTGATAGTAATTAAATATCATGATATAGGGTTTTATGTCAACGATTTTATAGATTTAAAACACTTGAAGTTTTATAATCTCTGATGGACTTTGAGAGAAATATTATGTAAGCGTCAGAAAAGCTTATTTAAATTTGAAATTCAGTAAACACTACATTTATTTTACATAATATGACCTGCCATATAAATCACAAACTAACATTCGAAACGGAAATTCTAAATAAATATTCTTCAAATGCTAGTTTTGCCATTTACTTAACCTTGTTTTCCACATAAATCATTAAATATTTGCTAATAAATTTCATATATTTACTTAGTTTTCCAGTATTTATATTTGTTATAAATCAAATCACAAGTAAATCTTTAAAGTCAAAAACAAACAACTAAATTTTCTAATAAATTATCGAACGATAATTTAGAATTCATGACTTTGATAGCTGTCCTTAATGAAGACATCTTAATTATTAAAAACTAGTTTTGCAATTATGAGATTTAGTTTATAAGTCTTTTGATTTGTATTTAAATATACAATTTGTAGTCCCAGAAAAGGTCTTTTCATCTCCACATTTATATAAAAAATTTCCCCCAGTGTTAATTTCGACATTTTCTATTACCACACACTGGCTTTTGTGGCGCTCTTCCTGCTTCGCTTTCGAGTGTTCGTGTTCGTGTTAGACGGGCTAGACATTATAATGATGGTAATTTTATGTCAGTAACAAATTTCTTGCATGATTTGATTCTCTCCACCTCTGCTCCGGCCCCAGTCAAAGGCTAGACCAGGAAACCAGCTCCGATCCCGGCCCGTGGTGTAAAAATTAATTCTCAAACGTTGACAGCTTCCAAGAAATTAACAAAAAAAACCGAGAGGAGAAGAGAGAATAGACCGAGCGAGTGAATGAATGAGTGGCTTTAATTTGAAGTTCAGGCCGGGCCGGGGGATAAAAAGCAAAAAGAGCCAGAGGTCGGGCCATTATTCTTGGCTAGTTTTTCGGCGAAAACTTTTGGGTCTTCTCAGCTTTTCAGCTTTTCGGCTTTAATAACTCATTTTTATTATAATGAGTTCGGGCTTATCTGTAATTGCACATCTAGCGCCGCTAGGACAAAGCCCGGCTGACTGGCCACAATTCCGCGTCTATATCGGACGATGATGGCCCAGTCGCTGTTACCAGTTTCCCACGCATTTATTGCCCGGAATACTGAAATACTTATCTATAGTTGGGCACTGGCAGAACCAGTTTGCTTGGCAAATAATCGATGCCGCATTGTACTCGAACTTGTATCTCTGCATCTGTATCTGTAGCTGTGGCTGTGACTGCTTCGAGCTCCCGAGCAGCTGAGTCGCTAATGTAGCCGTATCTGTATCTGACGGATGCGCGCGCTATCTGTCTAATGGCCTGCCTAAACAGCTTCACCCCGCCATCCCCCCAGAATCAGCGAGGCATTCGAACGTTTGACATTTCCAGTCAAGAGCAGGCAAGTCATGTTTCACAATTTTAATTGTGTTTGCCCATTGAATAATTGCAAAACTGTGTCAGGCCAAAGTATATTCGCCCGAATTAGCTTTTCCTTTGTCTCAATGGGAGGAGGAGAAGGAGGCGTGTTTCCCGCCTGATTAGCATATTTATGAGCATCGAGTTCGTTCTGTGAGTCAAAGTGCTGCCATTAAATTAAATGCTTGCGCCTGCAAAAAGGGTTGCCTTACACGAAAGGTGAGTCTGAGGTGATTAGGCAAGCAATATGAGCCAAGTCAGGCTAAGATTTATCATATATGAAGCAGTCTAGAATTAATGCCACTTAGTGGGGCGTCAAGAGTAGTCTTTAGAAATTATCTGTATGTATATTCAGAGCAAGTTTACTTTATGAAAAAGACTGCCCAGATATTTCCCTTTTAAGCCGCTTAACTTACTCCACCTCCCCCTGGCAGTGTTTCCGAGATAATTGGGTCGCTTAATAGAGATCCCTTCAATCGGAGTGTGAACAGCATCTCTCAATGAAAAGGTTATGTATTTTTTTGGGCCCCAAGAAGAGAGAGAGCTCAAACAACAAACCGCAGACATTATCTGCAATTTTAACACCTTCTGCCTTCGTCCCAAATTAACATGCTCTTACACAACACTCTTTTTTTTTGCTCTTCTCTCTACCTTTTGCCGAAAAAGGTGTAAAAAAAAAGCGAAAGTTTTTGTGCCTCAGCTTTTTGGGGTTATAAAAAGGGGCAACCGAAGGCAGGAGGAGGACTACAGTCCACTTGGACCAGGAGTAAAAGGGTCGCCTGGTGGACCGTGTATAATCTTTAAATCATTAAATAACCGAACGAGAAAAAAACATGGCCAGCACACGAAAATTACCGCAGCAAACTGAGTCCGAAATGAAAAATGACAACGGCGAAAATAACACAACAAAAAAATACAAAAAATAAAAATAACAAGCAACAAATTCAGAGAGCAATAAAATGGAAACGTGATGCCGAACTCACGTTGCCCCGCACTACGTATAAATCGTTGTAATCATTTTTGTTGCTTCTCTTTCTTATTTTCTGCCTCACTCGATGGCTGCTTTTGTTTTTCTTAGCATTTAATTTTATTTTGAAACTCCGCCGAAACCGAAAACAAAAGCCAAAGTTAAAACAGACAAAAAACGAGAGACAGAGGCGGTAATAAAATCACTCGGGAAGGAAAATGAGAGAGAGAGAAAGAGAGAGAGGGAGATCGAGGAGTGCAAGTTACTGTCTTTTTTTTCGGCTACTTTCACTTTCGCATCCAGATACAGATACGTATCTCAATCTGAATCTGTATCTGTATCTGTGGCTGGGGCTTAAGGTTAACGCAGGCCAAATGGCCAACGGCTTATCATAAATTTGGCTTAAAGACACTCGCTCATAACCGAAATGAACTCGAACTTGAAGCATAAATCAAAAACAATTTAGTTAACATCATTTGGACGCGTGTATCTTTTAATAATTACGACGCTGTGGCATATTGCTAATTGACTGGATTAGGGATGTGTCATGAAGAAAAAATCTAATCATAAATGCATGATATATAAATTATATGATATGATATTAAATCATATATCAAAGTTTAAAAAACTCAAAGCCAAGCCAAAAATTCATTAATTTTAATTCGGAAAGCAGCCCTATGTTAGTTGTTATTTGGAGAATAAATCTGCATACTCTATTTAAAATTTAAAAAAATGGAAATTTTTATCAATTTTTGTAAATTTCATACCCCTAAAAATTTTTGAAAAAATTAAAAAATTAAAAAATTCCCGGAGATAGATAGATCGATTCGGCTGTTGATGCTGATCAAGAATATATATGATTTATAGGGTCGGAAATGACTGCTTAACTGGTTTACAAGCTTTTGACTAAAAATCGTTTACTTATCGAAATCCCAATTTTCTTTTACTAAAAGTATCGATTTAAACTTATTTAACGATAGTTTTGATCATCCCTAATTGGCTTGAAAGGCCGAATCCTGCTCGAGGAGATGGAAACCAGTTTCAGAGTCCAAATACCCCGAAACTGGTGAAAAAAATATACACAAATTTGCATGGGGAGAAGTGCAAAGTATCTGCAAGATACGCCAGCTCGATATCGACATCGATGATTCAACCTCAGTCATGCAAATGGAAAAGAAACAGAATCAGAAACAAAACAGAGAGAGACAGAGACAGAGAGCGAGAGAGAGAAAGAGAGAGAGAGAGACGGATACAAAACCAGATTTCACCCAAAAAAAAAACAAGACAAAAACGGGAAAACATAAAACCCAACCAAGATCGAGTTGCAAGTCTGCTGAACCCTGGTCTACCAAAGAAAGATACTCGAACGATCTCTGGCGGGGATTCTGCGACTTTTGGCGGGTGACACACTTTCCGCAGCAGCTGGAGCTGAATCTGGAAAATTGAGTGATTTTTCATAAATTTCCAGCGAGAAAATCAAAGCCCCAGAGCCAGCAGCACTCGACACTAGATGTTGATGCTGCTGTTGGTGTTGTCGGTAGAACTGACCAAACAACTTTCCAGTTTTATGGTCTTGCAACTGCCAACTTCTGTCCTGCTCTGCTCCTGCTCCCTCTCTCCCTCTCTCTCCCTCTCTCTCTCTATCTCTCTGTCTCCAGCTCCGGGTCTTTCTCTGATTTGGCGGCGTTGGGTTTATTTATTTTTATAAGCGAATAAACACTGGCAGCACTCAGTGGAGTCTACTAACCGACCACCGGTATACCCTTTACGCCAAAAAAAAAAAACAACTTCAGAGCTCCAGAAGAAGCTCCAAGAAGCTGGCCGCAAAACGAATCGAATTGAAACCAAACCAAGCGAAGCCAGTCGAGAACTTACCAAAAGTCAATAAAGCCAATAAAGCAAAAAGTTGCCATTCTCCAGTCGAAAAGATATGGGTAAAAGGCGACTTCAGGTACAGTGAAAACTTTTTAAAACTTAAATTGGTTTAATTACCTAATAAATATATAAATAAAGTTGAGTCTATTTCATTTCAAAGTTTGTAAATAAGGAAATTCAACTGAATATTCATTAAAAACTTTAATTTATTTAAATTGCTCATAAAAAATATATAGAGTTGTTGAGTTGACTTCATTTCACAGTTTGTAAATAAAGAAAATAAGCATAAAAACTACGTTTTTATTGTCAATTAAAATCTAGAACCTAAAAAAGATTCAAGAACGTATATTATAGTTGAGTTTTTGGACAGCAAGAAGCCTAATAATACTAGAAATATTAAAGAGAAATATGAAATATGCTTGCAAATTTAAAGCTTAACTTTTCTACGATCAAATAAAATTTATAATCGAATTTTTAAGCAACTCCCCTTCCATTTCTCTCCGTGTACTGGTCATACCCATGCCCAACCGAATTGCGGTTGTCTACTCCAGCTCCAGCGTCTGCTACTGCTACCTTCTGGCCTTCTGGCTCTGTCTGTGTTTGTATAGAAAATGCATTCGGGCCAAGTTGAAATGAGCCGGCAAAATGCAGCAGCAACATCAGAAGAGGTAGCAGCAACAGCAACAGCAGCAGCAGCATCACAAAATAGACGGGCCAAGTCGCAAACAAGTTGCCAGCGAACAACAGTCACCGAAATAGAGAGAGAGTTGCCGGGAAATTGTATATATGTACGAGGCTGATGCGATTTGGCCAAAGGGCCCAAAGCAGACCCAATCTCCTGGCTTATTAAATTGTCACCCGAGTGCATTCGATTCGAATCGATTCGCTTTGGACTGGCTTTTTGGGGGGACGGGGGACGGGACTGTGTTGTGGCCCCAAAACCGCAAAATGCCAAATCTAATGGGGTTTCGGGCCTGTAATTGTGCCACTGCAATTAAGTCTTGCTAACTGTGGTCAAATTGTTTTAATAAGTTTTTAACTGCCATAAATGAGCCCGGCCTTGAGCGCTGGGAAACTTGGCTTGGCTCTCTCTCTCGGTCTTTTGATTTTTTCCAGCTGGTTTTTAGAGGCTTTTGAGCAGATTTTCTGTTTGTTTTTCGGTTCTGGCCATTACAGTTCAATGCCTTGGGCAGAGCCGAGGAACAAAGCCCGACTCATTGTGAATTCAGATTCTGAAATTCGCACAAAAGAGCCGAAACAAATGTGCGGCGTTTGATGCAAATTCGGAATGCCGAGCACAATACAATTATTCCCATGATGGGCATCATTTTGAAATAAACGCATAAATAAGGTATAAGCAAAGGCCACTCCCCAGAAGATAGGGTATCGTTCGGTTAGTAATACTTCTACCAGGGAAAACACGTGCCCTCTGAGGCAGTCTGCCCCATAACAAGGGTCTCGGTGACAGGAAGGAGAATGGCTTGAGGTGATTCCCCCTCGCGGTAACTACCTCTCCCGCAACTCCTCATCCGAGGTATCAAGTTGGTCGAGAGTGGCAGAGTGGCTTTTCTATCTGTGCTTTTATTTTTTTTTTTTTTTGTGGCTGTTGCGGTTTTAAACAAAAGTCCATAATTTATGTTACGGCTAAGCTTCCCTCCTCTCTGCCTCTCTTTTATAATTTTATTTTTGCTGGCTTTTGTGCAATGAACTGAGTTCAATGGGATTGGCAAACAGGGCGTGTGTGTGTGGCATTGATTTGGAGAGGGGATACTAAAGCATATAGACGGGGTTCAGCTGAGTTCGGTTTAGCAAAATGCACAAAAAATTCGCTTTAAAAAGCAGACCACTTGACCCGCATTACACACTTATGTGGGGGCGCAATTTCCCTCGAGATTTTTGGCCAAATTTGGTTGAATAATCCCCAACCACCAGACACCAGGTGGCAATTAAAACTAAGGCTTTAAAATTCGGCGATTTCTTACTTCAAATGTTTTGCCAATAATTAGCCTCTGACTGACTGACTGTGTATCTTTTCTTTGTACCTCTGACTGGGCCATGAGGTAATATGTATTTGGCGAACCAGTTTTTGTTTTTGGCCTGCCTTTTGTGTCCAACAGATTTTCGGGTGAAAGTTAACGATTTCTCAGCTTGTTTTCGGTTGCGTAGATCTCTTGATCGATGGCCAGTAGGTGGGCACATTTGCCTATGAATCGCCAGAGAAACTCCCACTCGGCGATGGATCCATTAAGATGGTCACTTCCTCTAATCAGGCTTAGGAAAGCGTGTCTTTCTATTCACCCGTTATTGATTTTTTAATTAACACATTTCTTACGAAAGATACTTGCATATAGTACCATAATATCTAATAGATACCTTATTTTTATAACAAAATTTAAGTAATTTCTTAGTACCCAAAATAATCAACCATTCCCTCTGACATCCGTGGCAATGTTTGCCTTCAATTAACGTTTACAACAAATGCAAACGCTTAAATATTTAAAACCAATATACCAAATGTGCAAACGTAATGAGGGCACAGGAAACTCAACTCAACTCAACTTCAGTCGGCGGGGAAAGCGCTTTTTAATGGCAGCATTTTAGCTTAAACAGTGTAGCATTTACCCAAAACCAATTGCCAGACAAGTGCGCAGAATGGGAAGGGGGTAAGGGGTGCGCTACTTCCTGCTCCGATTTTCCCCACCGATTTTCACCATTTTCCAGCTACAGATACGGCTCCTGCCATTGCCACTGCCACTGCACTGTGTCAACTGTCAACCGCAAAATGCGAGCGCTAAAAAAAGGGCAGCACGAAAAAAAAAAAAAACACCCAAACTTGCAGCAGGATGCCATTATACAGAAGGGACGTCAAGGACCGGGGAGAAGGGTTTAGGGGGGAGCGGAGGGTGACCTCTTGTATCTCGCACTGATTTCAATTTAAAGTGCAATGAGTTTTGCAGTTTCGTGGCTGTTTCAGTTGTCGCTGTTGCCGTCAAAGTTGTTGCCAAAGCTTATTTGTTCGTTGTCTGCAAATCTGCTTGCCACACTGCCAAACACACACACACACACACACACCCCCGCTTAGAAACATTTGTATAGTTTGTTTGTTGTAATGGTACCCTTTAATAGGGGGGTTTTAGAGGGTATTTCATAGATTTATAAGCCTGAATTTAGGTATCTATTAATACTTGAATTAACCGATTTGATAAACAACCTTAAAGATACATTTTAAATTAAATTTCTGACAACAAAAGGGAGAAAAGGATAAACGAAATAAGTTTATTTATATATTATTTAATTTTGAGAATCTAATAACAAACAATGATACCCTAAACCCCAACAAGTTTACATGTTTTTGAAGTAATGTTAAGTTTCTGGTTAAATCTCCCTTCCTTTAATATGTAAATACAATATTTATTTAGAGTTATTCCATAGAAAGGTATCTCTTAGTCTTTACCCTCATTTCATAAACTCTTTTTCTGGTTATTCTAGAGCTTTGCAAACTAAGGGCAACAAAAAAGCTGGTAGCGCGTTTCGTAAATTAATTAAAACATTTAACAAATGCGCGTGTGGCTGTATCGTATCCTTTGTGTCCTCAGCACTTGAGCAAATAAAATGCATAATTTATGTTACTTCTTGTTTTTGTACAAACCCCCTTCCCCTTCCCCTCTCCCTTCCCCCCTGCTCCTTTGCGTGTGCGTTTCTCATAATTACTTAGACACACACTGGGATACGGATGGAGGACAAGGGCAAACAGAGACTTACAATTTGTCTTGGCCTCCCACGCGGCGTATGCGTGATGTTTGTGCCACGAAGGGGGTTGCTGAAAATTCGTTGCCAGTGACAACTATAAATGTCTTGGAAACATCGTCATCCTCAGTATTGGCATCCGGGGGTCGTAATTAGAGAGCACGGAGCACTTTCATAAGCCAAACTAATGGAGAAGATGCTGAAAAATCACCGCTCCCCAGACCTCAGGCTCAGCCGGAGTCTTCCATTTGCCTCAGAGCATGGTAAATATGAGAAATGGGAAGTAACCGCACGAGACAAAGGCGGTAATTTGACGCAGCTGGGAAACGGCAGCAGCATCAGCAGCAGCAGCAGCAACTGTTGCAGCCACAGCAACATCCAACACACAACTTACAACACAAACAATGTGCTGCTGCTGTCAGTTGACGGCCCAAACTAAAAGTCAAAACAAATAATTTGCTATAATAACTAAGAGCGTGGCCAAAACAGCTGAAAACAAAAGCCGAGGGGGCGATGAGCAAAAAACAAAAAAACAAAATATACAACAAAAAGTGAAAAAAAAGAAATGAAAAGAGCTAAAAAGAAAGGAAAAGAAAAGAAAAGAAAAGAAGAAAAGATAGGCAAGTGGCAGTGAAACAAGGCAACTCTCATCTCATCCCATGCCATCTCAACTCCCGGCCACAAAAGCCAAGGCATAGAGAAAACTTTCTCCCGAGCTAAACGCTCTTCATCTGCATGTGTTTGTGTTGTGCTCTCCAAGTGTGTGTTGTGTGTATATAGTACTTGGCAAGTTAAAGAGCCCAAGATGGGTTTACCTCTTCTTTTCCCTAGTGCAAAAAGTATCTTTTGCCGCAGCCGCAGCGGCAGCGCTATTAAACGCACACTTGCGTCGACTTTTCACACGCAGACATACCGCAGCTTTTCCCTTTTGCTACAGCCCCATTTTTCCCACCTCCCCCCCTCCCGCTTTATCCCTTGGCCAAGTGGATGCAATTTTTGCATTTTACAATGCAACTTTTGCAAATCTCGCACAGCTGCGGTTAGTTTCCATTTACGAGCACCGAACGTACTCCTCCTCAACCTCCTCCTCGAGTCCGTTCTAGAGATAGAGATATTCGTACAGCCCGCATGGCCATAATTTCGTTTGGTTCGTTCCGCTTATCGGCAAACTGCAATCAGCATATAATTTTTGCCCAGCCGCACATAAAAACGAATCGAAACGAAGGAAAACACTGAACACTGAACACTGAAACATGTGGCTGGACATGGACACCCTCATCGTATCTCATCGTATCTCATGGCCATGGCCCCATAGTTCATTTGGCAGACCCTCGATAAGGCGGCGGGCAAGCAACCCCCGAGGGTATGAGTCTCTTTCTGGTCTCCGGTCTCTGGTCTCTGGTCTCTGGTCCCTGGTTCTGCTTTTCTGAGACTCATTCTCACTGCGAAACTGACTGACTGACCAGTTCGCAGTTCTCTGTGTCATTCGGTTGAAAAAAAAAGGGAGACATGGAAATGGACATGAAAATGAAAATGTTGCTGAACGCAGGCTCAGGAAATTATGCGTAATGAAGTAAGCACTTTCTGCGGAAAAAAGGGGAGTGTGTTATCGGGCCGAGTGTGTGTGTGTGTGTGTGTGTGTGTGGGTCTGTGTTGATAGCTGGAAATTGCTTGTTGGACGAACAAACGGACCTTCCCCCCATTGCAAAACCGCCCCCTGAGGAACATGGAGAGAAAAGTATCAGTATCAGGAGTATTTATAATTGTTCATATTTCGAGTAGTTTATATAGAAAAATCTTAGAGTATATTCCTGCTCTCTGAATGGGAATATCTCTAGATCAAAGGTAGAATTAATCATATCTATAAAGATACAAAACCATAAACAAACAGGTATCAGTAAATGTATAAATAAAGGTTTGCAGAAAGTCCTTTTCCTAACTCTTTTCAAAGTTCTTTGATCACTCTTGCTGTCATCTCTCAACATCATTGTTAGAATACTTAAATTTTAAACATATTTCATATATATTATAACAATATTTTTCTCCCTGTATATATTGCTTTCTGCGGCCAGCTCCGGGTAGTTTTTATTCGCTTCGTTTCCGCGTCAATTTCCTTTAATGCGCTGTGGCGTGATGTCCCTTGGCACGGTCCGGTCCGTTTCGAGATACTCTTGCCCCGGCGTACTGTATCTGTGGCTGCGTGTGCCCGAGTATCTGCCAGATACTCTCTGTGTGTATGGATGTGTCTCCCATATAACTCTCAATCAGTTTTGCGCTTTATGCGCATTTTTATGGCTTTTGCTTGTGTTGTCTTGTTTTGCGCTTGTTGCTGCCGCACTGCCCTGGCACTGTATTTTATCTACGTAATTGAGTTCGTTTGCACATTAGCAGCAGCAGCAGCAGCAGCAACAACAGTCGCAGCAGCAACATCCAGCCTAGAATTATGGCCAAAGTAATTGGCATGCCATGTGTTCACGCACTGCCCAAAAATGATCAAATTTCACATGATTATCCGCTCGATTCGATTCGATTCGAATTTCGAAATGAATTAGTTTGTGACGTCCTTTTGACCTGGTGACGATGATATAAATCAGGTTTTCCACTCCAAGAGCAACCCATTATGGCACATTATCATTATGGAAATTCTATTAAAATTTAACAGCCTCATGTGATGACCAGCAGCAGCCTTTGTTAACTTCATTACTTTACGTTACTTTATACAAAGGGTAATTGTTATGGCCAGCCATTTTTGGTTATGCGATTCTTTAATGCCAAAATGAGCCATCATCGATCCACAAATAATCAAAAACTAATTGCCAGAAGAGCGGCCAATAAATGGGGCAGGGTAATAATGGCAAAGGGCGTAATGGGCCAGTTGCGTGCCGAAAATACTAAAGGTGCTCTCGTCTCTCTGCAGAATTCGGCAGGTTATCGCCGGTCAATAATGAAAAAAAAAGAGTTGAATGGAGTGGAAACTCTAGCTGAATCACGACTTTGGTACAATTTTGCCCGAAACGAAAGAAATCCAGCTCAGCAGCTCAGCATTTCAATCAGCTAACAATCCGGCAACGTGCCGGGGGCAAGGTGTTTTAGAAGCATCGCCAATCGTCTCTCTGCGCTCTCTGCAAATTAGCCACATTTATGAGCATGACCAAGGCGGATTTCCACTGACTGGAGACCAAGTTCCAAGTCTCAGTCTCAGTCTCAGTCCCATGGATCCACAAAACTCTTTCCAGCGCACCGAACGTGTGAACGTGAATTGGTAATCGATGAGCATGGGGCATGGCTCAGACTTCTCCTCGCTTTTGGCCTGGCTTTACTGTCCATCGGTGCTGGAGGGAAAAGCTTTGCAGCTCTGCAGGTACGTGCACAAGGTCAAGTTGTTTATGGCCAGCACTTGATATTTGATATCATCGCCTGTGCCACAATTTGGTGTTCGTTTTTATTATTTCGTGCAGAGAGTTATGAATATGCAAGCTCAAATTTTATTTGATATTGAGCTGAACGATCGTCCGTTCTCAGGTGTAGGAGAGTTCACGTTTTTGACTATCAGTCGGTGCTTTATATATGTATATAAATGTTTGTTCAGGTTTTCCTCACACACAAATGGCTTTGGCCCTGGTTGTGGTTGTGGGAGGGGGAATTATGGTAAACATGCGCTGATTGTCGAGTGCAAAGTCAAGTGTTTTCTAATCAGCTATTAGAGCAGGTGCTTTGGGATTTGTTTTAAAGCTTAAGTGAGTTGGTTTAGCTGGAAATACTATCCAATTTCGTGTGAATTTATATTTAATATAGTAGAGAATATGCCAGGTTTTATATATTATACTCTCTCCCTTTGTTTTTGAAACCATTTCCCTTCAATTGACTTCATTTGCTAGCCATGTTCCGTGTCTAGTAGGACATATGTAGATATAGCCATCTATGAATGCTGATGATTCTCGAAATGATGAGACACCAGACACCTCTCTCTCCAGCAGTCTCGATTGTGTTTGGCTGCTTTTTGTTTTCCGTTTCTGCCATCACTTTCCATTTTCGACATTTGCAAATTTGCATTTTGCCTGTTATTGAATATGTATGACATATAAAAAGCAGACATGGCATCAGCAACAGAAAAAGCAAGAGTGTGTCCCACGTATTCGTTTAATTTCTGCCGTGTATTTCATTTCAATCGGCTTTTGCTTTTCATTTGGCTCGACTTTCGCGCACTGAGCGCCAATTTGCATAGCCCTCGGAAAGAGCGAACAATTCATACTATAAATACTATGTATATATCTATATATATAGGAGACTATGGCAACCGCATTCGATCTAAGCGACATCGAATTAAAGCGGCCAAAAATTGAATATAAACTGCGTCAAAATTGAAAAGTCGAGCTGTGGCAGCGGAACGTGTCCGGATTGTCTGGACTTCCCCGGAGTGTCCGCGTCAGGGAAAACTCTGGCAAAAGTCCGTGCATATATAGATGGCTGGCACGTGACCCGGCAGGGAAACATGGTCCTGGCATACTGCGAATTTAGAGCCAGGTGCTCCACGTCCACGTCCACGTCCAGGTCCAGGTCCAGTGGGTTTGTGGGTGGGAACACCCGCCACCCGAAATTGTTTAATAGAAAAATTATGCACTGATTTGTATTTGTCTTAATCTTGCTCCTTTTCGTGACTTCTTTCTGTTGGCTTCCCTTTGCCGTGTAATTTTCATGGTTGGATTGAGGTTGAAAAAAGGAAATGCACAGGGAATAATTAAACTAACATTTATGTAAAATATAAAACAATTTTAAGGTTTAATGATTATTTAACATTATATTTATTTGGGGTCAACTTTGAAAAGGTTTTTAGTGCTAAAAAGTGTAAAAAGACCTCACTAAAACCTCAGATTCATATCTCTCAGTGTAAAACCAAAGCATTCAAGGCAAGAATTTAAATTAAATTGAAGTTTTTTTTGCTCTGTGCACAGAAGGAGGCTGAGTCTGACTGGCGCTTATGCAAATCGCAGCCAAAGAATGGAAATAAATTGCCAAAGTGTCGTCTGCAAGGGCCAAAAAGGATCCGATTCAAGTCGAAGGGACAGCGGCCATAGCTATAGCTATCGATGGCAGCAATTTCCGGGCGGAAAAACAAAAAAAAAAGGGAGCCGAAAACCGAAAATGCTGCCTTTACATGGCAGAACGCCTCCTCCAGATCCACCTCTTCCTCCTCCAGATCCACCTCCTCCTTCTCCTCCAGCTCAACGGACTTGTCGTAAAAACAAACTCCAGAAATCCGCCGCATCAAATTGGCTATGGCCGAGCAAAAACAAAGGAAAAACTCAATTGGAAGCCACGGCACTCGAAAAGCCACCGGTTGAGGGAGGGGTGGTTGGGAAAATCCAGTTACGGTTTTACAGTTTTCCTTTGCCAGGATTTTTCTCCTGTTTGGACCTCACGCATAGCATTTACTTTCGAGCATTGCGAAAATCCATCCCTAAACTGCAAAACTTTCCGCCGTAATGCCCTCGATCCACGGTCGCTGCGATTTGTCAACGATTCCAAATCGGTTGCATTTTTATTGGCTTTGGCTCTGGACTCGGACTCTGACTCTGAGTACTGGGTACTGGAATTTCATTTTATTGGCCATTTCGGTTGACCTTCGCGTAAAAGGGAGAATTCCTGGCGAGCGGATTCCGCAATAAATTGCTCACGCTTGTCGGCCAAAGTTTTTGCATAACTCGAGACGTTTGCTTTTATTGGCTTTGGTCTTCTCGCATTTCTTGCATATTTGAATTCGATTCGAAATTCAATTTGTGCAGCGATTTTCTTGGTTCCCCTGATTCCCATCTGATGCCCAAAAAAATGTTCTCAGTTTGTGTGGGGTTTATTTTTCACACTTGGCAAACATCAGAGGCCAAGCACACACACCCCGAGGTCATCAGGTGTCATAATCAAATAAAACTTCCACTTCAAACGGCGCTGTAATTAAGCTAAGAAGGGGTTCGAGGCAGGAGGAGAGCCCCCACAAAATGTTTATTAAACAACAGCGTAATGAGTTGTTGACCTCATGCCGAGCATCCCCAGCAAATGTTGCGATATGTTTTCTTTTGTTTGCTTGGGTTAAATATTACCCCCACAGCTCTGGAATCGATTCTCAAAAGTTCAAAGCGGTTCAGCGACAGCCTCTCCGATTGATTGCAAATTATTTACATATTGTAGCGCCTAATTAAAGCGACAAATGATAATGAGAGTGCATATAACGAGGGGGGGGGGGATATGGTTGAAGGTTGTGAGGAATTTGCTTGAGGATTTTATATGCTGAGATTTCATCTACACACATCTTTCATTGTACAGAGATTCCTTTGTTATCTTAAACATGCTATTTTATAGTGTTAAAACAACCCTTTAAGCAATTAAAACTAGCTTCTTCAATTAAGCAAAACATGTATGTATAATAGTGCATGAACAATTAGACAAAGATACAAAGATACTTTAGCAGCGAGATCTCTACAAATCAGATATTCCCCTGGTGGCTGCTTAAGTATCTTGCGGATACTTTTGTATCATAAAGATTTGAGTCACAACGACGGGTTCAGTGAATCACAACGGCAAAGAACAAAAGCTGTCACGCTGGGGCATTAATGTATTCTAATTAACGACAACTCCGCCGATAGCATCTCATGGGTGATGAAATTGTGCTAGTTGAAGGGCCCGCATCTCTCTCTCGTAAAAATATAAATATAATAGCTCCCCACTGGCGCACATAATTTTTGTCCACAAACTTTTCCAGAGCTCCCCCATTCTTGGTGAGCGGAGATGAGACAAAAGAATCCATTGGGTGCTAAATTAAATCACTTGAAGATGCCACTGCGCGATATTAAAAGCGCATAGGATTCAAGGGGAAATCGCTGGGCAGCGGAAAAGTGGTGGAAAACTGTGGACTTTTGGTTGGGGCAAATGGTGACCTACATTGTGGCTGCCATACACTTTATTTTTCTTTTTTTATTTTTTTCCCCCCATTTTGTTGCTTGCCGTTGGCAGCGTGATTATTGTTATTGTAGCCCAGCCCATAGGCCAGCGACAGCAAAACCTCATGATGAGCTAACGAGCAATTTAAGAATTTAATTTATGTACGTACATATAGCGACACAGATACATGTCAGACCCGATCCCAGTTCGGGAAATGCTGCAACAGCAACAGCAAAGGCATCAAGAGCCTAATGACACAGCCACTTAAGCGGTCTGTACAGTGGAAATCAAGAAAATAGCAATGGAAATCTAGGGATTTTTACCTTACAAAAGAAGAGAATCAAATAAATTATAAGGAATATTTATAGTTAATTTTTATAACTAAGAGAAGGTTTATATGTATTTCTTGTTTTTGTGCCTTTTAGTAAAACTGAAACCCTAATTAATCCTAGTTTTCCAACCTCTATGGTCTGTGTGCGTTTGCGAGAGAGCGCGCCACATTGGCTGCGGTTCTTGCAGCAATGTTGCTGCTGCTGCAACAGTGATGTCGCGTCGGCAACATGTAAAAGTAATTGCCAACCCGGATGCTGGCCATGGCTGGCTGTGCCACATGAAAGCCAGAAATTAGAAACGGATCTCAAATTAGAAATGCCTCAGACGCGAAGCGAGGCAACTGCGACTCCAGTTGTCGTTGTCGTAGCCTCCGTCTGCGTTTCCATCGTTGTCGTCACGATGTTTGGCACTTGTTCCCGGCCAGCAACTCATCCAAGGCGTCCTTCTCCCCTCCCCCACAAAATAATACATATACATGTGTGTGGGTGGGTGGGCAATGTTTTTTTTACATGCACACACTTGGCACGCTGCCCTATATACCGAGATCTCAACGAACAGATGCAGGCAATGGTGGGGAAACAGGATGCACCCTCAGGGAGCCATCCCGTGGGCGTCAATTGCTGGCAACTCTGGCGTTTTATGCATCCAAAAATTGGCAATAAACGCTGGCCAACAAAACTTTGTCTGCATTGTTGCACTTTAAACAAAAATCGTTACTGGACGCATACAAAATTTGTAAGCATCGGAAATCTCTTCCACCTGCAAGTTACATTTTAGCTGGCAGGGCAAGTACTTTCCACGAAATTGCTGGCGAAATTTTAAAGACATCTCATTTGAAGGAGCATCTAAAGTTTAGGTGTCATCTGAAATTACTGCCCAGCGAGTTTCCAGCGAAATTTAATTTTAGGTGTCACAACCAACGCAAGAGTTCTAAATTTAAGAGTTGAGCGAAATTTCACCAAAATGCACAAGGAAAAATTAATGCTTAAAATAAAGGAGAACTTATACTTATACTTTATCTAAGAATCCTTAAGATGGAGCTATACCAAACCCATTTTAGATAAAGTATCTCAACTACCAGAAACCTTTTGACATATATGGAAACCTTGGAAAATCCTTAAGATACCTGTATTTCTATATAGATTTTCCTCTCAGTGCATCTATCGCCGCAGTCAATGGACAGCGCCAACTTTGCCATATAATCTTTTACACTCGCATTAAAAGCTCACTTGGCTCATGCCAGAATGCGGGGGAGTGGAGCGTGTCAGCCAACTCTGACTTCGACGTGGACTTGGAGGCAACTCCTCCGACAACTCAACTGGCAGATAGCCGTTCTCCGTTCTCCGTTCTCCAATTCCGTTCCGGGGCGCTATCAAGTCGTGTGCTCGAGTTACGCCCACCAGAAGACAGAGGATGGTGGAGGAGGAGGCCAGAGGAAGCCTAGCCTAGCTCTTTAAGGTGCCTCTGAATTAAAGTATCTTTTTTTTAGTTTTTTCGGGTCTCTCCCGGCATCAGTCAAGCGTCAAAGCGTTTTGCAGTTAACTGGAAAAACGTTGCCCAAGTTTAGAGACTGACTCGCTCTCCGTCTTCTGCAGTTAGTAGGTCAGAAGTTTCTGCGGCTCTGTGTGAAATCGTACTCCCCTATACACATAAAGATACTTACACTCAGATACGCAGATACTCACACTCAGATACTAGTACTCGTACTCAGAGTACTGAGTACGACTGGCACCTTTGTATATAGCACGAGTACCATACACCCAACGTGACTTTGTCTCTTTCGCTTGGATATTTTATTGCCGTCTGTGAGTCTCGCTGTTTGCTTTCATTTTTATATGGTTTTATATATATGTATGTATATATTATATATATGCGGCAAACAAACAGTCTCAACTGCGATTTTAATGCCGGGTGAATGTCATGTTCTGAGCCCGGGAGTCTCTATTGCCACTGGTTTTCATTTTATGTCTCTTTAACCCACACATACACTCCTTTTCTCTTTTTTTTTTTTTGTTGTATAAAAAGAAGCGTGTTTGGGCATTTATTTAGCCGCCTTTTGTATGGCATTTCAAAGCTACGGCAGTGTCATGAAATTTAATAGAACACCACGGCGATCTTCTTTATTAGGAGAGGTAGAAATTATTTATAAAAGTTTCCCACACAGAAAATAGCTGGAATTCATAAATCTGAGTGTTTATTTTTCAATTAGGTTTTTAGTGACACAAAAAATACATATTTCATCTTTATATGACTCAATTTTTCTCTGTACTGTTTGCCTCGAATCTTTTGAACTCAAAATCCCTCAACTTTTGACTGAAGAACAAGCAATTCCCCCCAAATGTCTGCCCAAATTAACACAGCTCGTACTTAGTTGAAGCCCCGAAACCCTTCCTTTTGCCAAAACAACAAAAGACCGCAAAACAATGAGGGAGCAAAAACCGAACAAAAAAAAAGTTACTATTACAAATCAGAACTGCGGCAAAGTTGAAAAGCGCGCTGTAATTATGCCCTCATTCGGGCTGGGAGCTGGGGCGGTGGAAACTCTGTGATTGAAAGTTGAAAATGGGTTTTGTGGCCTAATCCGTACTCCAGTGGCAGCCAGAAATTCGCTTTGTCAGTGACTGGGCCAGAAATTTGAGGCTGGTATCAAAAAAAATACAAAAAACAGAGCCTTGGCTCTCCGGTAGTTTTCGATTTTTCCACCGGGCGAGCTGTGTGTGCCAATGTGCCAATGTTAATATGCTTTTCCAGCTAATTATTTTCATTTGCTGCCGCCCGCCGTGATTGCCTCATTTTCCACATTTAATTACATAAGTCGAGGTGAAAAGAAAGGAAAACTGAAACTGTAACTGCAACTGAAACCGAGAGCAGTAGAGAGGGAAAAGAAAATCCTCAAATGAATTAAATAAATTATCAAATATTCATGTAAATTAAATTCAACACGAATTTCGCTTTCATTCATTGTCTGCCATTCGTTCGCTCGTTCGCATTTAATTAGTTTTCCACAAGCGCTTTCATTTGATTTCTCACGAAGGAGAGCGATGCTCGGGAAATTGCCTGATAAATAAAATTAAATTTCCATTAAACTTTGATTAGACCTTCTTCTGCTAATGGGCTGTGTGCGGGTGTGTGCTAGCTGTTAAAAACATGAATATATATTTATTTTCTCGCCTTTTGATAGTTGCCAGCGGAAGTTGACTCTGATAATAAAAAATAAAATAAAATATCCCAATGCTGGGCCTTATCGTAATGAAGCCGTCTTTGTCTCCGTCTCTGTCTCTGTGTCGCACTGCAAATTGCTTAATCAATTGGAAACTGTTGTTCACTCGCATGCAAATGTCAAACTGACAGCTGCCGGAAAGGAAAGCCAGCGGCGGCAGGGGAGGCGAAGGAAACGGAAGTACCGCCATTTAAATGGAAACTCTCTGCTGCAGAAATGAAAGTTCAGCGATAAGTAAGCGGCGGCGTGCGAGTAAATAAATAAACTCGCCTGTGTGGAACTGTGTCAATGTTGTTGGCAATTACAAATTGCAATTAATAAATGAAAATTAAATGCAGTCGACTGATTGAATAATTACCGCGCTGACTGAGTGACTGACTTAACTGAAAACTGAATATACTCGCCAATAGCCGTAGTAGCTTCTAAGCCTTCGTTAGACTTATAAAGCCCAGGTTGACCCTGAACTAGTTGGAACAAACCCCACACACATATGGTGGGTTATATGGGGGGCACTGAGGAAAACTAGAGCTTAATATTCAGTATCTATTATTTTGCAAAATATATTAGAATATTAACTGATTTAATTATATATGCATAAGCAAGTTTCTTTAAAGACTTGATCTGTATTTTTGTACTTATTTGATATATAAATTATTCATAGCTATTTCCTTAAACCTATTCTTTATTTAAATTATAGAATTCTTAAAGATTTCGTTGTGTATTTTGTTACGATGACTTTTTATACTATTTATTCATCATTTAACAAGTGCGCAATTGCAGTGTTTGCTCGCATGCCAGTGCGATTTACTACGATGAGTTTTAATGAGGCTTCTCCTCACACACATGGCAATGCAAATGCTAATGGGGGATATGGTACTGAGATTCTACGATTTTGGTCCGCCTCTAATTTGTAGCTAATCAATCATTCGATGCTTAGCAGCACTCGATCACGATGGGGGGGGGGCAGCTGTGCAGCTCTTCCAGCTGAGAAGATTCATTGATGTAGTTGAACTTTTGTCACCGCATGGGGCCCTGATTCAAAAGTGCCGCACTATGGGAGAGGGATCTACGAGTTAAAGTTATATAAAGAACCAAAGAACTGGGAACGCATATCATTAGGAAGTTCTGAAAGAGCAGCAGAGTCGAGTTATTGTTCCGACTTGGCATTTCTGCGAGCTCATTTCCGAGAGAGGATGATGATGAGACGGCGATGAAAAGATCAAATTTATCATGACACGACAGCTGATGAAACATTCATGCCGCCGCATAAAGGGTGTCAAAGACCCCGAGGCCAGGGACCCGAAAAAAATAACCCCCAGGTTGGTGGCTTTCCCAGGGAAACACTCCTCTTTCCCTCTGTGTTTTTTTTTTCAAGGCGCTCGCATAAAACTGTGAAACGTGAAACGAAATCCTTGGCCAGCGAGAACAGCATCAAATTATTAAACATAAATTTCCGGTTGCCCCATGTTTACGGATGTATGTTTGTGCACGTAATTTTCCAACAATTTATCATCTTTTTGTGTGTGTGTGTGTGTGTGTGGAGCTGCTTCGATGACACAAGCAACAAAGCGCCAGACGCTTTTCCACCAACTCCATCTCCATCTCGGTCTCCGTCTCTACCTCGTTTCCCATAAATATTTCCTCCTCTAATTGTTTGGCAAGGGTTGCTTCGTCTCCATTCCTGGCCTCCGTATCCTAATGAATTTACGCACACACACATCCTTTTTTGCCTTTGTCGCCTGTGCCAGAGTCTGCCTCTGCGTCTGCGGCGCATAAATTGTCCCTTCTTCTCGGCACAAAATATTTTACGTTGTCTGCCAAGGATGCCCGATCCCTTTTAGCTTCAGCTTGTTTCGTGTCGGCGGGCAGTGCGCAAATTTTTGGTCTTTTGCCTCATAAATCATCAAATTACAACAATTGCGCACTCGCTGCGCTTTTGTGTAGGGGAAAACCCGACCCGAAGGACGACGGAGGAGGTAGAGTATCCTCCTGGCACGAGACGCGCTGCCTTGGTCCTGTGCTGCTGCCTTTTGCCAATTTGCTGCGGACGAAAACATCTGTTGTCCTTTCGCCGTCCTGCCACCTGCGCGCTGTAAGAATTTTTCCCCCGTCCCCGTCCCCGTCCCGTTTTCCTTCCTTGTCATTTTCCAGCTGCCAAAACATCCTTGCTGAAAATCTTTTCTGCCATTCTATTCTTTTCCAGATCCCCCTCGGAGAGGTCCGGCAAAGGATGCTGCGGGCAATGGTTCGCTGGACCGCCGCTCCGTGCCCTTATTGCTGTCGTGGCCCTGGGGGGCGTGGCCTGCGCCCTCGGCGGAGCGGCCTTGGGCGCCACGGGCCTGGCCGGGCCGCCCAACTCCCACCTTACGGCCGCTCTGCTAATGATTGGTGAGTGCGACTTTTATGACTATCTATAAATTTGTTCTAAAATATATTTATAGGGGCTGGGAAAGTTTTCCCGTATAGCTGCATAAAAATATAACTAAATTTATGGCTACAATGGTGTTTCAATTTTTACATCAGCCATGAATTTATCAGTCATGAATTTAGGTTTATGTGGGGTCTTAAAAGCCAAATATATATATATTATGCAGTTTTTAAATAAAGAACTTTGCCGCAAATAGTGACAATTTTTTAAGCTATATTTAAAAGATTGTTATCGAAGTTCTACAGAAACCAATAGAGATTGGAAAACACTCTTTAAAAGTGTTGTTCTCCTTCTTTTTAAATTTATTTAACATTTCAAAGCTCTGCTAGTTCAAACTCAATTCTATTTAAGCTTAAAAACTGTTACTTATCTAAACATACACATTTATTTCACAACTTAAATACAGTCCCCATAAAATGTATTCCTTTTAATGGTAACTCCAATTTGTAATGATGATACATAGAGGGTCTTGTCCCGCCTTCTATACTATAAAACGTATTCCCTTTCAAGGCTGATTTAATGTTTTAAGCTGATTTTCTACATTTAATGGCAAATGGCTGGGTCATTTTGGTATTTGTCGAGTGCAAAAGCAAACTGGTCATGATTACGCAATCTGGCAAATATCGAGCTAGGGGAAAATGGCATTAAAGTAGGCGACGAGCGCCTTTTGATGTTCGCCATTCGCTGATGTTTACACAAGTCATGGGAGGCGGCGGCGGTGGAAATTCCCTCCTCAATGCTGGTGAAAAGGCCGCTGCTCCGTGTGTTTGTTCACAATTGTTACAATTATAAATGCCATTCGCTGTTGGGTTTTTCTTTTGAAAAAAAAGAAACAAAATGTAAAGAGTAGGAGGAGGATGAGGAGGTGGTGCCCCAGTGTCTGTGTACCTGGACTGGCTTTGTGCGAGCACAAGAGTCTGTTACTATACATCTGCTGACCCAGTTCGAAGAACAAACAAATTTGCAGCCAGACAAGCAAACTGTCAATATTAACAGAGCATTTAGTTCCGTTTGCGATTTTCTTTGGCCAAAGCAAACGCTCTATTTGGCCAGCTCAACAGGTGATGATGATGGCAGGGAAGCTGTCCCATAGTAGGAGTTCCCTTGAATTAAATGCACTTGAGAGGGGGATAGCCTTTTTTGGGTATTAAAACCCCGAACCCCCGAACTCGATTCGATTCGATTCTGGCAACTTTTTGGGGCCACTCATGAATCATTCATTACGTAACCGCAGAAAGCGGGGCCAAGTGCAGAGTGTAGACTTCACTTCACGAGGTTTCTCGTATGCGACGTCTAATCAATTGCCGGCGCTTTTAGTTTAGCGCTTGCGAAGCGTGACATTGCGCCATTTTCGGCGGCAATTACCCAAAAGTTTTCAGTTTCCAGTTTCCAGTACACACACAGTATGTAATGTGTGTGTGCGGCAGCATTTTACATAATTTAATGGCAATCAAGGCAGCCAGTCAGCAAATCTCCAACTATGCTCGGGCCATAATGGAGTCGTAGTTGAAGTAGCCAAGAGCCGGGAGAGTCCCATCATCATCATCATCATCATCATCATCATCATCACGATGATGACAATGGGCGAGGTCTTTGGCTTTTGCGGCAAGATGTCACAATGTTCATGACAATTTTCGCTAATAAAATCGTATTCCAAGCCTACAAATTTGCCATGATGACATGCTCCAGTGAGTGCCAGGAGTAAAAGTGAAAGTTGGAGCGGCTTGATTAAAGCCAAGCTGGAGTTTGAGTGGGATTAAGGCCTAGGAATAGGAGAGTGAGAGCTCTGGATAGTGAAGATTTTAAAGTAAAATTAAGGCAAAATCCAGCAAATCTAAAAAAAAAACGAAGAAAACCCTTTGCAAAGGCTGGATTAAATTGGCAAAAAGTAGTTGCCTTTCCTCTATTTTTACACCCTTTTTTAGGGTATTATAATTTTAGTTACAAGCTTGCCAGGGAGTGAAGGAATCATTTCCGACCCTATAAGTCATATATATTCTTGATCAGCATCAACAGACGAATCTTTCTAGCCATCTTTGGAAGAAATAAAAATTTAAGTTTTTTTTTTTAATTTTATGATTTAAAATTGTCCAAAATTTAAGACAATAAATTAAATTTTTAAAAATATTAAAGTGAGCATGCAGATTTATAAATCTAACAAAAACTAACATAGGAAAGCTTTCCGAATTGAAATTACTGTGTTTTTGGCAAAGTTATGAGTTTTTAAAGCTTTGATTTATCCAAAAATTTTAATATAACAAGAAACGGAAATTGATATAATCTTGAAACTTGCAAATGAATTGTAGAATCAAATCGGGAGGCGATCATAAGCTTAAAATGTTCACACTCTTGAAATCGATATTTTTATTTTTTTTTTTTGACAATTCAAAGATAATAAAACTAGTAATTAAGCCAAAAAACTTAAACTTAAGTGTCGAATTGTTGCTAGTCATTATGTATGGCTAAGAACATGTTGTGCAACATGTTGCTAAGGGATAGAGCAATATAAGTAATATACATAAATGATGTAAATATAAATATAATCACAATGTAAATAAAATTGGGGAGATGTGTATAAAAAAAATGTGGATCGCCATCTAGGATCAACTTTCCGTCCGAGATCGTTTTCATTTAGTTGGTTTTCATTTCATATTCAAGGGCAATTATCAGAGACACAAACCCTAACGGCAAATCGCTACGATCATAAAGGGGGAGGGGAAAAGAAAAGTCAAGAAAATACTCCTCACTCAATAATACTAAAATGCAATAAAATAAAGAGATATATAAAATATATCGTTACTCACCCTCTTATTTGTTGCTGGAAGTTGAAAATGCAAAAGCGCTTTCCTTTGCTTTCCTTAACACAAATATTCACATAAAAAAAATTGAAAAAAATAATCACAAGAAAATGCACAACAAAAAAATCACAAAAAAAAATGTGTAATCACTGGCACTTTCGGAAATTTTCCGTTTATCTTGCACAGAAAAAAAATAAACAAAAAACTAAACACATCCCGCGCGTAGATATTTTCCGGCTTCCAATCTTCCGATATTCGCACGAAGAACCAGTTCCGATTCACGGCGCTCATCGCTCACGATGTCGATTGCCCGCTTTTTTTCCCGTTTTCCCGCACTTTTTCGTTCTTCGTTCTCCCCCGCGCGTCCCGCGACCGACACATGCCAATTGGAGTCCCTCGCAGCACCCGTTTTATGGCGATCGTTTTTCACGTTTTTAAGGATAATAACTATATATGTTTAAGCACTAATTAATCACATGTGCTACACTGATAGCTCGCGCACCTGCTAATATTGTTTATTTGTTGTTGCACACCATTTATATACGAATTGGGTGCTGCATTTATGTAGCTGCGACCGGCCAACTCCATTCATCCTAATTAATCAACTAAGATTTCGTTGATACACAGCGTTTTTCATATCCAAATGGACAATTGGGTCGTTCTTGTTGTTTCACACACTTTAAATTAACAATTGGATTAGTTTTTCACCGGCAAATTGAATTTTCTTTCCGCAAATTTTCCGTGGCCATCCCGAGTTGCTTGCGATTTTTTTCTAATAACAGCGGCTGTTAGCAGCTGTTTCCTTTTTATGTTATTAACATGCTGCTATTTAACATTTTACCCCTTACCTGTCAACATAACCTTTTACACGTTTACAGATACATACATAGGTAAAATTCTCATTTTTTGTGTCTAATTCTCACTTTTGGGGTCAAATTCGCAGGTAGGAAGTAGAATCTCATGTAGGACGTAAAATTCATTGACAGATCTGCGTAACTTAGCAGTGTCTTAACAGAATTCTCTCTTGTTGGCTGTCGGGTGAGCGTAACTTAATAGAATTCTCTCTCGCTGACTGTCGGAAGCTGCGAAAACACAATTGTAGTATCGGTATATCGATGATCGTAAATTTGTATAGAGTATCGTTTAAATATATTCTGGATCGATATATCGTTGTCCTCTCGTGAAGTAGGCGCAAACCAATTGAATTTAAATAATATTTCGTAAGGGGATATATCTTGAATTATACTTGTTGCCAAGTAATCCCTTTTTAATTCTTTGATTTAAACAAAAAAAGATTGCATATATCTAGTTTAAAGCCTCAACTTTAAACTTTAAGGTTTGGTCCCTATTATGTACCACTTTCATAAAATGAAAGCCCATAAATATTGATTGTTGCTTTAAAGTCGACGCTGTGTGGTGGTATTACCACTTAAGCCTGGAGCCGCAGTTCGCGTTGGATTTGGTGGTTTAAGCGAGTCCGTAATTGCGGCCACGCCCCCCTTTGTGAGTGGGGGCTAATTAAATCGGCCGCTAAATGGAAATTGTCGGGGCACTTGGAGGGGGGCGTTACCCGAACTCTAGCTCGCTCTGAAATTAACCCAACTCTCTTTCGACTTTTCCAGGAGTCGGCGTTGTGCTGGTGACGGTGAGCGGTGCCGCCTGGCGGATGACGGCGCCGGGCGGCCAAAGCTGCCTGGGCATTGGATTGGGCACCAGCGTGGATCTGGGGAGGTGCGGCCGGAGGCCCTGTAGTCGCGGTGGCGGAGCACCCCATGGCCTGCTCTATCCGGAGTTTCAGCATCGACCGCCGCCGCCCTCGTACCAGGCCAGCATGCAGGAGTACCGGTTGAGGTAAGTTCGAGAGGAGTATGGGAGCTAGGGAGGTCCTGGAGTATGGGTGTCCTGCATTAGTAGGCGTGCGAGTGCCGGCGAACTGCTGGTGCATAAATTACACGCAAGGACAGCAGTTGGTGGCGGTCCTGCGGCTTTCGTCCGCCACTCGCATGTCCTGACGCAATTAATTGCATTATGCATAATTATCCAGCGGCCAGAGCGTTTTGTAGATACACTAAGGGAAAAGGAGGACCTGAAACCTGTAAAGAACTTAAGTTAACTCTAATTTCTTATCCAAACTATTCAAAATCAGTATTAAAAATGATTCATATCGGTTTTTAAAGTTTAAAATTTAAAACTATTAAACATATTAAAAAAAAAACCTTAAAGGACAATTTCAATTTCTCTTTAAAGACCTTCTCCTCCTTTGCTCTCAGTGCAACTATTGCCCCCTGTCCATTTCCTTTACATTTTCCTCGCTCGCTTTTCTGGCCGCCTTTTTCCTGTCGTGAACCAGGCACATCTACAACTACTCAACCGAATCCTTTTTCCGCTTTTCCCTCTCTATCCCACAGACTTTTGCTGTTGGACCGCGATCGCCAGAATGGCGTGGTGCGTGGAAATTCGCCGCCGCCCACTTATCGATCTCATGCGGGCAGCCTGCTGAGGTAAGTACTTCCGTTTCCGGTACAGTCCTTGTACGCCAACCACTCCCGGCCCGTTTCCTTCCCCCCCCACAACCGTGAGTTATTTGCAAAGTTTGGCGCCTGCCAAACCGCAAAATGTTTTCCAGACCAAAAGGAAATCGGTGGGCGGGATATGTGAGAGATGTGAGATCTGGGTAGAGCTTGGAACTGGAATCCTGGCGGGGGTGAGTCTTTGGTTTGGCTTTGTGCGGTTTTGCGAGGGTGTCAACATTGACACATCGCTTTTGGGGGTGTGGGATGGGTAGAAGACCGAAAAGTTTTCCGTTTTTGGGGAGAGCATTTTCGATTTTTCCCCCAAGTCTCTGGGCCCAGAATGACTTGAAAGCCTCGCACAGATTGTCAGCAAACATACTCGGCAATTGATTCGGCAACTAATTGAAGAGATAAGGCAATCCTCCCCGAATATATATGAGCAATCCGATTGCCTTTGCCCTCGGATCCCTTATCCTTGGAAATAAAATATCGTGAGTCACACAAAGGCAATTTAAATGACAAGGACATGTTAGGAGTCTGAATGGTGGTGGAATAATTATCGCCCCGGAACGCATAATGTTCGGCTAATGAGAAAAGTTCACTTTTATAGCCTACAAATTACGTATTCAAATAATAATTTCAGACCATTCAAAGCGTAGCGTAACGCAACGTATTTATGACAAATTAATTTACACACAGACACACACAGACTACGCGCTGGAATATTTATAATGTGGGCAAGGCAAAGCTGATTTCCGAGCGGAAACGGAAGGAGCGCCATCGCCAGGGGAAGTATGTCAAAAAGCAAAACTTATGCAAAGTGTGCGGCAAGAAATCACAGCATACTTTAAGGAGGGGCCAAAGCTGGCAAAGAATTCTGTAGAAATTTTGCAAAATATTTACACACACGCGCGCACCTCTGAAGGACCTGCCAAGCCGCATAACAAGCAGAGATGCTGCAGGACAGAGATGGGGAAAATGACACACAGAGTGAGAGAGCAGATGAGGAGCTTGGGGGGAAAATGTCCAGGGATACCAAGCTCACCCTAGCTAGCTGCTGGCCAAGTCAATTAAACAAACAAAGAGCTAGCCAAAGTGCTGCGAAAATTGCCTGTTATGCACAGCACATCGCATCGCATCAAGGACAATGGAGGCCAACATATAGATAGGCCCGATTCCTGCACGATGACTTACTTTCCTGTCCGGTTTCCTTTTGCTGGAGCCATCTTTGTCGGAACAATTAAATGCAATTTTACATACTCCAAATTGCTTCATACAATTTGTGTGTGACTTGCTCGGGGACTCCCTGTGAGTCCTGTGAAGAAATCACCCAACCACGCCCAGTTTTCCTCCTCGGAAAAGCCCAGAGGGCGGCAGTGGCGTCTGCCATTATGTGCAGATGAGCGTTTGAGTGTTGACTTTTGTGCTCTGCGGACTGAAGTGTGAATTGTCTGTGATTTGGGTTTAGTATTCAACTCTCCCCCCTCTTGGAAGTCGTCTCTCTGAGCCCCTTTGAAATCCCTCTTCCTGCCACCCCCCCTCTACTTTGGTCGTGCTCATGGCAACAATTGCCACAGCGGCCTTTTGTTATTTAAATTGACAAAGATGAGAATATAGGAAATCCACACACGCAGATATATGTATATATTTATGTGGGAGAAAAGGGAAAGGTTCGTCATACATGTATCTCATACCGATGACTGCAAACACTTGAGGGCACTGCAAAAATAAACTATATAATTAAATTAAAATTTAAAAAAGGAGCCTAGGGATTTTAGAATTTAGATAATTTATTTAATTACAAAAATATGCAAAAACAACAGAGAAATCCGAAGCCGAAGTGTGTATACCCTTGCAGTTGCCCAAAGGATCATGGGTTCCATTATAACTAAGTCAAAGGATATCCGCATATAATTTTATTTGATTCAAATTTTGATTGCAAATATAACAAGAAAGGAAGCTAACTTCGGCACGCCGAAGTTTATATACCCTTGCAGATATAACATCTATGAATTGGAATCTCAACAATATAAATTATATTTATTTGTGTTAAAAAACAATGAAGTTATACCTGCTTTCATTTCATTCACCTATATACATATTATATTTGCAGTTTTACATTCGCAGATTTGCATTTTTCCTCTACATCTAACGATCGTTTGTATGGCACCTATATGATATAGTCGTCCGATTTTCATGAAATTTTACACAAAATTTAAGACTAATATAAAATGGCTATACCTCAAATTTGATGAAAATCAGCTGAAAACTAAAAAAGTTATAAATTTAATTGTATTAATTTCTCGATCGTTCCTATGGGAGCTATATGATATAGTAGTCCGATTTTCATAAAATTTTATGCAAAATTGTAGAGTATAAGAAAATGGCTATATCTCAAATTTGATCCAATTCTATTGAAAACTGAAAAAGTTAAAAAATTTTTTGTAAAAATTTTCCGATCATTCCTATGGCAGCTATATGATATAGTCGTCCGATCCAGCCCGTTCCGACATATATACGAGTGAGAGTATATAGAAGGCTAACTACAAAGTTTCGTTCAGATAGCTTCAAAACTGAGAGACTAGTTTGCGTAGAAACGGACAGACGGACAGACGGACAGAAGGACAGACGGACAGACGGACAGACGGACAGACGGACAGACGGACAGACGGACAGACGGACATGGCTAGATCGACTCGGCTGTTAATCCTGATCAAGAATATATATACTTTATATAGTCGGAGGTGCCTCCTTCACTGCGTTGCAAACTTCTGACTGAAATTATAATACCCTGCAAGGGTATAAATATATATTACTCTAGGCAATAACAAGCTTTTTGGCCTTCATATACCTAGAAGAATATCTAAAATATGTATATTTTAAGTATATAAAATCGATATTTTTATATGGTTAAACCACAGTTTTCCAAATATCATAACTAAGCCAAAAATGCATTAATTTTAAATCGGATAGCTTTTCTGTGCTAGTTTTTATACTGTTAACAAATGTACATATTGGGTTTTAAAATTTTAAAAATTTAAATTTTTGATCAAATTTTTGGCAATTTTAACTCATAAAAAATGTTGAAAAAAATTAAAAAAAAAAATTTCTGTCGGACATCACTAGAAAGATTCGGCTGTTCATGCTGATCAAGAATATATATGGTTTATAGGGTCGGAAATGACACATTCACAGCGTAAAAAGCTTTTGACTGAAATAGTAATACCCTACAAGGGTATATTAATAATGAAGTAAAAGTTGGGAACAAAGTCAGGGTCAGGATAAAAAATCAATATTCCTGAATTATTTATAATTAATTTACGCTGTTAACTTTGTGTCTACGTTAGTAGAAATCCTTAATAACAAGTTTTGTGGCTCTTTAAATTAAAATTAAGTAATAAAGGGTATGGAGTTATAAAGAGAGATAGAAAAAAAGAGCTATTTCAATTTCATTAAATAATTGTTTGGCTTAAATTAAAACTATATGCATTATTCCGGCTTCAATTTTATCATATAACTGGAATATAGACCCACTTTTCTGCCAGTTTAACCATAGATAGACATAGCTCATGACAAATACCCAGAGGCAGAGACCAAGCCAGACTCAGATTTATAGTTCCTGTCCCTTGGATGCAAATTTGTGCATTTGGTTAACATATTTGCCATCTCCTTATGTCCCCCTTCCCCCCACTCCCCAAAAAAGGGCAAACAAAACCGGATTGACTTTGGCTCATGTGTAAATAATTCATGCCTTTGATTCACTTACTTCCAGGGCTCCACTGACCACCCTGCGCTCGGGAATTGGAGGAGGCGGAGGTGGAGGCGGAGGAGGAGGCAGCGCCGCTGGAGGCACCATTAGCAGCAGCATGGGAGGATCCGAGTACAGCCTGCCACCCAGTTACCGTTCCCGGAACGCCACGCCTGCGAGTCTGGTGTGCGGTGAGCGGAATATAGAGACAGCACCATCCGGACGACTGCTGGCCAATGAGGATGTGCACTTGCCGGAGCCATCGGTGGTGGAGCAATTGCCGGACTACACGGCGCTGCAGTCGAACACATTGCTCACCTCGGCCATTGTGGAGATAGAGTCATCCAATCGGGTGACGGATAGGGAACGCGAATCCCAGGCAGCAAATCCCAGCCAGGCGAAGAGCAAGAGCAAGGATCTGGTGACCATTGTGACCATATCGCAGTCCCCCGGTGGAAGCCACAGCCACAGCCACAGCCAAACGCAGACTCCAAATGGAGCTGGCCAGGCCAGCGGACTCGATCAGATCGATATATTGGCGCATCTGTAGCGCGATCCGTCGCGTAGACACTCGTTAACCCAAAGGTATTTATTTGTACGGAACTCAAGCCGTGGCAGCGGCTCCTAATGAATGTAATGTAACCCCTACATATACTTGTAACCTAAGCTGTAAGATGTTTGTTGTACTTGAATGTGTTGAATTTATTTTTGTAAGCATTAAGCAGATGCGCAGCGTAGTTATTACGAATTCTAGATACATGCAATTATACCTACGCCACTCTCTCTCTCTCTAACCCATTGAAGTATTAAAGTACCCAAAAAAAAAAATGTAAAAAAAAAATGAAGATACGAAAATAAGGAGAAAAACTATCGAATTGTAAATACAAAATTTCAAATACGAATGCATTTCTAGCAACTAAACTGCATAAACCCAGAACGAGAGCAGAACTAAGTATATAGTGTATGTAGAGATGCGTATCCGCCGGATACGCATTCTTCGCAACGGAACGCTACGGTGACAAATTTGGCGCGCAATTTCGGAAACCACGAATATCCAACTGAATACTGAACTTCGATGTCGATTTCGATTTCTGAATGCGTTTCGCACAAAACAAAATAGGTAGACCTACCCCTAATGATATGTAAGTTACAACTAATTGTGCTCGCACACTCACTCACTCAAACACACAAAAACACACACACTCACACACACACACACGCGAGAACTAACTTAAAAGTCCTTTCCTGTAATGTGCAAGGCGACGTAAACTAAACATGAGAAATAAAAAGAAAAAAAACAACCCAACAAATCGTTGAAAATGCCACAAAAACCCCAAAATTGTTTTTCTTTCTCCCCCGGACGGTCCTGATCCTGCTTAATCTAGTGGAAATTTTGCTGCCATCGTCAGAGGCCTGTGAAGTTTTGTTTTTCTAGCAGAGGGGGCGGGCGGCCTCCCAGCGATTAACACCGCACGGAAAAATGCGAAACAAACTCGGCTCACACCTTAGAGCAAAAAAATATACAACAAAATACCAGGGTCTCAAATGAAACCAACAAAAATTGGTTAAGCATGAAATTGCCACCGATGTAAGTATGTGTGTGCGTGCGAGGGCGAAACTGTTGCATACTTTCAGGCAGCCGGCGGAATTCGTGTGCCCAGCAAACCGGAAGTTGCCAACGATTATGACATTTCTACATTACACATTTCCCCCATTTTCGCATGTGGAATGAAAATTAAGTAGGAATATTACAAAGAAAACGAAAAGGACCTCGATTAAACGCGTTAAAGATTTCGAAATTTATTCACTTTGCTGATGATCATTTACAATTTACACTCGTTTACAATCAGATTATGGATAATTTACAACATAAAATTTAGAAATAATAATAGTAGTATTTAAGCAACCGTTGGCATTTCCCGGTTGATCAACAGTTTTCCTCATGCTCAAGGCTCAGGTAAATTAACTCTGGCCACAGTACATATAATATTTAGGCGTGGGATCGATATAGTTCGGCGGTTATGATGCTTCAAATAAATAATATAATATGTGTGTGTATGTATGATGTAATTTGCTAGCTAATTCGATTTCGTGTCGTTGTTGCAGTTTTACAATTTTTTGTTTTTTGATTGAGACTGATTCGTTGATTATTTAAAATTAGGATAACATATTTGTGGGCACAAGTCAAAAAAACAAATAGAAATAATAATAATTACGCATTATTCACTCTGACAATTGCAATTATAAGCTCTTAGGATACGTGCGAGCGAGCTTCCGTATCCTTAAATTGTGTAGATAGTTGATGGTTAAGTGTGCGTGATCCCTGAAGTCGAACAAAATCAGCTGGCTGACGACTTAGCGTGCGTGATTCTTGCAGAAGGGACGTCCGCCCTTGTTGTAGAAGCTCTGGCCCTCCAGGTTCTGTTTGCAGAACTATACGAAACAATAGAAAAACATTAGAAGAAACTCTGAAGTTTATAATAGAGATTTAAGATCACTCACCGTGCAGTTGAAGCATTGGCTATGATAGTTGTGATTGAGGGCCTCCACCCATCTATCGCCAGCTTCCACGGGGAAGCCGCAGGCGAAGCACTTGGTGGTGAACAGCTCGTTCCAGTCGGCCTCACAGTAAGCATTGCCATCTTCTAGGAAGAAGGGCGTATTGCCAAAGATCTTGCCGCACTGGCCGCAGGTGAAGCACTCCGGATGGAAGTGCTTACCAATGGCATTCAGGCAATCACCCTATAAAGACATAATATTTATTAAAATACAAATTCAAAACTCCGTAAATCCAAGACCCACCTTGATCTTTCCGGCACACTTGCTGCAGGTGGGCGCCAGGTACTTCTCAAAGCAGTACTCGCAATACAGGTCACCCTTCTCCTCAACGAATCCAATATCCTGCAGCGGACGACGGCAGTTGCCGTTCACACAGATGAAGTGATCCGGACACCAGATCTTGCCCAGCGCCGTGATGAAGGGTCCTCTGTAAAAATTAAATAATACAAAATTAGTATTAAATAAACAACAATTATCACAACAACTCAACAAAGTAGGAAGGGCAAGCTGGCTTGTACTTACGAGGTAATCTCCTTATTGCACTGACAGCACACCGGCTTCTTACCCTCCTTGAGCAACTGACTTACGGCCCTTTCGTTCTCCTCCGACATGGTGGTCTGATCCTCGCTATGAGGACCCAAGGCCTTTACAGAAACACAATACGTAGGAGAACTGTTCTGGTTGCCATTCTGGTTGGCACTTTGATTGCTGGCAGTGGGTGCAGCCGGCTGCTTGGGTTCTATGTAGGATCTACGGTCAGCCGCATGATGGCTAGCCCCAGTGCGTCTTAAATTATTCCTGAAAGCCACTGGCTCGGGGGCATCTATGGCCTTGCCACTGTCACAGAGATCGAGTATTTTGCCCATGGGATGCTGCTGGGCAGGCAGTTCCATTTGGAGGGTCTGTTCCACTCGAGGAACTTGGGCTTGTGCCTTCTGTGTACCCAACTCGGTGACATGATCCTTTTGCGGATGCAGGGCGACCACAGGCTGCAGAGTCACTGGCTGGGTGGGATCTAGATTCTTGAAGTCATCAAGATCCAGACGCTTGCGCACAATCATGGGACTCTTGGAGAGATTAGAGCTGCTGTTACTGCGCAGACTCTGGGCACTTCCCGCATGCGAGAGCGGGGCACTAGGTCCTCCATTGTTGGCCAATCGTGCCTCCAACATATTGTTGATGATTTTCCCTGCCTCATGCATGAAGGCATTGGTTTTGTCGCCCATATTAATCCTGCCCACAGATTCGGCCAGCATGGAAGTGGCATCCGTCTCCTGTGGGTGCTCCAAGTCAGTTGCTTGAGGCTGGGGTCTTGGCAAGGTGGCATAGGTTTGCGGATTAGCATGCGGATTAGTGGCCTTGACAGCGGCGGGAGCTCCTGTAGGAACTGCAAACGAAACAGGCGGCATTGGGTTAGGTTTAAATCATGCGAATTAGTGAGGATCTGGGTGGGATCAAGCTCATCAGTAGAAAGCTGATCCCAAAAGTAGTTAATATAAAATTAACAACATTAAATGCTTTGGTAAATTGTTAAAAATAAAGGATATATCTTAAAATCCTTAAATATCTCATTAAGATTATATATCAGCGGATTAAAAATCATTCACAGCAACAAATAAAACATGGAAACATCAGAAAAATAAAACTTTGAACACAACATAACACTGGGATTCACTGTTCACCTGATCTGCACGTTGCAGCTGTTGCACAGTGGGATGCGCACACCGGGTCCGGCCGCCTTGTTCAGGATACCCCTGCCGCGCTTGGGCGCCGAGGTGGCTCCAAAGACACCGCCGCTCTTGCCACCGGCACCTGCAGAATCATCCACATTAGAGTTCAAGTTCAGATCGCTTAGATTTGGCGGAAAAGCAACGGGCGCAGCGGGCGGAGCAGCAGCTTTCACGGCATTGGCTATCACCGATTTCGGAGCAATCGGTGCTTTGTATGGAGCTTGGGCTCTGGCCGGAGCTGCAGCTGGGGCAGGAGCTGGAGCGGGCGCAGGAGCAGGAGCTGATCCTGGACCTGTGATGGAAGCGATGGATGGCCGAGAGGCCAGATTAGGCTGAGTGCTGCTGCCATTGGCGCTCCTGAAGGCCGATGTGGCCTGGTTATTAGTGGTGGTAGTAATAGCAGAAGCTTGGGTTAGACTTTGCGACGATCTGGCGACGGATGCTGATGCTGAAGCAGATGCTGATGAGGATGAGAGCGATGAGGAGGTGGCTTTCGTGCTGCTTGCGTACGAGCTCTGCTGCACCGATGACGTGGTGGCCTGGTAGCCGGAGAAGGCGGATCTCTGTTGCTGTTGTTGTTGCTGAAGGATGAAGCCAGGTGGAGGCGCCACTAGCTTGCTGGTGGCTGCCGGTGCCGCTCCATAACCGGGCACTGTGGACTCCACGGGCGCTGGCTTCAGCGGGAACTTGGAGTCAAAGGTGGGCGATCTTAGGTTGGGGAAGCAACCCTCACCGAGCGTAGAGGCCCGGGCACTAATGGCCTGCGACTGGCTGGTCAGGCTAGTGATCTCCTGCTCCAGGCCCGAGAGACGCCTTGCCTGATTGGCCACGAATCCCGTCTTGCCGTAGGACGAGCGGCGCTCCGTGTCCGACTGGCTCTGGGACTGCGATTGAGCCTGGGCCTGGCACAAAGACTGAGTGCCAGTGCGAATCTCTATGGTCTTGGCACTCTGTGTGCGCTCGAACTCCTCGGTGACCTTGCGACGCCTCTCGATCTGCGTGTTGCCCACCTGGCTGCGCGTCTGGCTCTGTGACTGCGACTGCGATTGCTGCTGCAGCTGGGAGGATTGCTCTCGCTGCTGGACACTCATATTGCCAATCCTCTGCTCCGTGACCCGCTCCGGCTGCTGGCTAAAACTCTGGCTAGCCGATTGTGAGCTCTGCTCGGAGTGTGCCAAGAGCTGACCCTGGTAGCTCTGTCCCGTGGTTATCGATCCCGTTTGCAGACGTGGAGCTCCCGACACAGACAGCAAATTCGACGGTGTGGGCTCAGGTTCCTTCATCCTTGGCGCACGAATGGCAGAGAGCGGATTCGGTGGCGGTCCCGGAGCCGGAGAACGAGCTCTATCCGGGAAGGGCGAGGCCGCACGCTGGTTATAGTCCCTGGCATGGGTGGCCGGACATTCGTCGAAGCAGAGCTTCTCCTCCGTCTGGTAGAAGGGCACAATAGGCGCCGGCTTGTTGGTCAGCGACGGTGTATACGGCCTGGTGGGCGTCTGGGCCTGATCCGGGCGCACGAACTCGTCTAGCGGTTGGAAAGCCATCGTTACTGGACCAGATCGATCCTCGACAATAATGGGCACCGACAGCTGCGGACGTGCAGGAGCCGGAGCCGGAGCCGGAGCCGTAGTCACCGCCTTGGCCGGCGCAGCTGTCGGCGCTGCAACCTGGGCTATGGCAATGGGTCTATGTACAGTGGAGGAGTCGCTGGTCACGGGCGCCTTCGGGGCGTCCACAAAGGCCAATGGGACGTTCTCGCGCAGCTCATGCGGTTCCGGGGTGCGAATGGGACTCTGGGTGGGCAGCACCGTCCAGTTGCGCTGATATTTTGGGATGCTGTCCGCCTTGTGGAGGCCGGACTGTACGGCTTTGCCATGTTTGGTCAGGTGGCTCAGCGGGGAGGGCGGCGGGAACAGGACCTCCGAGTGCTCGAGCTCTTCGACGGTCTCCTCGATCAGCTCATGGGCATCGAACTTGCTGCTCTGCTGGCTACTATATACAGCGATAGCTGGTGTGCGAACGGGTGCGGGTGCGGGTGCGGGAGCAGGAGCTGGTGCAGGAGCTGGAGCTTGAACTGGAGCTGGAGCAGGAGCAAAAGCGGTCGAGGTGGCAGGTGGGACTGTGGAAGAGTAGTTAGAGCAAGCATTTGCTTTGGAGCTGTAGGAGGAAGCGGTAGCGGAACTCTGAGACTGGGCGTTGGCCTGAAGGGCTTGGGTCTGGGCGAGCTGAGAGTGTTGTTGTTCTTGTTGGGTTCTTTGGGTGACTTGGGAGTGTTGTTGCTGCTGTTGCTGCTGTTGGGTTCTCTGATTAACTTGGGACTGTTGTTGCTGCTGGGTCAAGAGATGCTGCTCCTGCTGTTGTGACTTCTGGCTGATGTGCTGCATCTGCTGTTGCAACTCCTGGCTCTGGACGCACTGCTGCAGTTGGAGCAGCTTGGACTGTTGCAGTTGCTGCTGGCTGAGCAGGCTCTGCTGCTGGTTTGAGAGCTCCCGCTGCAGCTGGGTGAGCTGCTGACCCTGCAGTCCGGACAGCTCCTCCTCCTTCATGTGGAAGTACTCCAAACGCTTCTGGTTGCGCTGCTGCGCCTTGCAGTACTTCTGGTACTCCAGATCCGTGTCCGCCTCCGCCAGGGCGGATATGATCGAGGCCCGGGGAGTGGCCGTCACACTGGCCGCATTGGACACCGTGTTCGAGTTGGAGTTGGAGTTGGAGGAGAGTGGCTCGCGGGATGGCTGGAATGCTTGCATGGCCGCAAAGGCAGATGACTTCCGGGGCTGATCCTTTTGCGTGACATAGTACTCCACGGTCTGAGGTGGCTCCGGTCGGATGCCCAGCTCCTCCTCGTGATCCAGCACCTGAAATTCACGCTTCTTCAGTTCCTGTTGCTTCTGCTCCTCGTCCACGCGATGCATGGCATTCTCGGGGTTCAGGGGAGTGTAACCGCGCTCGGGGGCGGTGACAAGGGCATCGGCCATGGTCAGGTGCTCCTTGGGAGTGGGCAGGTCTATCAGGTGGATGGGAACGTCCTTGTCGAAGTGACCCTCGAACGGGCGGTCGGGAGCTGTGGTCAGGGCACTAACGAAGGGCGACTTGGGTCGGTAGTCCTCCCGGAGATAGGGCTTCATGTCCATGGGTGGTGGCATATAGGGCACGGTCTCCTCCGGAAGTGGGATGCCCTGATCAGCGGGCGGAGCGAACTTGAGCTCAAACTCCGGGGCAGTGATCATGGCTTGGGTGAGACGGGATCCGCGGGGAGGGGACTCTCTCAGGGGAGCCGGCGGTGGCTCAACCGGAGCGGGTTCCGGCGGAGGAGGGGCTTGTTGCTGAGCAGGAACAGGTGCCGGCACCTCTTGGGCTCGAGCGGATTCAGCGGCCTCCGCTTCCGCCTCAAAGTCATCGCCACAGGGCCTGGGAAAGGGACACTCGACCAGGTGGAAGGGAACCTCTGGCGCTGTGGTCAGCACACGAATCATGGGATTAATCCACTCTTTGGGACTCGGGTTAGGGATCCTGGTCGGCGGTATCTGCCGCACGGGGGCAATCTCAAACTTGATCTCCGGCGTAGGCTGGAACATGCGTTCGCTCTCCAGAATCTGGGCACGATGCTCGATCACCAGACCCTCGCGATCTTCGACGGATTCAATGGCCTCTGGTATGGTCTCCAGCTCTCCAGGCATTTGTGGCAACTCCTTGATCTCGGGCTCATCGTTGAACACAACGCGACGGCTCGTTGGGGCAGAAGGAGTGGGAGTCTGGACTGGAGTGGTCACGGGACTGGGTGTCACCTCCCTTACCATATCGATCAGCTTGTAGGTGCTCAGCGGCACTGCCAGGGAATCCACACACTCCTGGGCACTTCGCCTGCCGGAGGCATACTCCTGTATCGAATCCTGGGTGCTGCCATAATCCACTTGGTAATCAAACTCCGAACCGGATTGCTCCTGATAGGCCTGCATCTGGGCGGCATACATTCGCTGGTATTCCTCTGAGGTCGTGGTCGTTGTGGTCGATGTGGAGGTATAACTCTCCGAGCTGGATTCCTGCTCCGCCAGCTGACGGGCATTGGCATTGGTTAGTTGTGGGGCGGAGTAACTCTGCCATTGGGGAGCTCCTCCTGGAGCAGATGCTCCTGCTGCTGCTGCCACTTGAGGCTGCGGATCGAGTTGTCTACCGTTTGCCCCTCCAGGTGGCAGCGGTGGTACTTGTTGCACCGGATTTGTAACCACCACATGCTGCGTCTCCGGTGGAGGGATATACAGTGGTGCAGCAGTGGGCGCCAGATGGTTATCATCCTGCGGTGGTGGCCACACGAAGCTAGAGCCGCGATGAGATTGGCGGCTGGCGGCCATGGCCACCTCAATGTCCACCTCATAGCAGTCCTCCTCTTCGTACTGAGGCTGCAGTTCCTCTTCGACTACATTTTTTAATTACGCAAGAGTTCAGGGGGTCAACCAGCAGGGTCAGGTGTGTGTGGTGTGGAGTGTGTGTGTACGTGTTGTTTTGGGTTAGTTTTTTGCAATTGGGGCAAATATAAGAGCAGAAAGAAACAAAAGACAAGCGCTTGTTAGTCCTTGGCACTGAGAAAGCAGCAGAGGATCAGTTGGTAGAGTGGTTCAGTGGTTCAGTGGCTTGGCAACGGCGATACACAGAAGCAGCAGATACGAAGGCTTTTTACAAACTAAAGAAACTATAGCAACTTTGTTCTAAAAACTACTAGGCAAGAGAGGCGGCAAAAAACGAGAGCAACTCCATTCTTAGGTAGATGGTGATGGTGTTGGGTTTTAGGCAACTTAAAAACTAATAATAGCTCGAAGCTTGACCTAACCTCTTGTGTAAGTAATGGTCCGAGAGGTTCACTTGGAGTAGTTCCAAGTGGTCAGACGGCAGAAGCTGGTTAAGCAACTCAATCGAAGCAAGGCAATGACTGGAATCGGCTAAAGTTTTGCCACCCAAACAGAAACCCCTCACACAATTTGTTGACAGACAAAAACAAACAGCTGTATATCGCTGGCCTCGTATATAAAAGAGGGAAAATATTAAATGCGATACAACAATAGTCGGGTTGAGGGAAGGAGGAAACGTTTTATGCCCCTTCTGTCGAGGCAAATAAATTTTTTATTTCTTATTTTCAGAGCCATTTTCATGGCGAGCAACAATAAACACACGACGCGTACCGTACAGGGGAGGACAGCTCCTCCTCCGCTAGGCACGCATATTTACTTCCATTTTTTATGGGAACACGTCTGCCTTGAAAAGGAGAGAGAGAAACAGGGAACTGGCAGGACGCAGGACCTCTTTGGCTGTGCGAGGCAAAATGGCGTCGACAGGTAGTCATTGGATTTTATTATGCATAATTCGGTATTGACTGTAATTTTGCAGAAATTGAAAATGGCTGAAACACACCGACCAAAGGGACCCATGTTTCTGTGCGGCAGAAACAAACGAAAAACGAAAACGAAAAACGCTACGAAATTATTGCCGCAAATATTTTGTCATATCAAAAATGTTGTCGGCAGCAGCCACAGAAAGTTTTCTCTTTCGGCCATAATAAGAGGCCACCCAGAGGGGCCAACAAAAGTTCTGCTTTATGTTTATTATTTTTCTAGCTGTTTATTGTGTATAAATTCTGTATATTCTGTACTTTCCCCCCATCTATAAAGGCATGCAAAGTTGTGCAAAAGAAATTCTTAGAATAGCCGGGGACACAGAGTTCGATTAGTAGCACTTAGAGGAATATAGACTTTTTCAGAGCTCTTTAAGCGAAATGCGGTTAGGCACGAAGCATTTATATATAGGAAAAAGGTGCTTATAAACAGTATTTTCTTCAAGATAAAATTAATGCAATTTATTTTGCTTAAAAATTCATCGATTTCCACATTCAATTTTGACAGTTTTCATATAATATTTTGCTGTTGATAATATATATATTATATATTTCTTTTTTCCAGAATTTCGCCAAACTTTGCACGCCTTTTGTGTGGGTGTGTGTATTTTTTGGTGTGTGTTTTAAGCAGCAATTGGCTTGGGGCTTTCTAATACGTGTATTGGTAACCGTAACCTAAAAGAAGCAGAAACCAAAACAAAGGTTATTCGTGGGATTATGGGGAAAATGAGAGCCGAGACCCAAGCCTAGGACAATAGTGCCTGACGCCCCCATAAATCTCCTGCACTGACGAATGCCAGCCATGTGATGTATGGCCACCCGGCACGCTTCAATATGTGGAAATAGAGAGGAAGGAGGGAAATGTGGAAAATACCAAGGCGGAAGCTTGTTCTTGGTTGGATAATAATGGCTGGTAATTTATCTGCTTTCGTTTACATTTCCCGCTGCGTGTCGGCATTCAAGCAAACATTTGTTTGCCAGTCTCTGCCTTGTTTTTCCTGTTTGTTTGTTTGTTTGTTTGGTTTTTTCTGGGTTAGCAAATTGGAACTGGATTTGGCCAAGGCTCAAGCTCATATGCCGCAGAGCCCAGAAACCGAAACCCCAAATGATTGCTGTGGCTTTGCGCGTGATTTTCGCTTTGATTAGGAGATTGATTCCTGCCGGAATGAAGATTTATTATATGGGCTAACACTGTGGAGCTCTGAACTCTGAACCCCTTGCTAATTGCATTTTTAATTGCTTAACGAAGGTGGAGAACGATGCTACGCGAAAATTGCCCCATAAATTTGGAGTGCAATTGTGGGGCGTCGCCATATTTGTTGTTAATTCATTTCCGTTATGACAGGCCAGCATCGCCGAACGCGGTAATTGATAAACAAACAAGCAACCAAACAGACAAACATCGAGACGGAGGTGGAGGAGGACCACCAGCTAGGAGCCAGGATATGTGTGCGTAGGACCAAGGAGAAAAAATACAACAATACATATTGGTATTTCAGAGGCCCTGAAGTGTTCTCGTTAAAGCCGCAGGCACAGTGGGAGGGAAAAGAAGACGAACAGGTGGAAATTGTAGATTAAAAGCTACAGAAAAGTAATGATTATATTAGAATGGATAAAAGTTTGTTTAGAATTAAGAAATTATTATAAATAACTAGGAAAGATACTTATTAAGATATGAGAATGCATTTCTCGTTAAAAAAAATGCAGTATTATCTGGGTTTTCAAATAGCAAAAAAAAAGGGTAAAAATACTACAACTCTTGTCTCGTAATTATGAAAGGACTTAACCCAAAAGAACCTTAATTTCCTTTTAATAATTTCTGAGTTTCATATTCTATAAAATATATTGTTTTTAAATATGGTTTTTCCTATTTAATAATTTCCTTTTTAGCTTCTTAATTTTCCCTGACAATTTACTTTTCTTTCGCACTATTTGCGGCTTTCTTCGTTTTCCCTGATGGGATATTTGCGCTGCATTTAAAGCTATACTGTCCTGGCAAAGGAGCGATGGCAACCGCAATTGCAACAACCAGAGCAGGATCCAGAAACAGAGTCAGGGACCAGAGACCAGAGCTGAGGCAGCAGCCACGACCGAATACATTTTATATCATTTATTTCTGTGTACATGAATGGGTCTCGTTTCGCTGCACTCGCAACGCGTTACGTATACGCCGCGTAGTATCGGTTTGGTTTGCTCTTTCATTTGGGTTTGGGTTTTTTTCGGATCGGATCGGTTCGGTTCGGTTTGGTTTGGTTTGGTTTGCTTTTTCCCAGCGATTTCCCATTTGCATTTCGCCGCCTTTCAGCAGTGACTCCCCGTCTGACTGGCACACGGAAGTGGAAGATGGCAATCGCATTGGCATTGAAATCGACTCCTCCTCCTCACTTTTTCCGTCGGTTACAACGGCCATTGTCAGTTTTAATTTCCCGTCTGGGTCCATATAATAATGATAAACACATTTTAAAATGTTTCCACCTATTGATTGAGTTTGTCAACGAAATGTTTCCATTATTAACAAGGGGGGGCTTCTGTTTGGGGCGATTTCTGCTAATGTAATGTGTGCCTTGCACCTGAATGTGAGTTCGAATAAATATATATATGAGGCCATGGAATGAGCTACAGCAGTTATGCGATATATATATATATAGTAAAGGGCAACAGCAGCTCTTTAAAGCAGCTTTCGAACTCAACAAGTGAACCAACTGCTAGCTCTTTACCTCGATAAACACTATTATTGTTGTAAGTGCTATAGTTGTTGTTGTTGTTGTTGTTGAAGTTGTTGGTGTTGGTGTTGTAAGAGGTGATGTAGGGGGACTGACTCGGGGAGCTATAATTAGATCCCATGGGGTAAGAGTTCCTATACTGCTGCTTCTGCTGCTGCTGCTGCTGCTGCTGTTGCTGGTACCTTACATTACGACCTACATACACAGCATGAGAATATATAGTATATAGCATATATATATATATAGTGTAGTGTCTAATAGTCTAGTGCTAAATGCTTTATGCAGCCACAGTTGCCAAATAGTTTTCATTTAGTTGCTCACGTGGGGCGATCACAGATGGGGAGGGGCAGGGACGAGCGGAAAATTGTTTGTTTTAGTAAATTTCGCCAAAAGCATTTCGATAATTTCGATAATCTAAGGACTTGTTTTTCTCTGGGTTAGTTTCGATGCTCGCTTTCGATAAGTCATGTGCAAATTTATTTCGATCAATAAAAGTATATATATATATAAATATATAAAACAGAAATCCGGTTAATACTATACAACATATCATCGTCTGTCTATCACTCTCATCATCATTATCAATCAATCATGGGCGTGGGGGGCTGGCTAACAACAGGGGGCTAAGGCTAAACTGGAGCCTTTATACATGTATATATATGGTACAACAAAAATATATCTCATTGGCTTAAGCGACTAGACCCATTCACCTTCTGACAGACAGCCGTCGTCATCAGCCTTACCTTGTTGGCCAGCGTTGCTGCGGGGCAAGGTGGCATAGGGATTCTGGCCACCGGGAGCGGGACGCGGCGACTGCTGCTGCTGCTGCGGTGGGTACGACACCGGCGACTTGGGAGCGGCGGCTCCGAAGGGACGAGCATAGCCCTGGTTTACCTTTCGAAGAGAGAGAGAGGAAGAAGTCTTTAATTATTAATGTTTCATTCAAGTTCGAGGGCTGCAAAAGAGCCCTCTTTTACTCTGGTTCATGGCCAACACGGTACAACACTTAACACAAGTTGGTCAGTTAGTTTTATATTCTGTTTGTTTTGGGACAATTCTGAGCTGATCTGAGCGAGCTGCGGCGCGAGCTGAGCGGAGCACAGAGCATTGTACTTACTTGTTGGATTGATAGAAGTGATCTTTAATTTGGGGAATAGGATCAGTGAGCAAAGGTAGAGCACAAAACTGTTCTAGACTCCAATTTTGAATTCTTTTTTATATAAAAATCAAGGTAGTTTCTTTATAACAATGGTTTCTAAAGAAAAATCAAATCAGAGGTAACAAAGTAACTTTAAAGTTCTTTCCTTACAAAAAACAACCTATCATTATAGAGAGAAGTTAATTAAGAGTTGAAGACTCTTTAAATATAATATATAATCTCTATCTAAGTTCGGGTTTTCCCTTCCCTCGCTCACTGTCCTCGACCTCAGTGGGTCTAATTGCAGGACAGGTGTGATATGGTTTACCTTGTAGCCCGGTGCCGCTCCTTTTCCAGGTGCCTGAACGCTGCGAATGACATTGCCCGTGAGCGTCACATACTCAAAAGGCTGATCGCCACCGCCAGGAGCTGCTAAGGGAGCTGGGTTCGCGTTGATTTGGCCATAAATTGAAGACGGCTCATCCGCCACGTTGGCCGACATAATGTCTGATGTTGCAAGTGTTGTTGCTGTTGTTGCTGTTGCTGCTGCAACTGTTGCTGCTGCTGAGCTATCTGTTGCTGTTAAGGGTGCTGCTATTGGGGCAGGTGTTGCTGCTGTTGCTGTTACTGTTGCTTGGGGGCTTGCAACCTGATGTGGGTTAAATTTCAATTGATTAGCAAGTGTCGCCGTTAGCGCTGCCACAAGCGGCTGCTGTTGGTGCTGCTGTGACGCTGCAAATGGCTTTGCCGTTGTGTTGTTGTGTCTCTGTGTGGGCGGTGTGTTTGTTGTGTGTTGTGGTTGGATGTGGTTTTTGTTGGGTTGCTGCTGATGCTGCTGCAGCTTGTTGGAGTACTCCTTCAGCATCTGGTTGTACGCGTTGTGTCCCTTGTTCTGCGTATTCATATCGTTCTCGTTCTGCAACTGCTGCGTTGCCTGCAGCCTGTAATTCGTCACGACGGTACTCGCCGGAGGAGGCGGTGCCGGCGGCGATGGTGGCATTGTGTAATTATCACCCTGTCCAGGAGCCACAGCAGCAGCAGCGGTTGCCGGAGCCAGCGGGGCAGCAACCACCTCCAGGGAGGTGGAGGAGGCGGATGTCTGGCGGGAGTGCTGGGGCGAGCCAAAACGATCCAGGGAGAGTGTGGAGCAGTAGCTTTGTTGGCTCTGACCCACACCACTCCCGCTCCCACTGCCGCCCACTCCCGAGGAGGAGGAGCCACTCGAAATGGACGACAGGCTGCTGTGCGTGCGCGTGTGCTGCTCCGGCTGCTGCTGCTGCTGCTGCTGTTCCTGGAGCTGGAGCTGGGCGGAGGGCAGTTGTTGCTCCGGGGCAGGTGGCTGCTGCAGTTCCTCCGACTCGTACTGCAGCAGCTGGGTGGGCGAGGGCGGCGGTGGCAGAGGCAGCTCCTGACTGCTCTCGGGCTCAGGCTGAATGGGGTTAATGCGGGCGGGGGAAGGCAGGCAGGCAGGCAGGTAAAGGGGGTTAAAACAAAGGCAGTTAATTAAAATGCAGGCGGAATGCAAGTGGCACGCAACCTACGGCTGATGAAGTAAGCCCCTATGAGTATATAACCTACTGTGCGTGTGTAACCGAGTGTGTGTGTGTGTGTGTGGTGTGCTAAAAATGGCTAATAGGTCAAGGTCAATGGGCGGGCTAAAGAAACCCCGCCCCCTTTTGAGTTATTGCACTCGCACTCGGTTATGCAACCTTTTCCCAGAGAACTCTCGAAAACTCTCTGCTCCAAAGATCACTGAAAAAAGAATCGATTTTCACTTGATTCGCTGGTCGTCGTTAATTGTCGTTTAACTAATTAGATTTTCCCTGCTGGACACTTTCCGTGGAGCGGTTCGGTCGCTTTCCTGCTGTCCGCTCGCCTGCGGACACAGTCACGGACACGGACACGGACACTTCGCGGACACGGACGAGATTGGGAACGAGAGATGCGCACTGGGCACAGGGCGCAACGAAACTGAGGCCACGGCGGCCAAAAAGCTGACAGACCATTGCAGCTGTATGTTTTTTATAGACTTTCAAATGAAAACAAAAAGAAACCTACAAAACCAGAAAAAAAAAAATAGTAAGCATGAGTAAAAAGCAGCGCTTGGCATATATATTTAGCTTTCAGCAGCCATTGCACATTTTCGCGAAATGCGCTGGCCGCGGCAGAAACACTACAGAAAACTAGACAAAATAGTAAAATATACTATTATATATATTGTATATATATATATGCACTATTTATACCCCTCGCTGCAATCAATCTGGCCGTGTCGATCGGTTTGATTTGACATTCCCGTGCCAATGGGGGAAGCACACACGCTTCGTCTTTGGTCCTCAATGAAAGCCCATTCCCATTGATCTGTTGCTTACCCAATCAGCCGTAGGTTAAACCAACAAAACCATAAACAATAATTCCATGCAAAAAACAAAAACAAAAACAGGAGACACACACAAAAACACAGAGAGAAAAGATGGAAACACAGGCAAATGCATTCCAAAAAAATACTAAGGAAAATCCCATTTACTTTTAATAATATACACATTGTTCAATATGTTTTTTGATATTTTTTAAATATATAATATATCCATGAGAGATTTTCCTCTGTGTTGCGTAAAACTTTTCCATTTTCATTTGATCGCTTTGCGGCCAAAGCAAAAGCAAAAAAGAAAAACAGTAAACAAGAAGCGTTTCTTGATAAAAATTGCTCAAGATGTTTAAACTTCTTTTGCGTTGGCAAAAACTTTTTGCATTATATTGCATTTCTCTCCGACTCTGCTCTCCTTGTTCGGAAGATGATTTTTAACATTTTAGCATATGTCGGAGATGCTCGGTCGCTGCCGGGCGAAATGTGCTGAATTTATGCAAACATTTTTTCTAGCAATATGATAAAATTGAATAGCGTTAGCAGGTGAGAGGGCAGGGTTCAAGATGCTAGCAAGGGGAATCCCCCAGCCTTCGTTTCGCTTGCCACTTTTGAGCGAGTGTCTGTGTCTATATCCATATATATCTGTGTGTTCTCGGTGAGTGTCTGACATTGTTTTAGCCACGGCAGGGAAAACAGTTAACAGAAGGAGAAGTAGTGGTCGAGTAGGAGGAGTTCTTCACTTACCGGTGCCGGGGCTGGGGTGGAGTTGCCATTGGAGTAGCCATTGGAGCCACCGCCATAGCCGTGCGAGTTCAAGGCCGACGAGATGGTGTTGGCGCTCAGCTTGGTGTTGCTGCAAATGAAAGCATATATAAGTATCAAATATATATAAATCTGATCAGTAATTGCCTGTCGAAAGTCACCTAATTGCCCCCCTGAGGAGAGCCTTTAATTTGACATCGTTTTAAAATTGGCAAACAGAGCACACAGGAAACCCAACAAACAAATTCCAAATGCCAAATGCAAATTGCCAACTGTCACCGGTTGGATATTTTTGACACACCTCCCCCTCTAGGCGTTCCTCACACATTACAAGTGCATTCCCAATTCGTGGGCCATCGTTTTAGCCGGTTCGCTCGCACACACATATGTTGCCAATTCATTTATTAAAAATTTGCGGCAGAACCCATGACACGTCAGCAGAGCAATCAGTGTTGCCTCTTTCATTTCCAAAAATATATATATTGAGGGTAGAGTGGACAAACCAATCGTAAAAGAGCATAAAAGGCTATAGGGATATAGTTGGACAGGGAGTTACCAATAATGGAGATACCCTACAGGCTAAGAGATATGATATGGGGTTTCTTTTTGAAAATAAGTAGAGTTTACACCAAAATGCTTAATGAAATTTAGTAAAAGATCCTCTATTTCACTATAGAAAATCATAATGAGTATATATACCATTGGAACCCTCTCAAAGAGCATCACGAATTGGCACTCTGGCATGTGTGTAAATACCCGGTTTGAGCATGGACGATTTTTCATCGCCATCATGTCAGAGGCATATATATATTTTCAGCATATAGCGAATGTTCTGAATTTATTTATATTTCATTTTCACGTGAGTCCTTCTCCTCTCTACCTTTTGCTGACCAATTGGCCGTGCAAACGACACCCGAAAAAAACAAAAAATAAAAAGGAAAATTTATAGAAAACATGGGGAATTACTCTCCGATCACTTACGGCTTGATGGGTACAGGGACATAGCCCTCAGTGCCGGCGGGTGGATTGTTGATGGCCGCCTGCTTGGCATGGATGTCGCAATACAGCTTGTTGTTGAAGTTGTAGTATCCTTGGTTCTTCAACGAGGTGCCGCAGGTGGCACACTTGAAGCACTCCACGTGCAGATTCTTGTCCTTGATGCGAACGAAAACGCCACTAGAAATGGTTGAGGAGGAACAAATCAATTAGTTAGGATATAGTAATTAACACAAATAGTTCGAGAAGCTCTTCAGGGGTTTGGGATTCTCTTAGTAAGCTTCTAAACTCCTTCCCAATTGACATCCCCTGAAGAGCTTCCCGAAGAAACGCTCAATCGATGATTGATTACTACTGATTTATATATATATATATATGTATATATAGTTCTCTCGATGCATTTGTGTGCACACACAGCGAAACAGTCCCCGAGCGAATCTGTTAGTGAATCCATGTTGGGAGGTAATGCGAGAAATATGTAAAAAGCTATAATGCATTATCGAATTAAGCCCCGATGGCGAGCCAATTAAATTGGCATACAAATTAATACAAATGATGGTTCCCATTGGTCTGGATCAGGAGCTATTGCTGTTGCTGTTGCTGGAGCTCAGGTGCTGGGGAATGGCAGACAATTGACTTCGGAATAAAAGCGAATTAAAATGCAGCAGACACACGCGGTGTGGGGGGGAGGAATGAATTATCATTGAACGGCGCACACACACACAACAAATCCTTACACAATGCCCACGCCGCACAACTGGCAGGCCGGATGTCCGCTGGCGGAGAGCGGACGTGGTCGGCCGTCCTGGTCACTGGCCAGTGCCGCCGCCGCTGCCTCCATTTCGGCCTTGTATTCGGGACCCTGGAGGCCGGGACAGATGGGCATCACAATGATGCGCGGATCGGGCTGCTCCTGATCCTGTCTGGGCTGCTCCTCTCTATCCTTGGGGGCCACAGGCAGACTGGGCCTGTGCGGAGCTGCCGGCGCCAGCGTGTTCGATTGCAGCGGCAACCCAATCCGTTCATCCGGCTGATGGTGCAGCGGAGTTCGTCGCTCGTTGCCACCAATGGCATGGCTCTGTGTCCAGTAAAAGTTGGCGGGACTGTGTGGTTCTGCATCATCATCATCATTATCGTTGGGTTGGAAAAACTCAGTCAGTTATATTTTGGTAAATTCATGAGGGGAAACCTGCCTAGAGTCTGCTCCTGAAAACTGAAACCTTCAAGCCACCCCCACTAATTACTGGGAATAAGTTACTAATGAGGAAGCACCGCTGCTGCTGCTGTTGCTGCTGTTAGTCAATGTGCATACACAAATGCTGATTTACACTTATGACCGGGTATTCAATGGACCTTGTAAATCGGTTTAGCTAAGAGTTTGTTTAACATGTCCATGAGGGAACTTCAATTTAAAGGATTTGAATGGAGTCTTTGTTTAACAACTGATTCTTGAGAAAACATTGAACATTCATGACTTAGATCTTTAGATCTTCTTCGTTATAGAGGAATATATCCAATTTTTCAATATTTAAAGGACAATTTTCTACAGAGAGAGCTCTGACATATCATTTATGACATACAAACATATTTACAATCGTTTGCGAATCGTATTAGTTTATAGATTTTCATTAATATTCAAACATCATAACAATCTCTTGAATAATTACAAATTAAATAACTCTTTTGTCAAGACCATTGAATACCCTAGATTATTTTACAGGGTTAGTTAGATCGAATCCTTACGACACTTACGTAATGAGGCGCTCGCATTCGGTGCAAATGTTCTGGCCAGTTGGAAGTCCGCCGGTGCTCGGGGGCTTGGGGGTGTTCACGGGGGCGCTGACATGGCGAGTGGCGCTCGATTGTTGCTGGTGTTGGTGTTGGTGTTGCTGGTGATAGTGTTGTTGATTGTATTGCTGTTGTTGATGCTGTTGCTGTGGTGCCTGATATTGTTGTTGCTGTTGTTGTTGTTGTGGTGCATCATGCTCGTAGTGGCCGAATGCTGTGCGTGTGTAGTATAGTGTTGTGATGGCACGCAGTGTTTATGAAAAATAGTTTAAATACAAACAGGAGTTATAGACAGAAAGATAGATCGATGGTTGTGTTGTAAGGGTAAACTTTAGCAGTAAATGAGGGACAGAAATGGCACTCTAACAAAGCTCATTTTGAAGGTACAACATTTCTAAAAATACCTCCAGAACAAATCTAATAAAATACTACAAATATAAACAACTCAAATCTATAACTACTTCGATGTGTGTATATAAGTATGACCCCCTTTCTATCAATCGACTATCAAACTTTCTAGCTCTATAAACCTCTTCACATGACTCAAAATAATACTTTAAATCTACGACTTTTTAAGTTCGTGCAGGTGACTTTGAAACTGTTTGGTTAATATATATATAAAGATATTTTTATAGACATGACTGGGTGGTAGGTAGACTTTCGACTGTGTGTGGCGACTAGAACTTTGTCTTCACATAGAGAAAACGAAAGTCCATCTCCTTCTGCTGGTCTAATGGGGTTAAACGACATATAAAAAACAAAACAATTTAGTAACACATTACACAGCGCACATTTCAAGGTCCCTGCTGGGCATTTTTAAAAATAAAAATAAAGATTGTCTAGAACTTGGCAGACTGCCCATAGCTACCCTCCCCCCTGTCTTTCTAATCGCCCAGGCCATCGCTCACAAACGGATTGACACCGCCGTTCAGGAGGAGCAGCAGGCGGGCCAGCTCATAGTTGGCTTCATCTTTACCTGGAGTGGACTGGCCGGTCTCCTCCTCGCGAAGGAACTTTAACACCTCGGAGCGATCGCCCTGGTATTCCTTCTCGTTCTTCTTGAAGTTGACGCTGAAAGAAAGGAGAAATTATTCATTATTTTGTAAAGGCATTTTAATAACTTCTTTTCAATTTCCTTTACTTTAAAAGGGATAAAGCTGTCTAATTGCTATCTAACAACTTCTGACAACTGAACTTTCGTTCCCTTTAAGTCCTAAGACCCTTAAATAATGCTAGACAACCAAGAGTTAAAGTAAATTCCCACGATTTGGCTAAAATCTAAGGGACCCACAAAAGTAAATGAAGCTAAGGGTGGTACTATGTAGCATACTTTCCCGCGCGGCACACTCACTGCTCGGCCGCGGCCCGAAAGTGTGCTGCACTAAGTGAGTGAGTGGCGAGAACAAGATTGTTACGCATCCGCCACGTTGGCCAGAAATCCCCCAAAGAAATTAAGCGCTAAAGGCGAGCACCATGGGTCCCACGCGTGCGTTTTTTGGCCCCCAAGCCAAAGTCGACAACTGGCACCGAACCGAGCACTTGGCCCCGCGACTTCCACAGAAGCCACAGCCACGGCTATCATTTGCCAAATTGCACTCACCAGTTGGACCGGCCTGCGGTTGTTTTTGCGTTCTGCGTTTATTTCTTTTTGCTTTCCCTCTTTTTTTATTTTGTTCCTTCGAACAAAGCAGAGAGTTGGGAAAAAGGAAAATTTTTAAGTAAAACTTTTCCCAGATATTTTGCACTGTCACGACTGCGGCCCAGACTGTTGTTTGTTGCCTTTCCTTCACAGCTTTTCCCTCACCCTAAAACATCTTCTTCTCGCAGAAAACTTACCCGAGCACACCGCCAGCCAAAACCTCCGCCTGAGCCGAGAGTGTTTCCGCAATAGATTCATCGCTGTAAATGCCAACCGGGGTGTTGTATTGTTTATTGACAATGCTCTTCACGCCGCCATCGCCGCCATTGGTCTGCGGGGGGGAAACAAAAAGAAAACGTGTGAGAGGTGGGCGATATTACATGGGAACTTCTGCCGGGACTGGAAAAAAGTGTGTGTGAAATGAGCGAAGTTTCTCGGAAAAATGAATGGAGAAAACGAACAAAAGTACACCCCCCACGCACTTATCGTAATTGGGAATTATTGTTCTCAATTGCTGGGTATTCCTTTGCACTTCTCACAAAGTTGATCTGATTGAAATTGAACCTTTGTGTTCATTTATAATTCAATTCGAATGATCTTTTAGCCAGAGGGATAATAATCTTGTCTTAAAACGTACATTTTAACTTGCATTCTCAACTTTAGTTCAAATAACAAGTGTCAGAAGCAAGCCTTATCTTTGTTATTTATATTAGACTATCTTTGATCCAGTCCAGCTGTCAGAAAACTCTCTATTGAAAGCCGAGCATTTCCGCTTCGTTTCTCTTCATTAACTAAAATCATTATCATAAGTACTCCCTTTACGTTTACTCAATATTGATTTAAATAGAGCTTCTTGGTTAATTCCAAATTGGTTGCCGTTCGTTTAATATTCGCATATCAAATTATATATACACCAAAGCCGGAGGTGTTTACCAATATCTTAATATAATTTAAACAGAACTATGGACATTCACATGGCCTTAAATCACATTAAGCTACTGCCTTTCCAACGACTCTCATAATGTTGTTCCTGAAACTTGGCACATAAAATGATCCCAAATCAATTTAATGTCTGTTGTTGTTGTCATTGGCTGAAGCTATTATTATACAAATTCATAACAATAAAATATACGTAAATGTATGCATATCACACACATGTATACCCTCTGAGATGGGGAGAGAGAAACATTGAGTATTACTATGCATGGCATGGCACAGCTGAGTGTGTGTGTGGGTGTGGGTGTGTGGGGACCTTTTGCACATTAATTCTTGCCAGGCAAATAATCCTAGCACTCATATTCATTACTCATTCTGACACTTTTCAAAACTACGCACAAACAAACTGAGCGTCAGACAGACATCGTATAAATGCAAATGTTGTCAACTCATACACAGGGTTCGGTGTAAGGGGTCCTCCTGGGCTCTCTAGTCCTTGCTCCTAACCCAACCGAAAATGAAATGAATGAATATGAAAAGCCACAGACAGACAACAAAATAAACGCAAAGTGCGGGGTTTCAGTTTCGGAGAGAGGGGAAAGAAGGAAGGTTGGTCTAGAACTAACTATCAACATCATTGGTCATCATCAGGACGTCAGCATCAGCTGGGCCACTAAAACTTTCCGCATTCGCAACTTTGGGTTGCCAGTTTATGAATTTTATAAATGATGTGGCCGAGGGATGGCACGATGGCATGGTGTGACTTGGCATGGGGGTTATACTTTGCGTGATTGCAAATTAGTACACTCACGAAGGGACGGGCCGCGTTGTTGTAGCCACAGCCGATGTGCTGGCTGTCCTGTTGTTGGTGAGCCAGAGAGGTCTTCGTCACCGTCTGCAGATACGGTGAGTTGGGCTGCGGCACATTGCCCGTGGGCGTCACATGCGGCCGCCAGGTGGAACCACCGCTAAAGGAAGGGACAAAAAGATGCATTAGGAAAGATAGTTTACATGGAGAGTTATCTCTAGCCACTTACCGCTGCACTGTGATGACAAAATTGTTACCGGAGCGCACCACAATATCCTGGGCGTCCTTGTGCCTTAGATTGAAGACATCCACGTCGTTGATCTTGATCACGGCATCGCCGGGCTGCAGGCCAGCCTGCTCAGACAAGCTGCCGGCGTTAACCTGGAAAAAAATTGAGAAAGAAAAACATGCCCAGTTAGCCATCAATCAACTCAACTACGCTTCGATTTCCCCGGACCATAACTCAGGGGCGTAAAATGCCCAATTGGCCGGACTGGGTGCTTTAAATTTATTATGCTGCAACTGCAAAAATTATGAGCGGCAACCCGAATCCGAAATCCGAATTCGCGGTGGCGCTGACTTTGCCTGAATATTCCATCTGAACATGCAGATTCAGATATATAGAAATATATACATATGTATATCTGGCCAGCAACTAGCGGCCAAAGTTTAGTTTTATAGGCGCTGTTGCTTTGTGTGCGTTTTGGGTGTTTGTTTTCATCATTTATTTATTTCCGAATATATGTCGGTAGTAGGTTGCTCCGCGGGGAAATCGTGCAGGAAAAATGCCATAAATTTGCGCGATTAAAATCGTAAAAGTTACGCCGGAAAATCTTCTATATGGCCAACGGCTGTGTGGGTGTGTGTTTTGGGTGGGTGGAAGGCGGCAGATGAAGCGGATTTTCAAATTTCAAACTTGAAATTGAAATGGCAGGCAGCAGTGTGACTCAAGCTCTAGGGATTCCAAATAACTATTTATTACCAAGTTTAGGGAAAAGTTTAAACAACGTGTATACAAAACTCAAATAATAAATAATTTACTAGTTTTTTTTCCCCTCAAACTTTTTAAGCATATGGAAATGTAAAAAGTTTTCCATGAAAGTAGAACATTTTAGAGCTTACAATTATTAGTTAACTATAAGAAGTAATTACAGACGTAGTTGACCATTAATAATTCCCTAGAACATCTGGTTTCGACTCCTCCCTCTGTGTCCCTTCAGCTCCATTTAAACTCAACCTTCTTTTGGGCACTTTTAAAGCCGCTTAGAATGAAAGTCACTTGCCCTGTCAATGTCGCTTCATCAGCCAAACTAACCAACTAAGCACACACTCAGTCCCGCACACACAGAGATACACTCATCAAGCTAAAGTCCACAACCGCAAAATACAGCCACAGAGAGGGACAGAGAGGGAGAGGAGGGAAGCTGTATTGCTCCTGTTGCTCCTCTCGGGGTCTAGGCCAAAGCCAGGCCAGGCCAGGGAGGGAGCAGCTGGAGCTGGAGCTGGAGACCCGAAACGGGGGCTCAGGTGTGCCCCAAAATTATACGCGCCGTGCACGTATCCACTTTGGCAAATTGTCTGTTTATCAGACAACTGGCAGGCCCAGTCAGTCAGTCCGTCCATCCGCCTCCCCAAAAAACCCCCCTTCGACTGCGACCATGGTCGGACGGTTTGTATTTGCACAAAACCAAGGGGGGAGAGAGCCGACGCTCGTGCAAAAACAAACACAAACAGAGACACTCGCACACAGATTCACCGCGGCCCGTATGTGTGTGCATAAATATTTCATTGGCGCACTCACCAAGCGAGACACCTAAATTTTGTAATATTTACAAAGTTGCCAAAAAAAAAGAGAGAATATAGATAAAACACACGTCGAAAACCGAATCGAATCGGATCGAATCGAGGCGCAGCGAATCGAAGCAACCGAGCAGAGCCGACAGGTTAACCGAGCCACAAAAATGTGCACAGAGAGAAAAACTGAGAGACTAGAAAGTCAAGGAAATTTACAGATAGCTTTAAATGAAAGTATCTTAAGGAAAATGTCATTTAAATATCTATATAAATAATTTTTAAATATATGTCAAGGAAATTTCTTCATATCTTTCAATGTATTTTAAGGGAATGTCATATTTAAACTCCTTTCTATGTATTACAGAATATTATTGATCTTAAAAGTAGAAGACTTGGTTAAAAAACTGTTTTTTGATCTGGAAATGGTCTTCAATGAAAGTATCTTAAGGGAATGTCATATTTAAACTCCTTTCTATGTATCACAGCATATTATTGATCTTAAAAGTAGAAGACTTGGTTAAACAACTATTTTTTGACCTGAAAATGGTCTTCATCAGTTATTCATTCTACTGAAGTTACAGGTTAGTTACTGACGAATGTAATGTGTTCCTTCCGAATTCATCAAATTTATACAAATTTATATTACGCTCTCTCAATTTGTATGTGAATTCAATAAGTAACCTTTAATTATACTTTCCCACAGTGTATTCCCTTTTCCTGTAGCCAAAGCCAAAGCCAAATCCAAGTCCATATCCGACGTGTGCCGTTGACATGTTCATTTTCTTGTTGCCGGCTGGCTGTGGGGAAAATTGAAATTGCTTGGCCAAGGTGTTTTCCAGACAGCAACAAATAAGTCCTGCTCTGCTTACCCCAGCTCCTGCATTTGATTCCCCATTTCAGCCCCATCAGTCAGGCAGTCAGTCAGCGAACCAAATCAAAGCGAATGCGGTCCCAAAAATATATTTTTTTTGTTTTCGGCAAAAGCTTCGTGGGTCCGGGAATATTGACATTTGGACAGTTTTATGAGTACCTGCGATCCGTGTTGTTTGTGTTCCCCCGTTCGAATAAAGCTATCTGTGCGGCAGTTGGACATTTGTCAGCTTTATAGCATTTGCGGCTGGCCGACAATTGACGGAGCATTTGTTTTTTGCACTGCAGAATGACTTATGAGCATGTGGAGATGGGACCAGTCCGAAATGGTATTACGAGGAAGCTTTTGGCCTTCGTCCTTTGGGGCATACATTATTAGTTTTGCTGCCTGGGTTTGGAGATCCCACAGGTCGCTGTTTTGTTGCGAGTGACCAGGGGTACCTCGATACCGTAGACCTTAAAGAGAATATCAGACAACTGAGAACAAGAAGTCCTGGTTCCAAAATATGACAGCTATGCTGTAGTTTCAGAGTAAGAGTCCTCTTGACTTTCACTTTAAAGCTCTTCTCTGCGCTTCTCCAAGGATTTAAAGCCCCCTCTCTGCGCTTCTCATAAATTGTAGTGCCTCTCTCTGCGCTTCTCATAATTTCAGAATCCTTAAAAAAAACATCATTCATTCTACTCATAAACATGTTTTAAGGTATACTCTCCGCTCTCCCTATTTTTAGCCTCCCCCCACAGAAGAAGCAGGACATTAATGCGATGTCCTGGCACACTACATGTGTGTGTGTGTGTGTGTGTGTGTCCTCCCAGGGACGAAAACAACTAAATGAGGAGCGAAGCAGCAACAGCAGCAGCAAATGATGATTTATACTGCAGCTGGCCAGAGCTTCCAACCCGTGGACGTGTGGGTGAAACATGGCTGGCAGAGAGTAAATGTTGTAAAAATAATTTCATTTGCATTATCATCAGCATTTGCCTGGGCATGTATTTAGCATTTTAGTCCGCATCTGCATATGTATGCTCTGTGCTACTCCAGTCTGTCCCACTCGAGAGGAGCTCTTGAAATTATATGCGTTATGACAAATACTAGCCAGATATGGCCAAGTGGCTTTCATGGCGTTGTTGGCTTGACGCTGGCAGCTTGACAAACAATTTTCTCAACAAAAGTATGAAGAAATTCGTCTCGTTGTTGAAGTGTTTGATTTGCCAGAGACGAGGCAAAAATATATATTGCCTCGGCCATCCAGAATTCAGCATTCTAGAGAATCGGAAAATCCATAAAGCAAATGAAATTCTGTGGACCAAAACCGAGACCGAAGCCAAAGCCAGAGCTAAAGGCTCGTAATCAAGTCAACTAAGCGCTGCTCAAATCCATTCAAGTGCATTAAAATTGAATTTCGTTCAGTACACATACTCGTCCAGGGTACAAAATAACAACAAAAGGATCAAAAACAAAAACCAAAAACCGAAACCAAGTGCACTCTCTGGAGAGAAAGAAGGGAGACGATGCTCACACATTGTATGCAAAATATTTATGTTGATAAATCAAGTTTGCTTTTGTGGATTAGGTGTATCTCCAATAAATTGAATTTGCGGCGTAAATTAAGCCAGAACCAAGAGCCAGGACAAACACACACATACATACATATATAGACAAAAGAGCGTTCGCAGGACACTGCGCAGCCTAACGGCCTGTGCCAACTTTTGCCAAGTTGTCGGCCAAGTTATGAGCTTGTTTAATTGAAAATAAATCTGCTTAAAGCCCCAGCTGAGGCGAGCAATATGACAGCCACACACTCGAATTTTTCACCCCACCCTCTGTCACACCACCCCCTCTCTGGGGCCCGTTAAAAGCGAAAGAGAAATTGCGGAAAAGTCGTAAGTAGAGCGAACATGAACAAAGCAGATAAAATACAAAATACTGCGGAAATGCAGCGCAAATACAATGAATCTCAATGTGTATGAATATGCATGCCGCATCACTCATACGCCGCATGGGCCCCTCTCCCCCCACAAGCCCTCGCCCAATGGTAAATCACTAGAGAAGAGCGGAAAAGAGAGAATGGGATCCCGAGAACTCTGCCACTGCTGATGCGGCTTTCTGGCACAAACAAATGGCAACCACAACACTTGACCAGCCCGCGAATGGGAACGGGAATGGGAACGGGAACGGGTATGGGTATAAAAGTGGAAGCTGGTCTGGTATCCCGATGGGCAAACACAGTTTGCAAACTAGAGTCTGAGCTGGCAGCGATTAAAGCAAGCCAAAGAGTGAATGAAAAACAGAAACAATTCACTACCACTTCGTTTTCGCCTGGCAGTTTAAAGTGCTTCTTGTGATCTCTTTTGGGCTTTAAGCTTCAACTACTATCTATATTTTTTCTCCTTTGCCCAACAGCAGCAGCAGCAGCAGCAGCATTCAATTAGATTGGAAAGTCACCAAATCACTTGCTAATGGCTTTGGCTTTGACTGTGACTACTGGCTGCTGCTCCTCAAACCATCATCGTTGCTATGCCTTTCAGGGCTGACCAGACAGACAGACACACAGACAAATAATATTTATTTATTGATGGCGAAATATGGGCGGTAGCAACTGCAACAGCAACATCGTGGCACCCGCCAAACTGTCGGCAACATTTATAAATTATGATTGCAATCAACGTTCAACAAAAGCGCGTTCCACCATCAGTAGACCAGGCTGTGTCCAGGACAAGTTGTAAGTTGGTTTGACTTACACTCTTTAAAGGGGGAATGTTTGAGGGAAACCCATGGTAAAAATAGCAAAAAAAAATACTTTGATAATTTATATAACTTAAAATCAAAGAAAAGCAATCAATTCTAAGGGAACATAAGTTCCTCCTTTACTTTTCTCCTTTAAATTAAAGTTAGTAAGGGTATTTGCAACACAGGTTTGTTGTAACCCAATTTTCCCGCTTTTCAGATTTGGTAGAATGACAGATGCAGCCACACACACACACAACAAAGCGGAAAGAGAAAAGCAGAAAGAGCGTGAGAGTTTGACTGCAATAAACGTGACAATTTATATAAATGTTGCATATTCATAACGAGGAGCAATGGGAAAAAGTTTGCCACAATGCCGCGCATTCTGTGGCAGTCAGCTCCCAGCTCCCAGCTCCCGGCTAATGAATGTTGGGTCCACGCAGACGGAGATTCATACATACATATGTGGAGCAAAAGAGGCCGCCGGCCAACCAGGCAGGGACTTTTCTAATCCGCTGCGTGGGCGCTGCCAGCGTGCCGATCATTTATCTACCGCTAATGCCGGACCTGGCTTACGGCTCTACTTGGACAGCATCCGTGTAACATTGTATCTCAGTGCGGATCTGTGGTCTAACTCATGTGTGTGTGTGTGGATTTCCTGGACAGCTGAGGCAACACCTCTCTCCAGCCATGACAATCGCCTTGAGGGGCTTGGCTCCAGCTCTGGCTTTGGACTCAGAGTTGGATTTTGGATTTGAGCTGGACACTTGCGAGTTGTGACAGCAGCAAAATGGGTAAAAACGAGTGAAAAATTGCCAATTGCAATTGTGGCAGTTGGGTTGAGTGGAGATTCGGAGCGAAGCCAAGTCACGAATGGTTCAGGTGAAAGTCCCACTCACGCACGAGGTTGTGATAGATTCGCAGATTACTCCAGAGACGGGTTTTGCGGTCTGAGATACAATTTAAACGGGTCCCACTCACGCATGACATTTGTGTAATTTCTGTGATTTCAAGGCTAGTTTTGTTACTTTTTTTTAGCTTGGCAATTATTCCAACTGCTTCACGAATCTTTAAGGCTCTGCGTAAATGGTGAAAAGCAATGAATTTACTTGTCCAAAAACCATTACACTTTCAGTTGAAGCCATTAGGTATTGGGAAATTTTCACTGAATGTGTGTAATTACACTTTCCCTTGACAGAGAAGCTTGTTCCAGCTGATATCCAATATAATAAATCGAATCTATATATCGCCTGACTTATTCCTATAATTGCCACTGTTTCCTAAGACTCTGATTCAATTTAAAATATGTAATTTTTTTTTAGCAAATTTGTAGAGATAGTTCTTTTCTGAAGGCTCCCCTCCCAGCTTGGAGCTCGGATCCCGTATCCAATTTAATCATCACTCGCTGGCTGCTCGCACAAGCTCATCTGGCGGCTCATCTTCTTGCAGCAATTTACTGTCTCAGACTGGAAATTGAGTTTAAATTGCTCTCAGCTGACGGCGGGGATCCGGATCTCCGGCTCCCTTGCACCTCAGCTCCCCAACAAACTAGAATTTCAATAAATGTCACATGTCCCGCGATGCCTGCGTACGCAAATTGCTGATTAAAGCGAGAGCGAGAAACTGGAACTGACTTTACAGCTCAAGCTCAAGCTAAAGTTGAACCTGAACCTGTAGCTGAACCTGCGGGCCAAGAAGGGTTCATTAGGCAGCGGGATATCCTGGCCCTGTGTGTATATATGGGTTAATAAGGCAGGGCCAGGATGTGCCTGATCCACCTCGACAGGCATCGCCTTGTGTGCCTTGAATGTCATTAGCGCGGTGGCCTGGTGTTAGTTGCCCCCAGAGGCACATCCACGAGCGGATGAAACCCCAAAAACCCAAGCACACACACACACACACACACATACACCGCCACCAGGGGGATGCTGGGTGCACAGGGGTGGTGGTGTTGGTGTTGACGATGGTGTGCATATAGCTGGTTGGCAGACAACTGCCAACTGCCGCAGCGCAAACAAGATTAATTAAGGAATGTAAATTTCGTAAAATTACGCGCCATTGTTTGACTCTCTCTCTCACTCTCTCTCTCTCTAGCTGTCTCTGTTTCTCTGCGAGAAAGGGTGTTGAGATTTTTTTCCATTAACAACATCATCAATGGGCCGCGGGTCGGCAAGGTCGAAAGGTGTCCTGCCTCGCCTCATGCTACTCTCTTATACTCCTTCCTGTCTCTGTCCCTTACTCTTTGTTTGTTTTCCTGCGACGGGTTGTTTGGGAATTTAGCGGATTTCTGCTGACTGCGGCCGTGAGCTTAGCCAGCTTTTCAATTTCAAACCCAGACCCAGCCGCAGTCCCAGCTCCAGCTCCAGCTTCCAGTGCCAGTTCCATTGGCAGCTCCTGCTTTTGACCAGAGTTCTGTGCTTGTCAGTCGCCGCATGAACCATTTGAAGGGTTGGCCAACATTTTTAATTAGTGTCGTCATCGTCAACGCTGTCATCACCCGCCGATGGCACCCAGTAAGTTTGAGTTTAAAATGGGGTATATTGTGGGTAATGGGTATAGATAAGGTGTACAGGTATCCAGACTTAATTGTCCATTGACTTTTCAAAACTTTCTGTCTGAAAACTACAAATCAGGCATCTTCTTGCAAGTGTTTCGCAGTTATTTCATACATTTAAATCACATTTTTATACCAAACTCTTCTCAGTTAGAATTACTACATAACTTGTCCTTTTATTAAAGGAATTAATTTTTTGCTTTTGCAAATTTTAGAATAAATTCCTTTTTGTGAATTTAATTTCATGCTGCAGGCCTACATTTATTTATTTATTACTTTCAACCTTCACCATCAATTATGTTTGATTTCTTGGTGAATTTCTAAAATAAAATGCCACAATTTGTGTCACAGGATTGATGGGTATGTCCCAATTCGGAATGCCGGAAATAAACCTGACTGTTTGCTATTTCTTCAGCTGGTTGTGGCCTGCGGTTGGCTTGAACCCTTTGTGTATTGTGTCAGGAGCATGCATAAATTATATTTTCTGCGGGACTGTGGAAATTTCTAATGAAGCCTGAAATTGGCTGCGGGAAATAACCAAGATGTGTGGCTCTGTTGGACTGGGAAATATCAAAATTGGGGGGAACCCCGAACTGAGAAACTGGGAAATTGGGAAAACTTTCCCAACCTGCGGCTACCTGCTGGGCGGCAATGTGTTTTGGCATATTTTTTTTTCTTTGCCGCACATCCCTGGATATACCCAGACCAGTGGCCAGTGTTTTGGGCCATTGTTTACGCATAGCCGACGGACGTGTCGAAATGCTAGACGCGTGAGTCAGCTGCCAAAGTATCTGCATCTGCATCTATGTTACACACACATGTATGTATGTGTGTGCTTGTATCTATGCAACTGGACTACAGTCTGGCGCATTTGGGTCAGGCCTTTAAATAAACTCCATGGCATCGGCGCAGGAAATATCTGAGATGGAGCTGCATGTTTATTTGTTTGTTTGACGTCTCGGCCGCACTCCCACTGATGGCTCAATCGGGGAAGGGGATAAAAAAGAGGCCAGCCAAGAGAGATGTTTCTGTTAGTGGGTTCCTGGAAATACCCAAGATATTCTCAGGCATCCATCAATCCTGGGCGCAGTTCCCTGACAGCCGTGAAATCGTGTTAAACGTAATCTCAGACTAACCAAAAATCACCCTCCTTCATTCGCCATGAATGATGGCACTCAAATTACATTAAATGGAATTTCAATTGAGCCAAAAGACCCACACTGCCCACCCTCAAATCCCCCCCCGATTCCAACCTATCCGGGTATGACAATGACGATGACAAGACAATGGCGGGGCAGCTACAGAAATCCGAATTCGAAATGGAAACAGTAAATGGCATTTACATGTTCCTGTCATAAGGCCGAAAGGGAAGCAGGGTACCAATTTAATGAATCAGCAGCAGCGGCATCATCATCATCATCAGCAGCTACAGCTCCAGCTCCAGCTTCCAGTCTTCAGTCCAACAGCGGATAGGCCTCTCTCGAACTGCAGCATTGCAGATATCGGAGAAGTTGCAGCTGCAACGAGTGCAATCAGACAAATGCAATTAGGATTTGGCGACGCTTTCGTGTCGGGCATTCTAAGCATGCCACAGCATCGTCATCCGCATCGGCGTTCTTTTTTGGGCTTCCCTACCATTTCCCAGGGGAAAATGCAACAAGCCAGAGTCAGACTCAGAGTCAGAGTCAGAGCCAGGGCCAGATCCAGACATTGCCATGTCGCAAGGTCCGAAGGCTGCCACCGGGGAGTTGACATGAAAGACGCCGAAATGTCGATTCCACAAGGCTGAACTAAAGAGGCTTGGATATGCCCTAAATAGAAAGGCAACTGATGACCGAGAAGGGGAATTTCAAAGGAACTTTTAAGGGAGTTTCAATTAAAGTCTTGCTTGAATTTACACATCAATACTCTCTCTTTCAGTTTGTAAACCTTAAATGGGAAAAGTCATGGATGAGACCTGGTTTCTTAAAAAGCAAAAATGGATAAAATAATAGTTTCGCACATGAGTAACCTTTAATCTGAAAATACTCTTCAATGTTTGATATTTCCCTTGGCAAAGACATAAATAGTTGATAAGCTTTCCCCACACATGGCCTATGTAAACATCAAAATGCTATTTAGATGAAACATTAAAGCATTGTAAACATCAAAGTGCTCTTTGAGCGAAGTCTTAATTAGGTCAACCATTTAGTAAGTATTCTCTTAATGGTAAAATGGCTTTGTATACACATGCGGTTTTAGTGACATTTTTTAAAAAAGCTTATTTCATTTAAGTATGCATTATTAGGTAATCCCCGAAGGCCATTTTAATTCTCACTCTCTCTCTCTCGACAGTAATACAATTAAAAATGTAACAAAGGCTTAGGAAAATTGGGTCAAGGAATGCCAGCCATCAAATTCTATTACGATTTCAGTTGAAAGGAAATGCATTGAATAAAACTTTTAAAGGCTTTTCATATTAAATCAGGCTACAGACCGAAGACTCCTTGTGATGATGCTTAAATACTTTGCTCGTTTTTTTACCCAATTTCCCCCCATCCAAAGTCTGTTGTTTGCACTCGAGCAAGTTTCGAGCCTTCGCCATCGCCATCATTGGACGTCTGATGATGTCCGCTCGGCTTGGCAGCTCTCTCAATTAAATATTTAACTTTAAGAAATGTAATTTCAATTAGCGCCACAGCATTTGGCCATTAGCGTGGCGAGTGCCGAGATTTGTGCCAATTGCGAAATGCGAACTGCTGAATACAAAAACAAGAGACGCGATGAATGAGCAAACAGCCAGCAAGGAGTACTAGGAGCAGCAGGAGGAGCAGGAGGAGCACGAGGAGAATGGGCACCATCGGGGCCGAAGTGGAGGAGGAGGAGGAGGTTGGAAATTCGGACACCCGCGCCTCGGCGCTCACTCGCTCAAAATCATTACGTGATTAAGGTTGCCATTACGGCCGGGAAAGCAAAAATAGAAAACTAGAGCATGGCACGCAGACAGTGCGCGGCGAAGGAGGCGGCAGAGGGCGGGGATTTTCCGAGGAGCAAAATGAAAATGGGGGGCAGACGCTCAGCGACCGCAATTGCGCTCGCTTGGTTCGGTGGAAAATGAAATAAAAACCGAAGAGCCAACAGCAAAATAACAGCAAATAGAAATAAATAAATCAGCGAGACACGGCAGCGAAAAAAAAGGGGGAGGTTTGGGGGCATTGGGCGGTCGTCTTCGCCGCACAAAAACAATTAAAATGAAAAACCGTAAGCACTCTAATTCCGAGTGAAAGACAGAAGGACGAAGGACCCCACTCTCGCCAAGGGGTTTCGCCGCCATCCGCACGAGCGAGCAAAATGGTTCGAAAACAAATTTGTCGATCTAATTAAAAGCTAAATTGTGACCATTAAAGGGGAGTGCACAACGCCACTGTCTTTACAGCAGAGAAAGAATAATTACAATCCTAACTTTACGATACATTTTACGATTCAACAGAGTTAGGATCAACGAGACTTTCATAACAAAATACTATTACGATTTACTAAATTAAATTATTAAGATCCATATACCCCTTAGCCCTACTATTAAAATATTTAGTTTATAGAATAAACTAAAATATTTCTCCTGGTGCACCATCTGTGACCTTAAGTGGGTCCCATTGCATGGAAAAACATTGAAAAGCATTTAAGTTCGCTCCGCCTTTCAACAAGTTGGCAACCAATGCAATTTACGGCATGGGAGTGGGCGACTGGCCAAGGGACGCGTCAGGATGCAAGGGATGCAAGGACATGGCCATTAGTGGGCCAGCAGAGGAATAGAAAAAAGTATGCCAAGCTGACCACCACACCGTAAATTGTAAATTAATTGATGAAGCCAACGTTTAGAAGCGACAGGGACAAACTCTGGGTCTCTGGTTTCCAGCAGAAGTAGCCTAACCCATTTTCAGGGGGGATTACCTTAACTCTATCTGAATTATTAATATCCTGCAAAAGAGTTTTTATCAAAATCGGTTGTTTTTTGAGAAAGTTACGATACCTTCAGAGGGATGTTAATCCCTCTTAGAAATCCTTCTAAGATGCGCCCCTGGAGTCTTCACAAATTGGAGAAATTCGAACTGCAACTGGCATCTCGAAGCGAAAGGGACGGCAATAGATGGAGAGGAGCGCTGACAAATTGCTGGTAGCAAGATTAATGCCTGCATTATCTTTCCTCATTTGTCGATTGTCAATGCAACTGGGCCGCGTCCACAGCAGAGTAACGAGGGCAACAGCAACAACAACAGACCGCCCCTGGGGCGTGGCAGTTTACCTTTACCTTTACCTGTCCAGTGCCGCATTGTTCTCTGATTTCCACATTTTCCTCCTCTATCGCTGACATTTTTCAATTTGATGATGCGCCGCAACAACAGCGGCCATGTGGGTGGTAGTGCTCCTCCGCTGCTGTCGCTGCTGTGTTGTCCTTATTTTCCGACTCCCTTTCTTTTTCTTTTCGCCTTTTTAATGGCAACTGGCGTTGGACAAGGTAATTTCATTTTTATATTAATGACAGTATGTTTGATGCATGTCCCTACATCTGTCCGTCTCGCTCGCACGTCCGCCGCCGCCGCCGTTGTTGTCGCTTAATCACTTAAGACTCTTAAATGCGGAAAAACACTGTGCCATATGGGTCCAGTTAATGGCGAATTGCTCGTGAAAACACGTATGTATGTCCTGGGTTTTGTTAAATTTAATTCCAATGCGAAGAACTGCAAATTTGCCAAAAACGCGGAAAACACGGAACTTTGCGCTAATTAGTCGAACCATCGATAATTCATCGATGGGCGGGCATCGATGGGCAGGCATCGCGTGACTTGCCAATCGATGGCTGCCGGAAAGTTAATTTTGCGTGCGACTAGATTTAAATGGCTAATTGGAAAATTTGGTGGCCCACAATAAGCTCGCTAATTGGAAACTGCATTTTCATTTATTTAAAATCTATTTCTATCGGTTCGAAGTCGTGGCGATCTTATCGATCGTGCGATTATACTCGTTTTAGCCTAAGTCCGATAGTTCATCTCTAATTTTTGTCATCGCTAGCTTCGAAGTTTTTGCGCGTTTTTCACTAATTTTGCGCGAAATCCTTTTAATTCGTTTTCTAGTGGTTTAAATTACTAATTTACTAGCTAAAGAGTGTCAAGTGGCTAAAAAACAATTATTTTTTATGAATTGCTTAAGTTTTCTTGTCAGGAAACAAAGATTGTGAGCTAAATTGATATTTTCTTCCCGAGCGGCAACCTAACCTCCTTGGATTCCTTTACATGTATTTGTGTGTGCAATAAGAAAATTTTGCAAATTCGATTTCTTTATTAATTTTTGAAGGTGCGCAACAACAATTTATAAACTTAAAGATGTCACGCGGTTAAAAACAGTATTTTTCGTTATTTGCTTGTATATTTTTGTTGAATTTCGAAGGATTTTAGCTAAAATAAGGTGTATGTTCACACACACACACACACATACTTAGCGAAAATGTATCCTCGACAGCAGGTACATACATTTTTTGTTTGTTTTTGCTTAATAAAATCATTTATTTGGTTTGAATATGTAATTGTTTTTGCCACATTTTAATTAAATAATCATAATAACGTCGTCTTTAGTGATTTAAAGTAACTTAATACTCTAATATTGTGTTGTTTACCCATAAATAAATGTGACTGGAAGCTGTCAAAGCAGAAATTCGCATTTATATGTGAAAGACAGGTGAGTTTTGCAGACGTCAAGTAATTTCCTTAATTGCGAGCATTTGTTACAATTTTCCTTATTTTTCCTGCAGGTAAGTGCAATATTTCATCAAAATCAAAGACTACGACCGGGTGAGTGAGGAATTTCTATATTTTCCATTGCCATTTCCCCTGCACTTTACACCTACAACTACACCTTCGCCTTGCACGATTCGTGCACAAATGTGAATGCCACCAATTAGTAGAGTCCTGCTACCAAAAAAACAAAAAGAGTAGAAAACAAGAAAGGAAGCTAACTTCGGCACGCCGAAGTTTATATACCCTTGCAGATAGAACTTCTATGAATAGGAATCCATACAATATAAATTATATATATTTGTGTTAAAAAACAATGAAGTAATACCTGCTTTCATTTCATTCACCTATACATATTATATTTGCAGTTTTACATTCACAGATTTTCATTTTTCCTCTACATCAAACGATCGTTTGTATGGCACCTATATGATATAGTCGTCCGATTTTTACGGAATTTGCCACAAAATTTAAGACTTATATAAAATGGCTATACCTCAAATTTGATGAAAATCAGCTAAAAACTAAAAAAGTTATAAATTTAATTGTATTAATTTCTCGATCGTTCCTATGGGAGCTATATGATATAGTAGTCCGATTTTCATAAAATTTTACACAAAATTTTAGAATAATATGAAATGGCTATATTTCAAATTTGATTAAATTCTGTTGAAAACTAAAAATGTTATCGCCACCGCGATTGTCAGTCTTCCGACAACAGCCACCGCCATTCTCATTCCTCTCAAATTTCTCGATCGTTCCTATGGGAGCTATATGATATATTAGTCCGATTTTCATAAAATTTTACACAAAATTGTAGAATAATATGAAACGGCTATATCTCAAATTTGATGAAAATCTGTTGAAAACTGAAACTGTTATACTTATAAATTGAATTAATTTCTCGATCGTTCCTATGGGAGCTATATGATATAGTCGTCCGATTTTCATAAAATTTTACACAAAATTGTAGAATAATATGAAATGGCTATATCTTAAATTTGATCAAATTCTGTTGAAAACTAAAAATTTTATAATTTTTTTTGTAAAACTTTTCCGATCATTCCTATGACAGCTATATGATATAGTCGTCCGATCCGGCCCGTTCCGACATATATACGAGTGAGAGTATATAGAAGACTAACTGCAAAGTTTCATTCAGATAGCTTCAAAACTGAGAGACTAGTTTGCGTAGAAACGGACAGACGGACAGACGGACAGACGGACAGACGGACAGACGGACAGACGGACATGGCTAGATCGACTCGGCTGTTGATCCTGATCAAGAATATATATACTTTATATAGTCGGAGGTGCCTCCTTCACTGCGTTGCAAACTTCTGACTGAAATTATAATACCCTGCAAGGGTATAAAAACAAGAGCGGGAAAAATGGAAACAATATGTTCAGCTAAGCTCAAACAACTGCAGGCTAAAATCTAAATCCTTGCCGTCGACAAAAAAAAAGATGCCATAAAGGAGCAAAAGGGCAGGGATTCTAACATTCCGGATGGGCCTGTTGGTCGTCGAAAAACTAGCGAACTTTGCAGACAGAACAATGCCCTTCGGATTCCGAGTCCGAGGCGAGAGTGTGTGTGTGTGGGTGGGGTGGCGGTGTGGAGTGGAATTTTAGGTCTAAATCCGGCAGGGTCATAAAAAGTGCTTATTACATTATCACCTCAAGCGTGGCTGAGCCGGCTGTGGGCAGTGCCACGCCCACGCGCACACACTTCCACTTCCACTGCCACTGCCACGTCCACAAAACGCAATTCACTCGCCCTCTCTCTAGCCTTTGTGTCTGTTTTGAGGTCCTTTCAAAGGGTATTACGATTTTACAATCTCTTGTTGACGGAATAGATCTTAGGTTATTAAAATATCTGAAGAAATCTACCCAAAAAACTTGTTCTGACAGATTAGCTCTGGGTTTTGAAAAGGATTTATTGAATTGGATCTATTACTTTCTATATATCGTTTATTATTATTTTCTATATATTTTTTATTATTATTATTTTCTATATACTGTTTATTATTATTATTTTCTATATATTGTTTATAAGACCCAAATAATTAACGTTTATATTCCTATTCCCTGTTATAATTCTAAGTATAGGTATAGAATATATTGTTTAAAAGGATTGCACTCCTAAGTCTTCAAGTTATCTATTAATAATTGATCGAATTATGTCTATCTTCCACTGATCCTTTCAATCCGGAAGAGTATTTCAAGGTCCTGATAGCTATCCTAGCTATCCTTGTTCTTTTTTTGGTTGAGTGTGTGCGTGTTTCTGGGGGCTTTATTATGGCCCTGGCAGCTGCGTTTTTCAATTTTCACTTTTTTAGGCCTCCGGACTCTCACCTGAGCTCGGTGCGCCCTGAGCCTTGAGCCGATTTGTTTCGGTTCGGTTCGGTTTGGTTCAGTTTTCAGTTCGGTTTGGTTCTCGCAGTCACTTATTGGCAAATGTTTCGTAGCTGAAAGGGGGAGCTGGGATAAAAAAGGGGGCGGGCCTGGTCGGAGGAGCAGAAATGCGAAAAATGTGTAAATTTGCGCCCGCTTTTATTTCTCGCATTTGGCCCGGGCGGATGATGTGTAGCGGCTGATCCGCTTTGGCAGCGCTTCCAGGTTCGAGTTCATTCAATTTGGATTAAGTCGTTCGTGTTGATTAACAAAATTGACTTTTTTGCAGACTTCCTTGGAGAGCTATGTACAAGTTCAACGCAATCGATTTCGATTTGGGATCGATGGAGCAGGCGCAGCTGTAAACCATTTAGCCGGCACTGCCGGAGACGTTTAGTAAATATTCAATCAATTTGGATGGACAATAAATCACCGGGAAATCAAGAGCTTCTCAATTTCGCCCAGGCAGATATGCGTCATAACAATAAAGAATTTTCCCATTTCCTGCTTTCCACTTGCCGCTTGCCGCACTCCGTGTTCCGAAGATATGCGGCAAAATAAACAAGACAAGGCGACGGGCCATAATATATCATGGCCCCAAGGCGCTTGACGACACATGAAGATGGAGAGCCGGCTGCGAAGGACACTGATGCGTAATGGCTGCCAAGGGGATGACTTCGATCCGGAGACGGACAGCTCCATGGCCTTAACTGCGAATCAATGACATATCGTTACGGCAAATGCGAATACCCGCCGGGCGCAGCAAATGCGGACAAAGCAGATCGGAATAAAATAATAAACAGGATAATAGCATATGTTGGGGAGCCATTACCTGCCGCTAATTGCCGGACAAACTTTGCCTGTCGCCGCCTAAGCTCGTCGCCAATTAAAGCCAAACAAATACAGCGGGAACGCTAGACGCTAAAAGCCCTCGCTGGAGTCTGGATTCCCAAGCCGCACTGAGAGCCAGCCGCAATGTAAGTGCGGCTCATAATTTATTTCGATTACGCCACAGCACGCAATTTGCGCCGGGCACATCCTTTTCAAGTACACGGCCACGCACAGGAAGTGAGATATCCAGGAGCCAGCACAAGCGGGAGCTGCGAGCAGGGAGCTGGGAGCTGGGAGCATGGGGCAGAGATAAGTGTGCGCATCGCGCAATTTCCGTTTCCGCTTGGTTTGCCCTTATCCAGCGCTGATGCTGCGAAAATCCACTAAGCAACAATTAAATCACAGACTCCCGAGAGCAGCTTGGTGGAGAAATAAGCAGAGAATGCAGGAGAGACAATGAGAGAAGTGGCCACATACAGTCAGGCATCTCTAGGGGGAACCTGACCAACTAAACTAACTATATACGAGTTGGATTTCAGTTAATTACTTATACTTTCTAGATAGTATATCAACTAAACTCTATATTTGGAGAAATATGTGGACTCAAAGCGTTTGAGTTCAATTCCAATCGAAGAGTTCGACTGTTCCGATTGAGTGACTCAGAGATATTAATTCGAGGATTGCCAGAGCGAGGCAAAGACAAAGGCTACCTGAAGTGAATCATTTCCGAGCAGGTAACAAAAGGCCGCCATGCATTACCATTAGCTGACTAATCGGCGGGGCCTCCAAGAGTGGCTCTACCTCTACCACTCCAGTGTCGAGACCAGAATCGATTCCGCCTTAAGCGTTTGCTCTTTACGCTTAGAACTTATAAATATTTATGGCTCACATAATGCAGCGTGTTGAGCTCGGCCAATAATTTCTCCGCTTACAGCTCTGCGATATCTGGGAGCCAGGATCCTCGAATATGTGTATGTATGTGTGGGTGCTCCAGATGCAGTGGAGCGAGCATTTTCCACTGAAGGATTTATGCTCGCTGACATGCAACTTAAAAGCAAGGACAACAGATAGGACCTCAAGGAGGAGGAAAGGAATGGAACGGGCGGTAAACTTTCCTTATGCGGGATACTTTTCTTGTGCAGTCGGAACAACAATTGGAGAAAAGATGCTGAGCGCAAGGATTAGGCCACAAGGAGAATGGGAATCGCCAGAAAGGAGACCAAATTTATGTGACTTTTGCATGTAGAGGCTGCCGCAAAGCTGAAGCAGCAGCAGCAACAGCAGGAGCAGGATGTGGCCCGCACTGGCTAGACATTAGTACAATTTCCGGTCCAGGCCACAAAATATTCAATAATATATTAAAGATATAGCCACCAAACCGAAAGAGATATCATCCGGAGGCCAAAGCGGAGGCTGGAGGAGATCGAATGCAGGCACCCTGGCAGGCAGAGGCAGGCAGGCACGAATTCGACAACTCAACTGAAGCGTAGCAGGCAGGATAAATCTAAATAAGACGTGCTCGAGTCTGGTACCCTTCTCCTCTACATGCTCCTCTCAGCAAAACCAGAACCAGAAGTACGTAGTAGCAGCAGTAGCAGCAGCAGCATCCAGAGAATTTGTGCAATGAAGTGCAAGTGAACTTAAAGCGACTAAAGATAGCCCCAGCTACCTGACCGCACGAGAGATGAGCGCGTGAGGGGAGCAAGTTGGATGCATACGAGAATTCCAGGCACGAATTCAAAGAGTTCCTAAAGAGAACTGACTTGCTAACATACCCGAAGGTTTACAATATGAATTTATATGCTTGAAAATATCTGAAATCTTAAAGAAACATTTAAATTCAAAGAAATTACATTTTAGATAACTGAAATACTGTGAAGAACTCCAGAAGTAAACTCACGAGTACATATGCTCTGGGACTGGCTTAAAACAAAACGGAAGCACCACTCGATTCCCTGGAGCGGAAGAGGATGTGGAAACCGACGACGAACCACGTTTATGGGAGAAACTGCAGCGGTGGACTGGAGGGAGCTGTTCAATAAATTTCAACACTCTTAAATTGGCAATGCGATGCAGTGGCATGCATTCCCATATACCCATATCCACAACCCATGGACATGGGCCAGTCCAGGAGTCGTACGTTAAAGCGGTGCCTCCGGTAAAATTGATAATCAATCAAATGCGGCGCTGACGCGGCCAGGCACTTAATCACTGTCTGGTTATCCTTTTTGTTTCGCTGGCTTAACTTTTATCAATTACGCCTTTTTGCGACTGACAGAGATGAATCACGGGAAATCAGCATTGCATTGCACACAGCACCGCGCGGCCTGCTCTTTATTAATTCAATTAACGCCACTGCTCTGGCAATTGGTGTGGAATTAGCCATCGGGCTCAAGTCAAAAGCCGACGGATCAGGTGCGGCTTGTGTCCATAATCAGTTGGGGAAAACCGCAAGGCAAATTGAGAACAACAATTGTAAGTTTCCTGGCAAGTGAGCAAATGTAGTTTTCTTGTCAAGAACGAGCTAGTCAGCTCTTGAGCCATTGTGCAATTAATAAAATGTCCGAGTGAATTGAGAGCAACCACAGCCGGAGATGACTTGAAGGCAGCTCCTCCTTCTTCTCTTCCACTTGGTCCCTCCGGTCTGTTGACATGTTGTGGTTGGGCTCGAGAAAAGTGCAAGTTCAATCAGCATCTACAATCGTCTACAATCGACAATCGAGAGTCGAGACCACAGCTGCTGGGTGTGTCCACTCCTCTGCCGGATTCAATTACACAAAAGCCCCAAATCAAAGCAAACGAAATTTGCCTCCATAATTGGGCTCGCATAAATCAGAAACAGACGTGGCGGACTTAAGGCTGTGAGGGTTAACACGTAACCAGTAGATATCCTGGCTCAGTAACGGGGGTGGCAAAGTTAGAGATGCACTAATATACCCGCAAGTGGAAGAGGAATGAGTTCCGAATTATGAAATTTTGCATAGTTTGAGGCAAAGACAAAGACAAACACGGGCACAAACACAAAGGCTGCCCCCAGACAGGAGTCAAATAATTAATGGCCAACCCGGGAAGGCAAACAAACAAGCTTAAAACGAGCAAAAACACAGCCGAAACTGAACCGAAACGAAGCGTAGCTGGAAGGAAAAAAAACTCTGGAAAAGAGTAGATCAACTTGAAATAGAAGTTTCAAATGCACTTTCTTTATAAATAGTGAATTTTTTAACTTAGAAATTTAAATGTTTAAAGGCATATCTACTGTTCTAAAGGGATTATCTCTCAAATACCCAAAGAACTCATTAAAAAGATCTTAAAATCTCTTTAGAACTTCCCCAAAGAGAATGATACACCTAAAAGAAACTTAAAACTAAAACTTATATTTCTTTAAAGAGCATTTATAGAATCTAATATACTAGAAAGTAAACCCTTTTATAAAGTAAGAGTACCTTTTGCAAGGGAAGCGAGAAAAAAATACCCGCCAAGCTGATTTGCATGAACAGAACGCGGACTTCGGTGGGAGAAGCACCGGGTCTGGCATGGTGGAGGATCATGTGTGTGGGTCTGGGCAGCTACGGCGGTTGCCGTCAGTAGCTTGTTATGCATATACTGTCCTCTATCCAGAGCTCTGGCTGTGCCACGCCCCCTCCTGAGTTTGTCTAGACTTTAAGTTGGCTAATAGCCGACACTGATGCTTTTATTTTCGGTTTCCCTTTTTTTTTTTTTCTTTTCTTTTGGCCTTGATACATGGCGTATGGACCAAGCTCTTTGGCCAGCCAGAAAGCCAGAAATTTGTAGTAAACCGAATTTTCACTCTTGTATTACTTATTTGGTCCATTATTTGTCCAGAGCATGGCTTTCGCTTTTATTTGACTTTGGCCTTTTGTGCGACGCTTTTTGTGGCCCAAAACGAACTCGGGGACTTGATAATGAAATACAAACGTGGCTTCTGTGTGCAAGAGAGTGGGTGAAAATCCGTGGGCATAAAGCTTATAACACACACAGGACATAGGACATTGGGCACAGGCCATCGGCGGAAGCAACAGGAAAAGGACTTCATTCGAGAACCAAACCGAAACTCACAGCGAGAAATCATAAATTAATCCGATTTAAGCAGCTCAGTAGCTTATTTTTATGCTCCCAAACCCAGGGAGCTTTTGTTATTTAACGGAAGTGGAGGACTTATATTCCTGCCCATGTCATGTGTTGCATCTTGATGAGCCGAGCTACTGCTGCGGCAGCATTTAAAGAGCACCAATTTGTTTGGCTGTGGCTCAAGGGTGAAGAGGAGCCGGTGGAGGCGGTGACATGATTGGATGCTGACGATGACTGAGATGACGATTTGTTGTCAAGGTAGAGGAGAGTCCTCGAGTTGGGCTAAGTGCCGGAGTTCAGTTGAGTTCGTTGGGGTTTTAGTTCCGCTGCAGAGCAAAAGAGCTGAGCTTGTGTCCTGGCAACCAAGGAGCTCAGCAGATGAACACAGAGAAAAAATATTAAACTTTCTTATTATATTGATGAGAAAAGGAGAACTACAGCAGAAGGCATTTATTTCTCAATTTATATATGAGTTGCTTGAGATTATTTAAGCTGTCTGGAGTTTTCTCTCCGTGTGGCTCATTATGAGCAAAGTTTTTACGCAGTATCCTGCGAAGGAAGATGCGGCTTAAGTGCGCCATTCGAAATTCAATTGGGCTTGAAGTGTTCGAAAGGCAAAAGGCAGGCAGCCAGGAGATGTCGCACTGCCGGCAGGCAGATCACTCATCTCTCTGGTTGAAAAAAAAAAAACGCACCATGGCTAACGAAAACGATTGGGATTTGTCCAGCTTTGTTTTTCGTTGTGTAATCCATAAATATTTCCATTTCAAATTGCACAAATTGCGTTATGCATGCTCTGTGATTTTCGCATAAATTCCAAACACAAATTTGTCCCGACAGTTTTTCACCCCCATTAAATGCTGGTCTAGCCAGGACCTCCTGTTGCACTTTTAGGGCCAAACAATGTTGTTTAGTGGCCAAAACGATGACATAGAGACGAGAGGAGTGCGTGCTAATTGGCAGAAGCGCTTCAATTTATCCGATTTTAAATTAATCGAAATGGCTTAATTCCATAATCCACATTTCGTGTTTTAAGTTTTTGGTTTTTTTTTTTTGTTGTTTGTTTTGTTTTTAAATAGCTCAGTGCAGCAGCTCAGAAATGCCGCATAGCATTGACACAAAAATCCACAGCTGTTTAAATAGAAATTGCGCATTTAGCGCTGGCCACGCCCACCAACCAACCAACCGCCCACCGTCCCCTCAAAAAGCCAAAAACAAACAGAGAAAAAGCTCGAACAGAATTTGTGTTATTTCGGAGCGTAGAGAAATATTTACAGATTGTGTGTTGTTTTGGAGGGGATTGCAGAGACTATGAGAACATGAGAATGAGACCAGGGGACATTATCGGAATTTAAATCAATACTATGGAATTATTTCGGCAATAGCTTTATGCAGTAACAATAAGGCAATTCTCTTTATTGACGTTCTCCCCACTTTTAGCTTCTGATTAGACTCGCCTTCGAACAAAGGTTCTTATCGCAGCGAGCTTGAGTCATAAACGAAATTGCTGTGGCTCCCGTCAGTTGTGCTCTGGATCGGGCTTCTATATATGATGATTCACAGTGTACTATACTCTCATAATGTCCCAGGAATTTCAAGGCTTTTGAGTGAGTGAGAGACTGTGATTAACTCAAAAAAGTTAGCTCATGTTTACGCGAATTGTTGGAAATGTTTGTGTTTTCGCTGACGATATTATCAGCAATTAGATTAGATAGAAAGTGGTACAGTTCTGAACAAAGACCAATGTATACATATATAACATAGTGAAACGGCAACTGCATCCATTAAATGGTCATTAATTAGTTACAGCCTTACACTCGTGTCTCGCACTGCACTGTCAATATGGAAACCACGTAGGATATACATATGTACATTTATTCCTTCGACATTTTCGCGCCCCGCAAGTGCTCATAAAGTTGTCAAAATGATTTAGCAAAAATTGTTGCTGTTGCGTGTCGCCACAAATGTAAAATGTTTCGAGATCTGTTATGAATGTTTAACAAATTTTTAGTTGTGTTTTCAGTCCGTCCATCTGTCTGTTTGTCTGTTCATTTGTGTGGGTTTGTGTGGCTGTGTCTGTTCGCATTAATATTGCGAGAGGAAATTTGTTGAAAATTGGGAAAAATACGGTTTTATTTGCTTTTGGGTAACGTGCGCAAAAATCGCACGTAAACGACGACCACAAAAAGTGAAACTTATATCCACGGATTTATTTTTAACAAACAAAAAAGAAAATAATATAGAAGTATAGAAATAATATAGAAAAAAAAACGAGAGAGAGAGAGAGCACTTAAACCCATAAATAAATGAACTGCCCAACTAATATTCGCTTTTCATGTTTAATTTTCATTTCTTTTTTGTTGGCAGCGGCGAGAGTGTTTTCCAAAAACATATTCCATTTGTTGTCAATCGAATTAACTGGTGATTTTTCCACCACTCTCTGATTTAGCTTAAACAACTAAATATATATATAGTTTAGGGAGTGTTCTTCACTTACCTTCTGCACCAGCAGGGGCTGGGCAAAGTCCGTGCCACCCTGCAGGCGGAATCCCCAGGGCTGGGCATCGAAACGTGACAATTTCACTTGCAGCAGCTGTGGTTGGGCCATCTTCTTTTAGCGCAGACTGTAAGAAATCCGAGAGATTGTCGGTTAGTTATGCTTGCTATCACGTAGGCGCCTAATTAATGAAATCAAAACCCCGCCGACGCAGGAGTCACAGAAGCAAACACAAAAAACAAAAGATACAGAAAACAATGGAGACAGACGACCGGGATTGCTCCTTTTTTGGGCCACTAATAAAGACATTATTCAGGCATGTCCAGGCTAATCCTGCCAGCAGTTGGAAGGCTCACATCCACATTCTTCATTTCGCCCATTCATGTGCCCCAAAAGCTCCACCTCCACTTTCCACTTTTCGGTTGCCAGATGCAGCTGCATGCGGAAAAGCTGCTGCTCCTGATGCTCCTGCTGCTGCGTCGTTTTGTGTGCCAAACTGAGCCAACATATTCGGCTGACTGAATGCAGCCAGGCAGCCAGGAAAGTGCAGGAAAAGTATGATCAACTACAGGGATATCCTGTAACCCTTGTAGAAGGAAAATGGGAATATATAGAAGGGGTTTGCAGGTATGTGAGAACTATTTAAATAGTCTGCACACATCTTAGACATTTTCTTAAGTATTTGTATTCCTAAAAATACATAAAACATATTACTAACAGAATTATAAATAGTCTTGACCCAGAAATCTTTACATATTTGACTTTGAACATGATTAAATTTATGAAAAATATGTAAAATCTTAAGAGGAGGAAATCATTTGTATAAAATTTAACCATCAAAGCTACTTAACTTGTAGATTGTTCTATAAGATATATCTTTGATGTCAGGAATACCCCAGTTATCTGGTTTTTTGTAGGTTTCTCGACAAAACGAGTTAAACTTTGTTAGATATCGCCTTTTTTGCTCACACACATACACGTATCCCTAGAATGGGACTAGGACTAGGACTGCGAAAGGCCTTGGTGCAACGCATCCAGAACCATTCTGCCCATTCCCTTGCCCTTGGTGGCCACAGTGAGTGCTGTAAGTAAGCGCACCCCAAAAACGGCACATGGAGCCGAGCCGTGTGTTGTAAGTGTGGCTTACACGGGTTCCCGTCTTTCTTCACCTCCGTGCCATCTGCTCCTCCTTCTGTCCATGTCCTCCATGTCCTGCCTCACTTTTTTCCCGTCATAGCTTTGTAATTTGTCCGTATGTATGTATGTACGTTAGTGGTGGATCCAGGAAAAAGGGGTCAGGGGAAAATGGAAAAAGTGGGCGGTACATGGGTGTCTGTTGATTTAGTTTGCTGCATAACAATTTTGCTGAGTGTTGTGTTTTTTATTAGCAAAGACACATTTGCTCCATGCCCCCAGTCCCTCTCTCTCTCTCCTCCGGCACAGGAGACACTCAAAGTGGAAGTAACTACATTAAGCTATTAAAACGACAGCAGCTGCCAAGCTGGGAGGAGGATTGGGTGGAGGAGAGGTCCTGAATTCCAGGGATGGAGCAGGGGATATCCGCACACATATGGAAAAGAGACATTTTAGCACACACAGCAGTTTAATTAACGTTAAGTGCGGGTGGTAATGGCTCCATCTCGAGTCCAGGTCTCGGTCTCGGCTCGTGCTCCAGGTTTCCGGCTCGAATTCCTGCCAAGAACCGGAACAGGGAACACCGAGCACCGAACACGGGATCGGGATCTGGGAGGGGCACAGGCCGTAACACGTTGACGGCATTTGCATGTAAATACTTTGTACGCCATGAAGTTGGGCCAGTAGACGCCCCGGCAAACCAACTGCACATGCACGGGAATAATTTAATTAAAATATTAAATAAATGCGGAGTGGATCGGAGGCCGGGGCAGAGAGAAAACCCTTCCACGGATACGGATTTTCAAAGTGCCAGACTGAAAGGGACTAAAAAGCGCAACAACACGAAAGTGCAAACACGAACGCCTCCACCTCCCTCACCGCCCACCAGAATGGTGGTTCTCATCCTGGGCTCTAAAGAAGTCGTTTTCAGTCCTGGCTAATTACTGGCTCAAATGCTCTTGCCAGAAGGATGCTCTGCGGCTGACAAAATGTCATCGGCGATTTAACACACTGGGAGATGTGGAGCCCCGAGAAGGCTTTCTGGAGGTTTTTATATTACGAATTTTTGGGATTCTATTCGCAATAACACTGAGTAAGATAGCTATATTTATACCTCTACTGGGTATTATAATTTTATTCAGAAGCTTGTTACGCCATGAAGGAGTCATTTCCGACCCTATAAGTCATATATATTCTTGATCAGCATCGAAAGCCGAATCAAACTAGCTACCTCTTGCGTAGAAAAAAAATGTGTTCAAATTTTTTCGAAATTTTATAAGGGCTTAAACTTAATAAAATTTTTAATATTTTTTTAACTTAAATTGAGCAAGTAGATTTATTATCCTAATTAAAACTAGCACTGAACAGTTTTCCGAATTAAAATTATTGCAGTTTTAGCTTAGTTATGAATATTTGAAAAACTATGTTTTTCACAAAAATGGTTCTATAAAAATATTGATCTATATTTCCCATAAGGAACATATTTTATGTATTATCGGTGATAACTGATGAAGGAGTCATTTGCGACCCTAGAAATCATATATATTCTTGATCAGCATCAACAGGCGAATCGATCTAGACATATCCGGAAGAAAAAAAATTGTAAAATTTTTTTGACATTTTTTTATGGGTTAAAATGGGGTCATTCAAATTTTCAAAAATTTGAAAAATTTGAATTTGTTTGAATTATAAATTTGAGTATGCAGATTTATTAACCTTGCAAAAACTAGCCAAGAACAGCTTTCCTTGATGAAATTAATGCTATTTTGGCTTAGTTATGCGTTTTTGAAACTTTGATTTTTCCGAGAAAATTGTCATATAAAACAATTGATAAATTAGTTATGGTCAGTTTCTGATGCAATCTTAAAGTGTAATTGCAACTGCATGGATATAGAAATTTCAGCTTCCGGAAGTTAGTTATCTCATCTGTTTTAAATATAATTTAGTGAATTTAAAGGTGAACATGCAGTTAAAGACTGCCCAAAAACAGCTGCTACGTAGTCAATTATCTCATAGAACCCTTTTAAGTTACTTAAGGAAGTTATAAACAAAGAAAAGACTTACTGTCTGTGAGAAATAACAATAACAATAACAACCAATTAGATAAGCCATTTTAGTTTATTTCATTTATAACATAATCTCTTAGTTTCATATTTAAAAACTTAAGAGAGAAATTCGTGCAACTATTCCCCAGAAAACATATTGCTTTAACTTATTTCCTCAGTATCTATTCAATTACAAGTTTCTTTAATATGTCCAAGAAATAATTCAAGATGTCTGATAAACCTTTTACTCACTCTATATTCCTTTCGTCGCCAGAAAAAGGCCACCTAATAATAAATGTAGAACATTTTCTTGTCCCCGGATTAGGCTCCTCTCTTTATGCCGCATCTTGCTTGACAAAAACCCTTGCCGTAGTTATTCCGCCTTTGGGTCTGACCCACTTTTCATCCCGCTCCAGACTCCCAAGTCGGCCTTGGGCAAACTGCGGAGCAAACTTTCCATATGCAAGGCAGTTTGTAAACAAATTATTTGATCCTCAAACGGGCAAGTTGCTCCGGCAACTTATCAACTTGACGCCGCACAAACAGCACGGCCAGGCCAAGCGGCAACAAATCCAAACTTGGTCAACCATGTATCATTAACAAAGTTGTCCAGTTGGCAATCCCATTGCAGCTTTATGACTAATAACCAAAATGCCACAAGGGGCTGAGGCTGGAGGAGGAGGAGGAGAGCCTGTCCGGGGGACACGTACCAGCGTAGTCCGTTTCCGGGTACAGTGAGCCATCGATACCAGGGAGCCGCACACACAATAGGCAGTGTCAGAGAACGAGTTATCGCTAATAACTTTTACACTCACACACAATTGGCAAATTACAATTTATTTATGTGTGTTTCAGACCGCTCCACCGCTCTCCCTCCGAAACTGCAAACTGCAGTTTGCATTTGATTCAGGGTTGAGAGCAACAAATCAATTTGCATGCGGTAATTCCAAAGATTTATTGCCAACATTTTTTTTTTTTGGTATGAGGGCGTGGCATTTCTGGCATGCAAAAAACTGAAAACTGAACAGTTTCGCGGAGACCGAAATTCGTATAAAAGTTGGCGCGTTTGGGGAAAATTGTAAGCCGATTTTCTGTCACCGTTATGGAAATGGCAGGCGCTCATGAGTTGCCATTACCAATGGAGGAATCAAATTGATTTTGGCTCACACACACACAGTCGTCATTAGCAGTTGGCTCCCGCCAAAAAGCCGGAATAATAACAGAGAGTGGGTACAGAACAGACAAAGGAAAAAACTGCGAAACCGAAACCAAACTGGAACCATCAGCATTCAAAGTCCATGATGATCATGATGATGATGATGATGGTGATGGTAATGGTGAAGCTACTGCCTGCCACTGATGATGTCATGGTGCGGTGATAGCGGAGGGGAAACAAAAAAAAAAAAGAGTTTTGGGGTCACCAATTCGATTTGGCCATTTCGCACGGTGCTTTACTATGGAAAAAAATAAGATCTCAATAGAAGTTGTCTACTAAAAGTACGAATAAAAGTTTCCTAACAAAATGGGTTAGTTTTTGCAGACTTTAGCCGGTTGATTTAATCCATATAAATGGGAAAATTTAAAATCAAAAGTAAATTTGCTGAATACTTCGGAATTTTCGAGAACAAAATGTACAATAATTTGTACTTGGGTATAGGGAAATTTTCTAACAGAAATATATTTAAGATGCTCTCTTAAAATGTAAATTAAAACCACATTAATCGAGACATATTCTCATCATTTGCAGGGTTTCTTTGATCTTGATGTTTAAATAAGGGATGCTTATTTTAGATAACCAATAGATATTAAATTCCACAGTTAAAATGAAACAATATTACAACAACATTACTTAACTTGCCAAACTTTAACTTTAAATATCTCATCTCTTTACTATTTACCTTCACTTTGAAATTAGAATCCCTTCCAAAACACGATCCAATACCAATGTTTATTCCGGAATATCTGTTTATCGAATCCAAACAGCTTCACTCTGTAATGTGGCAACTAATTACGTGCTGCAAACTCCAAACAAATCGGGCATTAGGCAAACATTGTGCATTTGGTTAGCTGGCCATTTCAACACATTAATAAACTGCATAAGGGAACAGCTCATTAAAAGCCACTCGAGTGAGGCAGCAACAGCAACAGCAACAGCTTTTCCATTTCCCATGCAGCATTTCCCATTTGGCTGCCTGCTGTCAAGTGGTCGAGCCCCAAGAAAACTACTTCAAAGATGTGGTAGCTTGTGCTGCTGCTTCTGCTTCTGCTGGTGATGTGCCTGGGCTCTTTGGGCCAAACAAAAGTGAAGCCGGAGCGACATATTCACCCACTAACTGGCAGAAGTTGGAATTAGGAGTGGAAAAACGCAGACTCGACTGCCGGGAATAACAAGCCATGCAAATGCCACACAAACATAGCACATAGCATATCGCACATCCATATGTGTGGCAAAGTGCTCTAGAGTTTCTCCCGGGGATTCGGGTATCCCGAAGCGGAGGGCAGCGCCAAGTAGTGAACGCGTTGATTTCGCATTTATGCAAATTTCACGTACACTTCAAACTGCTCAACGTTTTTTTCTTCTTGTATTTTTCTTTTCCCCTTGGTTATTTTTTTTCTAGCTCTTTTTTCACAGACGCGCTTTTGTTGGCCAGGCCAAAACTAAACTTTTGGCTGCTGTTGAGTGAAACTGAAGTTGCTGGCTGAAGCAATGGAGTGGGGAAATCGAGAAGGACGGGGGACTTGAAGGGGGGAATCGTAGAAATTCTGCCTGGGGGCGAGTGATTTTTGAATACCGTTCAGACAGCCCATAGAGTTGGGTATATGGGATTAGCGTAGCATGATGCCGATTGAGGTAACAGCCACGGATCATCGAGCAGTTAAATGGTTAAAACTTTGGAAAGAAAGTTTATTGGCTAATGGGAAATTATAAAGTATTGTATAGTCGAAATGAAACATATGAGAGCGAAGAAGATAAGAATGTTATGCTTATGCTTATCTCCCTTCAAATATTGTTTTTAATTTATACTCGTAACTATATTGTATAGGAATTTCGTTTCATTTTTCGCCTATGTTGTTTTGGTTTCTTTGTTATAGCACGCAAACAATTACTCAGTTGTTTTATTTGTATAAACTATATCATAATATGACCTACTTTGCTTTGACTCAGTTTGAGCAAATCGTAAAGTTTGTGTACAGATATCTTCTGATCTTATACATGGAAATAAGTAGTTTAAACTTCGTAAGTAAATGTTTCAGAATATTATAATATAATTTCAGTATTTCTTTCTATTATAAGCCTAATTATTAACCAATATATATAAGAAATATATTGTTTTACCTAAATTATAGAAGGGCTTAAGAGTTTATAAAATAAAATCTATTTTTATTTAATATTTAAAGGTATTTTAAACCAATTTAGATTTGAATAAGATATTTTAAAGTTTCAGCTTATTGAAAAATATATCTTGTTTTCTAAATGGTATAAAATTCTTCATAATTTTTTAAGGTTCATAGATTGTCTGTTACTCTTTGAGGAAATATTTTCTTGACAGAAAATTAAAGGGTATTCCTGCAGTTGATAGTGTTCTAAGCTTTTTTCAAGCTTCCTGCCTTGATGCAATGTGACGTGACGTGACGTCATGTGTGCGCTCGTGCTTGCGGCTAACAGGACATGTTTCGCTCCTTCCACCTCCCCCCCCCCCCCTGAAAGCGCCTCCTGATCCCCCGCTGACGACTACGACGACGACGCTGTTGCTCTTCAGTCTGTCTAATGCAATGCGCGTGCTAAATGGGCGTAACTCAACGGCTCGACGACTCGACTCTTTTTTATTTTTTACTTTTTCCCTGTTTTCAGTTTTTTCTGTGTATTTTTTTTTTGTACATTTTTTTCGCGGCGCTTATCAAGCGCTGAAAGCTGAAAAAGTTTTTCACTCACACCAGCACACGTCTGCAACTGTCAGTGCATCAAAACACTTGAGTATTTGAAAAATAAGCAAAATAAAAAAAATATATGCCGAGGGGGGAGAAAAGGAAAAACAACAAGGGAAAAGCTTTTCTTTTTGTACTGCGTGCGTGTGTGTGTGTGTGTGCTTGTATGATATTTTTAATATTTTCGCAATAGGCGAGAGAGAGCGGGAGACAAACAGAGAGAAGCTGACAAAAGTGACACTTTGCATGCATTCTTGCCATTTCTTTTGTGATTATTTTCTTTGCTTTTCAAGAGCGAGAGTGAGAGAGAGAGAGGGAAATGCAAGTGACATTGAATGTGGCAGCCATGGAAAACCCCCCTTAGATGCACGGCACAACAAAAAAGAATGCAGCTCGATATCTATTTGGCATTCGCACCATGAAGTAGACCAAAGTTAAAACGAGACACAATTACAAAAAAAAGATAAATAAATTAAATGGTGCTTAAAGTTATACCACTGCTTCTAGTTTATACATCTTTAAATAATTATTTTAATTTAAATTCAAGAAAACAGTTTTTTGACTCTTGGTATTTGACTTTATTTTGTTTTAAATGCTTCTCAAAGAAACTCTCACAGGATCTCTTAAAAATAATCTGCCTTCTCCGATATTGCTTGCACATTGCAGGCAAATTGTGGGAGAGAGAGAGAGGGAGAGTGAATAGTCTCAATATCGTAAAACTGACGATATAAAGTTCCAAGATCACTTTGAGATATATTATTATTATGCTTAAAAAGAATATTCTACAATATTTCTCTCTCTGTGCACCTTACAGGTGTCTTTTAGATTCTTCCCTATAAGTTCATTACCTGACTGTTTTAATCCCCTTTGACATTCCTTTAATATACCAAAACTGCAGTGACTGCTACTTTTATTCCATTATGCCAAACTCAATATATAGACCCCGTGTATATATATTTTGTGCACATTTCCGCACCATTTTTTATTGACATTTCTTTTTTCTCAATTGGCAATTTCAAATATTTGCCTGTAATTGCATAAATTTTCACAAATAAAATATGTAAATTCTACCGATACAAACATATAGCATTCCCCAGAGATACACACACAGAGAAAGAGTGAGATAGTGAGATAGAGAGAAAGAGAGAAAGAGAGAAAGAGAGAGAATGGGTCAGTTTATGCGGCAATTTGATTGCTTGTATATGGGAATTATAATTGTGCTATGACTGTGCAAAAATTGATTAATATTTCGCGCATATTTTCTATGAGAAATGTGAAATTCAATGCGAATGCAAATTATAATCAGAGATAGTTGTTGCCTCGACGGTTTCAGTATGCCGAAAATGCAATTTCAATGCATTCACCTATTTTCATCAGATCGCAGGAATTTCAGGCATCCGTTCGCCCAAATGAATCAACATGAGACACCGACATCTGACGGGGTAAATATTTATTAAGTAAAAACTGCACATAAGGACGAAGTCAAAGAGTCATTTTCAGATACAGATACAAAAATGCAGAGCTGAAAGATATGACACATTTTTTTTTTTGTAAGTAAACCGAATTAATATGGGTAAATTCGATTAAATATTACATTATTTGCCTGGGCAAAATGTAATTAAATATATAATAGAAAACAATCAGAAAACCAAATCCCATAAATTAAACTCTCGGCACAAAGCACTCTCGGCTTTGGCGATTAAACAAATATCAGAGAAAAAAAAAAAGAGTGGTGATAGAACAAAAAACGTTCAATTTTAAATCTGTCACTGGAATAGTTAATGCCATATTAGTTGTTCTGAGCTAATAAAGCGTAATTATCAACGCATTTATTTAATTAGCCGCACAAAGTGCACAAAACAAAGCCCCTCAATCAGTGGCGTCCTGCTTGTCCCTCTTCCCTTCGATATACTATGTATTTCTACAAATTGTGCGGCATTTATAATGACAATTTAATAGGCCCGTCAATCTGCAGCTGCTGTTTGTACGTTAATTTAATTTAATCCCCCCTATCTAAGTGGAAACTCCAAAAGGCTTTAAGTCGATGGCAGTTGTCGTAAAGTATATATTTTAGGGCACCCATGCTACATAGTCCAGAAATATATATATACGTATATATATATTCAATCGACCAAACTCATTATGCAGTCAACGAGATTATCGGTCGGAGACAGACGGACTGCGAATGGATTTGCCATTTGATTTAACAATAATGAACAAAATGCAATTAATTGAAAACTATTTTCATGCTGTCTCTGCTCTGCTCTCCTCTGTTTTTTCTTGTTTGTAATTACCTTTTGTGCATAATTGGTAGGCTTTAATGGGTTAACAAAATGCGATTAACCGAAATGCAATTGCGAAATGCAAATTTGTCGGAACGATGGGATATATGGATATATGCCCCCTCCTAGTCTGGGGTTAATGACAGGTTTGGTAGGGCCGTACTTGCCCCATAATTCTCCATCAAAAATAGGAGCAATGTTCCACTTGTTGCCTGCTCCTGCCACGTCCCTGTCCTGTGACAGTTTACAAAGTGCTGCAATTAAGGCTGACAAAGTGCCCGGCTCCTGTGCGCCAAAAAGAGAGAACATTGTGAGAACACTCGAATGAATTTGTTAAGACATTTTCCTCCCCATGTATCTTGTATCTCGCATCTCGCATCTCGTATCCCGTATCTGTTGGATACGAATTAATCAAAGACTAAGTTAAATGCCAGGCATTTGCATTTCAGGCCGTTTCAACAAACAATTTGTCAGCCTTCGTAATGGACAGAGGCAAGTGTCACATTCGGATGTCTGTTAAAAATACATATTTTTTCCCCCCACAACAAACTGAGCGCCGGGAAAACTATTTCGGTGACAAACGCCACTTTTATATTTCATTCTCCTTGCCTGCACAGAAAATAATATAATGAATATTACCTAGAAACAAACCAGAATAAACTTGATTAATAGTAATTGTTGCAATGCAAAGACTCTAAGCTCATTGCAAATGAGTTAACCTTCCCTTTGGGTGCCATTTTCTTTCAGTGTCTTTTAGTAATTGGAGCTGCATTGGCCAGCCAGGGGTTAAGGCTAAGTAAATTCTCATTGAGATGCCGCCCTCAGTTTCGCTTTCGCCAATCACATTTTTTGATATTTGTGTGACTTTGGCATTGACGTCTGCAGGGGCTGTCGATCGAAATAGACTTGGCCGCATAAATATCTCTCACGGTGGGCGGAAGGCCAGCATTTTGGGCCATTTTTGTTGTTGTTGTTGTTGTTGTTGTGATTTTTGTCCAAGGAAATGCTCTCGGATCGGAATGTCTTTAAAATTCCCAATCGCCCGTTTAAATGCTGGCAAATGTCGGGCAATTAATTCTCGAATATAATAAAAAATAAAAAGAGATGCACGTAATGCTGTTGTGATTTATGAACGCGCGCCGCATGAAATTTTATAATTTGTTCAACGTAACGTGCATGGCCAAAATAAATATTTTCCGTTTGTTAAATTCATAAACAAAGCTCCAGAGAGAGGGGAGGAGAGATGGGGAGAGATCTACTGAAGCTGGACCGGGATGATGCGGGCTTCCCCACTTAACCCTATCCCCCCCCCCCACATAATGCCAACTCAATCGCAATCTTTCAATGCGATGCGATACGGGGATGGGGGGGGTTTTTTGTGGCTTTGGCCAAGAGGCGATGAAACCGAAAATTGTTTGCCAGTCACGTTTGTGGTGCAGAAGGAAAAAAGAAAAAAGAGCAGTGGTTGTTGCCACTGGAGTCAAGTCTGCACTTCTCCATGGAAGATTTCGCGTCTGCTGTGGGCGTTTATTTTGAACGCACACTGGCACTGCGATGGTTATGTAATTGCGAGGCGTCAGATACGTGATTACTTTTAGTCAAATTGCTCGAAACTTCGCTCGAATCTTGAATATTGTGTAATTCCCAAGACTCCGCACATCACTTGCGATTTCGAATCGCTGCGAAAGTGTGCCACTAAAGAAAAATAAATAAATACATAAATAAAATGTTGGCCAGGCGAAAGTCATAAACTCGTTGGAGATCTGCTGGCAAAAGTTAAGGTCAGGGTTGCGGATCGAAGTGGATTTTAAGTAAAAGCCATTAAAAATTTACTATGGGAAATTAATTCCAAGAATATAAAACAAACAAATTAACTTAATACTGTTACTTAATAGCTGTTATTTATGGCATTAAGTAAGGAAATATGCTTATAGATCATTAAATGAGAAGAATATAGATAGAGTTCTGTAAGATTGTATTTATAAATCCTATAATCCTGGTAAATCTAGAAGTACTATACCCTATTCTTAAATATATAATATAATTCGATAACATCTCTTATTAATTAAAGCATCCCAAACATTCGAAGCATCTCCAATTCAAGATCAATCAAAATGAGGTCATCCCTCTTAACTGACTGTACAGTTCATGCCCCCAAGAACACACACTTCTTCCCCTCAACAAAGTCTGTAAAATGTTCTTTTGCGACATTCAAACCCTGAAGATTGATACAAAACGATACAAAAAAAAAAAACTGCTCGCCTTAGCAAAAGGGGGGCGAAAGAGAACGCAATCTACCATGACAGTTCACGAAGGTTAAATTCTTGAGAAATGATTTTCACAGAGACAGAGAGAGAACTGCAAATTGCAAATTGCAGACTACAAACTAAAGAAAAAAAGGGAAACAGAGCCATGCGAATGCAAGAGAGCGCACTAATTAAAATATACGCAAAAGCTGTTTGAAATTTTTAGAGCATGTCTCCCCTGTTTGTGGTACTCCTTAGGCCCCTCAAATTGTTGCACGAATCCGAGTCAAGTGAAGTCGAAAGCCATGAAATATTGTCACGCACCCGAGGAATACGGAATATAGGAAAATAGGATGTAAACGGAGAAGTGCCATTCTAATGAGCTCTGCAACATTTCCTCGACGGCCTTAATTTACGATCCCCAATGAAGGAGGAGGAAAACTGCAAGTATTTTAGTTGCAGAGAGAGAAAAATGTACAAGAAAGTATAGTTCTACACAGAAGAATGATACAATTACTTGTCCTTATTAAATTCCCTTTAAATTTAAAACGAATATCTAGGAAATCATTATGAAAACTTAAGTATTTAGTTTGTGTTTACTTTAATCCCACAACATCAGTATACGATGACGTCTTCTAGCAAATATTATTATTTTTCTCGAGTGTTTTGCTTCGTTGGGTAATTAATTTCGCTTTTTTTTAGATAGATAAACCCGAAGTGTAAACAAAGACGTTTCATTCATTAGTAAATTAACCATTACCTCAGCCATAGTTTATAGAACTATAATCTTATCTTGGACTGATTCATGGGTGTTGTGCGTGTGTGTACAGATTGATTCGCTTGAAGTATCGATTGCTTTACAGCTATTATTGGGAGGTGACCAGCCGTAACTTGACCGGAAGATAAGAACTGTGAAATGATTAATGGTCGGGGGGTTCAGTGACCTTCTTTCTACCAAACTAAAGTGGATAATCGGGGGGAAGAACAGGAGCGACGGGCGGGTATCAACAAGTTTTTGGCCATGGCTAAATTACATCACAGCCGAACTGCTGGTGGTCGGTGTTGTTTGCTGGTTTGGATTGGAAATGGCAAATGGACATGGAAGTGGAGAGCAACCACTGCGTATACGCAATGCCACAGAGAGGGAGCGAGAGTGTATAGACGCTGAAAATAGATCAAGCGAAAAGGAAAACCAAAGAGCAGCCAAGAAAATCGCGAAAAATTGCCGAGATAGCAGCATGAAAGAGCTGGCTTCATTAAATATGCGAGATATGGCCAAGTCGGCGACAATATATATGGCTCAAAATCAAATTGTTTCAAAATGTCTCAGAAACCGTGGCGCCAAAAACCGCGGCAATTTGAGCATTTTGAAGGAGGCGAAGAGCACAGGAGGCTGCGGCTGCTGCACAGGTCTCTGCGGCGGCCAACATCCGCAACACTTTCGCAATTCTGTGTATCTGTGTATCTAGCAGATATTGTATCTGCCGACTTCTGGCGCTGACTGACTGACTGAGCGAGAATATTCGGAAACAAATCCAATCCGCCAAGCAGCCATTTCGTGGCGCTATAAATAAACTCACCTTGAAAAGTTTCTAAAAATTTTCTTTTCGCTTTTTGACTATATAATTTTATTCAATTTCAACGAGCCGAAGATCTACGACGTATATCTGCTGTTCTCTGTGTATATCTCTGGCCAAAACTGATATATGCGTCAACTGAAATTCCCCTCCTGGATACGTTTTGTACACTCGCCACGGTGTGCCAAGAAAATTATTTTGCAATTGAATACATTTGTTTCGTAAGGGATTTTTACTGGTTGTTGTTGTTATTGTTAACCTTCACGAAATTCACACGATATATATATGGTCGAAATATATATATTTATAGGAAGGGACAGGGAAAATTGGTGATTGGTACACTGATTCATCAGTGATCCTTTTGGCTATTGTATAACCTGATATATATAAAGTATGTAATATGCACACTTGTTGTTAACTGTGAGAAGGGGGGGGTACTGACCGATTTATTCCGATCGGATGGCTTTAACTTGATTTCGATTCGATTCCGGATCGGATTTAGATATTTGGATTTGGATCTGGACTTGGTCTCGTATATTCGGGGGGGCCGTTTATTTGCGCTGCACTGGCCAGATGGTGATCAGTTCTTGGGCGACGTTAACTAAGCGACGATTTTCTCTCAACTAAAGCAAAAACCGAAACACAAAATTTTTATGTGCATTTTGTGCCGTTTTCGAATACAAAAATCTTTTCAACCACATCGCCGTCGCTGTCGGCGTCGCTGCTTTTGGGCCGTGCGAGAGATGAGGCTACTATATGGCTATATGGCGGCTATATAGACATTCAGAGTCGGTTCTCAATTCCGAAAAGCTACAAAGCTACAAAACGCCAGACGGCGACGACGACTACGGCGGCTGCCCATGTCTGTCTGTCTCTATGTCTATCTGGCTTTTGTTGCTGCCGCTTTTCTTTTTGTTGTTCCCAGTGCGATTCAGTTTGGTTCGGGATATATATTTTGCTATTTGGCTAATTGTTTGTATTTTGTTTTCATCCGCAAGCTTTTAACGGCACACAGCTAAATGTCGAGGTGCAAGAGGCAAAAGAAAAGTACGTTTCGGTACTGTAATTTCACGTAATTTGATAACTTGAGAAGTCTATGTAATATACTATATGTTACTTTAAATTAGTATTTAGGTTTCTAATGGTCTTTGATTTGTTTTTCTGTATTATTTCTTTAAATTCTTAACATTATTAATTAAAAGGTATCTCTAGAAAAAAGGGAAAATAAATGTATTTCGCTTACATGATAAACACATTAAAGATAACTTCACTCATTCTATAAATTATAAAAGAACTAACATAGAAGTTCATATTAAAGTGAATTCTTAGAGGGAAAAAGTATAAATATCATAAAAATAAGAAAGAAAGCTAACTGTGAAGCTAATATTTATGAATGTGTCACTAAATAAACTTAAAATATGTGCATTAAAGGGTACTTAAATTAAAATTTTTATATTGAAAATTTGTATATAAATTAAAATTTAAAAATACCATAACTAAGCCAAAAGAGCATTAATTTTAATTCGGAAAAGAGTTGTATCTTAGTTTTTATGAGTTTAACAAATCTACATACCCAATTAAAAATGAAAAAAATTATTTTTTTTTTCAATTTTTTGTATGCTAATTTATCAATATAAAATAATAAAAAAATCCAAAAATTTTTTTTCTTTCGGAGATGGCTAAATCGACTTGGCTTTTGATGCTGATCAAGAATATATATGATTTATAGGGTCGGAAATGATTCCTTTACTCAATTATACACTTCTAACTGAAATGAAAGGGTAGAAAACTAAACAATTGTAAATCTATAAAAATTCTTAGTTAAAAGTTATATTTAAGGTTTTTAAAACATATATTCTTGTTTCTATGCGCATGAAACGCATCTTCCTTTACGTCTCTTTGAAGTTGAGAACAACTGCAGGTGCTTTCGGCTGTTTTCGCTACTCAGTTTCGGCCGTTGGACTATTTCCCGTGATCTGATTTCCCTCTGACACACAACAACAATAAACACTGGGTATTCCATAATGGGAACAACTATGTTACCCCGGGGATGTGTCTGTTGTGGAATTCGGGTCACCCCACCGAAGATCCTGAGTGCGTGAATCAGCGGTGACTCCATCGGAGCGATGATCTATTGGTTCCATTATACATTTCCCAATAATCGATTAATCATTCCACCGGGGTCACCCTTTTGGGAAGATGTTTCCATCTTCCGCTTTGGGCATTTTTAGAGATCGAAGGTCGCTATAGGACCTGTGGTCTCCAATGAAATTTCAACAATTTCAATTTCGTTTGCCCGTAAAGTGAGCCATAAAACATGAACATGTTAAAATGTTGCCATGGCTTATAAAAACATACACAACTATATATTGTATTATTTTTTTTTTGCGACTGCTGCCGCTGCGTTGATGTGCTCAATCAAGCAGCGAGATGAAACGAATCGAATCGAGGCAAACAGTCCACAAAAAAATAATGCACGGAAAGCACGGCTGACTATGCGGATAAATATGTATAATATAATATAATATTTTGGATGTTTTATACGGGGCATAAAAAGCTCAGGCGAGTTAAACAAGAATGGCAAACAAGTAAACAAATAATAATAAACTTCGCTCCCTCGACAAAAAACAATTTCGGCTTTTTAATTAAATCATGTTCAGTGGGTAAAAATAGTATTAAAGAATCTCGCGCTGTGCGCAATTCAATCAAATCACTAAAAATAAATAAAAGAAGGCAACAAAAATAATTAATAACAGACAGAGACAAGCTCTCACGGTCGAGCGTTTGAGCCGATAAAGGTCCGGAACAACCGCGATATGGGCGTAATTAAGTTTAAAGACCGCATTTCGGTGATCTTACGATGACAACAACGGTTAGTTACACAACCATCTTGCGGTTAACACTTTTGCTTTTCGGTGCGAATGTGGTTTTATTAAGGGGCTAATTGCTCATATATACGTATATATATTGTATATCTCTTTAATTTTTTGGGGGGATGCTGAGTCAACGTTTTGGTCCATGATTCACACAGGGCTCGAAACCGGCTTTTGGGCCGTTTTAAAAAATATATTTGTATATATTTTCCTTTTGCCATTATTTATTTTGGCCAAGACAACAACACTTACACTTCACTTGCACTTGTACTGGGAGTTGTATTTTTCTTTGTTGAATTTCGATTACTGTTTAGTTCTTGGTTCTTGAATTCTTCGCTTCTTGAATTCTTCGTTTTGTTGTATTCTTTGTATCTTGTATCTTTCTGCTGAGACAACCGCGCGCGTTCGTTGCGTTCGAGCGAATGAGGGCTGCGATCGCGACGACTTGTTGGATGGAGTCGCACTCGGGACGTCGCACACACAGATACACACCCACACACACACACTTGCGCCACTTGCTCTCACTCTCTCCTTCTCTCTCGCACTCTCTCGTGCAGCAGCGGGAAAGCAACAGGTAAGCAAACTGCCGAAAGGTGTGTGCACATGTATCTGTATCTACGTATCTACGTATCTGCGTATCTGCGAGTGCCCGCTCGAGAGCGTGTGCTGCTGATAAGATAAGCGCGCCGAAAAAGCGCTACGCAAACATAAACAAATAACAGGCAGCGGCGGAAAACTCCTGCGATTTTCCTTTGGTCGTGATAATGACCACATAGAGAAACGTGAATCAATAATTTGGCCACGACCGCTGTCCGGCTAATTTGCCGCAAATCGAGCTGTTTTCGCTGTTGGTGCAAAATCTATATTTAGGTTGTTGCATGCCACTGCCACAGCACTGCGAAACTGGTTCCTCCAGTTTCCTGATAATCTGGGTGACGGCTACACAACCCAAAACAACACACAACACCCCGGATTCTGGCCTGGGCCAAACGCTCCGCTGCCTGCGAGATTTTCCTTTTTAGCGCCAAAATACAAATTCAAAGGATCTTTTAAGGTGACTTGTTATAGACCCTTTATGTTTGATTTATGATAAATAGTTCGAGTATATTATATAACTATACTCTTTTTTTTTAAATCGATTTTAATTTAGAAACATTATCAGTAGTATATTTAATTTATTTTATAATATTTAGTATTATAGAACATGTAGGATATATTTTAGAATTAACAACAAATAGATTTATTTTATATGATTTATGATTTAGAACTCATTGGTTTTTTTAGCATTCTATAATCTTATTTATTGGTTTTTGAAAGACAAAAAATGTTTCAAAGTCAAGATTGCGACAGCAAATCATGCATGTTGTTCGATATTATATATAATATAACAATCATAACCCTTTTGAAAGGGTAAACCAAAACCAAGTGCAGTTTCACCCAAAAGCATAAAAAAAACGACAACCAAACGTCCAAAAGCGATCAAACTGCGCAGTTGGCCAAAACCGGTTGCCGCCTTGCAGATCGCCTGCTGCGGGCCCTTTGCAGTGATATTGACCAAGAGCTCGACACGATGGCGATTCGGGCCAAGAACCGAAGAAGAGCAAGGCGAGAAGAACAAACAGAAACCAAAAGTGCTTTAGCCGCATGAATTTGGCTAATGCGCGCGAAAGCGGCAGTAAATCATTTAGCAACTATTCTGCTTTTCTTTTCCCCCCGGAGCCTAAATCAAGAGGCCCAAGAACAGAAGCCAGGCATCTGGAAAATGTCACGCATGCGTTGTCGTTGAGGATGTGCCGCAGCGGCGGCCAAAAGGATGTGCCCACTCAGTAATCCAGTGCAGACACACTGGGATTTACGATTTAATAATCGGGCAAATAGAGAAATTTCTCGGGAATAATTAAGTACAATTGTTGTCTCAAATAAGAGGGATGTGACAAGTACCCATTAAATAAATAAAGCTCAATAATTTAATGAGTTCTTTCTTAACAAAATCAAAATCAAACAAGAAAGGAAGCTAACTTCGGCACGCCGAAGTTTATATACCCTTGCAGATATAAATTCTATGACTAGGAATCCATACAATATAAATTATATATATTTGTGTTGAAAACAATGAAGTAATACCTGTTTCATTTCATTCACCTATACATATTAAATTTGCAGTTTTACATTCACAGATTTGCATTTTTCCTCTACATCAAAAGATCGTTTGTATGGCAACTATAGGATATAGTCGTCCGATTTTTATGAAATTTGACACAAAATTTAAGACTAATATAAAATGGCTATACCTCAAATTAGATGAAAATCTGTTGAAAACTGAAAAAGATAATTTTTAATTGTATTAATTTCTCGATCGTTCCTATGGGAGCTATATGATATAGTAGTCCGATTTTCATAAAATTTTACATAAAATTGTAGAGTATAATAAAATGGCTATATCTTAAATTTGATCAAATACTGTTAACTGAAAATGTAATACTTTTTTTTGTAAAAATTTTCCGATCATTCCTATATGATATAGTCGTCCGATCCGGCCCATTCCGACATATATACGAGTGAGAGTATATAGATGACTAACTACAAAGTTTCATTCAGATAGTTTTAAAACTGAGAGACTAGTTTGCGTAGAAACGGACAGACGGACATGGCTAGATCGACTCGGCTGTTGATGCTGTTCAAGAATATATATACTCCTTCACTGCGTTGCAAACTTCTGACTGAAATTATAATACCCTGCAAGGATATAACAAATATTTTGTGGTTTGAATTACTTAGCCACAGTGGCGCCTCAATTTGCGGTCTATCGACGGCATTTTTCAGAACTACATATTTGAAATTGTTGTTATCGATTTCCCATAATGTAAGTAAAAAACATGTGTATAAAATGTTTTGTGTAGAAATATCTAGTTTTATTACCTTTTGAATCGGTATCTAAAAGTATGTTACCAAAGGTTATATAATATTATTATTATTCTTTAATAGTGTTTTGAATCCATTGACGGTAATAGGTAACATCTGTAAAAACACTCACGTTATCATAGCTCTTAATACGTATGGCAGATGTAAAGTGTATATAATTGTCACCAATTTTTCCAATTGTACCCACTCCGCCTCCTGGCAATCGGAATAAGTTATTATTAGACCGATTTGTGCAGAATTGACGACTTTCCACTTTCCTTTCAATTGATCTTTCGCAAACATAAGGATCAATACGCTGTACGGGCTCCTGAGAATGTATTCCACCTGTACTAACGACAAGACTCAAGCCCTTTTGAGGCTCAGAATTTGATCCTAAGCAAAGCGCTCCTATAGGGTCTGCAAAAGATAGGATATTATAAATCAAAGAATGTTTTCTCATCTAATAAAACTTACCTGTGAATAGAACCCTTTCTGTAAGTCTGATCAAAGCTATATCGTTAACAAATGATTGAGAAACTGCTTTGAACTCAGGATGCCTGACAATTGATTCCACAAAAATTGTCTGCTTATTGACTATCAATTTTCTGCATCGAAAACATACAAATTTAACAACCAACATGAAAAAGTAAAAACTATACTTACAAGCTGGATGGAGAATGATTGCTCAAGGCACTGGCAGCTGTTATGACATATCCTTATGTGTAAAAATAAGAAATTGCATCAGTTATGCATAATGTTTGCTAGTATAATAATATATGATAATAATAATATATGACTTACGGTCTGTGACGAGTGCGCCAGAGAAGATATACTGTGCATCATATACCCTCCAGGGTTTCTTCGCAATTCTTAAATTTTCAAAACGGATTTCAAAGCAACCTTCATATGAGAGACTGTTCCATCCACCAACAGAATTCCCCAAATTATAATTAGCTTCGTTATCTTGTTTGGTTTCATTCCGTGTATTCGATGTAATCCAGTACTGGTAGCTTGCAACGTTCGTGTAAATTCCAGAAGCATTGCACATCCTAGTAAATATTTTTTTACTGAATTCAACTCCTGGAGTCTTAATTAATGCACACTCTTCATCCAGAAAGCGTGACGATCCCTTGACCCAGAGCAGCAGATCGAACAGAGCAATTGAAAGCAAAACGCACTTTATTTCCACAGAGAAGACGTCGGATTACTGAGTAAGATCGACAGCATTATCTGTCCTTTAAGCTCGTCGGATTATCTTTACACATTTTCAAATTACACATAAACAAAATCTATGTAAAGTCAATCTGAAATGCTATAAAATTTCAATGTAACTATATATATATATATAAATAAACATACAATTACCACAATTTGTCATATTTTTTTAGGACGTTTACCATAGGTTTCTTCACTTTTTAAATTGACATTAATCTTATATTTTTTTCTACGAGTATACTGTGCTGTATTGTGCTATAGATCATGCATAATTCTTAAAACTGATAAGCTCAAATACTTGGAATATAAAAACATCATGGAGTACTTTCCTATCAGAGAACTGCATTAAGTATGATCGGTCCGGTTTGATCAGCAACAAACAAAACGATCAAAACTTAACACAACGGTTCGTTACAACATTTTCGGTCAAGCTTCGGGCACAATACAAACAAGTTCGTTCAGTTGACTTGATTTGTTCTGCTGGCTGATTCAAACAGCTTGTTTGACCAAAATGAATGATGTGATCGGCCTGAATGCAAGGAGCAGTCTCGAACATTCTTTGCAATTCACAAAAAACGTTTGATCAAAAGCAATCATTCCGCAACCGCGGAAGAGTGATCGAAACTGAATATTCGCTTCGAACATGCTCCCTTACGATCATACAATTTTGTTGATGCAAAGTTTTGCGTCACAAAAATCCGAGTCAATGATCGGGTATGATCGTAAAAATTTTGATCGTTGCAGTTCTCTGTTTCCTAGCTTCCTTTAGCTAATCATTAAAGGTTTATCTTAATCTGGCAATCGTTTAAATAATTTATTTCTTTATTTATATTTTTATTTCGACAAATGAAATACGTTTAAGCACTCTGTTATCACATTTAATAATTCGCATTAATCATCGTCGATTCTTCAAAATACTTTTATATACATACAAAGGTCGTAAAAAGTATTTACACTTTGACCATTTTCATAGCCAAATTTCTTGTAGTTCTTATTTTTGTTGTTCTTGACCGTTTTCCCTGGATTTTTTTCTTTGCTTAGATCGACCTATGCAGAAGCGAGCAATTCTTAAACCTTTTACACGGATTACAAAGCAACCTGAGTGACGTTTCCTTCCACCAACAGAATTTTCCAAATTATAATTAGCTTCGGTATCTTGTTTGGTTTCATTCCGTGTATTCGATGTAATCCAGTCGTGGTAGCTTGCAACGTTCGTGTAAATTCCAGAAGCATTGCACATCCTTGTACCATAACTAACCATCCCCACCTGGACGTACCGATCCCCCACGATGGTGGCCAGCGGTCCTCCGGAATCACCTCGGCAGGTGTCTCCCATTGCGCTCCCTGCGCAGATTTGTTTTTCGGTTATTGGAAGCATATAGCCATAGTGGCACTCCTCAGAGACACGGCGAAACAAGGAGACTGTCCTCAATATCTGGCTTTGTCGTCCAGTCTGCGTTTCACCCCAGCCAAAGGCGGTAAATCCAGTGATATTCTTTACATTTATCGAGTTATCCATAATGAGGCAGATCGGACGGATATGGTCTACAGTGCATTAATGATATTACATTAGTTTAAAAGAAAGGGAACCAAATCTATCCTAATATATAATATAACTTACCTGTGTACTGCACTTCACCTTCTAGTTTCAGCAAGCCAATATCATTCGAATATTGATTTGGATTAAATTCGGCATGTATAAAGGCACGGTTTATATTGTAGATTTCCACATCTCTGCAGCTTTGTCTAGTACATGATATATCGTACATTCCCAGTTTTACGAGCCTTAAACGAGATCGATAGTTATAGCTTTAATCTAACTAGACTTTCCAGTGACATAAATATGATACTTACAATTGATTCTGACCATCTATACAGTGTGCGGCTGTCAAGACAAAGTCTGAAAGTGGCAAAAGTTAGCTTAGAATATTCTTTATATATGAATAATAAAAAAAGCTACGAATAATCACTTTTTGTTATCAATGTGCCACCGCATAGGAATTCGTATTGATTGCTTACGGCGGCCATCCAAGGAGTGGTGCCTGGTTGAGCCCGATTACCGCTGTGTATCCTGAACTCAACTCCTGGAGTCTTAATTAATGCACACTCTTCATCCAGAAAGCGTGACGATCCCTTGACCCAGAGCAGCAGATCGAACAGAGCAATTGAAAGCAAAACGCACTTCATTTCCACAGAGAAGACGTCGGATTACTGAGTTAGATCGACAGCATTATCTGTCCTTTAAGCTCGTCGGATTATCTTTACACATTTTCAAATTACACTTAAACAAAATCTATGTAAAGTCAATCTGAAATGTTATAAAATTTCAGTATAAAACAAATTACAAATATTTGTTATTCTCAATGCTATTATTTTCATGTATTTTTCAATTCTTCAAAAGCACATACAATTACTACAATTTGTCATATTTTTAAGACGTTTACCATGGGTTTTTTAGTTTTTAAAATGATTATATATATAACTATACTTCATTTAGCAACATAGATTAGGTGATCATTGTAATGCAATCAATTAAGAAATGCTAGTTATATAAATAATCCCTATTTAAAAAACCCTTTTAAAAGGGTAAACCTAAACCAAGTGCAGTTCCACCCAAAAACATAAAAAAACAAGAAAGGAAACTAACTTTGGCACGCCGAACTTTATATACCTTTGCAGACAGAACTTTCATGACTAGGAATCAATACAATATAATAAATTATATATATTTATGTTAAAAATGTTTAAAATAATGAAGTAATACCTGCTTTCATTTCGTTCACATATACATATTATATTTACAGTTTTACATTCACATATTTGCATTTTTCTTTTATATCTAACGATCTTTCCTATGGGAGCTATATGATAAAGTAGAGCGATTTTTATAAATTTTTACACAAAATTTTAGAATAATATGAAATGGCTATAACTTAAATATTATCAAATTCTGTTTAAATCTGAAAAAGTTAAAATTTTTAATTGTATTATTTTTTCGATCGAACCTATGAAAGCTATGATATAGTAGTCCGATCCGGCCCGTTCCGACATATATACGAGTGAGAGTATATAGAAGGATAACTGCAAAGTTTTATTCAGTTAGCTTCAAACCTGAGAGACTAGTTTCATAGAGACGGACAGACGGGAAGAAGAACAGACGGACATGGCTAGATCGACTCGGCTGTTGATCCTGATCAAGAATATATATACTTTATATGGTCGGAGGTGCCTCCTTCACGGCGTTGCAAACTTCTGACTGATATTATAATACCCTGCAAGGGTATAAAGACAACGATCAAAAGCCCAAAGCGGTCAAACTGCGCAGTTGGCCAAAACCGGTTGCCGCCTTTCAGATCGCCTGCTGGGGGCCTTTGCAGTGATATTGCCAAGAGCCGACGCAGAGCGAGGCGAGAAGAACAAACAGAAACCAAAAGTGCTTCAGCCCCACGAATTTGGCTAATGAGCGCGAAAGCGGCGCCTGAATCAAGAGGCCCAAGAACAGAAGCCAGGCATCTGGAAAATGTCACGCATGCGTTGTCGTTGAGGATGTGCCCACTCAGTAATCCAGTGCAGACACACTTGGTTTTACGATTTAGTAAGCTGGCAAATAGAGAAATTTCCCGGGAATAATTAAATACAAATATTGTCACAAATAAGAGGGATGTTATAATTAACCATGAAGATAACAAAGCTCAATACTTTAATACTTTTCTTTCTTAACAAAATCAATATCAAACAAATATTTTGTGGTATGAATTACTTAGCCACAGTGGCGCCTCAACTTGCGGTCTATCGACGGCATTTTTCAGAACCACATATTTGAAATTTTTTGTTATCGATTTCCCATAATGTAAGTAAAAAACATGTGAATAAAAAGTTTTCTGTAGAAATATCTTTTTCATTTTTTTTTTAAATTTAAATTATATTTATTTTCGCCGGAATCGTTCAGAGCCATTAGAACTTTACCGGACGTTTAGGATATGGGAAGGAAAATTTGGTACATATGGGATATAGGCCTGGATTAAAAATAAATAACTGGTTTTATTACCTTTTGAATCGGTACCCAAAAGTATGCAACAAAAGGTGATACATTAAAATAATTTTTTATTATTCTTTTAATAAATAGTGTTTCGAATCCATTCAAGGTAATAGGTAACATCTGTAAAAACACTCACGTTATCATTTCTGTTAATAAGTATGCCAGATACAAAGTATTTATAAGTGTCACCAATTTTTCCAATTGTACCCACTAATTCTCCCTGCATTCGTAAGAAATTATTGACAGGCCGATTTGTGCAGAATTGATGACTTTCCACTTGCTTTCCAATTGATCTTTCGCAAACATAAGGATCAATACGATGTATCGGCTCCTGAGAAAGTATTCCACCTGCACTAAAGACAAGAGTCAAGCCCTTTTGAGGCTTCAAATTTGGTCCTAAGCAGATCGGTCTAACAGAGTCTACAAAAGAGAAAGGATATTTTAAATCAAAGTATGTTTTCTCATCTAATAAAACTTACCTGTGAATAGAACCCTTTCTGTAAGTCTGATCAAAGCTATATCGTTAACAAATGATTGAGAAACTGCTTTGAACTCAGGATGCCTGACAATTGATTCCACAAAAATTGTCTGCTTATTGACTATCAATTTTCTGCATCGAAAACATACAAATTTAAATACCAAGATGAAAAAGTATAAACTATACTTACAAGCTGGATGTAGAATGATTGCTCAAGGCACTGGCAGCTGTCATGACATATCCTTATGTGTAAAAATAAGAAAAGGCATCAGTTATGCATAATGTTTGCTAGTATAATAATATATGATAATAATAATATATGATAATAATAATATATGATAATAATAATATATGATAATAATAATATATGATAATAATAATATATGATAATAATAATATATGATAATAATAATATATGATAATAATAATATATGACTTACGGTCTGTGACGAGTGCGCCAGAGAAGATATACTGTGCATCATATACCCTCCAGGGTTCCTTCGCAATTCTTAAATTTTCAAAACGGATTTCAAAGCAACCTTCATATGAGAGACTGTTCCATCCACCAACAGAATTTCCCAAATTATAATTAGCTTCGTTATCTTGTTTGGTTTTATTCCGTGTATTCGATGTAATCCAGTCCTGGTAGCTTGCAATGTTCGTGTAAATTCCAGAAGCATTGCACATCCTTATACCATAACTAACCATCCCCACCTGGACGTACCGATCCCCCACGATGGTGGCCAGCGGTCCTCCGGAATCACCTCGACAGGTGTCACCTATTGCGCTCCCTGCGCAGATTTGTTTTTCGGTTATTGGAAGCATATAGCCATAGTGACACTCCTCAGAGACACGGCGAAACAAGGAGACTGTCCTCAATATCTGGCTTTGTCGTCCAGTCTGCGTTTCACCCCAGCCAAAGGCGGTAAATCCAGTGATATTCTTTACATTTATCGAGTTATCCATAATGAGGCAGATCGGACGGATATGGTCTACAGTGCATTAATGATATTACATTAGTTTAAAATAAGGGGAACCAAATCTATACTAATTTATTTAGATTCCCAAAAATATAACTTACCTTTGTACTGCACTTCACCTTCTAGTTTCAGCAAGCCAATATCATTCGAATATTGATTTGGATTAAATTCGGCATGTATAAAGGCACGGTTTATATTGTAGATTTCCACATCGCTGCAGCTTTGTCTAGTACATGATCTATCGTAGATTCCCAGTTTCACGAACCTTAATCCATATAGTTATAGCTTTGATCTAACTAGACTTTCTAGTGACATACTTACAATTGATTCTGACCATCTATACAGTGTGCGGCTGTCAAGACAAAGTCTGAAAGTGGCAAAAGTTAGCTTAGAATATTCTTTATATATGAATAATAAAAAAAGCTACGAATAATCACTTTTTGTTATCAATGTGCCACCGCATAGGAATTCGTATTGATTGCTTACGGCGGCCATCCAAGGAGTGGTGCCTGGTTGAGCCCGATTACCGCTGTGTATCCTGAACTCAACTCCTGGAGTCTTAATTAATGCACACTCTTCATCCAGAAAGCGTGACGATCCCTTGACCCAGAGCAGCAGATCGAACAGAGCAATTGAAAGCAAAACGCACTTCATTTCCACAGAGAAGACGTCGGGTTACTGAGTAAGATCGACAGCATTATCTGTCCTTTAAGCTCGTCGGATTATCTTTACACATTTTCAAATTACACATAAACAAAATCTATGTAAAGTCAATCTGAAATGCTAAAAAATTTCAGTATAACTATATATATATATAAATAAACATACAATTACCACAATTTGTCATATTTTTTTTAGGACGATTACCATAGGTTTCTTCACTTTTTAAATTGACATTAATCTTATATTTTTTTCTACGTGTATACTCCGGTGTATTGTGCTATAGATCATGCATAATTCTTAAAACTGATAAGCTCAAATGCTTGGAATATAAAAAACATCATGGAGTACTTTCCTAGCTTCCTTTAGCTAATCATTTAAGGTTTATCTTAATCTGGCAATCGTTTATATAATTTGTTTCTTTATTTATATTTTTATTTCGACAAATGAAATACGTTTAAGCTTGCTGTCATTCCAGCACTCTCTTATCACATTTAATAATACGCATTAATCATCGTCGATTCTGCGAAATACTTTTATATACATACCTACAAAGGTAGTCAAATGTATTTACACTTCGACCATTTTCATAGCGAAATTTCTTTTAGTTTTATTCAGAGATAGCTTGAATGTCGAACGGCAATGGTGTGGTTCTGTCGAAGATAGGTTCTTCTCTGTCAGAGATAGCTCTTTCTCTGCCTGAGATAACTCTTTTTCTGTCACTGATAGGTCTTTTTCTGTCAAAGATATGCCTTATTGGATAACTCTTTCTCTGTCAGAGATAACTCTTTCTCTGATCCACTCTGAATAGCTCAAGACATCAGTATAGACCGACCAAGCGGGGTGATCGCTCTGCCCAAAGCTGGCCATTCCAACGAGAGTGTATGCCTGGGCATTCCCATGAGCGAATTGCCTAACCAAGGGACTGCCGCTGGTCAAGATGATTGATTCGTTGTTCCGGAAGCACATTTGCTTATTTCCTAATTTTTGATAGTCCCCATTGTAGCAATTTGTGGAGTTAAGCCGCTGGACAAGCGCCGAAGATCCCACGGCCGAGCCAATGACCCTGAGGTTCTCTGCCTTGGCAGCCTTTTCCCGAAACAAGGTCGTCTCATTCAGAAAAGGCATGCAAATTGGTCTGATGTGATCTGAAGATAGATAAGAATTAAGTCTTATTGAACAAGAAAAAATAAGTTAACAAGACTCACCGGTATATTGCACTTTCATTGTCAATTTCAGCAGGGCAATATCGTTCACGGACAATGAAACGAAATAAGGATGTCTGATCACAGATTCAACTGGGATGATAAACTCAGTGCCTTTACTGTTTCGGCCTAAGTGCACATTTCTGTGGTTTTAGTGTAATCAAATGAATTAATAAACTTAGTAATTGATTTAAGCGTACTTACAGTGGAACGCCTGCAGTATAAAAATGGGCAGTTGAGATGACAAATCCTGGAAGACAGACATACATATGTACGTTTCAAAAGGGGCCTTATTAAAAATGCAATAACAAATACAAACTATCGGTGATGAGAGTTCCCAAGGTGAGAGGGTAGGAATCGATATAAACGTGTGCCAACCATGGATATTGAGAAGTCGTCCCTGATTTTTTGCCGGTGTAATCGCTAATGCAATTTCTATCCAGAAGGTCTATCTTCGGTATTATAACCTCAATGTCGGATTCGAATACGATTTTCTCAATCCATTCGACATAGCTCATGACATCCGTGTAGACGCCCACTCCCTGGCACAGTTTGGTGCCGTAGTTAATGATTCCCAATTGCGTTTGTCGTCTGACGCCTGCGTATCTGCCGATGGTGTACAAGGGGCCACCAGAGTCTCCACCGCAGGTATCTGCTCCATTTGAGGAGCCGGCACAGAACTGTGAGGTACTGTTGTTGTTCCAAAAGTAGTCATCACACCTGCTCCTTGGAAGCCTATCAAGGGTGACGGTCTGGAGCACATTACTTGTATCCTGGGTCCTTGTTTTTCCCCAGCCAACGGCTGTGAACTTATGAATGGTATTATCCATGTTTGATTTCCTTCTTGGATCCAACTGAATGCATATGGGTTGAATATGACCGTTGTAGGACACGGATCGGGCTAGTCTCAGCAGAGCTATATCATTCACATTGGTCTTCTGTTCATATTCCTTATAGATGTGAGCCTCTCTCACGTATATATCCTCTTTGCCGGTCCTGTCCTCTGACCGTGTATCGTATTCCCCCAAGCGAACGATGCTAATAAAGGCAATATATATATATAACAGTATGTTAAGTACCGAGAGATATCACTTACATGTTTAGTTTATCAAAAACGCAGTGAGCTGCAGTCAGAACGAAACCTATAAAAGATTCTTTGATTAGTTTGTGAGTCACAGAACTAATAGCAAGAGTGCCTACTTTCGTGAATCAGTGTGCCAGCGCAAAAGAATGTTGGAGGCTCAGCTTCATTGCCTTTAGTTAAGAGTAGGGCCATCCAGGGATTGGAACCAATAATCGCATTCTTGCCATTGAATATTTTTGGAGAAATATCGGAGCCAATCCCACAATTCTCCTCCAGGAGCTCAGCGAAACCCTGGTCTTGCAAAAGCAACCCAAGGAAAACATGAAGAAATAAGACGACAGTCGTCATTCCGATTGAAGAGATGCGAATCAACTGAAGACAGCCCCAGAGAGCGATACACAAATTAAAGCCAGTCTCAGCTTATCAGTGAGTTGAAATTTTTATTCCAGGAATTACTGTATTATCTATTCAAAAAGATTAAGAATTTCTTTAAATCTTTTGTCGTACAACAACAATACAACATTTGTAGCATTTTTGTATGACCTCCAAATAGTATTTATATTTGTAAAAATGTTTTAAAGGCTTAGCCATATACCAATTCAGATATATCATAAAATATCAGAGATATATCATTCAGTTATCATGACTTCATGGTGATAATTTTTTAACTTGTTGTACATTAGAAGCTATCCAGTTGGTGTATCTCGTAACGTCCGTGTAAACCCCAGGAGCATCGCAATCAATGGAGCCATAGCTAATGATTCCCATCTGGACAGTACGATTCCTGACGTTGGCGACCACCGGTCCTCCAGAATCACCGGTACAAGGTTCGGGGCCCATCGCACTGTCCGCACAGAATTGTCCGTTCGTTAACTGGATGCCGTCATATTGGCACTTCCTCGAAGGACGCCTCCTCATCTGAATGGTCTTCAACATTTGGCTGGGTCTTCCAGACATTGATGTTGTTCCCCAGCCAAAAGCAGAAAATGTGTTGATATCCTTCAACACAGAAGCGGCACCATTCATTAAGATGCAGATGGGTCGAATGCGATCTGGGAAGCAAGTTAATATTTAACATTCTCCTTCGATATATATAGAAATATATAACTTACCGGTGTAGGTTACTTCAGTGTGGAGTTTCAGCAGTGCTATATCATTAGGTCCTGGCTGCTCTATATAATCACGATGCACTATTGAGCGGATTACATTGAAGTTCATCACACCATTGACATGGCTTCTATTCCTGACTCCCAGTTGGACGAATCTTAATCAAAATAATAAGATTGTTTAAACTTGGATCTTAATCTTAAATTTAGTGTGGTACTTACAATCGAATCTTATCAGATATGCATTCCGCAGATGTTAGCACAAAGTCTGCAAGTGGCAAAAGTTATTTCAGAATATATTTTTTATTAATGAAGCTAAGAAATGTAATAATCACTTTTGGTAATCAACGTGCCGCCGCATAAAAATCCATGTTCGCAGTTTATTGCGGCCATCCAAGGAGTGGTGGTTCGTCCACCTTGATTCTGAATCCTTTCGCAATTATCGTCCAAAAATAGTGCTGATCCTGTGTGCCAGAACAGCAGCTCGAACAGAGCGAGAGACAGCAAAAGGCACTTCATTTTGAGGGGAAAGACGTACAATGACTGATATTACAGCTTTTCGATGGGGTTTTAAATAATAAATTTGACTGCAGAATCCATCCTCTAGAGTTCCCAGTATTTATATATACATATATATTTTTTTAGCATCATGTTTCTATAAATCAAGCTGAGGTTGGCACCGATAAGCTTAAATAGTTCACAAAAGTTCATAAGAATTTAATCGAAAATGCAATAAATATTCCCTGGCTATTGACTGTTTACATAGAATTTCTATGATAGAAATTCACAAGAATAAATATAAACTGTACTATATATATATATATATGAATAACTTTATATTTACCTTACATAATTGCCAGAATACTTTTATTTACAAAGAAAAATTAGTAAACTAATTTTTACTTGGGTGAACATTGGGAGAACATTATGATTCAAAATATTCTATATTTAAATATTCCCCCCCCCCAAAACCTTAATTATAAAAAGGTCTTTAGTTAATATATATATATAAATAGAAATATATATTTTTAAATATAATTTTAATAATTCTTGTTTACTTGATTATTACAAATTAAAGTTTTATTTTTTAACAAAACCAGTGCAAGCAGTTGTCTGTTTGTCCTAAATTAAAAATGTCCTTAATATAGCGCCACCTATGTATATTGGTTTTAATCTAACAGAGAGCCCCAGCAGGGGCGCCACTGTGCTTTTTTTTTTTCTTTACTTACTTTACTTTACTATACCTTACTTTACTTTACTTTACTTTACACACAGTGGTGGTCAAAGGTGTTACATATTCCAGCAATTTTCAGTTTTTATTATTTAGATACCCTTTCCTTGGTATTATATTTTTATTCAGATGCTTGCTAGGCAGTAAAGGAATAATTTGCGACCCTATATATCACATATATTCTTAATCAGCATCAACTACCGAGTGGATCTAGATATTTCAGGAAGAAATTTTCAAAATTTTATAAGGGGTTACATCGTTAAAATTGTCAAAAATGTTAATTTATTTACATATTAAATGAAGTATGCAGATTTATTGGCCTTATAAAAACTTGAACGGGACAGCTTTCCGAAATAATATTAATGTTTTTTTTTAGCTAAGTTTTAAGATTTTTAAACTTTGAAATTGTCAAATAAAAATATATATAATATCGACTCAACAAATGGTATTATAGTTTTAGTCAGAAGCTTGTAACGCTGTGAAGGAGTCATTTCCGACCCCATAAATCATATATATTCTTGATCAGCTTCAACAGGCGAATCTTTCTAGGCATGTGGGAAAGATAATACATTTTTTCAAATTTTTTCAAATTTTTATAAGGGGTTATATGCAGATTTATTAGCTCAATAAAAACTTGCTTGGGACAGCTTTCCGAATTAAAATTAACGCTTTTTTGGCTTAGTTATGAATTTTTTAAAAATTGATGTGTGGAAAAAATTACTATTATAAATAGGTGATAAGAGTGAAAATATGAAATGTACAAAAATGATTTCCTGTGATTTCACACATTCCATTTGTATTACGGAAGCTCACGTGGCTTTGCCTGCCATAAAGCCCATCATGATTCACCTGACAGATCGATGGACTACTTACTGCCTGCCGCCACTTGTCAACAGGAAGGATAACCGTTATGAAGGAACCGAGGATGAATACGAAGGGCACGTGGCCAGCAGGACATGGCGATAAGGGGCGCAAACAATTTGACAATTTAATGTGACGACAGTCATCAAGCTGGAGCTCTCTGAGCCTGTAAGGACTCGGGCTCAGCTGAAATTGAAGCTCGAACCGAGACTTGTCGTGTGTCGTCCCCGCTGACAACATTAGCAGAGCAGTGAGCGAGCAGCGAGGCTATAATTATAATTCCATTACCGGGAAGCAGCAGCAGCCAAATGCAACAGGGTAAGTTAAGGTGCCGCAACCTAACCGATCCTGCGATCCTGCGCCGAGATCCTGGCCAAGTCAAAGACAATTGAGTGGCGTAATTGCCGAGCCGAGCAAACTAATGATGGCCAAGGATAATGCGGGCCGCCGGGCCGTGTTAATGCGCCTGGCCAGAACGAGGAGCGCGCGCCGAACTGGCTGACGAGCAGGTGAATCGCTAGGTAGGTGACCTGCCCCATGCGGAAGTACGCGCATTTCGCCCAATTCGCAGCGCAGCGCATCCGATCCGATCCGCATTTGATGGAATGTCCGAAACGCTTACTTCCTCCGCCGCCACCAAGTACTGCCAATTAGGATGCCGCACTGATGCAGCTGCCCCACAGTTTCTATAAACCAAGTTCGAGGCAACTTTAGCTTCATTTTATGGGTCGCCAGGTGAGGTCGACGCGCATTCAGCGATAAGAGTCTCCCAATTAACTGCGTCGCCTGGCGGAGGTGGTGGAGCCGAGATTCGTGATCCGTCCGGGATGCTCATTTGCATGACGCTCTTTTGGCGGCGAAAATCAGCCCAGCGGGCGATGGTGCGATGTCCCAGGAGAACCAGTGGTGCCTCTGCTCCTTAAAAATAAAGCTAACATTACTTTGAATAGGGAGTTTAAACCAAGGAGTTTAATTGCAATTAACTCGGATTTAAGTTCTCTTTAATGCGTGGGTAAATTGCTTTAGTTATTTATTATATTCTTTTTATATTTTATAAAGTTGTTAGTTAGAATGTTTTAGTGATTTCTGAGACACTGAGTAGCATTGTGATCTTTGCACAGCTATGGATAAAGAGCTTAAATCTCTTGAGATTTATGAACATATGTTTTAGTAACGTTTTTTAATTGCTTTCAGTTTAGCTATTTCAAGGGTTTTAGCTTACAGTTTTCATACAAACATTAAACATTTCAAGATCATTATCATGAATATAACTTAAAATCTAAATAAAAGAATCTATTAATACTTTTTTTTATAAGTTCAAAACTGAGAACTGTCTCGAAAGCGACCTATAAAGATGGACTACCCTGCTCAAGGAGACCTGCCCAGGGAGTCTTCAAGCATGATATCCATCAATGTGTGGCGTGTTTGGCTCCTGTAAGTTGTTAACTCGACTTTTATTGCCGCTCAGTCGGCGTCTGGACCACCGAAGGGTCATTGGCTTGACTCTGGCGATCGATCCGGCCATCGATCAATGGTCTTTCGCGAAAGAGCCCTCGAGTTAGCCCCTTTGGTTGCTTCACACCCAGTTCGAGTTCATTTCCGCCCCTGTGGCCAATCAATGGACACAATAAAGGTTAATTATGTAAATGTCACACAGTGGCTACTGTCCCCAGCATCAATATCCATTTCCATTTCCCATTTCGATTTGGATTCCCATTCCCATTCCCACTGTCTTTGCTATTATTCCTAAACCGATTCCAAAACGCGCTCAAAACTCACAATTTAATGGTCTCGAAACGTTTCAATTTTTATTAGTTCACATTGGGTCCTAACCTGTTGTCGGGAGCGTTCTAAATGAGAACATAACTGCTTCTGTTGCCACCGCCAATTAACCCTTCGTTTTCCCCCCGCTCCTGAGTCGGCTTTTTACGGTTTAATTGTGCCCACGGCCAGAGACAAAACAGAGAAATCAATTTCGAAATGCGTTGACAAGTGAGGCCAAGATCGGTGTAGAGAGATGGACCCCGAAGGTGCATTTAAGTGCACCTTTAGGAAATTAACCATAAAAAATTGCTTCATTTAACAAGGCGGCGAGGAGCGCGGCACTAACAAAAAAAAACCAGCCCAGACAATGTCCCAACGCAGGCACAAGAAGCCAAATGCCAAAGGCAGCCTTTTGGAGTGGGAAACCCAAAAGTGAAGCTGGGTCACACATCGTCGGGCTTGGATTCGAGAGAGGTTTAGGCCAAAGGTTTTGGCCTAGAAAGCGGAAGCTTCCCAAGAGGGGAAGGAAGTCAACTAGCAACGGAAGATTCGGGGTCGTAAATGTAGCTCAAAAGTTGGTTATGAGTCTTCAAAGGAAAATATTACTATTTAACATACTCTTACTTCAATATTATATGAATAATGAGGGAATATTTTTGAATTATTATAACCTTACATAGTAACAGGTTAGAAGCTTAACCTTAGAGATATTACTAGACAAGATTGTTGCCTTTTTCATGATCTTTTAAGCACACTTGTATTTCTCTGCTGGTTAAACTCCTTATAAAGTCTGCGACTTTTCCCCTCAATCATCATAATCCATGGAGTTTCTCATCCTAATTGAATGCCATTAATTGCGGTGCATGCTGCTGTCATCAGACATCAGTGCATCCATTACCATCATCCCCCCATATATATATATATATATATATAGACTGGACAAATCCGTGTCCGATTCCCAGCCCCAATGTCGTTGGCTGCAATGTCAAACATTTGGATCTGCTAATCGCGTAAAACATAACACCATTACCGCCATAAAATAAATTTTCTGCCATAATATCTGTCGCAGAGAGAAGGGCCACGAAGACGACATCTTGTGTCCCATTCCGTGGCCAAGTCTGCGTCTCCTTCTGTGTCCGCATCCAAGTCTTCGTCCTCGTCCAATTTCCAATGCCCCAACTGGATTTTGATTTATGCCGAAATCGCAAAGTGAGCACTGCAAAAAAAAAAAAACCAAAAACACAAATCAAACGCAACAGCGCGACGAAACATTGCAACAATCCATGCCAGCTCTCCGGCAGCTTTCCTCAAGCTATGTCTCTGGCTCTGACTCCAGTGGCTTTCAGTAGCTCCTAACCGCTGCTGGCTAACAAGAGGAGCCGGGTTTACAAACAAACAAAAAAAAGAGGCCTAAAGGCGAGCGCGAAATCCAAACGCTAGCGGCGCGCGCGTTTTTTGTCGCGCCAAATGTGCCCAGCAAAAACGCGTCTCTCTGCCACCGCCGCCTCATTGATATTTCGATCGCGAGCGTATAAAAATATTCTGTCTTTCCCGATCCCGAGATCCCGATGCTCGATGTGCGATGTGCTATGCCCGATCCCGATTCCCATTCCGATTCTGAATCTGATTCCAATCCTGGCCTGGCCTAAAAGTGTCGCCCGAGCGGGATCGTAGCTGCGATCAGCAGAAAGTATCGTCATCCTCATCATCATCGTCGATGGGCGAACCAAAAGAACCCTTCATCAGAGCACTGAGAAAAAGAAGGTGTTTATGATTATGAGATAAAATATATTTGAGCAAGATCTCTTCTTTATAATATCTTATTATGATTACTAGTATTAGTTCTATATTAATGTTTAGGTTGCTTAATATATATTATATAAATTATAGGTTTCTTTGTACTGTCTCGCTTTCTTTGAATATACCCCCTTGAGTTATCATAATTTATTATATAGTTAGCTTATTATTAATTTATTTATTTAGACTATAGCTTGATTTTTCCGTGTGTTTAAGTTTTTGTGTAATGCTCTCAGAGGCTGTCAGTCATAGTCATGCCAGGGCATTCCAATCTGGCCATGATCAGGAGGCTTCTGCCATCGATTCCCCGGCAGATTCAGGCCCAGGCTCTGCATTCCTCACCGTCAGTTTTCTTGCGCGCATCCTCAACGCCTTTTAGCATTGTTTATGAAGTGGAGTGGAGTGGAGTGGCAAGAAGCAAGGAGCAAGGCATTGGCCAGGATGCGGAATCGCGGCCTGCACGTGATACAATTATGGCAGCGCCTTTTTTCCAAATATATATATATATTTTTGTTGTGTTTTTGCAAGCTTTGCATAATTTAACCGCGCGCAATTGTCGCGGCAATTATTTTTAGCCACTGATTTATTGTTGGCATATTCAGAGTAGCCACTATCTTTGAGTATCTGTAAGATCTTGGGAAAGTTTCTCGCAACTTCACACCTTCTTGGCCCGAGATGGAGCGATGCCGAGCAGCTCCCCAGGCGGCCAGCCTCCTGCGTCTCGTCCATCTCCATCACCTGCTTACGAATTCCACTCACAATGTCAGCCGCCACACCATGCCGATTCCAATGCCATTTTCGCACTTCCAGTTGCAGTTTCAGTTGCAGTTGCAGAAGAAGCTCCCAGAGTTGCAGTTGCAGCCATTGTCGCCTCTGCCTCGGACTCGAACTTGGTGCACCACCGTCTCAACCCTCGCTCCTCCGCGGGCGATCGATAGTTATGGTCGTGTCAGACATCCTGTAATTTCGCTATATAGACCTCCCTCCAGCCGAACCTCCATCCCAATCCTCCAGCGTGTTGGCAACTTGTTGACACTTCATTGGCGCGCAAGTTAATTAAGAGGGAGAAGCCGCAGATACCAAGGACCACCGGAGGTGGAAAACACTTTATTTTGTGGCATTTAAATAGTTCTCTTTTGAGCTGAATACAATATTGAAATGTTTGGAAATTAATTTACTTGTAAATAACCCTTTATGCTTCAGTCAATTACTTAATTTTGAAATAATGTTTGAGGAAAACAAGGAATTACATGAATTTTGAGGCAGGTAATGCAGGGGAATAACTTCTTATAAGAAAAGTTGTTACTTTATAACCGAATTTCCATTTTCCTTAAACCCCATATCAAAAAAATCTCTTCATTTACTCAGCACAATACTTGGTTTTTATTTTAATATTTGTATGTAGATTTATGTAGAACCCTTTTTCACCAATACGAATCGCAGTCCTTATTGTTGGAAAAGGGAATTAATACAATTTCACGTTTCTCTATTACAATTAGTAATATTTTCATTTAGATTAAAAGTATTTCATAGGAGATCCAGTTGTGGAAGGAAAGTAGTTTTAGTGAAATTCTATGGATTCCGACTTTGAGAAGAGATTGGGATAACACTAAATAGCTATATATATACACAGATCAAAACTGGGACAGTTGGTTAATGCTGGATGGATTCAGTTGACCACCTCAACGCTGCAATCCTCCTCCTCCTCCTCCTCGTCCTCCGGCTCCTGTTCCTCTCCCTCGACTGGGTCCTCGTCATCGGGAATCTCCAGTGGCAGGGGAGCTGGACTGTCCTGGCTGCTTTCGCAAGAACTCGACTCCAGGCACTCCAGCCGGTTGCTGTTGTCCAAGCGTAGACGCTTCTCCGGCTTCTTGAGCAGCTCTTCGATGGAGTACGGATTCCGCTTGCGACTGTGACTCAGTGTTGATCCAGGAGAGGCTTCTGGCGCTGAGCTAGCGCCATTCGCTCCACCCGAGGCGGTCAACGAGAGAGCTGCTGGTGAGGATTTGCCCGAATCGCAATCGCTGAGCGCATCTCCAGCAGCTCCGGGTGTCGAGAGATCGATGGAGCTCTCCGACTTGGTAAAGCCACCACCACCACCACCGCCGCCGCTTCCCGAGGCAGAAGAAGCAGCCGCCGCTGCCATAGCATGGGGCAAGTAGCCACCAGCATAGGGCAGGAACTGACCACCGGAAGCAGCTGCCTGAGCCTGGATATGCGCCTGGGTGTAGTACAGCAGGGAGGGATTCCACAGCCAGTGCTTGTGCAGAGCAGAGTAACTCAGATCTAGACCGGAAACACTAGGATTCAGGCTGTGACCATGTCCATGCCCGTGTCCCATATTTGGGGGCATTTTCGGAGCGGGTTTGATGGGCATCTCGCCGGCGCCAGCGCCGGAACCCATCATCAACGCCGGCGGCTTTGCATAACGTGTCGAGGTGGGCGTGGCGACCGGCGTGGATGGAGTGGCCAAAGTCACAGGCGGAGGCGGAGCTTGTGGGGCATAGCCATTATTGGATGGACCGTTGCTGCCCGCTGCCGCCGCTTGATGATGATGAGACGCCGCTGCAGCCGCCGCGGCTGCTGCTGCTGCTGCTGCTGCAGCTGCCGCTGCGGCATTCTGCTGACTGGAGGTCATCTCATCCGTCCAGAGACCACTGTTGCGCAGGATCCGGTTGATGGAACTGATCGAGGGCACCGAGCTGGGATCACAGACACGCTGTTGCTGCAGTTGCTCCCGGATCTCCCAGGCGAACATGCCGCTGTTCTCCTCCTTCAGCCGGATGATTTTCTTTACCACAGTGGGCGTGGCCACTTGCTGGAAGATAAAGGGAAACACAGGGGGGGGAGGAATTCAATTAAAATGTGTGCGTAAAACCTTGAATTTACAAAGCTTAAAGTAAGACTTATTTCATTCATCTGAGATGAATCATCTCACATATCCTTCAAAGTTATTTAATATGTGTTAAGAAACATGGCTTTATTTAATCAGTAATCTTTTTATAGAATTTGAAACCAAGGAATAGACAAAATTAATTCTGAAACAAATTTTGATCTCCAATTCGTACTAAAGTTAATAAATTAATTAAATAAAGCTAATTAAGTTTTTCGTGAAGTGAACTTCAAGAAACACACTTTTCGAAGAAGCTGCTATACTTGCATATACTTCAGTCTTATAGTCGTATAGTTCTCTCCTCAAAGAAATAAAGTTTCAACATAAAAAGATCAATATATTCCCCAGAACCCCATGAAATATGCCAGAACAACCTACAATTAACCTTTGTTTCTGACTTTAAACAAATACCTTGACAGCATATTCATGATAAAACTGGTTAGATGCATTCCTGCGATTAAAATAACCAACACTATTCTCTTGTAAATCCCCGCTGTAAAATGTGGTCTCTAGTTTCCCTTCCGACGATTAATTACCGTGAAATTCAATTGTGCAGTAAACTAAACTAAACCAAAACGCTCACTGAGCGTTAGTCTGTGAAGTGAATTTTGCAGTGCACGCAGCCACGCCCCTTTTGAGCTGACATGTTCATGAAAAGATTTGCATCGGAACCCAGGAAGCCAGAAGTCCTTCCCTCCCCCCTTTTGGCATATGTTAATTTGACCGAATATTCTAAAGGACCTGGACTGGCGCCCGCTTCTCACGTGTGACGCGGCAATTCATTAAAAATTCATAAATACGCTAAAAGGGGGTTTAAGTGGTGGGGATCCCACCCACTCCCCTTTCCGCGTTGCATGCCAGATCTTATCGGAAATCTACACGCGCACTCACCCTGTCCTTGTGAGCACATTCAATATAGTATGTAGCATGTAGTATGTAGTAATATGTAGTTCAGGTGGCAAACCTCTTTATTGACCCAGCGTAGGTGTTAAATGCGCGTTTTGTTCGGTGCACGGAGCGCCTATTGTGGCTGTGGGTTGGAACAACAACAAGCTAGCTATTACTATATATTCCAACCCCATCCAGGGATGAGTGTCTGGGTACATTGTGCACTTGGGGGGGCGTTGCAACTACCGTTAATTAGGCGTTCTGTGCCGTCGGCAAACATAACACCTGAGCAATTGTTTGCGCAGGTTAACCAAAAAAAAAAAAAAAATAATGTATTAACATATATGGAGAAAGGGAGCTAGGAAATACCCTGTGAATAATTTGTTATTCTTATTTATGAATACTATTTTGAAGTTGCACTCTACTATACATAGATGTCTTGATTTAAGTCTTAGAAGCAGACAAGTTTATCAAACTCTAATTTCCTGTAGTAAATTGCTTTATTGATTTAGTTCAAAGTATTATATCCTATAGGGATTTTAAGTAATTGATATAAAATCAATAAAAAAAACCATGAAAAACATATGCTTTAGAATCTATAATATATATAGCAAACTTTCCTTGAAGGATTCCCTTTAACCCTTTAACTAATAACCTTTTTGATAGCTAACTCTAATAGGTATTGGGTCGTGATTCGGTGTTATCTGTAGGCTCCTGGTGATCCCTTTTACCCACCTATCAAACACTATCATCGTGGCATTGTCGTCACTTGTGTGTTGCCGTGAAGCGAGCAGCGGCTTAAACGGTAGCAGCCACACTTGATTGGGCGTGCGAATCGCACAGGTGTCCCCCTATTATCCATCCAACCCCGTCCAGGTACCATCCGCAGTTATCATTCTCGAACAGGCGAGATTGATTTGTTGCGCTCTCTCCACTTGAACAGCCACTGTTGCTCATACTCCTCCTCCTTCTCCTGGTAACTGCTCCACTGCTGGTTCCACCTCCAGCTCCACCTGCCTGCCTGCCTGCCACTCCCACTCGACCATAAAAGCTGTCATCGAGACATTGGGAGAAACATGTAAACTAGCTGCCGGTTACAATGCTTATCTTGGGCTATCTGTTTCCGTGTATCTGTGATACTTTATGGATTTACTGCTGTGCGTTTGATTTTTATATAATCGTTTGTTGATTTCATGCACCACATTGGACCACATGTGGTTTCCCGTCACCGGGATCTGGTTTCTCTCCCCCTGCCCCCACTGGGACCCTTTTGGGACACCCACTTACCTTGGTCTTGCTGCCGCCTATAGAACCTGGTCGTATGGAGCCCGTCTCATAGAAGCGCGTCAGGATTTTCGATACGCAACCTAGCAAAGGAACAAAAAGAGGAAGGGTTTAAAAGGGAGTAAGGAAGGGAGGAGGTTGTGGAAGAACTCACCATGGGACACCAGAAGCTGGCGGGATATATCACAAGGCCTCACGCCGCACAAGGCCAGATCCACGATCCGGCGACGTACGCAGTCTGGCAGAGGACGGCCGTTCACAAAAACTCCACCCAATTGGTTGACACCAGCTTGTCCTGGGAAAGGGAATAAGATAAATAAGGATTGAAATTAGTTGTTTTTAAATAAATTTGTTATATATTTTAAAGAAGAGTGCGTTAAGAATAAGTCTATTGATAGAATGCAACTGTATTTATTAGAAATGTGAGCCTCTATCATATAAAGTCTTGGATTGTAAAAAGTATAGCCTACTTAGTGGTGCATTGCTGCTCTATAAGAATGAACTAAGTGATTTTGAACCTTTAAAGGGTTCGAAATATCTCTAAAATCCTAACTATAGTTTATATTTTATGCAAATTTATTAACTAAATATGAAACTATGCTAAAAAGAATGAAAAGTAATCAAAAACTGCTTGACTTCATATATTTCCATTATTAGTTTGTCCAGACAAATATTTGTAGCTCATCCAAGTCACCTAAGCTGGCTCCATAAAGCTGAGAAATCCGGGACGATTTACAATATACACACGCGAATGGGCCACAAACCCCATAGTCCATTCCATGTTGACTTGTCTAATCTCTCCACCACCTGCCCTGCCCCCTTACCTCAACCCAAACTGACAATCGTAAAGGCAGGCGGCAAAAGTGCGCCAGTAATAAGCACCAGCGTGGCTTTGTTTGGGTTTCGGATTTAAGTTTTTTGGAAGGCTCCTACGATGGCATCTCCGGCATCTCATTTAATTTTCACTTCAGAGTTCATTAGCGGGACTCACCTGTATGCGGCATGGCTGAAATGTGATCAACAATTCAATTCAGTCCAGTCCAATCCGAAAGTGATTCGATCCGATCCGATCGCTTAGTCGCTTAGCCTCCGTAAAGTATTTTGGTTTGGTTTAGTTGCTGCTGCTGCTGCTGCTGTGCCTCTCCGCTCGCCTCCTCAATCTTCAGTTGCTTCTGCCGCTTAGTTAATCGCTGAATTTTAATCAAATTTCAAGCAAGAACGCCATAAAAACGCTTTTGATGGATGTCGTCGTGGTCGCCGGGCTATTAGGATGCTCAGCTTCAAACCGAGACTGATACTGAGTCTCAGTCTGAGCCCACTCCCCGAAGACTTTTTACGGCTTCCACGAAATCGTCGTCGTCTCCCCGTCCAGGCCTGGCCAGAACCGATCCGATCCGAACCGAACACCGTGCGGGACAGTGGAAATCTAGTAAGGAAAATACATAAAACTTAATTATTTTATAAAACTACTCGGCCGGGGGTTTAATGTGCAGTGGTTTATGTGCTCAATGGCCATGTCCAGTGACCGGTGACCACTAACCAGTGACCAGTGACCAGTGACCAGTGACTAGTATCTCAAATTAGCTGCTTATCAGGCACATTCCCGGCGCAGCGTGAACTGCGGGCCCATTATCGACAAGACCAGGTCCAAAGCCTTTATGTCCCCTCCTCAAGGAGTATGCAAATGTCAAAAGGTAACAATTAAAATGAATTTTGGCCAATTGCTCATTTCGTTAAATATGCATGGGGATTGAGAGAGCAAGAGATATGCAAATGGGCTTTCAGCAGGGTGGTTTCCGCTTCCTGTCCATTTTTCCCAATGTTTTTTGTTTTTTTTTTTTTTGTTTTTTGGCCAGGATTTGGGCCTGTCGCCAGCCTGTCAGAGGCATGAAAACGCGCTGAAGAACCGTATAAATCAAAAACTGTAACTGCCAACGCCAGCAACGAAGGTCCACACTTTGTCATGGCCATGTTATTATGGAATTCACATTAGATTTAATTGCCGAGCCCAAACAGTCCTGGGTCCTAGTCCTTTTTGGTTTGGTTTTTTTTTTCGGCTCCCTGCCACTTTTCAGCCCATAAAATCACCGAAATGCGCGTGTTAAGCCACCGAAAACACCGCACGCACCACATACTCCCTCCCATTTGAACAAAAAAACTAAATACGGAACGAGAAAAACAGAAAAAGAACTTGAAATTAAGTTGTTCATTAGGTTTTTTCGGCTCTCAGTTTGAGTCTCAGCAAACGGGAAACTCGTGCTGGCCGTTAAGGCCATAAACCCAAGTTGGCCTGGGGCCAAAACTTTAACCGGCAGCGCGATAAGGATTCCATTCCATCAAGTTTTGTAGAAAGTGAAATAGACATTCCGGCCGAAAGAAACCAATTTGGTTGCAATGAAAAGGGTTAATTTACCCGCTGGCGTGCTGCTTGACCATTTCGCTAAAATACTTTTTCTTTAGCTCTATGTGATTTTATTCCAAGACCAATTGAGGCCAGTGACCAATATCAAACTAAATAGTTCCGGGGCTATAGTTAGCCCCGGAAAGTGGTGCAAAATACAACTCTTTTGGTTTCATCCAATCAGGAGATTAGGAGAGAGATTAGAGTTAGGACAAAACTTCCTTTTTGAATGGGTTATTTGATATGGTTACAGGAGTGAGGGTTCTATAATTAGTTGATTTCTGCTGAACAGGTTATATTTTCAATGAGGTAACGAAAGTAACCAAGGAATAATATTTAGGGGAAAGTAATATATTGTGCTTGAACGAAATTTTTTAAAAAGAAACTACTGTCAGGAGTTAAGAGCAATGTTTTGGATATATTGTTAATTTAAAGTTGTTGCAGTTTAAGATACTGTTTTGATTTAGAAATCTTGTAAATCCAAGAAACTTTAGAACAAACTATAATACTCACACAATCTGTTCAAGCTCATTTCCACCTGTATACTAATTATGATACTTAAAAACAAAAGTATTAAAAACTCTCCGCTCTTTAAACAGACCCAAAACAAATCAAAATACCTAGCAATTTGCTCTCCAACTTCAACTGCTACCAGATTTTATTCTCTTAAACATATACATAAGGTTTACTGTCTGGAGAGTTATATTTTTAGAGATATGGCTAATCTCGGTCTCTCAAAGTCATTCAGGTTTTTAGGGGTTAGATATATGGTATGGTTTGGGCTACCGATTTCTCTATTCGACTCGTAAGTCTCAATTAGGTTCGTGCACATGTCAAGCGGAACAGACATAAAAACCGATGATAGAAATTAGTTAAACATATAATAATTTAAATTCGTGCGATTACCGAAAGTGGAACCGACATGTTGGGCGAGCTTCTGTTTCGGATCCCGATTCCTCTCCCTTTTTCTGTATTTTTTTTTCTTCTTTATGAGAGGCCCCCTATCGATCGATAGCCAGATCGAGCTGGGGCATTAACAGCCGCTAATTAAAATAAAAAAATTATAATAAAACGTACGCTTCACCATTTGAATATGATTAGCTCTCATCGGTTTGCCTTTCTGGACCAAAACTTAAGTAAGTTGTCCGGCGGCTCGTTGGCTTAGAAAGCTTCGAAATCAATGAGCCATAATGGCAGCCAGAAGAGACGACGATCGGCATGACAAAGAATTAATTAGCATACGATTTTTGACTTTTGTCGCTTTGCTCTTGAGTCGTGGGAAAACTGAGGCAAACTCTGTCAACGATCGATCTCCGGAGTCGGAATCTATTGTAGTATGACTTATCTCAGTCACTCCGGCGGAAGTTCAATTGGCCATAGTTTTGCATTGCAAATTTCTGGCAAAGCAATCCGGTGGATTGAGCTAACCATCCGGTGGCATCTTCCACTTCCATTCACAACCAATCTGGGGACAAACACAAAAATCTCGGGCGAAACTAACGCCGCCGCTTGAATGGAGGAGAAGATTGCCTCGTTCCGTTCCGATCCGTTAGATCGTCGTTCATTAAGAAATAAGCCCATTGAATGGGGGGTATTGAGGGGGCTTATATCGAGACCTGAGACCTCAGAGCGATGTGTCGGAGACGATAAGCAAATATCGTTATTAAAGCCTTTCAAATAATGCCGCAACCTGCTCGGCCAGCGATTCGGATTTAATGATTTAGTTGTTGAGAAAGCAAATTATGCGCAAACAAATTGATTACGATCGTTTATGGTGGTCATTATGGGCAGGTCGATCGATGCGAAGCGATGGTTAGATCTTAATTAAGTCACCCATAAGTCAACGACGATGGTTTTTGTCAACTTTAGGAATAATACGAGTAATTCCACTTTACATTTTGGCTTATCTGGTCTTGAAAATATATACATAGATAATACATGTTTGGAAATCAATATTGCTCTAGTTATTAGCTAAAAGGTTTTACTTTAGGAAAAAGGCTTTTAATCTAGTAAAGATGGTTTTTTGGCACTTTTTTTTGTGTTGTGTTGATGTAACATTCTTTTTGAAATAAGTAAAGAATTTTAGGTGATTATTTGTTCTTTTTATCCCCTTATAATAATTAGTTTAGGGATATTTGTGTCTTTAGAATTAAATGCACCAAGAACTTGTTTAAAAATTACTTATAGGAACAAGTAATATAAGAAAGAATACTTATCGGTTTGATAAGCGATATATTTTTGTTCATTTTAATCCATTAATTAGTTGTAATTTATTACATGACATTGGTTGCTCTAGCTTAAAGCGAAATTTACCTAAAAATTTGTTTCAATTGAATTAAATTAATTATTTAAAGACTTTTAACAGGTAATGGATAATTTGAGGTACATGCCACTGATCAAGGTTTTATAGAAACTTAGTTCCAATTTCTGCCCAAGACTATCCAAAACTCACCTTTTTTCCTTTATAAAGTTTTGTTTAATATAATAACTTAGCACAGTCTTAGCCAGTAAACGCCGGCTATCCAATTGTGGCTAAAAACCGAATCCTTTAAGCACTTGAGCACTAAACACTTTCCGCTTGAGTTTTTGAATGCACAGTGGGATTTATACCGCGGATATTGACTGTTTATTCAGTTCAGAAGCTCGACGGTAGGCTGAGCTATCTTTTAGTTTAGTTGTTTATATAGTTTAGTTATTATATATTTTTTGTAAGAGTTTGCGACGCGACGCACCTTGTCACTCGACCGTCAAAAATTCGACTAAATGCACGCGAATCGCTCTGCCGGCGCATCGATCACCTTTCGGTTGGGTTTACTTTGCTTGGCTGGGGAGTTGGCTTCGTGCCTCGCCCGCGGTCCATCGGCCAGCGTTTCCTACTGAGGCGCCGCAGAGCGAAGCCGCCACACCATACAAACACACATAATCTTCCATACACACACTCGCATACACACTCACACACCCCGACACACTCTTTCACGGGCGTTTTTCTGGTGTAACCGGTTTTTCACGGCTTCAACGTCTAAAGGCAGTTCCAGCCCCATTTGTCCCACTGTCCACCAATGGGCGACGGCCCTCGTTGCGCATGCGTTGTTCGCTGTTGCGATGCTCGTCTGTCATTGGTCGAGAGTTACCCGTGTGGCGAGGGGGGGGGGGGCCAGGTGAGGTGTCCTCTGGAAGCGAAATTGACACGGCCACCGTGGGTTAAATGCGACGATGACGAAAGAAGCTATAAAGTAGTTTTCTTTTGTGGTTGCTTAACGGTAGAGGAGTTTATAGATATTAGGAAATATTTGAGTTTCTTTAACTGTCTGTTATAATTTTTTCTTACAGTTTCCTCTGACTTGGGTTTGAAATATTGTATTTATATAGTTAAAGAGTTATTTATTTTACTTAACTTAGTTGGAAATAACAAATGAATGTCTTTCTTTGACTATCTTAGTTTATTCTTGGTATTAAAGACAGCCACAATTATCTACTTTTAGTCACCTTTACAAGATAGAAGGAATCATTTCCGACCCTATAAATCATATATATTCTTGATCAGCATCAAAAGCTGAATCGATCTGGCTATCTCCGAACAAAATCTATTTTTTTTCAAAATTTTCGAAATTTTATAAGGGGTTACATTATTAAAATTGTCAAAAATTCATTAAAAATTTTAATTTTTTTAAAATTTAAATTGAGTATGCAGACTTATTAACATAATAAAAACTATCATAAAACTGCTTTCCGAATTAAAATTAATGCCTTTTTAGCTGAGTTATGAGTCTTTAAAGCTTTGATTTGGTGTATAAATATCTTTATATTATTTTGCACTAATGTGAAGAATTTGATTATTTGTATCGCTTTCCATTTAAAAATTTAAATAAATAAGTATTTTTTTAAGTCGTTATTTATAGAGTTTAAAGTTTGATTTTAATAACTTAATATTTAATTAATGAGGCTTAAAGTTATAGATTAATAACTTTCTATGAAGACTTCCCTTCCTAGTTTCGTCCCACTGTTCGCCTGCATAACATCCATGCTGCCCAACCTTCGCTCAGTAAACGGTTTAGGGGTAGTCCATGGTCCCTGGAAGATGAGGTCCGGACAGGAGCAGTCCAAAGAGGAGCACAGCAGAGCAGAGCGTTGCGGCAGAGCGTAGCCTTATCCGTAGCGTTCCGAAGCCAAAGCCGTTGCCGTTGCCGTTGCAGCCGCGTTCCGGCCAATCGGCGGAGGCAACGCAGCACGCACACGCTCTCACTCTCTCGCTTGGCAATTATCCCCCACCAGGCTTGCACCCAGTGACACCCAGTGTGTGGCACCCACACCAAGGAATCATCCGCTGAGCCACATCCGCATTGTGACACAGCGCTGGGCATAGCCGTTACCTGGGCGAAACAGCCACAGCTACGGCCACAGCTACGGGTAGTCCTTCACTAGGAGAAATTTATTGGCAGGGCATTATAATTAAAGGAAGGTTTTTAATTATATATTCAATTATTTAATAGGGGAATCTATTCATACAAGTCTGTAAGTGTGACTTTTCCAGAAGATCAAAGCTGTACCTTGTGGGTTTTCAGGGTTTAAGGTTCTACAAGTGATTCTCATTCATTAAATATAGCTTGTTTTGACTAAAATATATCAGTGAGTAAGTTTCCTTAAAGGAAAAATGATATGATCAGTAAAAACTAGACAATCTTAAGACTCTTAAATATATTGTCTTACCATATTAAATGGCATCAATCAAAAACAATTTAACTTAAGTACCTTAATAATGTTTCCTAAGAGAACAGAAACACAATTTTCGTGAGTGTATCCTTTAGGCCGCCTCCTTTGAAACCTCCCATGAGAGTCGAGTAGAAGGAGGAGTAGCTGGTGTGTATTGGGCGGCAGGGAAAGGACGTCGGGTGGTGCTCTGGGTGGTGGCGTTAAGTAACGCTCGGTGGTGCCACAGGCGTTAATTGAATTCGACAATTGTCGCTCGGCATTCAGAATCGAAAATGAAATTCCACTGCGACGGCGACGGCGACTGGCGCTGAAAGATAAAACTGTCATATTGCTGGTTGATTGTTTGTTCGTTTTGTCAGGGGAGAGGGAGTTGGTAATATTGATCCATTCGAGGGACAGACCCTTGATGAATGGAAATTAGTTTCCATGACTAGAAAATCAATGGCTCGAAAGGGAGGAACTGCTGGCCTAAAAGGAAAACCCTTTTCGTAGCCGCGTGGCGCATGCAAATCCACTTGCCACCTAAAAAACCACAAAAACCTGTGCGAAAACATGCAAAATTCTTAGGCATGGCTGGAGCCTGGACGTGGACGAGTCCTTGGCCTGCGGAACTTCTGCTGGGCAGAGATAAAACTGTCACAAAGGCCGGGCTACCCGGGTACCATTTACTACCAGTTACCAGCTGCCTCCGACTTTTCCCAGGCAGCCAAGCGCGGCGTAATAAGATCAAGCGAGTCAGCCGTGCGTGGTGGCATCAACACACTCCTCGTCCTCCTCCTCATCCTCCAACTTCTCCCTTTTTGGCACAGAGTCCTCCTCCGTTGTTTGGTGCCTGGTCTTTGGTCCTGCGGACCACCCAGTTCGCCACGCCCAACGCCCAGTGAGCTTGTTCGTTCGTTCAGTCGCTTCCCACCTCCTCCCGGCGTGTGTCTTGCTCTATCTGACAAGGCGATTATGCGACCGAAAGCCTTTCAAGTGGCCTTTTAGCAATTACCCAAACCACGAGCCAGGAGTCCGAGGTCCGCAGTCCGCACTCCGGAATCCGGAGCCCAAAAAGCCAACTACGCCCCAATTAAGGCTCACACACACAAATCTGTGTGGGAAGTGCGTTTAGTTGGGCAACAAAAAATGGAAAGTACTGAAGGGTATGGAAGATAAGGATACCCTTTAGGTAAGGGGAATTTGTTGCATTAAATGGAATATGTTAGAAAATTATAGGTATATGGTCTATAGGGTAGGATCCTGTAAACTTATATAAAAGAGTGTATTATTATTATTGCAACCATGTAAAGACTAAAGATTTTAATGGGAAAATGGTATTAATATAAAAAATTAATATCTTAGTTTAATATCTCAAATTTAATAAACTTAAATAAGCCTTGTTCTCTTCCCTAACAGTGAGTATTACTTATCTACCGAAACTTATCCTTTGTTTCAAAGTATAATATATAGTATTCCTTGTTTCGATGTATAAAATAAAGAAGCTAATGCATTCAGCTAAAAATTATTTTATTAAAAATATATTTAATTAAAAACAAATACTTATTTTCAAAGGGAATCATCATGAAAACATTTACACAACATTTTTCCTCGTTCCCATAACTTCCATCATACCCTCTAAGCTAAACCATTCAAATGAGCAACGGAAGTGGGAAGTTTAACTCGATTTGCTTTGGTTTTTATTAGTCCCAGTTAGTACCAGGGGGTTGTGCGCCGCACATCACTTCCTGTGAGACAAAAAAAAAAAAAAAACAGGGCGGATTGTAATGAAAAAAGGGGGCGGGACAATCGGCTTAACTTCTTCCGATTGACTTGGCTTTCCACGCGCCCAAAATGCGATTGCAATCGCGCAACTTACACTCGCTTATATTGTAATTGAAATGGAATCCACTCTTTAGTCCTTCAGAATACCAGAGGCAGGGTGTGATTTGTGTCAGCGGGGCAAACCCAAGGCAGACTGACACCCACATCAACTTTTTGCCTAATCAAATTATAACAAAATCACAGCCCCGGGCAAGGCATGCCTCAGTGCGTGATAGGAACTCATTTGGAGGCACCGACAAAAAACCAGAATACAGAAGCTGCTTTCGATTTAGGAGCTGTATTTTTTGGGGCGGCTCGTGCCTGGAGGTCAGTCTGTCTGCGGGAATGACTCCGAGGCAAAAGAGTCTCTAGATTTCATGGTCATTAATGAGCGGTGTCCTGTCCGTTGGAATGCGCCTGGGAAGCGAGCAAAAAACCAAAGGAGAAGATTGTGGCGTGGGCGCCCTTCTAATCTGAAATTAGCTGTCCCGCAAAACCGGCGGTCAAATTAACTGGTCGATTTCGGGTTTTGTTTCTTTTCTGCATGCCTTTGAAATGGAGCTTGATTCTGCTCCTGCTCCTCGCAGGATATTCCTCTTTTTTTCTAATTGCAGGGGCGGCCTAATTGAGGGTTCTCCACTCGGTGCCCCTTTCCTGGCAACCAGCAGATGCAAGTCCTCTTCGAAACCAAACACACACAGGAAAAAAGGACAAGTATGTTTGTGAGGTCCTCTGTGTCCTTTATGTGAGTGTGCGGGTCGCCAAATTGGCGCAGGTTACGCATGTGCCTCAAATCATGAGCATTGCTGCCACGCGATGATGGATGCAGTCAGGCAGGTTGCTTGCACTGCAACCTCGCCTCCTCATCCTGCAATCCCGCAATCCTGCCATCCTCGATCCTGTTGCACCTTGCCTCAAAAAGACACGCGTGGCCCGAAACAATTGGCCGGCAATTTCGTAAACAGTTTGCCGACAAACGATAAGATAAAATGATCTAAGGACATGTACCCTGCCCGTGCCTAGGAGTTGCACAACCACTCGTAATTTCCTTCCCTCCTTCCCCTTGAGGAACTCCTCCACACAGTGTAGGCGGACAAAGGGCACGCGATTTTCGAGTGCCATAAAAAACAATGGGATAGACACGAAACTGGGGCGAATGACTGGCATGTCAAAGCCAATTAATAAAAACGCAATTTCCACAAATCGAAATGTTTATAGAGTTTACAGGGTTTTATTGATCCAGACGGAGAGCAGGACATTCCACACCTGCAGAGGTCCTGGATTGGCCGGGACGATAAGCAAAATGAGCAATTACGGGAGGACCTCTGACGGGACTTTGCCTGGAAGTTGTAACATTTTCTCACATTACTCCTGCGTCCGGCGTCCATCTAGTCCTGCGCTCCACTGAACCCTGACACTCGCACAAAATGGCCGCCGGAGAAAGGATCCGCGGCAGAAGAGGGTGAGTCCTTTGGCCCAGAAAGTTTGCGTGCGCAAGAAGATGCGACGGCAAAAGGGACAATGACGACGACAAGGACCTCTGCTTGCGATAAATTAAATGTCTGACATAATTATGGCTAAATTGAAAAGACAAGAACAAGACCAAGGAGCTGGAGGGAAAATTCCGAAAGGACCAGGGGGAGAACTCTCTCTCTGCCAAAAGGACATTTATGGTGCCATAAAAACAGAAATTATTTGATCAAACACAAATAAACACGCCAGTGAGTGAAAGACAAACATCGAAGCTCGAACCGCTGACAGGCTAATGATAGGATGTGCCAAGGGACATACAGATTATAGACTGGGGCCCCTATAATATCGATGCGGGAAAAAGGGTGCTCCATTTTTGGGCTAATTGGGATACTGTTGCAGGATTCCTGAACTTGAAGACCTTTTGAAATCTTCTCAACTGGAACTTTTCTTATAGTTTCTTTATATAAGTTTCCAAAATCATGGAGTAAATTAAATTGACTTTGACTCCTCTAAACAGGAATGTTTGAATTCCTACAGAACTCTTTTAAAATAATATTAAAATTACACTATTACAGTTCCTTAAAGTACAGTATTCCGCTCTTAAAATCGTAAAACAACTTCCTTGAAACTCCTAGAACTCACCTCTTCCACACGCAGTATGTGACTGTAATTATGGTTTTTATGACTCGCAACGCCTCTGGAAATCGGCCAACACACATCATAGAATCAAAATCAATTATACGCTTGTCTAGGCCATCGAGCTTCCTCCGTTTCCTCATCGAAACTCTTTGAGTTCGGATGGCCAGGGTCGTCCAGTTCCCATATCCCAAGCAAAAGTGTTAAGGTAACCATAAAACTTTGGCACTTCGTTGGATTCGTTGCTGTGGTGGTAATCGTAAAACGCGGAAAGCGTTTGCCATCGAAATGCAATATTTTTACGATGCAACCCAAGTCCCGGCCCCAGTCAGTCTGAGGAGACCAAGGAGTTGCAATCAATGGTTCGGATGGATGGATCATCCAGTTCGTTGGCCCGACCCCTTTGGCGGTGCTCCGGTGGCCAGGATAAGCTAAAGTCAAATACGGTAGCTCGACTAATTGAAAAATTAAAGTCTCCAGCGAGTACTTAAGCTACCCAGAGCAGTTAAGGTGGAAACGCCTACCGCCGCCCATTCGTTCGTTCATAAATCTTGGCAGCATTCCTTCTGGCATCTCATCATGAATGGGAGTGTGGGGTCAAGTCTAGCTAAGGCTAGCTCCAACCAACCTCCCTCCAACCCTGTCTCAAAAACCAGGTGCTGCTAACACCATCTCAACCAAAAGGGGTATCAGACCCGCTAATGTGGCAGTACACACACCTTGCCAGACACTTTTAAAGGAGCCTGGTCAGACCCACCTCCGGCAGGCACTGCGATTATCGGATCGAAGGTAAACACAGGTTCTGGCCAAGATGCCCCTGATGCCCCTCCAGCAGCACACAGCCGAATTTGTAATGCTGCCGAAAATCACTTCTGGTTTTTGCCCAAGCCTGGCTGATCGATGGGGCGATGATCGGGCCATGAAGTGAGGCCTTCTTTTATGTCCGGTATTTGTGGCTTAAATGGGTATATACAAGCTGTTAACAGTTGGATATTTGAAAAGAAATAAATATCTTTTAAGAATGTCGATATTCATTAGGTTTCTAAAAGTCAATCAATAGTGGGCCTTCGGGTTTTCGTTTAATATCTTTCTTAAACTTACTCCTATTGGTATTTGATTACCAGGTATTTCATAGTCCGAGCTTCTTGTCTTCACTCAAGTTGCAGCTGCGTATCCCTGATCGAACCCTCGATCCCCCTTCTTTTATTTTTCATTTTTTTTTTTTTTTCGTACTTGTAATTTGCTGACGAGCTCCGTCCACAAGCAATCAGCCCGGCGATCAGGCCAAGGGTTTTAGGGCTTAATGCGAACATTGGATTCGCGCTTTTGGCCCTAAGTGCAGTTAAGAATTATAACTACATTAAGTGCAGCAACAAATTGCAGACACTTGGGGCGTTTTAACAATGTCATTTACGCGGGAAGGGGGTATGGATCGGGTATGGCTGAACTGGACCCACGAACACACAGAAAGAGAGATCCCTACAAAAGGGAACTCGACTCCCGGGCCAACCATAAATTAAACCATTTAATGGACTCCCTGCCGCATTGTCATTGCGAACAAAGCGCTACAAAGCGGTTATAGTTCCTCCAAGTGTGGTGCTGATTTTCTAATTTATTGCCTTATAAACATAATCAAATTCGAATCAAAACAAAGCCAAAAACAGCAACCCCAACCCCGAACACGCGTCGTGCTGAGACCGACAGGATAATGATGACAGAACCGCAGCGAGCCACGGGACGATCGTCAAGGATGCCGGGGCTGATCATCCCATCATCCCACCCCGATGCGGTTTTCACATCGTTGACTAGGGATTTTTTTGTCTATGCATTCAAAGTAGAGAAACACTGTCAAAAAAGATAGAAATATATTTATCAGTAAGTTTATAAACGAACACCTTTGAATGTAATAAAGTACATTGTAAAATTAGATTGTTAATAATAAAAATGTCTGAGAAGATCCTCTTAGCTCCTTTTAAAACAGTTAATGTTCTACATTAGACTATTTAATTCCCTTTTCTTCTATATAATATAAAAAGGATTCATAAAATATTAAATTTTCTAAATATATTATTTCTCCAAGTCTATGAAACCGCACAGATTTCTATTGTTCCTGCAACGCATATGTCGCTGCGGTTGGGAATTACTCCACCGATTGCCCAATTCCGTGTTGGCAAAGCAATCGTTACGTCCCATTAATTGTCTTTTGTCGAGCTGTTGACATTTCTATCCTGTAACCGATGCCCGGTAATTGATGCGTCCAAGTGCGAAATTCACGGCAGGTGTTGGATTAACCAGTAAGGGAAGTACGTGTGAGATGTATGAAGGGAAAAGAGAGGAAATCTCTGCAGACTTGAAGTAGTATCCGCGCATCGCCAGCGGAAACTTTAATGTTCGCACATTTGCAGCTCATCAATTTTCGGCATTATCCTGTCCAGCCATCATCATGGGTATCGGTATCAGTTCATTCAACCTTTTGGTCCATGTTAGCGCCGTCTTGTTGACTTAATCGCCCCGAAACAATGTCTTCGTTTTACTTCTTTTTTTTGGCTGCTCCGCTTCTGACATGGCCTAAACGCTTGTCGCCTAATGACGGGGCTGCTCCCAGTTTCAGTTTTCAGCTCCAACTCCAGCTGGCAACGGATGCAGCTTCAGTGGAGAGTTGGGAGCTGGAGATGCCTGCCTGGTGCCCACTGCCCACCGCATTATTAAGCCATAAAATTGAAAACTTATTATAATTACATAAACGTACGCCTCGACGCCTGAAGCTAACCACGTGATGCACTGAGGAAGAAAGTGATATCTTTAAGATTCCATTTGCTCAGAACGGGATTACATATTAAACATTCATATTTTCTTACAGTTTCTTTAGTTGGAATTGATATTTTTTAAGAACTAGAAGAGTAGCTAACTTATTTATATTACTCCCTTTATCAGCAACATTTAAATTTTATATGATTTCGCCAGATTAAGTATTTTCTTTTAGTGTTTGGGGGAACCTGAAGGGCGGATGCCTTGGTCAGAATGCGCTTTTAACGCGCTTCTCTCTGGTAGTCCGAATTTTGGGGCACACGCATCCCAGAGACGCCAAAAGGAACTCCTGCTCGTTAAAGGCCAAAGCAGAACAGATTTTTCCCTTCATTTATATTTTTTTTTATTTGGGGCTGCCCAGGGCATAATGAGGGACAGAGTTTGTGTCTTCAGTCTTCGTTGGAGCAAGCTGTCCCTTGGCGATGGCATATTATCGACATTACCATTACCATTAACATTACCATAACGCAGATCGGCACTGCACTTAATTGCCGGCAATTGCATCTGCTACGCTTTCATTGTATGGCACTCAAATAATAATTTAAGAATCTTTTTCAAAACGCGACCACACACGTTGACACCACAAATTAAAAAAAAAGGTTTTAAATTAATAACTAAGTTGGTGAAACATGGTTAATTGATATATCAAATAATATCATTCTTTTATGAATTTATTATTTATTTAATTACTTGAAAAAGATTCTTAATCATTGAACAATAGAATATTGAATATTTTTCTAGCTGAACTTATCATTTTTTAGCGCCAAAATAGTAATGATATATAATATTCAAATCAATTATTATTTTGCTTCAGATTCAGATTCAAATTAGTAAATTTAATTGTTAGAAAACTTGAAAACCCACAGCCATAATAAATATAGAGTAGTTTTTCCTCTTATACCTAAAAGTAATATCTTAAATCTATTATTACTTCCCACTCGTAATACTTATGCAATACCTTGACCAGCTTTCCGGCATGCATATTAACTAGGTACACGTTTCGTATTTACTTAAATGTGTCGCGCCTATATTAGTTTGCATAAGCTTTTAGTTTTAATATAGAAATCTGATTCAGAAATCTGTGAGTTACTCTGGATACTGTTTCCATACCCCCTCAAATGTCTCATTCCCATTTGATCACAAAACGAATGACGTTGGCCACGAACTTGACTTTAATAGAGAGAGGGAGAGAACACGATCGGAGAGCGTCAATCCGATTGAGTTCCCCGAATGATTGAGAGACCAAATCGAGGTGAAATTAATATATATATCACTGCCTAGAGAGCAGGTGCGTGAGTGTGTCCGCTGGAATGTGTTGGTGAACAGGTAGACAGGCTCTTATCAGCAACCGACCTCCGTTTAGGTAGACTTAATCTACTTAAGTTAACGTTGCTTACTCAAAATAAACAAGAGTCTAGTTAAGGTATTCTACAGTGTATTTTTTAAATTATTAACTACGAGTAAAATGGAATAACTAAAAACTATAGAAGTGTCTTATACTTTTTCAAATAAAATACTTATTTCAGATTTTTGCAAAACATTTCAGAACGTCTTGAATTTTTTTTAATTTTATTAAATATTTCAAATAAGATTCTTAGGAAATTTTCTTATAACAAATCAATTGGCAGTTTGTAGCTCATTTTATAACTATTTAAAATATTTATAAAAGCTAGTAAGTGCACCGAAACTTGTTTATTCAATTTTCCAATGTGGGGTTTTATTTTATAAGTGGCCTTTGTTGTTGTTATTCTCTATCACAGTACTAAGCACTCATCGGGATCCCTTAACCATAATATTCTCCTGAACTTAAGACATTACTCCTCTGGTCGACGGACAAAGACCTCCTTCATCTCGACATCAGCCTGGGAGCGAGATTTGCTGCTTCTCCCAGAGCGGAACTGCTCTTCGATCTCCAAGAGAGTTCGCCGCCGCGTCTCCGGCAGAGCCCAGTACACAAAGATGAGGGCCAGGATAGCCATGACTCCGAAGAAGACGAAGCAGTTGCGCATGCCCATGGCCTCCTTGAGGTCGGGAAAGGTTTTCAGGCACACGAAAGAGATGAACATGCCCACGGCCACTGTGAGTCCTGATGCAGGACCTCTCACCCGCTGCGGAAACAGCTCTGAGATCATGAAGAAGGGCAGTGTATAGAGACCGAGGGTGCTCAGTACAATGAAACCCACAATGGCCACCACTGGCAGATAGGGAATGTTCCGGAGGAAGTCAATCTTGCTGTGTCCGGCCAGCATCAGCATGCAGATAGCCATGCCCAATGTGGAGATGATACCCGCACGCCGGCGACCCCATAGCTCCAGGATATAGCCCATGGGACAAGTGGTCACCAGACGGGCCAGTCCAATAAGCAGGGCGCACATGAACGGATCGATCTCGATGCCAGCATCCAGAGAGATCTCTGCTGCGTATACAATGACCACAAAGATGCCAGTCAGCTGCTGGAAAGCAAAGAGTGACATCAGGATGAGCAGTGGCTTGTGGACCTCCGGTTCCTTGAGGCTTGCCCAGAAGGACACCTTCACCTCAGCGTCACGCTGCTGCAGAGATTTCTGCAGGACCTGGAACTCCTCCAGCACCAGTGGATGTGTGATTTCATCTGAAAAAGAGGAGGAATTGTTACTATGTATGCACCAAAAGAACCATGGAAACCTACAAGTTTCCAAACATTTTTCAATTTCTTACCAAGAAGATAAGCTTCTTGTATACTAATAAAAAACACGCTATCATAATTGGATGGCTTGACGCGACACTAGGCGCCACTTGACTTTGATTTGTTGAAAGTCATAAACAAGAGATACCTCTGGTTTCTGGTATAACATGATTTCCCTTCCATTCCACTCACCCGACTTGCTGAAGCCTCGGAAGTAATTAAGAGACCGCTTGGCCTCCGTCACTCGCTTCTTGGAGAGCAGCCAGCAGTGGCTTTCCGTCAGTGGCAAAACACAGAGCAGGGACACCAGCTGGTAGCCGCAGCAGATGAGAGCGATCAGCCGGAAATCGTCGCGGATATAGTAACCGATTCCATACAGTATCGTTATACCGCCAGCCACTGAGATGGAGGTGCCCAGGATGAGACTGCCCCTCGTCCTTGGCACACTAATCTCAGCAGCATAAACTCCTGGCGGAGCACTAGCCAGACCCATGCCAATGCCTATAATCGAATGGGAATATTAATACATATATTATATATAAACACAGATAAGCCATGGGAAATGGGTGTGATTTTTATGGTTTTTTCCGTCTGCTATCACCCAAGACTCACCCAGTATAGTTCGTGAGACGATGAGCTGCCAGAAGAATGCTCCCTGGTCGGTTCCACTGGGTGTGGCAAGCAGAATCCAGGCGAGAATGGTAAGGACATTGAGCACAATCAAGGAACGCTTACGTCCTATTTTATCCAATAGAAAGCCGGACAAGAGGCCACCCAGTGGGGCTGCCAGAGCATTGACTGAGGCAAACCAGGAAGCCTGGGATGTACTTAAGTAGACACTCTCCTTGGGGTTCTTCAGTTGATGCAAAGTGGCAGTGGGCAGGGCCAGGGTCATGCCTGTGGAAAAGACACCCACGTTGGCCAGGATAACAGCCACCACTTGACGCCGCACTGCACGGAATTGTTCCCCAGGCGGTGGTGTCTTCAGTGGCCGATCCAAGCCAGAAACTATCCTCGGCTGCTTGCCATTCTGTAGATTCCGTTCCTGCTCATCCATATTTGTGCTAAAAAAATTAGAAGAAATATGTCATGTGACGTTGATTTAATGTGAATCACTTCCTCCTCCATCAAAGGGTAATGCAAATTACATTCCCATAGTCACAAAAAGTCCACGAAATAGCTAACGAATTGTCAACAGGTTCGTTTACTCAGTTTTCGCTTGTCTTTGCGTCGAGACTTAGATTTTATGGACCTACAATAAAGTATAGGGTTTGTATATTTGTCTTGGCTTTGTCTTTATAACTGAAGAATAGATTACCCGACTCTCTGGCGGAGAATTACGAGACCTTTGGTACACATTCATATATCAACTTAGAGTTTGCCAAATTCAGAACACTAAATCTTATAGTTGCTGGGAAAAAATAAATTCTCTTGAAATTAGTATTAGACTAATCACTTTACTATAAAGTTCAATTGAGATGCATATTTACAAGATACATAACACAATAGATATCTTTTATAATATCTGTATCTTTATGTTTCAACTCTCTCTCTTACGAAAGGCCTATGAATCTCTAATGAAATTGTAAAACTAATCCCAATAAACCAGTTTTTCACATGTGACCTAAACGATTCTAGTTCAGAATTCGCTATAAGGGTGCTCATAGCTTCGGTGCCTGTTGCTAACCTTCCTTTCCTGTTTTCTTGTTTTCTTGTTTATTACTATTATAATTGTTCCTCCGACTTGGCCTTGTCATCGGCAACTAGCTAATGGCCCGATAAGAAGTGCGCCGACTGTTGACCCTCTTCCTCGCGTGGAGGATGAAAGTGGGACTGGGCCACAGCTGATCGCGGATCGTTGATCGTTTTGTTTTGTGGATCGCAAGTTGAGTTGCTTCGCGCCGCCGCCGTATAGCTTTGATCAATCGATGCCAATTAATTGTTTCAATGGATCCGCATGGCATTCAATTTAACTCGAGTATTTTGACTTACTGCTTGTGGTGGTTTTCTCTTCTAGCTGAAGATGGGACTGTCACGAAGAACCTGCTGCCCAAAATAAAAAAGAAAAATCCACGAGGCGGGAGAACAGGTTCTCGGGGTCGTGACTGGAAATGTATCCCAGATTCAAGAGCGGAGCGAGGAGCGAACCCGTTGACGGTGAAGCGCTGGAACCAACTGAACGTTCGCTCCGTTGGACGTTGCCACGTTGGACGGGGCAATCCGAACTATACGGATTTCTCTCTTTCTCTCGGCACAAACACAACCGAAAATCCCAAGCGATAAAGAAGGCGGCATGGCACAACGTCATCCCACCGATAGATAGATTTGCCTGGCTTGAGAATTTGTGTGTCATGATCGTTTTGATCGCTCGCTGATAAAGGCACCGACACGCTGATCGTTTCTGATCGGAGTTCTTATTGAGTGAAAAGGATTTCTATACTCATTATTATTTTCCTTTTGTGCCACTGTACTATCCCTTATCACTCTGTTCACGGCACATTGAGTGACCTTTACAGCCGTCCCATATTAAGTCCCTAATGGGCTCTGGTTGGGTTGAGGCGACCTGCGACATATAACTCATATGTTACATATAGAATTCAGATTACAGAAATTTCTGACGCTTATCAGGCGGAGCTGCTGCTCCTCCTCTTCGGACGAGAAGGAGGAAGTCCACTCGTGAGGCATTTACAATGGCAAACAGACCGCTCGCAGATTTATCTTATCGAATCAAAAGTATTTCGCCTTGCCTGCCGCAATATTTGTGCTGATTGCCGTTCTCGGGAGTATTAAAAAGCGACGCAGACATTGTCTATTTTGGCACGACTAATTGGCTTTGCTAAAACTGCGTGCTGTCAATTGGCCATTAGTGATGATGATAATGATTAGATAGCGTTGATTAACGCGAGGTGTTAGCAGCATATAAAGGGTTTTAAAAGAGGGAGGTACAAAAAAGATACAAATATAAAACCGAAAAACCGTTGATAGGTAATAAATACACTCAGCTTGTGTCAGATGACAGTGAGGGTTGTAGCAAGCAAGGTTTGTCAGATAACTGAAACAGTTTGAATTTTCAACCCCCATGTTTATCAGTACGGCAACGTTGTTTCTGGAGAGTTTATGAGCCTTTCTTGAGAGTTTTCCATTATTTTTCCGTGGCAAATTGCGTTTTTTATCCTTTGATTTATGTTTGGAGCAGAAAACTTAACATAAGCGACTGATTTCCTTGCGCAGTCTGCCAGCACCCTGCTCATAAGCGTTTTAAGTGTGCCCAGCTATCTAGGAGACGTAAATCCTCTCTTTCATTCTCCTCTCTCTTTTAGTGTGCACTTTTTTTTCGAATTTCTCCACCATTTTTTAAGCTTTGATTATTCTCTCTTCGCATGCTTTTTGGCAAATCATATGTTCCCCTTTCGATAGTAACTTCCACTAACATCTCTAGTGCCGAGCAAAAAGCAAAGAAAAGCAGCAACACAGAGCGGAGTGTGCCGAGCGAATAAGAAAACGGGGAAAAAGCGGAAAAGCAACCACCAGCGAAGTGTGTGGAAGGGAAGAAAACCGTGTAAGAGAGTAGGACCTCCCGCCGCGTTCTTCGCTACGCGATTCTTCCGAAGAGTGGCTACCTACCTTGCCCCCGGGAACTTTGCTGTCTGGGCCGTAAAGTAAACAAAAGTTGATAAGCATTCGTGGAGCAGCAGCAGCAGCAGCAGCGTTCCATGATTTGCTGCTAAGACTGTTGCCCCAGGCTCTGTCACCAGGTTGTGTGTTGGGTCGTCGCCCCATCCTTCGTCCTCGTCCTGCGTGGGATGAGCGCCGCGCTTGTTTTCGAGCTGGTGTTCTTTCCCGATTCGAACGAAAAGGACGCATCAACAATTTATCCCTCATTCTGGGCATAATCTTGGCACAAAATTTTGCACAAAAATTGCACGGAACGTAACGAAAAACGGTGAATTTTTGCTCTTTCGTGAGAGAGCTACAGTGCATGTGTATGTGTGTGCGGTGTCCTGTGTGTCGTCCTGCGTTCTGTGCGTGCAAGTGTGAGTGAGTGACAGCAGCAGCAGCGAAGGAAGCTGAGAAGAAGGAGCAGCAGCAGCATCCTGGAAGCCAGGAAAAAGCGAAACGAAACAAAAATATAAAAACAGTCCGCTCTCGGCGATGGAGGAATGCCGCTGAGGAGGCGCCAGGTGCAGGAACAACAGGATTGGGATTAGGCTGGCAGGACAGGATCCATCGTCCGATGCCACCGCATAGACATAGATACAGATACATCATATACGGCTACGGATACGGATACACACACCAGTGCACGGCAATGTCCCTGCTTTCCTCGTCCTGGCAGCGGCGCATTATGCAGTGATTATAACACAACATCCAGTCCCCAGTCCACGTCGCGCGTAATCTCCGATCTCACGGCTCCCAGCTCCCAGTTCCAGCTCCAAGCACCCCCGGGAACCCAATAACCACACCGCAAATACCCAATAGAACCAGCAAGGCGAACCACCAGAGATCCCGCTGAACGCATCAAGATGACCACGGATTTTCTGTTCCCCAAGATAGCGGACTGCTCCTATGTGTCCTGTTACTGGTGAGTACATATAACCTATCTATAAAGCAATATCCTGCTCGGACAAAAGCAACAGCTACACGGACCCACCAACAAACGACAACAACAACAAACACAACAAAAACAAACCGACAAAAAACAACAACAAACTGAGACGATGAAAAAGGAAGGAGAATGAGGAAAACTTTTTCATTAGGCAGCCGAAATCATTCACCCAACCTTGTGCACCTGGATATCAACAGAGTGGCAACGTTAACGACCGAGCCGGGTAAATGGGTATATGATATATAGGACAGGCCCCCAGGGAACTCAAATGCAGCGGGGAATAGAGCTGAGCCTAATTTAATCTAACAAAAACAGTGGTTACTCGTTGGTTTAGAAACGAAAATATTACTATTTAAATATTTAGTTAATATAAAAATACTATTAACCGAGTTATGATCATGAGTATTTTATTTTAACTGCTTATTAATCGTTGAAAAGTTATTATTTTATAACTGAAGTTTAGTTGTTCAATAAATAACAATAGGAAATTCCATTCTACGAGCAATATTATCTTTATATATTGTCAAAATAGCTGATCCTCCTGATGCTTTTAATAATCGAAATTGTTAATGATATTGTAAATCAACATCTTGTTATTATCTAAGGATCATCAATGTTTATTATGATTTCCGTAGCTCCTAGTAAACTCAGTACTTTTAAAGCTTATTTCCCATATTTATTTTGACAAATACTTTCTTTTCATTTTTAAAGCAAAAGGTTCATAATCAATAAAATTGAAAAACTAGCTTTGATAAGTATGGTTCTTTATGTAACACAAAAATGAACCTTAAAAAATCAAATGAAATATTAATATTAAATATTTAAATGCTAATATACTAATGAACAACCACGGTTTTTTGTAAAATAGGATTAACCTCCCGGGTGCCATGATTCCCTCTTCCCTCTGATTCCCAATCCCGGTCTGACGCTGCTGTAAATGATTATCTCATGGCCGGCCAGCCAGTCCCTGGCACTGCCCGAGCAGTTCGTCTTTTAATTATGTATATTTTATTTTTGTGCGTTATCTCTTTTGGCAACAACATTCGCCACACAGCAGCAGCAGCAGCAGCGTCGACGGAGCATGTCCTGTTGTCCGTAGTCCTGTCTCTCTGTTTGGATGATTTTCATTATCCCAGAGCTGACTTCGTGCTCCTCGCTCCTCATCGCTGGCTCGTCGATGTGGCTCGCTTTGCATTCAAATTCGCTCATTACTCACTCACTCCCGCGCTCGTTGTCCTTTCTGGTTCCTTCTTCGCATCCTACTCCGCCGCCTCCTCCTCCTCCTCCTCATCCCCCGGGAGTCGCTCAGCTTTTGGATCCTGTTCCGAGAATCCTGATGCGGCGCCGTTCGGCGCTGCGCAGCTCCAGAAATTGGGTCAAACGGTCATGTCTGCTAACAAGAAAAGCGTGCCACTGAATCTGTGTGTGTGCTTGTGTGAGTGTGTGTGGTGTGGTGGTGTTTGTGTTTGTGTGTGTGTGCTTTTGGTGGGGTAGGTTAAAAGGATATATGGAGGAAAAATTAAGAGGGAATGGGGTTCGTTTTTATTGCCACATGCGAGAGGCGCGTTTCGACTATAAAACAAGCGGACCCACAACAAAGCCAGCAAAAACATTCGAAAACCAAAGCGAAAATTAAACTAAATATACTACGACGTACTACGAATATATATATATAAATATATATATAGTGTATATCGTGCATATATATGCCTGTGTTGGTGCAATATTTAAAATGCTAATTGCAAAAATGGCGGCACAAAGTTATGGCAACTTGGCAGGCGGTCCCCCGAGGAGCTGGTCGGGAATTGTTTATCCTGCCGCGTGATATGAGTTTTATGTGCTCCCACACACACACTAACACACCAACCCACACTCAGGAAAGCAGAGAAAGCAAAGCAAAAAGCTAAACAAAAAAAAGCGACAACAAATATCAAGTAAAAGGCGCAGAACATAAAAAAGTTTTTTACACACGCACGCACACACATTAACATGGCCAGATAAAATGTCGTCGCGTCCTCTGACCTCATCCCCATCGCACTCGGCCACCTCAAATCCTTGCTTCCCCCCTCTCCACTCTCCCTCCACTCCCGCAGGACACGTTCATTGATTAATTCGCGAGTGCCGCTGCTGCTGCCTCGCGCACTCACATTTGCACTCAGATTCGTGCTCGTCATCTCATCATCTCTCCCTTCCAGTCTGGAAAAGCAGGCGGCCTCCTCTCCCGCTCTCATTTTTCCCGCCCGCATACACATACACCATACAGCAGCGCCATCTGTGGGTGGCGGTTGCAGCCAGCAGCCAACTGTGGCCAAACTTTTAGACACTGCCTTCTGGCATTTCACCCGCTGCGGGCGCCCTTAGGCACCGGGGAAGCCTCTTGAAGGGGGTGGTAACGGGGTGAGAAAACCTTGGCTCCAAAGTACACTTTAAGAAATTATAGTAAATTAACTTGGTATAATATCGAATCAAAAAAGTTTAAAAAGATTGTTCTTAAAGATTAAAGTTTGAAAGGATTTTAAAAACGATTTCAAGAGTTGAAAGTTTCTAAAACTATTTATATTCCTACTTGATGATCTAATTACTATGAATATTAGTAAAGAAATAATGAGTCTTAAGGTCCTTTAAGTGGCTTTCCATTAAAAAGCTGTCTTTCCAAGAACGACCAAGAATTTCCACCCATTAAGACTCCCCATAAATTTTCTTTATGTGCACTAACCCAATACCTTGTTGGGGGGCAATCTCTGCCTGGCGGCGCATTAATAACACCAGCTCACGATATCGCCGCGAGCCACTTTCAGTCGCGACTTTTGACCGCGCCACTTGAGTGGGCAACCTGCCGCCTTCTTCCCAACTGCCACCCTCCTCGCCCCCTCTGGGCCTCCTCCTCCTCCTCCTGCAATCCCTGTGGCTGTAACTGTTGATATGGCCACCTAGTTTAATGGCCCACTCGCATGCACCTGAACGAGCGAGCGACCGAGCCCAATCCGTATCCTTAGCCCACGCCAACATGCGAGCAACAATGTGTGGCAGCCAAATTGATTGGAATTTATTTCAAAGGAGCCATAAACACCGAGGAGAACTTTGGGCCAAACAGCCAGAGCCGCGTGCCGAGCAAAATCGATTATTATAATGCCAACAAGAGGCGGCCTGTTGCTGATAAAGGTTAGGAATGAGCCCAGCCACTTGACATTTCGTGCAGGGATTACCCCTAGACCAAGAACCGGACTAGAACTGGAACTGGAACTTTGACTCGCGCCACCGACCCCTCACCTAATCTTGGTCTTAAGTAGTGCATCTATTGATTGCTCACGTTTTTCTTTCTATCCTTGAAGCGAGGAGAACGTGTGGAAGCTATGCGAGCAGGTGAAGCGAACGCGGCCCGAGGAGCTGTCCAAGTGCTATGCCGTGTTCGTCTCCAACGAGGGTCGCACCGTGCCCCTGTGGCGTCAGAAGGCGGGACGTGGCGACGATCAAGTTGTGATATGGGTGAGTATTTATAATGTTATATGTATGAAATTATTTTACATCATTCCTAATTAACCTGCAGGACTACCACGTCTTCTTTATGCACAATCCCTCGCCGAACCGCTGCTTGGTGTTTGATCTGGACACCACGCTGCCCTTTCCCACATATTTCCACAAGTACGTGACGGAGACGTTCCGCTCTGATCTGGCCCTGCGACCGGAGCACCACAGGTGAGTCTTTGAGCAAAGGATCCCTAAAGAGCCAATGCCTTATTCTATTTAAATTACAGATTCTTCAGAGTCATACCCGCAGACACATATCTCATTGAGTTCTCCTCGGACCGTCGTCACATGCGTCGGCCGGATGGCAGTTGGATCAAGCCGCCGCCCTCATATCCACCCATTCTCTCCAACAGTACGTCTAGGATAGATATACTGATGTATAGAAACCTGATTAATGGATAAAACCCTTTTCCTTATAGCCAACTTGCACTGTCTGGGGGACTTTATCTGCATGAGCGCAGGCAAGGGTCCTGGAGCAGTCTATAGCCTCTCCGAGTTTGTGCAGAACTTCTACAAGTCGCCCCATGTGATGGCGCAGAACAACAAGTAGAGAGAGGAGCCACAAAACGGGCATCCTGCATCCTGTAGCAAGCAGCATCCAGCAAGCACATCTCATCCAAATACAAAATCCGTATCGAAATCGTTTTGTCGTTGTCGTTACCAGACAGTTAATTACCAATTGCATACATATACATACATACATATACACGCAAACATATAAACATATATAAGTATAAATATATACATATATACATATAAATATAAATATATTTATGATAATGTATTTTTGTATTCAGGTTAACAGCAGAAATCAAGTGCAGAAGAAGGTTACAACAGACGCTGGCGCAGCTCTTCGCGTTCATTTGTATTGAAATTCAATTCTAAAGAAATTATAAATCTAATTATACATTTTTTTATTGTACGTATATTGTATTTGTATTGTACTGTATTCGATAAAAACATATATATATATATATATATATATATATATATATGTATACACCCACACACCATATATGTATTACACGATATATGTGTATGCAAGCATACCGATAGCCGAGGGCAGGATGAGATTTTTATTCGTTACTCACTTACTCTCTCTCTTAAGTACTTTTTGTAACTCTAAACCTAACGAAATCGAAACGCACCAATTACGAGTAAACAAGCCGGCGGATGTCCGAACGGATGTGCGCCATATACATACATATACATATATGCATACTATATATACATATGGATATGGATCTACTACCACTTTGCATACTAAACGCTACGCTCTCGATTCTGTAATTCAATTTTTGGCTAGGCTCAAAGCTAACCCACACCTAACTCTAACTTTACTCTACTCTAATTATAATTACAATTCTAATTCTAATTCTAATCTAACGTTAACACGTCGACTCTAAGCGATATCGAAATTGAATTCGACTTCGAGGCGGATTATGGCATTAAAGCTTGTTAACTTGTTTTACTTGTATTTACACTAATTACGTACTCGTACCGCAATTATATTTGTAATTCGATAATTAATTATCTACTTTGTATACAACGGAAACCCAATCGAAGCTAATCGATTAATCGAGTCGAATCGACGATATTACTGATAAAATGTGTATTGTATGTTTGTATCTAGCTAGTTTTTGTACGGTTTGTAAGCCCGAGGATCCTCAGACGAGTCCGCATTAGCAGCCCCGCTCCGAAATACCCGAAATATCCTTGATTCCAAGCCCCGCTTAGCGTTGATTTTTGATATATTTATCGTATCGTTTCCCCATTCGATTGACGACTTGTGACGCGCAAAGACTGATTCATTATACGCTCGATTGTAGCAGCAGCCCCTCTTCCAAGCCTACTCCCTTTGTCCACTATCCCCTGAAGCAGGAATGCTCCCAAGGTATCCTTGAGGACCTCAACGCCATTCGGCTTGTCTCACGAAGCTGACCGAATGGGTTTTGGGTCCTCCAGGTGAACTGCATGGGAAGCCCTGCCCTAGAGTTACCTTTCAGGCTTCTTTCGATTGTTTGTTGTCCGACTTCCAAAACTTTTCACTCGGATTAGTTACCGAAACTCGCATTTATTTTTGACTCACTGGTTTACATTGGTTTTTGGATTTGTATAGAGAGGTTTTTACTCGATTCGTATGCCGTATGCTCATATGAATATTTAGAACATAAACGAGGATGTATAAAAATAAATGCTGTGCAAAAGTCTCAAAGTTAAACCTAAACTCTTAATTATAAAACTCTAGCAAACAACCAAAAAACGATGAAAAAAAAAAACAAACAAAATCTTGAAACGTTTCTCAATGTTCTCAATGTATCTGCGATTAGATAGATATATATATATATACATTTATTTACACGATTACCCTTGAGTTTCATCCGGCGACGGCTCATCTCTATTGTTGATCGTTCATCGGAGCGATTTGCAATAATAAATTGTGTAAAAATCAATTATATATAGGCGACACTCACTCACATAGATAGAGCATAAATTATCGTGTAACTCAGCATATGCGTCACTCTTTTTCTCTTCCAATTTTCTACTACCACCCGATAACATGGCATATAAACAATATTGCATCTCTCGCAAATACATAGACATATAACGGGCAGATTATATATATATATAGTTATAAGCTAAGCATTAAGTTTTGGCGCCAGCCGCGAGATATGTGCGTCTTTTTACTCTTTTTTACATAAGCATACTTATATATATATATTTAACTGAAACGAACACAACTGAGCAGAAAAAAGCAAAGCAAACACATACACACAGGATCGACGAATGCGAACCCGCGCAGCCCTTTGGTTCAGAAGCAGTATCTGTAGATAATCAAAGGGGAGCGATCCTCCGAGAACAGATCGGGACAGGCCAAGACCTCCCACGAATCCAACCCTTTCATCTGAACCCCAAGACAGCTGCAAGTGGTTTCAATACTCTCCCTCGAAGACCCTCCCACAATCCTAACACAGTCACAGTCCCTCCCAACTGACCGACACGAAGATTTTCGATGAGCTCCATGCTTTATTGGCCTACGCCTTTGTTACTCTATTTATCTATCAATTATCCAAACGTACCAACTATCGATCGTACTTTTTATTGTTATTGTAAAATATTTTTGCAACTCCCTATAGTATTTATACACGTGCATAAATAAAAGAACAAAAAAACAAATAAAACCAATGTCAAAGCGCGGCGAGCAGCAAATGCAATAACATTCAATTTAAAATTCTGCAAAATGCAAAGCGCTAATGGAAAATCAATATAAATACCACTTAAATTAAAAATACCGATCAATAAAATATTCTTGAAATTGCATTTTAAAAAACCCTCGCCTGGTCTGCGTATCTTATTCCTTTTGCGGAAAGTACCTAAAAGTATCTGGAATATTTGGGAATCCCCTTAAACCTATTTTCCAGTTTATGCTGACTGCATGGTTCCCAGAACGGAAGAAGTAAACATTTAGTGAAGATTAATGGATACATATTTTTTTTAGGATTTTGGATAAATTGTTTTGATAAGCATTCTCTTATTCTGATTCTTTGCATTTTTTCATATAGTTATTATTATTGTTCACCTATCCTTGTTTTCTGAATTTAATTTGTATACCCTTGCAGGGTATTATAATTTCAGTCAGAAGTTTGCAACGCAGTGAAGGAGGCACCTCCGACTATATAAAGTATATATATTCTTGATCAGGATCAACAGCCGAGTCGATCTAGCCATGTCCGTCTGTCCGTCTGTCCGTTTCTACGCAAACTAGTCTCTCAGTTTTGAAGCTATCTGAATGAAACTTTGTAGTTAACCTTCTATATACTCTCACTCGTATATATGTCGGAACGGGCCGGATCGGACGACTATATCATAAAGCTGCCATAGGAATGATGGGAAAATTTTTACAACTTTTTAACTTTTTCAGTTTTCAATAGAATTGGATCAAATTTGAGATATAGCCATTTTACTATACTCTACAATTTTGCATAAAATTTTATGAAAATCGGACTACTATATCATATAGCTCCCATAGGAACGATAGAGAAATTAATAAAATTATAAATTATAACTTTTTCGGTTTTCAACAGATTTTCATCAAATTTGAGGTATAGCCATTTTATATTAGTCTTAAATTTTGTGTCAAATTTCATGAAAATCGGACGACTATATCTTATAGGTGCCATACAAACGATCGTTTGATGTAGAGGAAAAATGCAAATTTGTGAATTTAAAACTGCAAATATAATATGTATAGGTGAATGAAATGAATGCAGGTATTACTTCATTGTTTTTTAACACAAATATATATAATTTATATTGTATGGATTCCTATTCATAGAAGTTCTATCTGCAAGGGTATATAAACTTCGGCGTGCCGAAGTTAGCTTCCTTTCTTGTATATAATAAAATTTGAGAATTGAAACAAATATTGTAACAAAGAAACCCTTAACCTTTTCTTTATATACTTTATTTTATATCCTTTTCGTTATGTAAGAATAGTAATTTTTCTTTAGTAAAATATCTTTGCCAAAGGGTTAATTGTTTACTTCAAAAGCCTGTTTCTTAGCCCGGAATTCTCTTATAGCTAATAGCGATCAGCTGGCAATCCAGAGAGCGGAGAGCGTGCAAGTCGGAGAGCGAGCAAAAAGGTTTCGACTCTTCTCTCAGCTCAATTGATGGTTCAGATAGCAATCGGCGGCGACCGGCGACGGTAGCGATTCCAAAACAGCAGCGAAATGGCAAAGAATCTGGAGAATAACCTTATTAAAGCGCACTCCCAGTACGTCAGCATCGACGAATACCGTCCGGAGTACACCGCCCACTACGACGCCCTGCGAAAGGAGATCTACAGCCAGTGGAAGAGCCACGAGACGCTGGGGAAGCTGGTCAATGGATACACACTAGGAGGTACGTTGTCCGGCTCAAGTGTGTATCCGCGATGGAGAGAGCGTGCCCCAGAGTGCGAGAAAGTGCAACCAGAATGCAACTGAGTTGTAGAAAGCTGGTCTAAAGCAGAAATCAGTGTACAAAATCTAAGTGTTTATTTAATTCACCGCCCGACTTTATTTTAATGGTGCTGATAAGCCATGTTGCTAAATGTTGATTTAAATGATTTTTAATGATTTAAATTGAAAGGTACTATTACTAAAAGTTGTATACCGGAAGTGCTAGTTATCTAACAGTTTAAAACCCCTTTATATATATATGAGCTGTGATATAGAAGTGGCTGGAACGTATACATATAAATCCATTCACAAATAAATACCTATCTGAAAGTAAGACCTTCAGTACAGAAGAGAGAATCATCTAGAAGCTTCATTAGTTAAAGATTTCTCGAAATGGGAAGTGCTCTCTTATCATTAAATTGTTAGTTTCAATGCCTTTTCCAGGGAAATTATAAATTTACTCAAAAGCCTAAAACCTTGTGAAGGAATCATTTCCGACCCCATAAATCATAACTATTTTTTATATATTGTACACAATTTTTTGAAATTTGATACATCATCAAAATCAAATCAAACATTTTCCACGAATTTTTAATTTTCAACAAATACACTGCATACAGAACGCTTCGTTCATATGTACTCTTTCTGTTTTGCACCAAATACATTGGTTTTCCCAATAAATGGAGTATTTTTTCCGTTGGCTATATTTTTTTATTAATAAAAGGATGCGTTTTGTTCTGAATTTCAAAGCTAAATAAGTACAGAATTATTTGATAACAAAGAAGAAGAGAAGATAAGATAAAAAAAGGATAAGGGTCCGTTTAACTCTGTTTAAAGACTTGTTTATTTACAATGTTTTTAATGCAACTTAAATTGTCTAGCTGTCCATTTTCTACTTTAAATATAAATGTTGGCTTAGGGCGTCTATTGAAATCAAATTAAAAATAAATTCGCAGAGACCTGTTTTTGGGTAAAGAAATGTGAGAAATATATTATTTATAAGAACTTATGAACTTCAATGGTTTCGCAATATTTTAAGCCAATTTTCCAGTAATCGGGGAATATCTTTTAATTGATAAGATACCTGCCGGACAAACTTTATTGTTTGTTTAACTATTACCTGTTTGTATGATGGCAATAAATGGGCACTTCCTTTGTAGGAGGCTATGGCGACAACCTGAAGGTCGGAATGCCGGATGAGTTTGATTTGGTGATTCATCTGCAGTTTCCCGAAAATGACAAGATTATCGTTACAGCGGATCGCTACAGGCCAGGTGAGTAGCTTTTCCAAATTTCGGAGACTCCAAATTGTTTTTACTTCATAAATTCTCACTGTTCTTCAGGCAACGTGATCCTGGACATGACCAAGGTAATGCAGATTCTATGGAATCAAGAGCACAACAAGACGGTTTTCCAGCTTCTGCAGAAGATCGTCAACAACAAGCAGCAGTTGGTGGAGGATAAGCTGCAGAGCTTGCTGCAGGGCCTGATGACCCAGGCCCTCATCAAGATGGGTAACCAGATCGAGGTGAACGGTGTGGTTTCGCCCCTCAAATACAGGAGGTGCGGCCCCGCCCACACCATAGAGGTGAAGGGGCGCTACGTATACTCGGTGGACTTTGTCCCAGCCATCAAGCTAGCGCCCGCCCAGAACGTTTTAGGTCCAGAGCAAAGACGGCATTTCGGACAGACTGCGTCGTGGGACGCCATTCCCAAACCCATAAAGCCGCCCCAGCCTGAGAACGTCTCTTTCAGGGCTTCCTATTACGAGGCGGAGAAGAAACTAATTTACGGCAAGAACAATCTGAAAAACGGAATCCGGTTGCTGAAGCAATACCGCAACACCAAGAATAACATGAGCAATCTGAAGAGCTACTTCATCAAGACGCTCTTTCTCTGGGAGGTGATCCGGCAGGATGCCAGTTACTGGCAGAAGCCCGTCAGCGAGCTACTGATTGAGGTACAGTACAAGTGTATTCTATACCGAGAAATCCCTGATAATTAGTTCTTTCCAGATGCTGACCAAACTGGCCGACGTTCTTAGCCTGTCCTCAGCCAAGGGCAAGGGAAAGCTGCCTTTTTTCTGGGATCCCAATCTAGACATGATCGCTGATCTGGACAACAATCAGCGGAAAAACTTATTCAATTGCGTTATCGGAGCCCAGTTGGACTTCCGCCGGGCCGATGGTAATCTCACCGACGACATCAAGAATCGCGTACACAACACTTTTAGTAATACCATTAACAATGAAGATAAATCGAAACTTTAGTAACTTTATTTTCTTCAAAGGCAATGGCGTCAAGGACAAGGGGCTGGAGAACAAGCCTTTGAATGGACAGATCAACAAGGCCAATACTGCTGTCGTCAAAGAAAAGTCTCCTCCCGTGGTGAAACCAAACCCAACTCCCAATGAACCTAAGAAGAAAGCTGCTGTCCAGACCGAAAACAAACCCAAGGTGAATGTTAACACTAAGGAAGTCAAACCAAATCCAAAACCGAATGAGCCAATGAAAAATGGAGTGGCCCAGACTGGAACCAAACCTAAGGCGAAGGCTGAGCCGCCTGTCCAAGTCAAACCGAATGAACAGAAGAAGAACGGAGAGGCCCAGACCGGAGCCAAGCCCAAGGTTAAGGTGGAGCCGGTCCAAGTCAAGCCTAAACCAAATCCAAATGAGCAGCAGAAGGGCATTAAACCAAATCCTAATCAAAACCAACCAAAGGCCGCCAAGGGAGTGACTCCTCCGCCAGTCCAGAAAAACCAACCAAAGGAAACTAAACCCAATCCCAATGCCAGCGCCACAAAGGCCAAGGCTAATGTTCAGCCAAATTCCCAGCCTCAGTCAAAGGGTAATCCCAACAAAAATGGTGCCTCCGCTCCCCAGCCAGAGACCAGTTCCAAAACGAATGAGTCCAACTGCAGCATTAACTAACTATAAAGCCTGGGTAAGTTGAAAGAGTTTTATTAACAGCAAAAAGTGTAAATATGTTTGATCCTAACCATTCGATCTTAAGCCTAGTCCTCGCCTCAAATGGCCGGGTGATGTGGTTGTTGTCGTTGTTAAGTCGCTCGTCCCCTTACAGGCCGCCTCCGGATCGGTCCACGCTGATCTTTGTCTTCAGATTGGCCGCCTCGTGCTTCTGCTCCTCCAGCTCCGCCATGCGGGCGAACCGAGAGTAGGCCACATCGCCCGTCTTGATGGCCGACATCATCTGGAATTCATTATTTTAATTTTGTATCAATATTTGTGGAATTTTATAAAACTCGTGCTTGTATTCAAATATTCAATGTTTAGTAAGACCCACCTGGAGGTACTCGTCCAGCTCCACCTGGCCGTTCATGTTGGTGTCGATCTCGCGCAGAATCTCGTGCAGCTGCTCGCCAGAGACGTCGCCCTCGCCGAAGGTCTTCAATGCCCTGCGAATATCGTTGATGGAGACATAGCCCTTCTTGTCCTTGTCGATCAGCTGGAAGCGCTTGATGTATGTCTGAATCTCTTCCTTGGACAGCTTGATGGGGATGCGTTCCTTGGAGGTGCGGTTGACGGTGTGGCCCATCTCGTTGGCCAAGAAATCAGTGGCGGCCTTGATCTGGCGCTCCTTCTCGTCCTTTGACCATTGCAGCTCCTCGCCCATAATGTCCACAATGACGGGCAGAGCCTCCTGGGCGGCCTGCACATTGAGGAAGGCCAGACGCAGCCGGCGGGCAATCATGTCCACGGCTGTGCAGGCATACTCACGCACTCCGTAACGAATCTCGGCGTCGATGTAGGGGAACTCCGGATGGATGCGGTTGCCGATGATTGGCCAACGCTTGCCGGTCAGCGAGGCCATCTTGGACACGGCAAAGGCGCGGTCGCCGTACGACTTGGCCAGATGCTGGGCCACCTCGCACTCGAGTCCAAAGTCCTGCACCAGGCGGATATACATGGTCGGGGTCCAGCCCTGGCCGCCCTCGATCTTCAGGTACGCGGTCACGGCCTCGGCCCGCTCAGGCTTCAAGTTGCAGGCTGTCGGTGGATTAGATTTGGATTATCTCCATGAAGATCAGGGGTAGTAATCTAAGACTCACCCTTGATGGCCGCATCGATGGTGTGCTCGGCCATTGCCCGGTAGGTGGTCCACTTGCCGCCGGCGATGGTAATGAGATTGGAGGGGCTGACATGGACGATGTGGTTGCGGGCCAGGGACTGGGTGTCGTCCTTGTTGGGGTCCGACACCAGCGGGCGGATGCCACTCCAGGCGGAGAGGACGTCGCCGCGACGCACTTCCACGTCGGCATTGAGATAGTTCTTGATCTCGCTGAGGATGAACTGGATCTCGTCCTCGGTGGGTGTGGGGGTGTGGGTGATCTCGCAGGGCAGGTCGGTGGTGCCGGCGATGGTCTGTCTCTGCCAGGGCAGGAAGAAGATGACGCGTCCGTCGGAGGTCGAGGGATCGAGGAGACCCATCTGGTCGGGGCTGTAGTAGCCAGGCAGCACGATGTGAACACCCGAGCTGGGGCAGCAGATGCTCTTCACCGTCGGATTGTCCATCTTGCGGATGGAGTCCGTGAAGGGTCCGGCGGCATTCACAATGCACTTGGCCTTCACGGTGAACTCCTTGCCGGAGATATGATCCTTGACTTTGGCGCCGCACAGCACCTGCTTGCCAGTGCCATCGTCCTTCTTGAGCAGCTCCTTGACCTCCACATGATTGCACACGGTGGCTCCGTGGCGGGCGGCCGTCAAGGCCACCGCCAGGCACATCCGGGCATCATCCTGCTGGCCATCGTAGTAGACTATAGCGCCGCACAGCTTGTCCTTCTTGAGCATGGGGAACAGCTCGAGAGCGTCCTTCTTGGACAGATAGTACGAGCTTTTCACGTTGCGATCACCGGCCACCAGATCGTAGGCCTTAATGCCCACCCAGTAGTAGGGCACCTGCCACCACCTATGGATGGAGAAGGATATTTAACAAGGGATCGCGATGACCCTAATGTTATGGCTTCAATTTACGTGTAAACTGGCAGCATGATGGGCAGTGGATGGGTCAAGTGGGGCGCGGACTCGAGCATGGTGGCGCGCTCCGCCAGCGCCTCCTTCACCATGCGATACTGCTCAAGGTCTAGCTGAGATGATAGATGGCAATTAGCACTCTACAATGGAGGAAGCTGCGAGAGCAGCGAGCTATTTGAACTTACGCCCAGGATGGCCTTCTGCAGATAACGCACGCCGCCATGGATGAGCTTGGTGGAGCGCGATGAGGTGCCGCTGGCAAAGTCATCCAGTTCCACCAAAGCAGTCTTCAGACCTTTATAACAACACACGGAATATCATAAGCTTAAAGACCAGCTTGGAGTTATATTATTTTCAACTTACCCCTGGTCACCGAGTCCAGGGCACAACCAGCTCCAGTGGCACCGCCACCAATGATGAGCACATCGAACTCCTCGCCGCTCATCAGGGATTTGATTTGATCAGCTCTGGGGGGCAGGGTGCGCTTCCTCTTGGGCGGACGCTGGGTGGAGTTATTCACCTGGTTTTAAAGCGAGATGGCAAAGGAAATTAAGAAGATATGTTTTAAGAAAGTCAGAAGGGGAGTACCTACCACATGGGGAGAGTTCCAGCGGTCCAAGGTGTAGGAGGCCAGCACAGAACCCACACAGGCACTGGCGGCTGCCACGCCGAACTTGAACATTCGCGAGGTCATCTTGGGGATCTCTCAAACAATCGAGGATTTGATTGTGCTGAAAGGGGTTAAGAAAAATAACAAGGAATTAATTAAATAAAAGATAAATGAAGAGTGCTTAGCTTTTATGTAATTAAATTAATTACAATTTTAAAAACTTAAAGCTAAGAAACCTTTGTTGTTTCTGTATTACATTACTCTTAAATAATATTTATATCTCTTGATTTCGTTTATAAACAATGCGCTCTTAAGCGCACAAGTTTTATGTCTTACTATATAGTATATAGTAGTTACTTTTGACACTATATTGCCAAGTTGTTAACCAAGGAACACTGCATATTCCATCTGTAGAACATAACAAAGTGTTGCTTACTGTATGTCCAATGTACAATGTTTATTTAAACACTATTCCCAGCTCTCGCTAATGTGTGTCGTGACACAACTGAATAAGTACTGGCGCTTTAAACTTGTTTTATCTATATCTCTCCGTTTCAATGGGAATTTGATGATATCACAAAAAAACACCATAAATCTGGCCTGAAACAACCAACATATAATGACACACAGAGAGAGATATAGCTGAGATATAGACAAGAGAACTGAACCGAAATGGCACTATATTCTCTCTTAGCTCGTTCACAGCTGACTCAAGCTTTTTGCCCAAAGCTTTGGGGCAAGCAGAGGCGAAGCACTTCTCTCATTGGAAGGGCGGAACACTCTCCACATGCCCATCCATCCATTGGGGGGCAGCCAAGTGTGTTAAATCAATACCGTCAGTCCTCGCTACGAGATGATATGAATGTTGGGATGCAGAAACCCAAACCATCATAATCCTTACTGGTCCAGTTCAGAGTCGCTTTAGCGGCAGATCCAATCTCGCTGGGTTAACCAATTCCATCCAGTTCGTCACCGTAGCCGAGTGTCTGTTTACCTTTTGGCTTCCAGGCCGTGAGTGCTTTAGCAACAGACTGAATCCGATTCCGATTCCGAAACCGAACCGAAAACGCACGATTTCCGACGACTCTGAGTATGCGAACGGAACGTTTTTCGCGGGCGTAACAGCATGTGAAAATGATTACATCAGAGTTTGAGTCACTTTTCCGCTGCCGCCGTCGTTCTGGTCTCGTTCCTCGTTCCCCTGCATCCACACTCGGCCAAGGCAAATCGCCTATTGGGCTCACCTACTGCTCTGGATTGCTGGCTGGCTATGCTATGTGCTGATTCCTTATCCGTATGCCTGGAACTGAGAACTGGAAGCGAGTCACCACCTCCGCTTGCTCCGTCCGTTTGAATCGCCAGTCGACGTCGCTCTGCGAAAAGTGCACTGCACTGGCTGCAGCTTTTTTTCCGCTCGGCAAGAACTTTGGCTGCGCTTCGTGTCTCGGCGGGAATCAGCTGTTCCCGTGTGTGCCACGCCCCCTCCCGGCACCTCTCTAGAGGCTCCGGCTAATTAGACAATTGGCAGCACGCAAGGTATCCGCCAGATACTCGTGCTGCAGCCGAGATCCCAACAGTGAGAGGTGCCAAAGAGATCGCTCGTGATAAACTGCAAGCCATATCTCAATGCTAAAATGTCTCTGAACGATGCTTTGGGGTTGAGTTGATATATCTTTTAGGCGGATCAGATCTTAATGTGTTGTAGTAACCTTTTATATAAAGGTTAACCTTTTTATAAAGGTATTACTTAAGCTCTGTTGGGTTTTCTATCACAGTTTGTTATTTATGTTTTTGTCTTTTAAAAAACAATATAAACTCGCTACAAAAAAATGTTGAGTCAAAATCACATTATTTATAAAGTCACTCTGCATTATTTTATTTCGGATAAATCTATTCCAACTATGCGGAATGTGATACCAAAAACAAGCAAATCTTTAATTATTTCGCGCCACCGCCGATTATATCAAGAGATTTGCCAAAACAACCCGACAGCAGCATCTATATAAATCTATAGAGATCTTTCGCGAGACGATCTCAGTGTATATAACCACTCTCTAGACGTATTCTACCTCGGATTTGGCACCTGCGAGATGCGCCACGTCGTGTCCCGAGCGAATTTATTCTGTAACTGGCTGCGGACGGACTGCGTATCAGATATTTTTATTATTTCGCGCTCTCGGCACGCCAGATTATTCAATTATGTGGCACTATCGGGGAGCTACAATCGCCAGCAAGGCTGCTCTTCCGTGAATTTCCACCGAAATCGATTGAGGAACATAGCTCTTGGCTGATAAGAGCCATTTCACAAGTGCTTTACGCATTTCGAGGGATCCGGAACGACGCTGTGGCCGCTGTCTTGGCAGTTTTATGAATGAATCATGGATGCGAATGTCCAACCGGCAGAGGTACCTACTTAGTATACACATAGGTATATCTCTGTAGAGACCATCCCCACTCTTTGCCCAGAGATCAGCTGGCGAGACATAGAGCAGACGGAGCAGGAGACTCAAGTGCCGACGGATACGTCACATCGCACACGAGATCTGGCCAGGTTAGGTAGGTCAGTTTCACTTGCGCAACTCGAGCAAGAACTTTCCACGGCTATTTATATGCCAAGAGAAGAGACCCGCCGGTTGGTAGCGGAGCAACGGACCTACAAACGACCTTGGCATTCCCCGAAAATAAAATGAAACTTAGCGTCTGGGCTAATTGTGCCCAAAGCGCACTTATCACGCCGCCCGTAACTGATACAAAGTATCCAAGAATTGTCCGGCGGACACGGACACGGACACGGACACTCAACACGCAGCAGCAGCGTGCAGAGCGGAGAGAATCTCCGCCCACGCGGGAATATTGCTTGCACAACTGCCAGCAAGGTGGCGACGGTATACATATGTATAGCCGCTAGACATATTCATAAATAAATATATGTTTAAGAATTTGTACACTGTAAAATATATTGAGGCATATAAATATAATCTGCTAGAAGTTCGATACAAACAACAAGAAAGGAAGCTAACTTTGGGAAACCTATAAAAATCTATAGTACAGTATTTAGAATCCATCATAACTCAGTCAAAAATGGATTAATTTCCGTTTGGAAAGCTTTTATTTCTTAGTTTTTATTAGATTTACGAACCTGCCAATTTTTTTAAAATTTTAACGATGTAACCCCTTATAAAATTTTGAAATTTGGAAAAGATTTAGAAAATTTACATTTCGAACGGCTATTACTAGATCGACTAAGCTGTTCAAGCTGATCAAGAATATATATAATTTATAGGGTCGCAAATGACTCCTTCCCTACATTGCATGCTTCTGTATGAAATTATAACAAGGGTATAAAAATCAAAATAAAGTATTCTTATCGATCTTAAAAACTATAACTATATTTAATAGTTATCTTATTTAAGAAAACATATCTGAATGCATTTTCTAAATAATCAAATAAATACATTGGAAATTCAAAATGATTTGTATCATTTTAGGTTTTACTTGATATAAAGATTAATGTTTTAATTTTTTCCCTCTCTGTAGCCATCGTAGCCGACGCTAGTCCGTATCTCTATCTGCCGATGTCGCCGACGACGCGTTGTTTGCTAGCACGTGAACATTATCAGTGGACGCGACGAACGGCGGGGTAATTTGACTTTGCCGCGACCACAACTACAACAAATCAACCAGATAGGGTTGGGACCGGCAACTGATGAACTGACGGCATGCCCTCCACTGAAGGTGGAACAGCTTGACCCCCAAAAAATATCAAGTATAAATAGTATTCATTTAATACAAAAGGTAGGTAAGGTAGAATATAAAATGCTCTTTAGAGAAAAGTTTTTTAAGTTATAACCCTTTACATATTTATTTCATTTTATCCATTGGTAATAGCTTCGTCACGCAATATCTTATCATATTCACTAGTTCATTGAGCTCTTCAACGATTTGTGATCATTAATTAGTGGCTAATCATCGTAAGTGTTTATCTGTCTATTCGAAATTGTTAACTCAGCTACTAACTGCTTCGTCGTCACCATGGGCGTAGCCGGAATCACAAATTGACACAAACAAGCATTAAATTGATAAGATGTCAAACGTTTTAATGTCAATCGATTCGTTTAAGCGGAGAAGGTGCATTTCAAAAGTATAGGAGTAAAAAAAGGTAAGCAAAGTATTAACAGTTCATACTTTTGTAGCCTTTAAGATTGCCATTGCATCATTCTAATGCATTGAAATGTAGTCATAACTAAACTATAAAATCATTATTTTCAATTCGGACTATAAAATTCATGTCATTGCCTAAAAATGCATTAAATTCAAATCGAAAAGCTGTCCTGTGTAAGTTTTTATTAGGGTAACAAACCTGCATACTTAATTTAACACTTTAAACATTCTCGTGGCTAAAATTATAATCCATTCTTTGAGCCAAGATTTATCATTATTTTTATACCACAATTTTGGCGACCAGCCAAACTTTAAAAAATTCATAATAAAGCTATAAATGCCTTTAATTTAAATCGAAAATCCGTCCTGTGTTAGTTTCTATTAAGGTAACAAACCTGCATACTCAGTTTATCATTTTAGAAAATTATATTTTTTGCCAATTTTTGGCAATTTTAATGATGTAACCCCTTATCATTTTTTGATTTTTAGCAAAAATTTGCGTAAAAATATATAAAATATTGTATTATAATTTTAGTCAGAAGCTTATAAAGCAGTGAAAGAGTCATTGCCGACCCTATAAACCATATATATTCTTGATCAGCATCAACAGCTGAGTCGATCTAGGCATGTCTGAAAGAAATCGAAATTTTTAAAAATATTTCCATTTTTGCAAAAAATGATAAGGGGTTACATCATTAAAATTGCCAAAAATTGGAAAAAAAAATCGAATATTCTAAAATGATAAACTGAGTATGCAGATTTATTAACCTAATAAAAACTAGCATGGAAGAGGTTTCCGAATTGAAATTAATGCATTTTTGGCTTAGTTATTAGTTTTTTTCAATTTGATTTTTAGGAAAAATTGGCATAAAAATATAAAAAATACCTACTCAAAGAATGGGATTATAATTTCAGTAATTTAAATTCGCAAACATTTTACACTGAGTATGCAGCTTTGTTAACGTGATAAAAACTAGCTCGGGACAGCTTTCCGAATTAAAATTAATGCATTTTTGGCTTAGTTATGAGTTTTTTTCAATTTGATTTTTAGGAAAAATTGGCATAAAAATATAAAAAATACCTACTCAAAGAATGGGATTATAATTTCAGTAATTTAAATTCGCAAACATTTTACACTGAGTATGCAGCTTTGTTAACGTGATAAAAACTAGCTCGGGACAGCTTTCCGAATTAAAATTAATGCATTTTTGGCTTAGTTATGAGTTTTTTTCAATTTGATTTTTAGGAAAAATTGGCATAAAAATATAAAAAATACCTACTCAAAGAATGGGATTATAATTTCAGTAATTTAAATTCGCAAACATTTTACACTGAGTATGCAGATTTGTTAACGTGATAAAAACTAGCTCGGGACAGCTTTCCGAATTAAAATTAACGCAATTTTAGCTTTGTTATGAATTTTATAAAATTAGATTTTTAGCAAAAATTTGCGTAAAAATAGATAAAATATTGTATTATAATTTTAGTCAGAAGCTTATAAAGCAGTGAAGGAGTCATTTCCGACCCTATAAACCATATATATTCTTGATCAGCATCAACAGCTGAGTCGATCTAGGCATGTCTGAAAGAAATCGAAATTTTTAAAAATATTTCCATTTTTGCAAAAAATGATAAGGGGTTAAAATTGCCAAAAATTGGCAAAAAATCGAATATTCTAAAATGATAAACTGAGTATGCAGATTTATTAACCTAATAAAAACCAGCATGGGAAAGGTTTCCGAATTGAAATTAATGCATTTTTGGTTTAGTTATGAGTTTTTTTCAATTTGATTTTTAGGAAAAATTGGCATAAAAATATAAAAAATACCTACTCAAAGAATGGGATTATAATTTCAGTAATTTAAATTCGCAAACATTTTACACTGAGTATGCAGCTTTGTTAACGTGATAAAAACTAGCTCGGGACAGCTTTCCGAATTAAAATTAATGCATTTTTGGCTTAGTTATGAGTTTTTTTCAATTTGATTTTTAGGAAAAATTGGCATAAAAATATAAAAAATACCTACTCAAAGAATGGGATTATAATTTCAGTAATTTAAATTCGCAAACATTTTACACTGAGTATGCAGATTTGTTAACGTGATAAAAACTAGCTCGGGACAGCTTTCCGAATTAAAATTAATGCATTTTTGGCTTAGTTATGAGTTTTTTTCAATTTGATTTTTAGGAAAAATTGGCATAAAAATATAAAAAATACCTACTCAAAGAATGGGATTATAATTTCAGTAATTTAAATTCGCAAACATTTTACACTGAGTATGCAGATTTGTTAACGTGATAAAAACTAGCTCGGGACAGCTTTCCGAATTAAAATTAACGCAATTTTAGCTTTGTTATGAATTTTTTAAAATTTGATTTTTAGCAAAAATTTGCGTAAAAATAGATAAAATATTGTATTATAATTTTAGTCAGAAGCTTATAAAGCAGTGAAGGAGTCATTTCCGACCCTATAAACCATATATATTCTTGATCAGCATCAACAGCTGAGTCGATCTAGGCATGTCTGAAAGAAATCGAAATTTTTAAAAATATTTCCATTTTTGCAAAAAATGATAAGGGGTTACATCATTAAAATTGCCAAAAATTGGAAAAAAATCGAATATTCTAAAATGATAAACTGAGTATGCAGATTTATTAACCTAATAAAAACTAGCATGGGAAAGGTTTCCGAATTGAAATTAATGCATTTTTGGTTTAGTTATGAGTTTTTTTCAATTTGATTTTTAGGAAAAATTGGCATAAAAATATAAAAAATACCTACTCAAAGAATGGGATTATAATTTCAGTAATTTAAATTCGCAAACATTTTACACTGAGTATGCAGATTTGTTAACGTGATAAAAACTAGCTCGGGACAGCTTTCCGAATTAAAATTAATGCATTTTTGGCTTAGTTATGAGTTTTTTTCAATTTGATTTTTAGGAAAAATTGGCATAAAAATATAAAAAATACCTACTCAAAGAATGGGATTATAATTTCAGTAATTTAAATTCGCAAACATTTTACACTGAGTATGCAGATTTGTTAACGTGATAAAAACTAGCTCGGGACAGCTTTCCGAATTAAAATTAACGCAATTTTAGCTTTGTTATGAATTTTTTAAAATTTGATTTTTAGCAAAAATTTGCGTAAAAATAGATAAAATATTGTATTATAATTTTAGTCAGAAGCTTATAAAGCAGTGAAGAAGTCATTTCCGACCCTATAAACCATATATATTCTTGATCAGCATCAACAGCTGAGTCGATCTAGGCATGTCTGAAAGAAATCGAAATTTTTAAAAATATTTCCATTTTTGCAAAAAATGATGCCAAAAATTGGCAAAAAATCGAATATTCTAAAATGATAAACTGAGTATGCAGATTTATTAATCTAATAAAAACTAGCATGGGAAAGGTTTCCGAATTGAAATTAATGCATTTTTGGCTTAGTTATGAGTTTTTTTCAATTTGATTTTTAAGAAAAATTGGCATAAAAATATAAAAAATACCTACTCAAAGAATGGGATTATAATTTCAGTAATTTAAATTCGCAAACATTTTACACTGAGTATGCAGATTTGTTAACGTGATAAAAACTAGCTCGGGACAGCTTTCCGAATTAAAATTAACGCAATTTTAGCTTTGTTATGAATTTTTTAAAATTAGATTTTTAGCAAAAATTTGCGTAAAAATAGATAAAATATTGTATTATAATTTTAGTCAGAAGCTTATAAAGCAGTGAAGAAGTCATTTCCGACCCTATAAACCATATATATTCTTGATCAGCATCAACAGCTGAGTCGATCTAGGCATGTCTGAAAGAAATCGAAATTTTTAAAAATATTTCCATTTTTGCAAAAAATGATGCCAAAAATTGGCAAAAAATCGAATATTCTAAAATGATAAACTGAGTATGCAGATTTATTAATCTAATAAAAACTAGCATGGGAAAGGTTTCCGAATTGAAATTAATGCATTTTTGGCTTAGTTATGAGTTTTTTTCAATTTGATTTTTAAGAAAAATTGGCATAAAAATATAAAAAATACCTACTCAAAGAATGGGATTATAATTTCAGTAATTTAAATTCGCAAACATTTTACACTGAGTATGCAGATTTGTTAACGTGATAAAAACTAGCTCGGGACAGCTTTCCGAATTAAAATTAACGCAATTTTAGCTTTGTTATGAATTTTTTAAAATTAGATTTTTAGCAAAAATTTGCGTAAAAATAGATAAAATATTGTATTATAATTTTAGTCAGAAGCTTATAAAGCAGTGAAGAAGTCATTTCCGACCCTATAAACCATATATATTCTTGATCAGCATCAACAGCTGAGTCGATCTAGGCATGTCTGAAAGAAATCGAAATTTTTAAAAATATTTCCATTTTTGCAAAAAATGATAAGGGGTTACATCATTAAAATTGCCAAAAATTGGCAAAAAATCGAATATTCTAAAATGATAAACTGAGTATGCAGATTTATTAACCTAATAAAAACTAGCATGGGAAAGGTTTCCGAATTGAAATTAATGCATTTTTGGTTTAGTTATGAGTTTTTTTCAATTTGATTTTTAGGAAAAATTGGCATAAAAATATAAAAAATACCTACTCAAAGAATGGGATTATAATTTCAGTAATTTAAATTCGCAAACATTTTACACTGAGTATGCAGATTTGTTAACGTGATAAAAACTAGCTCGGGACAGCTTTCCGAATTAAAATTAATGCATTTTTGGCTTAGTTATGAGTTTTTTTCAATTTGATTTTTAGGAAAAATTGGCATAAAAATATAAAAAATACCTACTCAAAGAATGGGATTATAGTTTCAGTAATTTAAATTCGCAAAAATTTTACACTGTGTATGCAGATTTGTTAACGTGATAAAAACTAGCTCGGGACAGCTTTCCGAATTAAAATTAACGCAATTTTAGCTTTGTTATGAATTTTTTAAAATTTGATTTTTAGCAAAAATTTGCGTAAAAATAGATAAAATATTGTATTATAATTTTAGTCAGAAGCTTACAAAGCAGTGAAGGAGTCATTTCCGACCCTATAAACCATATATATTCTTGATCAGCATCAACAGCTGAGTCGATCTAGGCATGTCTGAAAGAAATCGAAATTTTTAAAAATATTTCCATTTTTGCAAAAAATGATAAGGGGTTACATCATTAAAATTGCCAAAAATTGGAAAAAAAAATCGAATATTCTAAAATGATAAACTGAGTATGCAGATTTATTAACCTAATAAAAACTAGCATGGGAAAGGTTTCCGAATTGAAATTAATGCATTTTTGGTTTAGTTATGAGTTTTTTTCAATTTGATTTTTAGGAAAAATTGGCATAAAAATATAAAAAATACCTACTCAAAGAATGGGATTATAATTTCAGTAATTTAAATTCGCAAACATTTTACACTGAGTATGCAGATTTGTTAACGTGATAAAAACTAGCTCGGGACAGCTTTCCGAATTAAAATTAATGCATTTTTGGCTTAGTTATGAGTTTTTTTCAATTTGATTTTTAGGAAAAATTGGCATAAAAATATAAAAAATACCTACTCAAAGAATGGGATTATAGTTTCAGTAATTTAAATTCGCAAAAATTTTACACTGTGTATGCAGATTTGTTAACGTGATAAAAACTAGCTCGGGACAGCTTTCCGAATTAAAATTAACGCAATTTTAGCTTTGTTATGAATTTTTTAAAATTTGATTTTTAGCAAAAATTTGCGTAAAAATAGATAAAATATTGTATTATAATTTTAGTCAGAAGCTTACAAAGCAGTGAAGGAGTCATTTCCGACCCTATAAACCATATATATTCTTGATCAGCATCAACAGCTGAGTCGATCTAGGCATGTCTGAAAGAAATCGAAATTTTTAAAAATATTTCCATTTTTGCAAAAAATGATAAGGGGTTACATCATTAAAATTGCCAAAAATTGGAAAAAAAATCGAATATTCTAAAATGATAAACTGAGTATGCAGATTTATTAACCTAATAAAAACTAGCATGGGAAAGGTTTCCGAATTGAAATTAATGCATTTTTGGTTTAGTTATGAGTTTTTTTCAATTTGATTTTTAGGAAAAATTGGCATAAAAATATAAAAAATACCTACTCAAAGAATGGGATTATAATTTCAGTAATTTAAATTCGCAAACATTTTACACTGAGTATGCAGATTTGTTAACGTGATAAAAACTAGCTCGGGACAGCTTTCCGAATTAAAATTAATGCATTTTTGGCTTAGTTATGAGTTTTTTTCAATTTGATTTTTAGGAAAAATTGGCATAAAAATATAAAAAATACCTACTCAAAGAATGGGATTATAGTTTCAGTAATTTAAATTCGCAAAAATTTTACACTGTGTATGCAGATTTGTTAACGTGATAAAAACTAGCTCGGGACAGCTTTCCGAATTAAAATTAACGCAATTTTAGCTTTGTTATGAATTTTTTAAAATTTGATTTTTAGCAAAAATTTGCGTAAAAATAGATAAAATATTGTATTATAATTTTAGTCAGAAGCTTACAAAGCAGTGAAGGAGTCATTTCCGACCCTATAAACCATATATATTCTTGATCAGCATCAACAGCTGAGTCGATCTAGGCATGTCTGAAAGAAATCGAAATTTTTAAAAATATTTCCATTTTTGCAAAAAATGATAAGGGGTTACATCATTAAAATTGCCAAAAATTGGAAAAAAAAATCGAATATTCTAAAATGATAAACTGAGTATGCAGATTTATTAACCTAATAAAAACTAGCATGGGAAAGGTTTCCGAATTGAAATTAATGCATTTTTGGTTTAGTTATGAGTTTTTTTCAATTTGATTTTTAGGAAAAATTGGCATAAAAATATAAAAAATACCTACTCAAAGAATGGGATTATAATTTCAGTAATTTAAATTCGCAAACATTTTACACTGAGTATGCAGATTTGTTAACGTGATAAAAACTAGCTCGGGACAGCTTTCCGAATTAAAATTAATGCATTTTTGGCTTAGTTATGAGTTTTTTTCAATTTGATTTTTAGGAAAAATTGGCATAAAAATATAAAAAATACCTACTCAAAGAATGGGATTATAGTTTCAGTAATTTAAATTCGCAAAAATTTTACACTGTGTATGCAGATTTGTTAACGTGATAAAAACTAGCTCGGGACAGCTTTCCGAATTAAAATTAACGCAATTTTAGCTTTGTTATGAATTTTTTAAAATTTGATTTTTAGCAAAAATTTGCGTAAAAATAGATAAAATATTGTATTATAATTTTAGTCAGAAGCTTACAAAGCAGTGAAGGAGTCATTTCCGACCCTATAAACCATATATATTCTTGATCAGCATCAACAGCTGAGTCGATCTAGGCATGTCTGAAAGAAATCGAAATTTTTAAAAATATTTCCATTTTTGCAAAAAATGATAAGGGGTTACATCATTAAAATTGCCAAAAATTGGAAAAAAAAAATCGAATATTCTAAAATGATAAACTGAGTATGCAGATTTATTAACCTAATAAAAACTAGCATGGGAAAGGTTTCCGAATTGAAATTAATGCATTTTTGGTTTAGTTATGAGTTTTTTTCAATTTGATTTTTAGGAAAAATTGGCATAAAAATATAAAAAATACCTACTCAAAGAATGGGATTATAATTTCAGTAATTTAAATTCGCAAACATTTTACACTGAGTATGCAGATTTGTTAACGTGATAAAAACTAGCTCGGGACAGCTTTCCGAATTAAAATTAATGCATTTTTGGCTTAGTTATGAGTTTTTTTCAATTTGATTTTTAGGAAAAATTGGCATAAAAATATAAAAAATACCTACTCAAAGAATGGGATTATAATTTCAGTAATTTAAATTCGCAAACATTTTACACTGAGTATGCAGATTTGTTAACGTGATAAAAACTAGCTCGGGACAGCTTTCCGAATTAAAATTAACGCAATTTTAGCTTTGTTATGAATTTTTTAAAATTAGATTTTTAGCAAAAATTTGCGTAAAAATAGATAAAATATTGTATTATAATTTTAGTCAGAAGCTTATAAAGCAGTGAAGGAGTCATTTCTGACCCTATAAACCATATATATTCTTGATCAGCATCAACAGCTGAGTCGATCTAGGCATGTCTGAAAGAAATCGAAATTTTTAAAAATATTTCCATTTTTGCAAAAAATGATAAGGGGTTACATCATTAAAATTGCCAAAAATTGAAAAAAAATCGAATATTCTAAAATGATAAACTGAGTATGCAGATTTATTAACCTAATAAAAACTAGCATGGAAGAGGTTTCCGAATTGAAATTAATGCATTTTTGGCTTAGTTATGAGTTTTTTTCAATTTGATTTTTAGGAAAAATTGGCATAAAAATATAAAAAATACCTACTCAAAGAATGGGATTATAATTTCAGTAATTTAAATTCGCAAAAATTTTACACTGTGTATGCAGATTTGTTAACGTGATAAAAACTAGCTCGGGACAGCTTTCCGAATTAAAATTCACGCAATTTTAGCTTTGTTATGAATTTTTTAAAATTTGATTTTTAGCAAAAATTTGCGTAAAAATAGATAAAATATTGTATTATAATTTTAGTCAGAAGCTTATAAAGCAGTGAAGGAGTCATTTCCGACCCTATAAACCATATATATTCTTGATCAGCATCAACAGCTGAGTCGATCTAGGCATGTCTGAAAGAAATCGAAATTTTTAAAAATATTTCCATTTTTGCAAAAAATGATAAGGGGTTACATCATTAAAATTGCCAAAAATTGGCAAAAAATCGTATATTCTAAAATGATAAACTGAGTATGCAGATTTATTAACCTAATAAAAACTAGCATGGGAAAGGTTTCCGAATTGAAATTAATGCATTTTTGGCTTAGTTATGAGTTTTTTTCAATTTGATTTTTAGGAAAAATTGGCATAAAAATATAAAAAATACCTACTCAAAGAATGGGATTATAGTTTCAGTAATTTAAATTCGCAAACATTTTACACTGAGTATGCAGATTTGTTAACGTGATAAAAACTAGCTCGGGACAGCTTTCCGAATTAAAATTAACGCAATTTTAGCATAGCTATGAGTTTTTTTCAATTTGATTTTTAGGAAAAATTGGCATAAAAATATAAAAAATACCTACTCAAAGAATGGGATTATAGTTTCAGTAATTTAAATTCGCAAAAATTTTACACTGTGTATGCAGATTTGTTAACGTGATAAAAACTAGCTCGGGACAGCTTTCCGAATTAAAATTAACGCAATTTTAGCTTTGTTATGAATTTTTTAAAATTTGATTTTTAGCAAAAATTTGCGTAAAAATAGATAAAATATTGTATTATAATTTTAGTCAGAAGCTTACAAAGCAGTGAAGGAGTCATTTCCGACCCTATAAACCATATATATTCTTGATCAGCATCAACAGCTGAGTCGATCTAGGCATGTCTGAAAGAAATCGAAATTTTTAAAAATATTTCCATTTTTGCAAAAAATGATAAGGGGTTACATCATTAAAATTGCCAAAAATTGGCAAAAAATCGAATATTCTAAAATGATAAACTGAGTATGCAGATTTATTAACCTAATAAAAACTAGCATGGAAGAGGTTTCCGAATTGAAATTAATGCATTTTTGGTTTAGTTATGAGTTTTTTTCAATTTGATTTTTAGGAAAAATTGGCATAAAAATATAAAAAATACCTACTCAAAGAATGGGATTATAATTTCAGTAATTTAAATTCGCAAACATTTTACACTGAGTATGCAGATTTGTTAACGTGATAAAAACTAGCTCGGGACAGCTTTCCGAATTAAAATTAATGCATTTTTGGCTTAGTTATGAGTTTTTTTCAATTTGATTTTTAGGAAAAATTGGCATAAAAATATAAAAAATACCTACTCAAAGAATGGGATTATAATTTCAGTAATTTAAATTCGCAAACATTTTACACTGAGTATGCAGATTTGTTAACGTGATAAAAACTAGCTCGGGACAGCTTTCCGAATTAAAATTAACGCAATTTTAGCTTTGTTATGAATTTTTTAAAATTTGATTTTTAGCAAAAATTTGCGTAAAAATAGATAAAATATTGTATTATAATTTTAGTCAGAAGCTTATAAAGCAGTGAAGGAGTCATTTCTGACCCTATAAACCATATATATTCTTGATCAGCATCAACAGCTGAGTCGATCTAGGCATGTCTGAAAGAAATCGAAATTTTTAATATTTCCATTTTTGCAAAAAATGATAAGGGGTTACATCATTAAAATTGCCAAAAATTGGAAAAAAAATCGAATATTCTAAAATGATAAACTGAGTATGCAGATTTATTAACCTAATAAAAACTAGCATGGAAGAGGTTTCCGAATTGAAATTAATGCATTTTTGGCTTAGTTATGAGTTTTTTTCAATTTGATTTTTAGGAAAAATTGGCATAAAAATATAAAAAATACCTACTCAAAGAATGGGATTATAATTTCAGTAATTTAAATTCGCAAACATTTTACACTGAGTATGCAGATTTGTTAACGTGATAAAAACTAGCTCGGGACAGCTTTCCGAATTAAAATTCACGCAATTTTAGCTTTGTTATGAATTTTTTAAAATTTGATTTTTAGCAAAAATTTGCGTAAAAATAGATAAAATATTGTATTATAATTTTAGTCAGAAGCTTATAAAGCAGTGAAGGAGTCATTTCCGACCCTATAAACCATATATATTCTTGATCAGCATCAACAGCTGAGTCGATCTAGGCATGTCTGAAAGAAATCGAATTTTTTAAAAATATTTCCATTTTTGCAAAAAATGATAAGGGGTTACATCATTAAAATTGCCAAAAATTGGCAAAAAATCGTATATTCTAAAATGATAAACTGAGTATGCAGATTTATTAACCTAATAAAAACTAGCATGGGAAAGGTTTCCGAATTGAAATTAATGCATTTTTGGCTTAGTTATGAGTTTTTTTCAATTTGATTTTTAGGAAAAATTGGCATAAAAATATAAAAAATACCTACTCAAAGAATGGGATTATAGTTTCAGTAATTTAAATTCGCAAACATTTTACACTGAGTATGCAGATTTGTTAACGTGATAAAAACTAGCTCGGGACAGCTTTCCGAATTAAAATTAATGCATTTTTGGCTTAGTTATGAGTTTTTTTCAATTTGATTTTTAGGAAAAATTGGCATAAAAATATAAAAAATACCTACTCAAAGAATGGGATTATAATTTCAGTAATTTAAATTCGCAAACATTTTACACTGAGTATGCAGATTTGTTAACGTGATAAAAACTAGCTCGGGACAGCTTTCCGAATTAAAATTAATGCATTTTTGGCTTAGTTATGAGTTTTTTTCAATTTGATTTTTAGGAAAAATTGGCATAAAAATATAAAAAATACCTACTCAAAGAATGGGATTATAATTTCAGTAATTTAAATTCGCAAACATTTTACACTGAGTATGCAGATTTGTTAACGTGATAAAAACTAGCTCGGGACAGCTTTCCGAATTAAAATTAACGCAATTTTAGCTTTGTTATGAATTTTTTAAAATTTGATTTTTAGCAAAAATTTGCGTAAAAATAGATAAAATATTGTATTATAATTTTAGTCAGAAGCTTATAAAGCAGTGAAGGAGTCATTTCCGACCCTATAAACCATATATATTCTTGATCAGCATCAACAGCTGAGTCGATCTAGGCATGTCTGAAAGAAATCGAAATTTTTAAAAATATTTCCATTTTTGCAAAAAATGATAAGGGGTTAAAATTGCCAAAAATTGGCAAAAAATCGAATATTCTAAAATGATAAACTGAGTATGCAGATTTATTAACCTAATAAAAACCAGCATGGGAAAGGTTTCCGAATTGAAATTAATGCATTTTTGGTTTAGTTATGAGTTTTTTTCAATTTGATTTTTAGGAAAAATTGGCATAAAAATATAAAAAATACCTACTCAAAGAATGGGATTATAATTTCAGTAATTTAAATTCGCAAACATTTTACACTGAGTATGCAGCTTTGTTAACGTGATAAAAACTAGCTCGGGACAGCTTTCCGAATTAAAATTAATGCATTTTTGGCTTAGTTATGAGTTTTTTTCAATTTGATTTTTAGGAAAAATTGGCATAAAAATATAAAAAATACCTACTCAAAGAATGGGATTATAATTTCAGTAATTTAAATTCGCAAACATTTTACACTGAGTATGCAGATTTGTTAACGTGATAAAAACTAGCTCGGGACAGCTTTCCGAATTAAAATTAATGCATTTTTGGCTTAGTTATGAGTTTTTTTCAATTTGATTTTTAGGAAAAATTGGCATAAAAATATAAAAAATACCTACTCAAAGAATGGGATTATAATTTCAGTAATTTAAATTCGCAAACATTTTACACTGAGTATGCAGATTTGTTAACGTGATAAAAACTAGCTCGGGACAGCTTTCCGAATTAAAATTAACGCAATTTTAGCTTTGTTATGAATTTTTTAAAATTTGATTTTTAGCAAAAATTTGCGTAAAAATAGATAAAATATTGTATTATAATTTTAGTCAGAAGCTTATAAAGCAGTGAAGGAGTCATTTCCGACCCTATAAACCATATATATTCTTGATCAGCATCAACAGCTGAGTCGATCTAGGCATGTCTGAAAGAAATCGAAATTTTTAAAAATATTTCCATTTTTGCAAAAAATGATAAGGGGTTACATCATTAAAATTGCCAAAAATTGGCAAAAAATCGAATATTCTAAAATGATAAACTGAGTATGCAGATTTATTAACCTAATAAAAACCAGCATGGGAAAGGTTTCCGAATTGAAATTAATGCATTTTTGGTTTAGTTATGAGTTTTTTTCAATTTGATTTTTAGGAAAAATTGGCATAAAAATATAAAAAATACCTACTCAAAGAATGGGATTATAATTTCAGTAATTTAAATTCGCAAACATTTTACACTGAGTATGCAGCTTTGTTAACGTGATAAAAACTAGCTCGGGACAGCTTTCCGAATTAAAATTAATGCATTTTTGGCTTAGTTATGAGTTTTTTTCAATTTGATTTTTAGGAAAAATTGGCATAAAAATATAAAAAATACCTACTCAAAGAATGGGATTATAATTTCAGTAATTTAAATTCGCAAACATTTTACACTGAGTATGCAGATTTGTTAACGTGATAAAAACTAGCTCGGGACAGCTTTCCGAATTAAAATTAATGCATTTTTGGCTTAGTTATGAGTTTTTTTCAATTTGATTTTTAGGAAAAATTGGCATAAAAATATAAAAAATACCTACTCAAAGAATGGGATTATAATTTCAGTAATTTAAATTCGCAAACATTTTACACTGAGTATGCAGATTTGTTAACGTGATAAAAACTAGCTCGGGACAGCTTTCCGAATTAAAATTAACGCAATTTTAGCTTTGTTATGAATTTTTTAAAATTTGATTTTTAGCAAAAATTTGCGTAAAAATAGATAAAATATTGTATTATAATTTTAGTCAGAAGCTTATAAAGCAGTGAAGGAGTCATTTCCGACCCTATAAACCATATATATTCTTGATCAGCATCAACAGCTGAGTCGATCTAGGCATGTCTGAAAGAAATCGAAATTTTTAAAAATATTTCCATTTTTGCAAAAAATGATAAGGGGTTACATCATTAAAATTGCCAAAAATTGGAAAAAAATCGAATATTCTAAAATGATAAACTGAGTATGCAGATTTATTAACCTAATAAAAACTAGCATGGGAAAGGTTTCCGAATTGAAATTAATGCATTTTTGGTTTAGTTATGAGTTTTTTTCAATTTGATTTTTAGGAAAAATTGGCATAAAAATATAAAAAATACCTACTCAAAGAATGGGATTATAATTTCAGTAATTTAAATTCGCAAACATTTTACACTGAGTATGCAGATTTGTTAACGTGATAAAAACTAGCTCGGGACAGCTTTCCGAATTAAAATTAATGCATTTTTGGCTTAGTTATGAGTTTTTTTCAATTTGATTTTTAGGAAAAATTGGCATAAAAATATAAAAAATACCTACTCAAAGAATGGGATTATAATTTCAGTAATTTAAATTCGCAAACATTTTACACTGAGTATGCAGATTTGTTAACGTGATAAAAACTAGCTCGGGACAGCTTTCCGAATTAAAATTAACGCAATTTTAGCTTTGTTATGAATTTTTTAAAATTTGATTTTTAGCAAAAATTTGCGTAAAAATAGATAAAATATTGTATTATAATTTTAGTCAGAAGCTTATAAAGCAGTGAAGAAGTCATTTCCGACCCTATAAACCATATATATTCTTGATCAGCATCAACAGCTGAGTCGATCTAGGCATGTCTGAAAGAAATCGAAATTTTTAAAAATATTTCCATTTTTGCAAAAAATGATGCCAAAAATTGGCAAAAAATCGAATATTCTAAAATGATAAACTGAGTATGCAGATTTATTAATCTAATAAAAACTAGCATGGGAAAGGTTTCCGAATTGAAATTAATGCATTTTTGGCTTAGTTATGAGTTTTTTTCAATTTGATTTTTAAGAAAAATTGGCATAAAAATATAAAAAATACCTACTCAAAGAATGGGATTATAATTTCAGTAATTTAAATTCGCAAACATTTTACACTGAGTATGCAGATTTGTTAACGTGATAAAAACTAGCTCGGGACAGCTTTCCGAATTAAAATTAACGCAATTTTAGCTTTGTTATGAATTTTTTAAAATTAGATTTTTAGCAAAAATTTGCGTAAAAATAGATAAAATATTGTATTATAATTTTAGTCAGAAGCTTATAAAGCAGTGAAGAAGTCATTTCCGACCCTATAAACCATATATATTCTTGATCAGCATCAACAGCTGAGTCGATCTAGGCATGTCTGAAAGAAATCGAAATTTTTAAAAATATTTCCATTTTTGCAAAAAATGATGCCAAAAATTGGCAAAAAATCGAATATTCTAAAATGATAAACTGAGTATGCAGATTTATTAATCTAATAAAAACTAGCATGGGAAAGGTTTCCGAATTGAAATTAATGCATTTTTGGCTTAGTTATGAGTTTTTTTCAATTTGATTTTTAAGAAAAATTGGCATAAAAATATAAAAAATACCTACTCAAAGAATGGGATTATAATTTCAGTAATTTAAATTCGCAAACATTTTACACTGAGTATGCAGATTTGTTAACGTGATAAAAACTAGCTCGGGACAGCTTTCCGAATTAAAATTAACGCAATTTTAGCTTTGTTATGAATTTTTTAAAATTAGATTTTTAGCAAAAATTTGCGTAAAAATAGATAAAATATTGTATTATAATTTTAGTCAGAAGCTTATAAAGCAGTGAAGAAGTCATTTCCGACCCTATAAACCATATATATTCTTGATCAGCATCAACAGCTGAGTCGATCTAGGCATGTCTGAAAGAAATCGAAATTTTTAAAAATATTTCCATTTTTGCAAAAAATGATAAGGGGTTACATCATTAAAATTGCCAAAAATTGGCAAAAAATCGAATATTCTAAAATGATAAACTGAGTATGCAGATTTATTAACCTAATAAAAACTAGCATGGGAAAGGTTTCCGAATTGAAATTAATGCATTTTTGGTTTAGTTATGAGTTTTTTTCAATTTGATTTTTAGGAAAAATTGGCATAAAAATATAAAAAATACCTACTCAAAGAATGGGATTATAATTTCAGTAATTTAAATTCGCAAACATTTTACACTGAGTATGCAGATTTGTTAACGTGATAAAAACTAGCTCGGGACAGCTTTCCGAATTAAAATTAATGCATTTTTGGCTTAGTTATGAGTTTTTTTCAATTTGATTTTTAGGAAAAATTGGCATAAAAATATAAAAAATACCTACTCAAAGAATGGGATTATAGTTTCAGTAATTTAAATTCGCAAAAATTTTACACTGTGTATGCAGATTTGTTAACGTGATAAAAACTAGCTCGGGACAGCTTTCCGAATTAAAATTAACGCAATTTTAGCTTTGTTATGAATTTTTTAAAATTTGATTTTTAGCAAAAATTTGCGTAAAAATAGATAAAATATTGTATTATAATTTTAGTCAGAAGCTTACAAAGCAGTGAAGGAGTCATTTCCGACCCTATAAACCATATATATTCTTGATCAGCATCAACAGCTGAGTCGATCTAGGCATGTCTGAAAGAAATCGAAATTTTTAAAAATATTTCCATTTTTGCAAAAAATGATAAGGGGTTACATCATTAAAATTGCCAAAAATTGGAAAAAAAAATCGAATATTCTAAAATGATAAACTGAGTATGCAGATTTATTAACCTAATAAAAACTAGCATGGGAAAGGTTTCCGAATTGAAATTAATGCATTTTTGGTTTAGTTATGAGTTTTTTTCAATTTGATTTTTAGGAAAAATTGGCATAAAAATATAAAAAATACCTACTCAAAGAATGGGATTATAATTTCAGTAATTTAAATTCGCAAACATTTTACACTGAGTATGCAGATTTGTTAACGTGATAAAAACTAGCTCGGGACAGCTTTCCGAATTAAAATTAATGCATTTTTGGCTTAGTTATGAGTTTTTTTCAATTTGATTTTTAGGAAAAATTGGCATAAAAATATAAAAAATACCTACTCAAAGAATGGGATTATAATTTCAGTAATTTAAATTCGCAAACATTTTACACTGAGTATGCAGATTTGTTAACGTGATAAAAACTAGCTCGGGACAGCTTTCCGAATTAAAATTCACGCAATTTTAGCTTTGTTATGAATTTTTTAAAATTTGATTTTTAGCAAAAATTTGCGTAAAAATAGATAAAATATTGTATTATAATTTTAGTCAGAAGCTTATAAAGCAGTGAAGGAGTCATTTCCGACCCTATAAACCATATATATTCTTGATCAGCATCAACAGCTGAGTCGATCTAGGCATGTCTGAAAGAAATCGAATTTTTTAAAAATATTTCCATTTTTGCAAAAAATGATAAGGGGTTACATCATTAAAATTGCCAAAAATTGGCAAAAAATCGTATATTCTAAAATGATAAACTGAGTATGCAGATTTATTAACCTAATAAAAACTAGCATGGGAAAGGTTTCCGAATTGAAATTAATGCATTTTTGGCTTAGTTATGAGTTTTTTTCAATTTGATTTTTAGGAAAAATTGGCATAAAAATATAAAAAATACCTACTCAAAGAATGGGATTATAGTTTCAGTAATTTAAATTCGCAAACATTTTACACTGAGTATGCAGATTTGTTAACGTGATAAAAACTAGCTCGGGACAGCTTTCCGAATTAAAATTAATGCATTTTTGGCTTAGTTATGAGTTTTTTTCAATTTGATTTTTAGGAAAAATTGGCATAAAAATATAAAAAATACCTACTCAAAGAATGGGATTATAATTTCAGTAATTTAAATTCGCAAACATTTTACACTGAGTATGCAGATTTGTTAACGTGATAAAAACTAGCTCGGGACAGCTTTCCGAATTAAAATTAATGCATTTTTGGCTTAGTTATGAGTTTTTTTCAATTTGATTTTTAGGAAAAATTGGCATAAAAATATAAAAAATACCTACTCAAAGAATGGGATTATAATTTCAGTAATTTAAATTCGCAAACATTTTACACTGAGTATGCAGATTTGTTAACGTGATAAAAACTAGCTCGGGACAGCTTTCCGAATTAAAATTAACGCAATTTTAGCTTTGTTATGAATTTTTTAAAATTTGATTTTTAGCAAAAATTTGCGTAAAAATAGATAAAATATTGTATTATAATTTTAGTCAGAAGCTTATAAAGCAGTGAAGGAGTCATTTCCGACCCTATAAACCATATATATTCTTGATCAGCATCAACAGCTGAGTCGATCTAGGCATGTCTGAAAGAAATCGAAATTTTTAAAAATATTTCCATTTTTGCAAAAAATGATAAGGGGTTAAAATTGCCAAAAATTGGCAAAAAATCGAATATTCTAAAATGATAAACTGAGTATGCAGATTTATTAACCTAATAAAAACCAGCATGGGAAAGGTTTCCGAATTGAAATTAATGCATTTTTGGTTTAGTTATGAGTTTTTTTCAATTTGATTTTTAGGAAAAATTGGCATAAAAATATAAAAAATACCTACTCAAAGAATGGGATTATAATTTCAGTAATTTAAATTCGCAAACATTTTACACTGAGTATGCAGCTTTGTTAACGTGATAAAAACTAGCTCGGGACAGCTTTCCGAATTAAAATTAATGCATTTTTGGCTTAGTTATGAGTTTTTTTCAATTTGATTTTTAGGAAAAATTGGCATAAAAATATAAAAAATACCTACTCAAAGAATGGGATTATAATTTCAGTAATTTAAATTCGCAAACATTTTACACTGAGTATGCAGATTTGTTAACGTGATAAAAACTAGCTCGGGACAGCTTTCCGAATTAAAATTAATGCATTTTTGGCTTAGTTATGAGTTTTTTTCAATTTGATTTTTAGGAAAAATTGGCATAAAAATATAAAAAATACCTACTCAAAGAATGGGATTATAATTTCAGTAATTTAAATTCGCAAACATTTTACACTGAGTATGCAGATTTGTTAACGTGATAAAAACTAGCTCGGGACAGCTTTCCGAATTAAAATTAACGCAATTTTAGCTTTGTTATGAATTTTTTAAAATTTGATTTTTAGCAAAAATTTGCGTAAAAATAGATAAAATATTGTATTATAATTTTAGTCAGAAGCTTATAAAGCAGTGAAGGAGTCATTTCCGACCCTATAAACCATATATATTCTTGATCAGCATCAACAGCTGAGTCGATCTAGGCATGTCTGAAAGAAATCGAAATTTTTAAAAATATTTCCATTTTTGCAAAAAATGATAAGGGGTTACATCATTAAAATTGCCAAAAATTGGAAAAAAATCGAATATTCTAAAATGATAAACTGAGTATGCAGATTTATTAACCTAATAAAAACTAGCATGGGAAAGGTTTCCGAATTGAAATTAATGCATTTTTGGTTTAGTTATGAGTTTTTTTCAATTTGATTTTTAGGAAAAATTGGCATAAAAATATAAAAAATACCTACTCAAAGAATGGGATTATAATTTCAGTAATTTAAATTCGCAAACATTTTACACTGAGTATGCAGATTTGTTAACGTGATAAAAACTAGCTCGGGACAGCTTTCCGAATTAAAATTAATGCATTTTTGGCTTAGTTATGAGTTTTTTTCAATTTGATTTTTAGGAAAAATTGGCATAAAAATATAAAAAATACCTACTCAAAGAATGGGATTATAATTTCAGTAATTTAAATTCGCAAACATTTTACACTGAGTATGCAAATTTGTTAACGTGATAAAAACTAGCTCGGGACAGCTTTCCGAATTAAAATTAACGCAATTTTAGCTTTGTTATGAATTTTTTAAAATTTGATTTTTAGCAAAAATTTGCGTAAAAATAGATAAAATATTGTATTATAATTTTAGTCAGAAGCTTATAAAGCAGTGAAGAAGTCATTTCCGACCCTATAAACCATATATATTCTTGATCAGCATCAACAGCTGAGTCGATCTAGGCATGTCTGAAAGAAATCGAAATTTTTAAAAATATTTCCATTTTTGCAAAAAATGATGCCAAAAATTGGCAAAAAATCGAATATTCTAAAATGATAAACTGAGTATGCAGATTTATTAATCTAATAAAAACTAGCATGGGAAAGGTTTCCGAATTGAAATTAATGCATTTTTGGCTTAGTTATGAGTTTTTTTCAATTTGATTTTTAAGAAAAATTGGCATAAAAATATAAAAAATACCTACTCAAAGAATGGGATTATAATTTCAGTAATTTAAATTCGCAAACATTTTACACTGAGTATGCAGATTTGTTAACGTGATAAAAACTAGCTCGGGACAGCTTTCCGAATTAAAATTAACGCAATTTTAGCTTTGTTATGAATTTTTTAAAATTAGATTTTTAGCAAAAATTTGCGTAAAAATAGATAAAATATTGTATTATAATTTTAGTCAGAAGCTTATAAAGCAGTGAAGAAGTCATTTCCGACCCTATAAACCATATATATTCTTGATCAGCATCAACAGCTGAGTCGATCTAGGCATGTCTGAAAGAAATCGAAATTTTTAAAAATATTTCCATTTTTGCAAAAAATGATGCCAAAAATTGGCAAAAAATCGAATATTCTAAAATGATAAACTGAGTATGCAGATTTATTAATCTAATAAAAACTAGCATGGGAAAGGTTTCCGAATTGAAATTAATGCATTTTTGGCTTAGTTATGAGTTTTTTTCAATTTGATTTTTAAGAAAAATTGGCATAAAAATATAAAAAATACCTACTCAAAGAATGGGATTATAATTTCAGTAATTTAAATTCGCAAACATTTTACACTGAGTATGCAGATTTGTTAACGTGATAAAAACTAGCTCGGGACAGCTTTCCGAATTAAAATTAACGCAATTTTAGCTTTGTTATGAATTTTTTAAAATTAGATTTTTAGCAAAAATTTGCGTAAAAATAGATAAAATATTGTATTATAATTTTAGTCAGAAGCTTATAAAGCAGTGAAGAAGTCATTTCCGACCCTATAAACCATATATATTCTTGATCAGCATCAACAGCTGAGTCGATCTAGGCATGTCTGAAAGAAATCGAAATTTTTAAAAATATTTCCATTTTTGCAAAAAATGATAAGGGGTTACATCATTAAAATTGCCAAAAATTGGCAAAAAATCGAATATTCTAAAATGATAAACTGAGTATGCAGATTTATTAACCTAATAAAAACTAGCATGGGAAAGGTTTCCGAATTGAAATTAATGCATTTTTGGTTTAGTTATGAGTTTTTTTCAATTTGATTTTTAGGAAAAATTGGCATAAAAATATAAAAAATACCTACTCAAAGAATGGGATTATAATTTCAGTAATTTAAATTCGCAAACATTTTACACTGAGTATGCAGATTTGTTAACGTGATAAAAACTAGCTCGGGACAGCTTTCCGAATTAAAATTAATGCATTTTTGGCTTAGTTATGAGTTTTTTTCAATTTGATTTTTAGGAAAAATTGGCATAAAAATATAAAAAATACCTACTCAAAGAATGGGATTATAGTTTCAGTAATTTAAATTCGCAAACATTTTACACTGTGTATGCAGATTTGTTAACGTGATAAAAACTAGCTCGGGACAGCTTTCCGAATTAAAATTAATGCATTTTTGGTTTAGTTATGAGTTTTTTTCAATTTGATTTTTAGGAAAAATTGGCATAAAAATATAAAAAATACCTACTCAAAGAATGGGATTATAATTTCAGTAATTTAAATTCGCAAACATTTTACACTGAGTATGCAGATTTGTTAACGTGATAAAAACTAGCTCGGGACAGCTTTCCGAATTAAAATTAACGCAATTTTAGCTTTGTTATGAATTTTTTAAAATTAGATTTTTAGCAAAAATTTGCGTAAAAATAGATAAAATATTGTATTATAATTTTAGTCAGAAGCTTATAAAGCAGTGAAGGAGTCATTTCTGACCCTATAAACCATATATATTCTTGATCAGCATCAACAGCTGAGTCGATCTAGGCATGTCTGAAAGAAATCGAAATTTTTAAAAATATTTCCATTTTTGCAAAAAATGATAAGGGGTTACATCATTAAAATTGCCAAAAATTGAAAAAAAATCGAATATTCTAAAATGATAAACTGAGTATGCAGATTTATTAACCTAATAAAAACTAGCATGGGAAAGGTTTCCGAATTGAAATTAATGCATTTTTGGCTTAGTTATGAGTTTTTTTCAATTTGATTTTTAGGAAAAATTGGCATAAAAATATAAAAAATACCTACTCAAAGAATGGGATTATAATTTCAGTAATTTAAATTCGCAAAAATTTTACACTGTGTATGCAGATTTGTTAACGTGATAAAAACTAGCTCGGGACAGCTTTCCGAATTAAAATTAACGCAATTTTAGCTTTGTTATGAATTTTTTAAAATTAGATTTTTAGCAAAAATTTGCGTAAAAATAGATAAAATATTGTATTATAATTTTAGTCAGAAGCTTATAAAGCAGTGAAGGAGTCATTTCTGACCCTATAAACCATATATATTCTTGATCAGCATCAACAGCTGAGTCGATCTAGGCATGTCTGAAAGAAATCGAAATTTTTAAAAATATTTCCATTTTTGCAAAAAATGATAAGGGGTTACATCATTAAAATTGCCAAAAATTGGAAAAAAAATCGAATATTCTAAAATGATAAACTGAGTATGCAGATTTATTAACCTAATAAAAACTAGCATGGAAGAGGTTTCCGAATTGAAATTAATGCATTTTTGGCTTAGTTATGAGTTTTTTTCAATTTGATTTTTAGGAAAAATTGGCATAAAAATATAAAAAATACCTACTCAAAGAATGGGATTATAATTTCAGTAATTTAAATTCGCAAACATTTTACACTGAGTATGCAGATTTGTTAACGTGATAAAAACTAGCTCGGGACAGCTTTCCGAATTAAAATTCACGCAATTTTAGCTTTGTTATGAATTTTTTAAAATTTGATTTTTAGCAAAAATTTGCGTAAAAATAGATAAAATATTGTATTATAATTTTAGTCAGAAGCTTATAAAGCAGTGAAGGAGTCATTTCCGACCCTATAAACCATATATATTCTTGATCAGCATCAACAGCTGAGTCGATCTAGGCATGTCTGAAAGAAATCGAAATTTTTAAAAATATTTCCATTTTTGCAAAAAATGATAAGGGGTTACATCATTAAAATTGCCAAAAATTGGCAAAAAATCGTATATTCTAAAATGATAAACTGAGTATGCAGATTTATTAACCTAATAAAAACTAGCATGGGAAAGGTTTCCGAATTGAAATTAATGCATTTTTGGCTTAGTTATGAGTTTTTTTCAATTTGATTTTTAGGAAAAATTGGCATAAAAATATAAAAAATACCTACTCAAAGAATGGGATTATAGTTTCAGTAATTTAAATTCGCAAACATTTTACACTGAGTATGCAGATTTGTTAACGTGATAAAAACTAGCTCGGGACAGCTTTCCGAATTAAAATTTACGCAATTTTAGCATAGCTATGAGTTTTTTTCAATTTGATTTTTAGGAAAAATTGGCATAAAAATATAAAAAATACCTACTCAAAGAATGGGATTATAGTTTCAGTAATTTAAATTCGCAAAAATTTTACACTGTGTATGCAGATTTGTTAACGTGATAAAAACTAGCTCGGGACAGCTTTCCGAATTAAAATTAACGCAATTTTAGCTTTGTTATGAATTTTTTAAAATTTGATTTTTAGCAAAAATTTGCGTAAAAATAGATAAAATATTGTATTATAATTTTAGTCAGAAGCTTACAAAGCAGTGAAGGAGTCATTTCCGACCCTATAAACCATATATATTCTTGATCAGCATCAACAGCTGAGTCGATCTAGGCATGTCTGAAAGAAATCGAAATTTTTAAAAATATTTCCATTTTTGCAAAAAATGATAAGGGGTTACATCATTAAAATTGCCAAAAATTGGCAAAAAATCGAATATTCTAAAATGATAAACTGAGTATGCAGATTTATTAACCTAATAAAAACTAGCATGGAAGAGGTTTCCGAATTGAAATTAATGCATTTTTGGTTTAGTTATGAGTTTTTTTCAATTTGATTTTTAGGAAAAATTGGCATAAAAATATAAAAAATACCTACTCAAAGAATGGGATTATAATTTCAGTAATTTAAATTCGCAAACATTTTACACTGAGTATGCAGATTTGTTAACGTGATAAAAACTAGCTCGGGACAGCTTTCCGAATTAAAATTAATGCATTTTTGGCTTAGTTATGAGTTTTTTTCAATTTGATTTTTAGGAAAAATTGGCATAAAAATATAAAAAATACCTACTCAAAGAATGGGATTATAATTTCAGTAATTTAAATTCGCAAACATTTTACACTGAGTATGCAGATTTGTTAACGTGATAAAAACTAGCTCGGGACAGCTTTCCGAATTAAAATTAACGCAATTTTAGCTTTGTTATGAATTTTTTAAAATTTGATTTTTAGCAAAAATTTGCGTAAAAATAGATAAAATATTGTATTATAATTTTAGTCAGAAGCTTATAAAGCAGTGAAGGAGTCATTTCTGACCCTATAAACCATATATATTCTTGATCAGCATCAACAGCTGAGTCGATCTAGGCATGTCTGAAAGAAATCGAAATTTTTAATATTTCCATTTTTGCAAAAAATGATAAGGGGTTACATCATTAAAATTGCCAAAAATTGGAAAAAAAATCGAATATTCTAAAATGATAAACTGAGTATGCAGATTTATTAACCTAATAAAAACTAGCATGGAAGAGGTTTCCGAATTGAAATTAATGCATTTTTGGCTTAGTTATGAGTTTTTTTCAATTTGATTTTTAGGAAAAATTGGCATAAAAATATAAAAAATACCTACTCAAAGAATGGGATTATAATTTCAGTAATTTAAATTCGCAAACATTTTACACTGAGTATGCAGATTTGTTAACGTGATAAAAACTAGCTCGGGACAGCTTTCCGAATTAAAATTCACGCAATTTTAGCTTTGTTATGAATTTTTTAAAATTTGATTTTTAGCAAAAATTTGCGTAAAAATAGATAAAATATTGTATTATAATTTTAGTCAGAAGCTTATAAAGCAGTGAAGGAGTCATTTCCGACCCTATAAACCATATATATTCTTGATCAGCATCAACAGCTGAGTCGATCTAGGCATGTCTGAAAGAAATCGAATTTTTTAAAAATATTTCCATTTTTGCAAAAAATGATAAGGGGTTACATCATTAAAATTGCCAAAAATTGGCAAAAAATCGTATATTCTAAAATGATAAACTGAGTATGCAGATTTATTAACCTAATAAAAACTAGCATGGGAAAGGTTTCCGAATTGAAATTAATGCATTTTTGGCTTAGTTATGAGTTTTTTTCAATTTGATTTTTAGGAAAAATTGGCATAAAAATATAAAAAATACCTACTCAAAGAATGGGATTATAGTTTCAGTAATTTAAATTCGCAAACATTTTACACTGAGTATGCAGATTTGTTAACGTGATAAAAACTAGCTCGGGACAGCTTTCCGAATTAAAATTAATGCATTTTTGGCTTAGTTATGAGTTTTTTTCAATTTGATTTTTAGGAAAAATTGGCATAAAAATATAAAAAATACCTACTCAAAGAATGGGATTATAATTTCAGTAATTTAAATTCGCAAACATTTTACACTGAGTATGCAGATTTGTTAACGTGATAAAAACTAGCTCGGGACAGCTTTCCGAATTAAAATTAATGCATTTTTGGCTTAGTTATGAGTTTTTTTCAATTTGATTTTTAGGAAAAATTGGCATAAAAATATAAAAAATACCTACTCAAAGAATGGGATTATAATTTCAGTAATTTAAATTCGCAAACATTTTACACTGAGTATGCAGATTTGTTAACGTGATAAAAACTAGCTCGGGACAGCTTTCCGAATTAAAATTAACGCAATTTTAGCTTTGTTATGAATTTTTTAAAATTTGATTTTTAGCAAAAATTTGCGTAAAAATAGATAAAATATTGTATTATAATTTTAGTCAGAAGCTTATAAAGCAGTGAAGGAGTCATTTCCGACCCTATAAACCATATATATTCTTGATCAGCATCAACAGCTGAGTCGATCTAGGCATGTCTGAAAGAAATCGAAATTTTTAAAAATATTTCCATTTTTGCAAAAAATGATAAGGGGTTAAAATTGCCAAAAATTGGCAAAAAATCGAATATTCTAAAATGATAAACTGAGTATGCAGATTTATTAACCTAATAAAAACCAGCATGGGAAAGGTTTCCGAATTGAAATTAATGCATTTTTGGTTTAGTTATGAGTTTTTTTCAATTTGATTTTTAGGAAAAATTGGCATAAAAATATAAAAAATACCTACTCAAAGAATGGGATTATAATTTCAGTAATTTAAATTCGCAAACATTTTACACTGAGTATGCAGCTTTGTTAACGTGATAAAAACTAGCTCGGGACAGCTTTCCGAATTAAAATTAATGCATTTTTGGCTTAGTTATGAGTTTTTTTCAATTTGATTTTTAGGAAAAATTGGCATAAAAATATAAAAAATACCTACTCAAAGAATGGGATTATAATTTCAGTAATTTAAATTCGCAAACATTTTACACTGAGTATGCAGATTTGTTAACGTGATAAAAACTAGCTCGGGACAGCTTTCCGAATTAAAATTAATGCATTTTTGGCTTAGTTATGAGTTTTTTTCAATTTGATTTTTAGGAAAAATTGGCATAAAAATATAAAAAATACCTACTCAAAGAATGGGATTATAATTTCAGTAATTTAAATTCGCAAACATTTTACACTGAGTATGCAGATTTGTTAACGTGATAAAAACTAGCTCGGGACAGCTTTCCGAATTAAAATTAACGCAATTTTAGCTTTGTTATGAATTTTTTAAAATTTGATTTTTAGCAAAAATTTGCGTAAAAATAGATAAAATATTGTATTATAATTTTAGTCAGAAGCTTATAAAGCAGTGAAGGAGTCATTTCCGACCCTATAAACCATATATATTCTTGATCAGCATCAACAGCTGAGTCGATCTAGGCATGTCTGAAAGAAATCGAAATTTTTAAAAATATTTCCATTTTTGCAAAAAATGATAAGGGGTTACATCATTAAAATTGCCAAAAATTGGAAAAAAATCGAATATTCTAAAATGATAAACTGAGTATGCAGATTTATTAACCTAATAAAAACTAGCATGGGAAAGGTTTCCGAATTGAAATTAATGCATTTTTGGTTTAGTTATGAGTTTTTTTCAATTTGATTTTTAGGAAAAATTGGCATAAAAATATAAAAAATACCTACTCAAAGAATGGGATTATAATTTCAGTAATTTAAATTCGCAAACATTTTACACTGAGTATGCAGATTTGTTAACGTAATAAAAACTAGCTCGGGACAGCTTTCCGAATTAAAATTAATGCATTTTTGGCTTAGTTATGAGTTTTTTTCAATTTGATTTTTAGGAAAAATTGGCATAAAAATATAAAAAATACCTACTCAAAGAATGGGATTATAATTTCAGTAATTTAAATTCGCAAACATTTTACACTGAGTATGCAGATTTGTTAACGTGATAAAAACTAGCTCGGGACAGCTTTCCGAATTAAAATTAACGCAATTTTAGCTTTGTTATGAATTTTTTAAAATTTGATTTTTAGCAAAAATTTGCGTAAAAATAGATAAAATATTGTATTATAATTTTAGTCAGAAGCTTATAAAGCAGTGAAGAAGTCATTTCCGACCCTATAAACCATATATATTCTTGATCAGCATCAACAGCTGAGTCGATCTAGGCATGTCTGAAAGAAATCGAAATTTTTAAAAATATTTCCATTTTTGCAAAAAATGATGCCAAAAATTGGCAAAAAATCGAATATTCTAAAATGATAAACTGAGTATGCAGATTTATTAATCTAATAAAAACTAGCATGGGAAAGGTTTCCGAATTGAAATTAATGCATTTTTGGCTTAGTTATGAGTTTTTTTCAATTTGATTTTTAAGAAAAATTGGCATAAAAATATAAAAAATACCTACTCAAAGAATGGGATTATAATTTCAGTAATTTAAATTCGCAAACATTTTACACTGAGTATGCAGATTTGTTAACGTGATAAAAACTAGCTCGGGACAGCTTTCCGAATTAAAATTAACGCAATTTTAACTTTGTTATGAATTTTTTAAAATTAGATTTTTAGCAAAAATTTGCGTAAAAATAGATAAAATATTGTATTATAATTTTAGTCAGAAGCTTATAAAGCAGTGAAGAAGTCATTTCCGACCCTATAAACCATATATATTCTTGATCAGCATCAACAGCTGAGTCGATCTAGGCATGTCTGAAAGAAATCGAAATTTTTAAAAATATTTCCATTTTTGCAAAAAATGATGCCAAAAATTGGCAAAAAATCGAATATTCTAAAATGATAAACTGAGTATGCAGATTTATTAACCTAATAAAAACTAGCATGGGAAAGGTTTCCGAATTGAAATTAATGCATTTTTGGTTTAGTTATGAGTTTTTTTCAATTTGATTTTTAGGAAAAATTGGCATAAAAATATAAAAAATACCTACTCAAAGAATGGGATTATAATTTCAGTAATTTAAATTCGCAAACATTTTACACTGAGTATGCAGATTTGTTAACGTGATAAAAACTAGCTCGGGACAGCTTTCCGAATTAAAATTAATGCATTTTTGGCTTAGTTATGAGTTTTTTTCAATTTGATTTTTAGGAAAAATTGGCATAAAAATATAAAAAATACCTACTCAAAGAATGGGATTATAATTTCAGTAATTTAAATTCGCAAACATTTTACACTGAGTATGCAGATTTGTTAACGTGATAAAAACTAGCTCGGGACAGCTTTCCGAATTAAAATTAACGCAATTTTAGCTTTGTTATGAATTTTTTAAAATTAGATTTTTAGCAAAAATTTGCGTAAAAATAGATAAAATATTGTATTATAATTTTAGTCAGAAGCTTATAAAGCAGTGAAGGAGTCATTTCTGACCCTATAAACCATATATATTCTTGATCAGCATCAACAGCTGAGTCGATCTAGGCATGTCTGAAAGAAATCGAAATTTTTAAAAATATTTCCATTTTTGCAAAAAATGATAAGGGGTTACATCATTAAAATTGCCAAAAATTGAAAAAAAATCGAATATTCTAAAATGATAAACTGAGTATGCAGATTTATTAACCTAATAAAAACTAGCATGGAAGAGGTTTCCGAATTGAAATTAATGCATTTTTGGCTTAGTTATGAGTTTTTTTCAATTTGATTTTTAGGAAAAATTGGCATAAAAATATAAAAAATACCTACTCAAAGAATGGGATTATAATTTCAGTAATTTAAATTCGCAAACATTTTACACTGTGTATGCAGATTTGTTAACGTGATAAAAACTAGCTCGGGACAGCTTCCCGAATTAAAATTCACGCAATTTTAGCTTTGTTATGAATTTTTTAAAATTAGATTTTTAGCAAAAATTTGCGTAAAAATAGATAAAATATTGTATTATAATTTTAGTCAGAAGCTTATAAAGCAGTGAAGGAGTCATTTCCGACCCTATAAACCATATATATTCTTGATCAGCATCAACAGCTGAGTCGATCTAGGCATGTCTGAAAGAAATCGAAATTTTTAAAAATATTTCCATTTTTGCAAAAAATGATAAGGGGTTACATCATTAAAATTGCCAAAAATTGGCAAAAAATCGTATATTCTAAAATGATAAACTGAGTATGCAGATTTATTAACCTAATAAAAACTAGCATGGGAAAGGTTTCCGAATTGAAATTAATGCATTTTTGGCTTAGTTATGAGTTTTTTTCAATTTGATTTTTAGGAAAAATTGGCATAAAAATATAAAAAATACCTACTCAAAGAATGGGATTATAGTTTCAGTAATTTAAATTCGCAAACATTTTACACTGAGTATGCAGATTTGTTAACGTGATAAAAACTAGCTCGAGACAGCTTTCCGAATTAAAATTAACGCAATTTTAGCATAGCTATGAGTTTTTTTCAATTTGATTTTTAGGAAAAATTGGCATAAAAATATAAAAAATACCTACTCAAAGAATGGGATTATAGTTTAAGTAATTTAAATTCGCAAAAATTTTACACTGTGTATGCAGATTTGTTAACGTGATAAAAACTAGCTCGGGACAGCTTTCCGAATTAAAATTAACGCAATTTTAGCTTTGTTATGAATTTTTTAAAATTTGATTTTTAGCAAAAATTTGCGTAAAAATAGATAAAATATTGTATTATAATTTTAGTCAGAAGCTTACAAAGCAGTGAAGGAGTCATTTCCGACCCTATAAACCATATATATTCTTGATCAGCATCAACAGCTGAGTCGATCTAGGCATGTCTGAAAGAAATCGAAATTTTTAAAAATATTTCCATTTTTGCAAAAAATGATAAGGGGTTACATCATTAAAATTGCCAAAAATTGGCAAAAAATCGAATATTCTAAAATGATAAACTGAGTATGCAGATTTATTAACCTAATAAAAACTAGCATGGAAGAGGTTTCCGAATTGAAATTAATGCATTTTTGGTTTAGTTATGAGTTTTTTTCAATTTGATTTTTAGGAAAAATTGGCATAAAAATATAAAAAATACCTACTCAAAGAATGGGATTATAATTTCAGTAATTTAAATTCGCAAACATTTTACACTGAGTATGCAGATTTGTTAACGTGATAAAAACTAGCTCGGGACAGCTTTCCGAATTAAAATTAATGCATTTTTGGCTTAGTTATGAGTTTTTTTCAATTTGATTTTTAGGAAAAATTGGCATAAAAATATAAAAAATACCTACTCAAAGAATGGGATTATAATTTCAGTAATTTAAATTCGCAAACATTTTACACTGAGTATGCAGATTTGTTAACGTGATAAAAACTAGCTCGGGACAGCTTTCCGAATTAAAATTAACGCAATTTTAGCTTTGTTATGAATTTTTTAAAATTTGATTTTTAGCAAAAATTTGCGTAAAAATAGATAAAATATTGTATTATAATTTTAGTCAGAAGCTTATAAAGCAGTGAAGGAGTCATTTCTGACCCTATAAACCATATATATTCTTGATCAGCATCAACAGCTGAGTCGATCTAGGCATGTCTGAAAGAAATCGAAATTTTTAATATTTCCATTTTTGCAAAAAATGATAAGGGGTTACATCATTAAAATTGCCAAAAATTGGAAAAAAAATCGAATATTCTAAAATGATAAACTGAGTATGCAGATTTATTAACCTAATAAAAACTAGCATGGAAGAGGTTTCCGAATTGAAATTAATGCATTTTTGGCTTAGTTATGAGTTTTTTTCAATTTGATTTTTAGGAAAAATTGGCATAAAAATATAAAAAATACCTACTCAAAGAATGGGATTATACTTTCAGTAATTTAAATTCGCAAACATTTTACACTGAGTATGCAGATTTGTTAACGTGATAAAAACTAGCTCGGGACAGCTTTCCGAATTAAAATTCACGCAATTTTAGCTTTGTTATGAATTTTTTAAAATTTGATTTTTAGCAAAAATTTGCGTAAAAATAGATAAAATATTGTATTATAATTTTAGTCAGAAGCTTATAAAGCAGTGAAGGAGTCATTTCCGACCCTATAAACCATATATATTCTTGATCAGCATCAACAGCTGAGTCGATCTAGGCATGTCTGAAAGAAATCGAATTTTTTAAAAATATTTCCATTTTTGCAAAAAATGATAAGGGGTTACATCATTAAAATTGCCAAAAATTGGCAAAAAATCGAATATTCTAAAATAATAAACTGAGTATGCAGATTTATTAACCTAATAAAAACTAGCATGGGAAAGGTTTCCGAATTGAAATTAATGCATTTTTGGTTTAGTTATGAGTTTTTTTCAATTTGATTTTTAGGAAAAATTGGCATAAAAATATACAAAATACCTACTCAAAGAATGGGATTATAATTTCAGTAATTTAAATTCGCAAAAATTGTACACTGAGTATGCAGATTTGTTAACGTGATAAAAACTAGCTCGGGACAGCTTTCCGAATTAAAATTAACGCAATTATAGCTTTGTTATGAATTTTTTAAAATTTGATTTTTAGCAAAAAATTTGCGTAAAAATAGATAAAATATTGTATTATAATTTTAGTCAGAAGCTTATAAAGCAGTGAAGGAGTCATTTCCGACCCTATAAACCATATATATTCTTGATCAGCATCAACAGCTGAGTCGATCTAGGCATGTCTGAAAGAAATCGAATTTTTTAAAAATATTTCCATTTTTGCAAAAAATGATTAGGGGTTACATCATTAAAATTGCCAAAAATTGGCAAAAAATCGTATATTCTAAAATGATAAACTGAGTATGCAGATTTATTAACCTAATAAAAACTAGCATGGGAAAGGTTTCCGAATTGAAATTAATGCATTTTTGGCTTAGTTATGAGTTTTTTTCAATTTGATTTTTAGGAAAAATTGGCATAAAAATATAAAAAATACCTACTCAAAGAATGGGATTATAGTTTCAGTAATTTAAATTCGCAAACATTTTACACTGAGTATGCAGATTTGTTAACGTGATAAAAACTAGCTCGGGACAGCTTTCCGAATTAAAATTAACGCAATTTTAGCTTTGTTATGAATTTTTTAAAATTTGATTTTTAGCAAAAATTTGCGTAAAAATAGATAAAATATTGTATTATAATTTTAGTCAGAAGCTTATAAAGCAGTGAAGGAGTCATTTCCGACCCTATAAACCATATATATTCTTGATCAGCATCAACAGCTGAGTCGATCTAGGCATGTCTGAAAGAAATCGAAATTTTTAAAAATATTTCCATTTTTGCAAAAAATGATAAGGGGTTACATCATTAAAATTGCCAAAAATTGGAAAAAAATCGAATATTCTAAAATGATAAACTGAGTATGCAGATTTATTAACCTAATAAAAACTAGCATGGAAGAGGTTTCCGAATTGAAATTAATGCATTTTTGGCTTAGTTATGAGTTTTTTTCAATTTGATTTTTAGGAAAAATTGGCATAAAAATATAAAAAATACCTACTCAAAGAATGGGATTATAATTTCAGTAATTTAAATTCGCAAACATTTTACACTGAGTATGCAGATTTGTTAACGTGATAAAAACTAGCTCGGGACAGCTTTCCGAATTAAAATTAATGCATTTTTGGCTTAGTTATGAGTTTTTTTCAATTTGATTTTTAGGAAAAATTGGCATAAAAATATAAAAAATACCTACTCAAAGAATGGGATTATAATTTCAGTAATTTAAATTCGCAAACATTTTACACTGAGTATGCAGATTTGTTAACGTGATAAAAACTAGCTCGGGACAGCTTTCCGAATTAAAATTAATGCATTTTTGGCTTAGTTATGAGTTTTTTTCAATTTGATTTTTAGGAAAAATTGGCATAAAAATATAAAAAATACCTACTCAAAGAATGGGATTATAATTTCAGTAATTTAAATTCGCAAACATTTTACACTGAGTATGCAGATTTGTTAACGTGATAAAAACTAGCTCGGGACAGCTTTCCGAATTAAAATTCACGCAATTTTAGCTTTGTTATGAATTTTTTAAAATTTGATTTTTAGCAAAAATTTGCGTAAAAATAGATAAAATATTGTATTATAATTTTAGTCAGAAGCTTATAAAGCAGTGAAGGAGTCATTTCCGACCCTATAAACCATATATATTCTTGATCAGCATCAACAGCTGAGTCGATCTAGGCATGTCTGAAAGAAATCGAAATTTTTAAAAATATTTCCATTTTTGCAAAAAATGATAAGGGGTTACATCATTAAAATTGCCAAAAATTGGAAAAAATCGAATATTCTAAAATGATAAACTGAGTATGCAGATTTATTAACCTAATAAAAACCAGCATGGGAAAGGTTTCCGAATTGAAATTAATGCATTTTTGGTTTAGTTATGAGTTTTTTTCAATTTGATTTTTAGGAAAAATTGGCATAAAAATATAAAAAATACCTACTCAAAGAATGGGATTATAATTTCAGTAATTTAAATTCGCAAACATTTTACACTGAGTATGCAGATTTGTTAACGTGATAAAAACTTGCTCGGGACAGCTTTCCGAATTAAAATTAACGCAATTTTAGCTTTGTTATGAATTTTTTAAAATTGGATTTTTAGCAAAAATTTGCGTAAAAATAGATAAAATATTGTATTATAATTTTAGTCAGAAGCTTATAAAGCAGTGAAGGAGTCATTTCCGACCCTATAAACCATATATATTCTTGATCAGCATCAACAGCTGAGTCGATCTAGGCATGTCTGAAAGAAATCGAAAATTTTAAAAATATTTCCATTTTTGCAAAAAATGATAAGGGGTTACATCATTAAAATTGCCAAAAATTGGAAAAAAATCTAATATTCTAAAATGATAAACTGAGTATGCAGATTTATTAACCTAATAAAAACTAGCATGGAAGATGTTTCCGAATTGAAATTAATGCATTTTTGGTTTAGTTATGAGTTTTTTTCAATTTGATTTTTAGGAAAAATTGGCATAAAAATATAAAAAATACCTACTCAAAGAATGGGATTATAATTTCAGTAATTTAAATTCGCAAACATTTTACACTGAGTATGCAGATTTGTTAACGTGATAAAAACTTGCTCGGGACAGCTTTCCGAATTAAAATTAACGCAATTTTAGCTTCGTTATGAATTTTTTAAAATTTGATTTTTAGCAAAAATTTTCGTAAAAATAGATAAAATATTGTATTATAATTTTAGTCAGAAGCTTATAAAGCAGTGAAGGAGTCATTTCCGACCCTATAAACCATATATATTCTTGATCAGCATCAACAGCTGAGTCGATCTAGGCATGTCTGAAAGAAATCGAAATTTTTAAAAATATTTCCATTTTTGCAAAAAATGATAAGGGGTTACATCATTAAAATTGCCAAAAATTGGCAAAAAATCGAATATTCTAAAATGATAAACTGAGTATGCAGATTTATTAACCTAATAAAAACCAGCATGGGAAAGGTTTCCGAATTGAAATTAATGCATTTTTGGTTTAGTTATGAGTTTTTTTCAATTTGATTTTTAGGAAAAATTGGCATAAAAATATAAAAAATACCTACTCAAAGAATGGGATTATAATTTCAGTAATTTAAATTCGAAAAAATTTTACACTGAGTATGCAGATTTGTTAACGTGATAAAAACTAGCTCGGGACAGCTTTCTGAATTAAAATTAACGCATTTTTAGCTTTGTTATGAATTTTTTAAAATTTGATTTTTAGCAAAAATTATAATACAATATTTTATCTATTTTTACGCAAATTTTTGCTAAAAATCCAATTTTAAAAATTTTTTGCAAAAATGGAAATATTTTTAAAAATTTCGATTTCTTTCAGACATGCCTAGATCGACTCAGCTGTTGATGCTGATCAAGAATATATATGGTTTATAGGGTCGGAAATGACTCCTTCACTGATTTATAAGCTTCTGACTAAAATTATAATACAATATTTTATCTATTTTTACGCAAATTTTTGCTAAAAATCCAATTTTAAAAAATTCATAACAAAGCTAAAAATGCATTAATTTTAATTCGGAATGCTGTCCTGAGCTAGTTTTCATCACATTAACAAATCTGCATACTCAGTGTAAAATGTTTGCGAATTTAAATTACTGAAATTATAATCCCATTCTTTGAGTAGGTATTTTTTATATTTTTATGCCAATTTTTCCTAAAAATCAAATTGAAAAAAACTCATAACTAAGCCAAAAATGCATTAATTTCAATTCGGAAACCTTTCCCATGTTAGTTTTTATTAGGTTAATAAATCTGCATACTCAGTTTATCATTTTAGAATATTCGATTTTTTGCCAATTTTTGGCAATTTTAATGATGTAACCCCTTATCATTTTTTGCAAAAATGGAAATATTTTTAAAAATTTCGATTTCTTTTAGACATGCCTAGATCGACTCAGCTGTTGATGCTGATCAAGAATATATATGGTTTATAGGGTCGGCAATGACTCTTTCACTGCTTTATAAGCTTCTGACTAAAATTATAATACAATATTTTATCTATTTTTACGCAAATTTTTGCTAAAAATCCAATTTTAAAAAATTCATAACAAAGCTAAAAATGCATTAATTTTAATTCGGAATGCTGTCCTGAGCTAGTTTTCATCACATTAACAAATCTGCATACTCAGTGTAAAATGTTTGCGAATTTAAATTACTGAAATTATAATCCCATTCTTTGAGTAGGTATTTTTTATATTTTTATGCCAATTTTTCCTAAAAATCAAATTGAAAAAAACTCATAACTAAGCCAAAAATGCATTAATTTCAATTCGGAAACCTTTCCCATGCTAGTTTTTATTAGGTTAATAAATCTGCATACTCAGTTTATCATTTTAGAATATTCGATTTTTTGCCAATTTTGGGCAATTTTAATGATGTAACCCCTTATCATTTTTTGCAAAAATGGAAATATTTTTAAAAATTTCGATTTCTTTCAGACATGCCTAGATCGACTCAGCTGTTGATGCTGATCAAGAATATATATGGTTTATAGGGTCGGAAATGACTCCTTCACTGATTTATAAGCTTCTGACTAAAATTATAATACAATATTTTATCTATTTTTACGCAAATTTTTGCTAAAAATCCAATTTTAAAAAATTCATAACAAAGCTAAAAATGCATTAATTTTAATTCGGAATGCTGTCCTGAGCTAGTTTTCATCACATTAACAAATCTGCATACTCAGTGTAAAATGTTTGCGAATTTAAATTACTGAAATTATAATCCCATTCTTTGAGTAGGTATTTTTTATATTTTTATGCCAATTTTTCCTAAAAATCAAATTGAAAAAAACTCATAACTAAGCCAAAAATGCATTAATTTCAATTCGGAAACCTTTCCCATGCTAGTTTTTATTAGGTTAATAAATCTGCATACTCAGTTTATCGTTTTAGAAAATTCTATTTTTTGCCAATTTTTGGCAATTTTAATGATGTAACCCCTTATCATTTTTTGCAAAAATGGAAATATTTTTAAAAATTTCGATTTCTTTCAGACATGCCTAGATCGACTCAGCTGTTGATGCTGATCAAGAATATATATGGTTTATAGGGTCGGCAATGACTCTTTCACTGCTTTATAAGCTTCTGACTAAAATTATAATACAATATTTTATCTATTTTTACGCAAATTTTTGCTAAAAATCCAATTTTAAAAAATTCATAACAAAGCTAAAAATGCATTAATTTTAATTCGCAAAGCTGTCCCGAGCTAGTTTTTATCACGTTAACAAATCTGCATACTCAGTGTAAAATGTTTGCGAATTTAAATTACTGAAATTATAATCCCATTCTTTGAGTAGGTATTTTTTATATTTTTATGCCAATTTTTCCTAAAAATCAAATTGAAAAAAACTCATAACTAAGCCAAAAATGTATTAATTTCAATTCGGAAACCTTTCCCATGTTAGTTTTTATTAGGTTAATAAATCTGCATACTCAGTTTATCATTTTAGAATATTCGATTTTTTGCCAATTTTTGGCAATTTTAATGATGTAACCCCTTATCATTTTTTGCAAAAATGGAAATATTTTTAAAAATTTCGATTTCTTTCAGACATGCCTAGATCGACTCAGCTGTTGATGCTGATCAAGAATATATATGGTTTATAGGGTCGGAAATGACTCCTTCACTGATTTATAAGCTTCTGACTAAAATTATAATACAATATTTTATCTATTTTTACGCAAATTTTTGCTAAAAATCCAATTTTAAAAAATTCATAACAAAGCTAAAAATGCATTAATTTTAATTCGGAATGCTGTCCTGAGCTAGTTTTCATCACATTAACAAATCTGCATACTCAGTGTAAAATGTTTGCGAATTTAAATTACTGAAATTATAATCCCATTCTTTGAGTAGGTATTTTTTATATTTTTATGCCAATTTTTCCTAAAAATCAAATTGAAAAAAACGCATAACTAAGCCAAAAATGCATTAATTTCAATTCGGAAACCTTTCCCATGCTAGTTTTTATTAGGTTAATAAATCTGCATACTCAGTTTATCATTTTAGAATATTCGATTTTTTGCCAATTTTGGGCAATTTTAATGATGTAACCCCTTATCATTTTTTGCAAAAATGGAAATATTTTTAAAAATTTCGATTTCTTTCAGACATGCCTAGATCGACTCAGCTGTTGATGCTGATCAAGAATATATATGGTTTATAGGGTCGGCAATGACTCTTTCACTGCTTTATAAGCTTCTGACTAAAATTATAATACAATATTTTATCTATTTTTACGCAAATTTTTGCTAAAAATCCAATTTTAAAAAATTCATAACAAAGCTAAAAATGCATTAATTTTAATTCGCAAAGCTGTCCCGAGCTAGTTTTTATCACGTTAACAAATCTGCATACTCAGTGTAAAATGTTTGCGAATTTAAATTACTGAAATTATAATCCCATTCTTTGAGTAGGTATTTTTTATATTTTTATGCCAATTTTTCCTAAAAATCAAATTGAAAAAAACTCATAACTAAGCCAAAAATGCATTAATTTCAATTCGGAAACCTTTCCCATGCTAGTTTTTATTAGGTTAATAAATCTGCATACTCAGTTTATCATTTTAGAATATTCGATTTTTTGCCAATTTTTGGCAATTTTAATGATGTAACCCCTTATCATTTTTTGCAAAAATGGAAATATTTTTAAAAATTTCGATTTCTTTCAGACATGCCTAGATCGACTCAGCTGTTGATGCTGATCAAGAATATATATGGTTTATAGGGTCGGCAATGACTCTTTCACTGCTTTATAAGCTTCTGACTAAAATTATAATACAATATTTTATCTATTTTTACGCAAATTTTTGCTAAAAATCCAATTTTAAAAAATTCATAACAAAGCTAAAAATGCATTAATTTTAATTCGGAATGCTGTCCTGAGCTAGTTTTCATCACATTAACAAATCTGCATACTCAGTGTAAAATGTTTGCGAATTTAAATTACTGAAATTATAATCCCATTCTTTGAGTAGGTACTTTTTATATTTTTATGCCAATTTTTCCTAAAAATCAAATTGAAAAAAACTCATAACTAAACCAAAAATGCATTAATTTCAATTCGGAAACCTTTCCCATGCTAGTTTTTATTAGGTTAATAAATCTGCATACTCAGTTTATCATTTTAGAATATTCGATTTTTTGCCAATTTTTGGCAATTTTAATGATTTAACCCCTTATCATTTTTTGCAAAAATGGAAATATTTTAAAAAATTTCGATTTCTTTCAGACATGCCTAGATCGACTCAGCTGTTGATGCTGATCAAGAATATATATGGTTTATAGGGTCGGAAATGACTCCTTCACTGATTTATAAGCTTCTGACTAAAATTATAATACAATATTTTATCTATTTTTACGCAAATTTTTGCTAAAAATCCAATTTTAAAAAATTCATAACAAAGCTAAAAATGCATTAATTTTAATTCGCAAAGCTGTCCCGAGGTAGTTTTTATCACGTTATCAAATCTGCATACTCAGTGTAAAATGTTTGCGAATTTAAATTACTGAAATTATAATCCCATTCTTTGAGTAGGTATTTTTTATATTTTTATGCCAATTTTTCCTAAAAATCAAATTGAAAAAAACTCATAACTAAGCCAAAAATGCATTAATTTCAATTCGGAAACCTTTCCCATGCTAGTTTTTATTAGGTTAATAAATCTGCATACTCAGTTTATCATTTTAGAATATTCGATTTTTTGCCAATTTTTGGCAATTTTAATGATGTAACAACCCCTTATCATTTTTTGCAAAAATGGAAATATTTTTAAAAATTTCGATTTCTTTCAGACATGCCTAGATCGACTCAGCTGTTGATGCTGATCAAGAATATATATGGTTTATAGGGTCGGAAATGACTCCTTCACTGATTTATAAGCTTCTGACTAAAATTATAATACAATATTTTATCTATTTTTACGCAAATTTTTGCTAAAAATCCAATTTTAAAAAATTCATAACAAAGCTAAAAATGCATTAATTTTAATTCGGAATGCTGTCCTGAGCTAGTTTTCATCACATTAACAAATCTGCATACTCAGTGTAAAATGTTTGCGAATTTAAATTACTGAAATTATAATCCCATTCTTTGAGTAGGTATTTTTTATATTTTTATGCCAATTTTTCCTAAAAATCAAATTGAAAAAAACTCATAACTAAGCCAAAAATGCATTAATTTCAATTCGGAAACCTTTCCCATGCTAGTTTTTATTAGGTTAATAAATCTGCATACTCAGTTTATCATTTTAGAATATTCGATTTTTTGCCAATTTTTGGCAATTTTAATGATGTAACCCCTTATCATTTTTTGCAAAAATGGAAATATTTTTAAAAATTTCGATTTCTTTCAGACATGCCTAGATCGACTCAGCTGTTGATGCTGATCAAGAATATATATGGTTTATAGGGTCGGAAATGACTCCTTCACTGATTTATAAGCTTCTGACTAAAATTATAATACAATATTTTATCTATTTTTACGCAAATTTTTGCTAAAAATCCAATTTTAAAAAATTCATAACAAAGCTAAAAATGCATTAATTTTAATTCGGAATGCTGTCCTGAGCTAGTTTTCATCACATTAACAAATCTGCATACTCAGTGTAAAATGTTTGCGAATTTAAATTACTGAAATTATAATCCCATTCTTTGAGTAGGTATTTTTTATATTTTTATGCCAATTTTTCCTAAAAATCAAATTGAAAAAAACTCATAACTAAGCCAAAAATGCATTAATTTCAATTCGGAAACCTTTCCCATGCTAGTTTTTATTAGGTTAATAAATCTGCATACTCAGTTTATCGTTTTAGAAAATTCTATTTTTTGCCAATTTTTGGCAATTTTAATGATGTAACCCCTTATCATTTTTTGCAAAAATGGAAATATTTTTAAAAATTTCGATTTCTTTCAGACATGCCTAGATCGACTCAGCTGTTGATGCTGATCAAGAATATATATGGTTTATAGGGTCGGCAATGAAATTATAATCCCATTCTTTGAGTAGGTATTTTTTATATTTTTATGCCAATTTTTCCTAAAAATCAAATTGAAAAAAACTCATAACTAAGCCAAAAATGTATTAATTTCAATTCGGAAACCTTTCCCATGTTAGTTTTTATTAGGTTAATAAATCTGCATACTCAGTTTATCATTTTAGAATATTCGATTTTTTGCCAATTTTTGGCAATTTTAATGATGTAACCCCTTATCATTTTTTGCAAAAATGGAAATATTTTTAAAAATTTCGATTTCTTTCAGACATGCCTAGATCGACTCAGCTGTTGATGCTGATCAAGAATATATATGGTTTATAGGGTCGGAAATGACTCCTTCACTGATTTATAAGCTTCTGACTAAAATTATAATACAATATTTTATCTATTTTTACGCAAATTTTTGCTAAAAATCCAATTTTAAAAAATTCATAACAAAGCTAAAAATGCATTAATTTTAATTCGGAATGCTGTCCTGAGCTAGTTTTCATCACATTAACAAATCTGCATACTCAGTGTAAAATGTTTGCGAATTTAAATTACTGAAATTATAATCCCATTCTTTGAGTAGGTATTTTTTATATTTTTATGCCAATTTTTCCTAAAAATCAAATTGAAAAAAACGCATAACTAAGCCAAAAATGCATTAATTTCAATTCGGAAACCTTTCCCATGCTAGTTTTTATTAGGTTAATAAATCTGCATACTCAGTTTATCATTTTAGAATATTCGATTTTTTGCCAATTTTGGGCAATTTTAATGATGTAACCCCTTATCATTTTTTGCAAAAATGGAAATATTTTTAAAAATTTCGATTTCTTTCAGACATGCCTAGATCGACTCAGCTGTTGATGCTGATCAAGAATATATATGGTTTATAGGGTCGGCAATGACTCTTTCACTGCTTTATAAGCTTCTGACTAAAATTATAATACAATATTTTATCTATTTTTACGCAAATTTTTGCTAAAAATCCAATTTTAAAAAATTCATAACAAAGCTAAAAATGCATTAATTTTAATTCGCAAAGCTGTCCCGAGCTAGTTTTTATCACGTTAACAAATCTGCATACTCAGTGTAAAATGTTTGCGAATTTAAATTACTGAAATTATAATCCCATTCTTTGAGTAGGTATTTTTTATATTTTTATGCCAATTTTTCCTAAAAATCAAATTGAAAAAAACTCATAACTAAGCCAAAAATGCATTAATTTCAATTCGGAAACCTTTCCCATGCTAGTTTTTATTAGGTTAATAAATCTGCATACTCAGTTTATCATTTTAGAATATTCGATTTTTTGCCAATTTTTGGCAATTTTAATGATGTAACCCCTTATCATTTTTTGCAAAAATGGAAATATTTTTAAAAATTTCGATTTCTTTCAGACATGCCTAGATCGACTCAGCTGTTGATGCTGATCAAGAATATATATGGTTTATAGGGTCGGCAATGACTCTTTCACTGCTTTATAAGCTTCTGACTAAAATTATAATACAATATTTTATCTATTTTTACGCAAATTTTTGCTAAAAATCCAATTTTAAAAAATTCATAACAAAGCTAAAAATGCATTAATTTTAATTCGGAATGCTGTCCTGAGCTAGTTTTCATCACATTAACAAATCTGCATACTCAGTGTAAAATGTTTGCGAATTTAAATTACTGAAATTATAATCCCATTCTTTGAGTAGGTACTTTTTATATTTTTATGCCAATTTTTCCTAAAAATCAAATTGAAAAAAACTCATAACTAAGCCAAAAATGCATTAATTTCAATTCGGAAACCTTTCCCATGCTAGTTTTTATTAGGTTAATAAATCTGCATACTCAGTTTATCATTTTAGAATATTCGATTTTTTGCCAATTTTTGGCAATTTTAATGATTTAACCCCTTATCATTTTTTGCAAAAATGGAAATATTTTAAAAAATTTCGATTTCTTTCAGACATGCCTAGATCGACTCAGCTGTTGATGCTGATCAAGAATATATATGGTTTATAGGGTCGGAAATGACTCCTTCACTGATTTATAAGCTTCTGACTAAAATTATAATACAATATTTTATCTATTTTTACGCAAATTTTTGCTAAAAATCCAATTTTAAAAAATTCATAACAAAGCTAAAAATGCATTAATTTTAATTCGCAAAGCTGTCCCGAGGTAGTTTTTATCACGTTATCAAATCTGCATACTCAGTGTAAAATGTTTGCGAATTTAAATTACTGAAATTATAATCCCATTCTTTGAGTAGGTATTTTTTATATTTTTATGCCAATTTTTCCTAAAAATCAAATTGAAAAAAACTCATAACTAAGCCAAAAATGCATTAATTTCAATTCGGAAACCTTTCCCATGCTAGTTTTTATTAGGTTAATAAATCTGCATACTCAGTTTATCATTTTAGAATATTCGATTTTTTGCCAATTTTTGGCAATTTTAATGATGTAACAACCCCTTATCATTTTTTGCAAAAATGGAAATATTTTTAAAAATTTCGATTTCTTTCAGACATGCCTAGATCGACTCAGCTGTTGATGCTGATCAAGAATATATATGGTTTATAGGGTCGGAAATGACTCCTTCACTGATTTATAAGCTTCTGACTAAAATTATAATACAATATTTTATCTATTTTTACGCAAATTTTTGCTAAAAATCCAATTTTAAAAAATTCATAACAAAGCTAAAAATGCATTAATTTTAATTCGGAATGCTGTCCTGAGCTAGTTTTCATCACATTAACAAATCTGCATACTCAGTGTAAAATGTTTGCGAATTTAAATTACTGAAATTATAATCCCATTCTTTGAGTAGGTATTTTTTATATTTTTATGCCAATTTTTCCTAAAAATCAAATTGAAAAAAACTCATAACTAAGCCAAAAATGCATTAATTTCAATTCGGAAACCTTTCCCATGCTAGTTTTTATTAGGTTAATAAATCTGCATACTCAGTTTATCATTTTAGAATATTCGATTTTTTGCCAATTTTTGGCAATTTTAATGATGTAACCCCTTATCATTTTTTGCAAAAATGGAAATATTTTTAAAAATTTCGATTTCTTTCAGACATGCCTAGATCGACTCAGCTGTTGATGCTGATCAAGAATATATATGGTTTATAGGGTCGGAAATGACTCCTTCACTGATTTATAAGCTTCTGACTAAAATTATAATACAATATTTTATCTATTTTTACGCAAATTTTTGCTAAAAATCCAATTTTAAAAAATTCATAACAAAGCTAAAAATGCATTAATTTTAATTCGCAAAGCTGTCCCGAGCTAGTTTTTATCACGTTAACAAATCTGCATACTCAGTGTAAAATGTTTGCGAATTTAAATTACTGAAATTATAATCCCATTCTTTGAGTAGGTATTTTTTATATTTTTATGCCAATTTTTCCTAAAAATCAAATTGAAAAAAACTCATAACTAAGCCAAAAATGCATTAATTTCAATTCGGAAACCTTTCCCATGCTAGTTTTTATTAGGTTAATAAATCTGCATACTCAGTTTATCATTTTAGAATATTCGATTTTTTGCCAATTTTTGGCAATTTTAATGATGTAACCCCTTATCATTTTTTGCAAAAATGGAAATATTTTTAAAAATTTCGATTTCTTTCAGACATGCCTAGATCGACTCAGCTGTTGATGCTGATCAAGAATATATATGGTTTATAGGGTCGGAAATGACTCCTTCACTGATTTATAAGCTTCTGACTAAAATTATAATACAATATTTTATCTATTTTTACGCAAATTTTTGCTAAAAATCCAATTTTAAAAAATTCATAACAAAGCTAAAAATGCATTAATTTTAATTCGCAAAGCTGTCCCGAGCTAGTTTTTATCACGTTAACAAATCTGCATACTCAGTGTAAAATGTTTGCGAATTTAAATTACTGAAATTATAATCCCATTCTTTGAGTAGGTATTTTTTATATTTTTATGCCAATTTTTCCTAAAAATCAAATTGAAAAAAACTCATAACTAAGCCAAAAATGCATTAATTTCAATTCGGAAACCTTTTCCATGTTAGTTTTTATTAGGTTAATAAATCTGCATACTCAGTTTATCATTTTAGAATATTCGATTTTTTGCCAATTTTTGGCAATTTTAATGATGTAACCCCTTATCATTTTTTGCAAAAATGGAAATATTTTTAAAAATTTCGATTTCTTTCAGACATGCCTAGATCGACTCAGCTGTTGATGCTGATCAAGAATATATATGGTTTATAGGGTCGGCAATGACTCTTTCACTGCTTTATAAGCTTCTGACTAAAATTATAATACAATATTTTATCTATTTTTACGCAAATTTTTGCTAAAAATCCAATTTTAAAAAATTCATAACAAAGCTAAAAATGCATTAATTTTAATTTGGAATGCTGTCCTGAGCTAGTTTTCATCACAATAACAAATCTGCATACTCAGTGTAAAATGTTTGCGAATTTAAATTACTGAAATTATAATCCCATTCTTTGAGTAGGTATTTTTTATATTTTTATGCCAATTTTTCCTAAAAATCAAATTGAAAAAAACTCATAACTAAGCCAAAAATGCATTAATTTCAATTCGGAAACCTTTCCCATGCTAGTTTTTATTAGGTTAATAAATCTGCATACTCAGTTTATCATTTTAGAATATTCGATTTTTTGCCAATTTTGGGCAATTTTAATGATGTAACCCCTTATCATTTTTTGCAAAAATGGAAATATTTTTAAAAATTTCGATTTCTTTCAGACATGCCTAGATCGACTCAGCTGTTGATGCTGATCAAGAATATATATGGTTTATAGGGTCGGCAATGACTCTTTCACTGCTTTATAAGCTTCTGACTAAAATTATAATACAATATTTTATCTATTTTTACGCAAATTTTTGCTAAAAATCCAATTTTAAAAAATTCATAACAAAGCTAAAAATGCATTAATTTTAATTCGCAAAGCTGTCCCGAGCTAGTTTTTATCACGTTAACAAATCTGCATACTCAGTGTAAAATGTTTGCGAATTTAAATTACTGAAATTATAATCCCATTCTTTGAGTAGGTATTTTTTATATTTTTATGCCAATTTTTCCTAAAAATCAAATTGAAAAAAACTCATAACTAAGCCAAAAATGCATTAATTTCAATTCGGAAACCTTTCCCATGCTAGTTTTTATTAGGTTAATAAATCTGCATACTCAGTTTATCATTTTAGAATATTCGATTTTTTGCCAATTTTTGGCAATTTTAATGATGTAACCCCTTATCATTTTTTGCAAAAATGGAAATATTTTTAAAAATTTCGATTTCTTTCAGACATGCCTAGATCGACTCAGCTGTTGATGCTGATCAAGAATATATATGGTTTATAGGGTCGGCAATGACTCTTTCACTGCTTTATAAGCTTCTGACTAAAATTATAATACAATATTTTATCTATTTTTACGCAAATTTTTGCTAAAAATCCAATTTTAAAAAATTCATAACAAAGCTAAAAATGCATTAATTTTAATTCGGAATGCTGTCCTGAGCTAGTTTTCATCACATTAACAAATCTGCATACTCAGTGTAAAATGTTTGCGAATTTAAATTACTGAAATTATAATCCCATTCTTTGAGTAGGTACTTTTTATATTTTTATGCCAATTTTTCCTAAAAATCAAATTGAAAAAAACTCATAACTAAGCCAAAAATGCATTAATTTCAATTCGGAAACCTTTCCCATGCTAGTTTTTATTAGGTTAATAAATCTGCATACTCAGTTTATCATTTTAGAATATTCGATTTTTTGCCAATTTTTGGCAATTTTAATGATTTAACCCCTTATCATTTTTTGCAAAAATGGAAATATTTTAAAAAATTTCGATTTCTTTCAGACATGCCTAGATCGACTCAGCTGTTGATGCTGATCAAGAATATATATGGTTTATAGGGTCGGAAATGAATCTTTCACTGTTTTTCAACCTTCGGACTTAAATTGAAACCCCCTTCTTTAAAACAATATTTATTTATATTTTATAATACCCAGAGAGAGTCTAAAATATATAAAAATTTTAATTGTTTATATTTTAATATACTTATTAATATTTATTATTTTTTTTAGGTGAAATAACGTAAAAAGGCCTTAAAAAAAAAGAAATTTAAATAAAACATCTGTTCCCGTCATGTGCCTAAGTTAACCGACAAATTTGAATTTAAATTCTCGATCAATTGCCGCCACAACAGTAAATCGATAAATTTCTATGACGATCAATTCCGGTATTATCGTGTTATATTGAGCTGGTCACACTTCGATGTATTTATAGTGGAAAATGGGCCGGTCATACTACAACAAATATTACATATTTTGCAATTGCATACTTCTGGGGATGCGTTGTAGCATACTTTTAGGCCGTACCATGAATTTGCACAAAAATTAATTTGCTTGCTGCTGCCTTCTGTTCGCCTGGTACTTCAGATCAGATTTTGGACTGAAAATGTCGAAAGTGAAGCCTTGCTTTTGCCTACAACAACAACAAGATCATCTACAACAACAACAACAACAAGATCATCTACAACAACAACAACAACAACAAAACCTACAACAACAACAACAACAAACCCTACAACAACAACAACAACAAACCCTACAAAAACAACAAATATTAATTTAACTCCCGATTTTAGGAAATTTGTGTGTTGTTGTAATTATGTATTTCTTGATGCAATATTGTTGTACAACAACCTGGATTCATCTCAACCCTTATTCCCAAATAATTCCTTTGAAGTCATAATTAATAATTGGAATTTATTATAAAATGAAGCAAATCTTTGCAGCCGAAACATCATACGCCAATGGGCATACATAAAATCTATAAAATATTTTCTTAACTTAATAAAACTAAAAACGAACTAATACTAAAATACGGAAACAGTTGAATTTCCTCTTTTAGGAAGGACAATGGCCGCCTGTCCGATCCATTAGCATTGCAACCCATTCACAGGTTGGAGGATGAATCCGCCGCGGTCTCGGCCACGTTGTCAGCGGCGCCCAGTACAGATGCGAGTCCACCGCCCTTGGCTAGAGATGTGGAGCTGCTGTTCCGTTCGCGGCGAGTACGCATCAGCAGGTCAATGAGATCGAGCATCTGGTCGTCGCTGGGGCTGCACTGCAGCAAGAGCTGCTGCACAAAGGTCAGGCGCTCGACCTCGGAGCGGGGACCGCTCTTGAGGATTTCCGGCACCTGGGCCAGCAGGCCACTGCGGCAGCTCTGGCTAATCTTGGACTTGGCGCAGACATAGTCCAGCACCGAGTTAGGATTGAGGCGGTCGCACACCACCGACGAGAGATTCTCGCGGACGGCGTGGTCCAGGAAGTCCTTTGAGTGATTCTCCGACAGCGTCTCCAACACATTTGTCTTCAGCTTGTCGTTGGCCGCCATCTGCGTGGAGAGGTACTTGGACACGATGCCGGCGCTTTTGAGTTCGCCCTGGTCAAAGTAGCGCTGCAGGACAGTCTCCAGCGGCATCTGTTCTATCACCAGATCAAGGGCAGCCTCTGGATCCACAACGGCTAGGTCCTGACCAGCCGTCTCTACCCCTGGCTCCACCTCCATGTGCTTTGTCTGCTCGACGGTGTGGCTTATGTTATGCGTGGCCGTTGTATCGTTCCACTTCAAGCTGGTGAAGACATCCTCTTCGGGTGCGTCGCTCGAGGACTTGTCCAATGTTTTGTCTGACGTCGCCGTTCTTGCCGTCTGCTCACTGGCAAACCGCTCGATCTCAATAATGCTATCCAGGCGACCTCGTCTCCTCAGCGCCTGACGTGCCTCACTGGTCTGGGCCACTTTCTCCATCATCAGGCAGCGCTTGGGCTTGAGGCTGCTGCGCGGCTCATCCGTGTCCCGAAGGTACTCTTTGGTCACGGACACGGGCGGGTCATGGAAGCTCACTCGCTTCCGTTTCATGGCAGGTGACTCCAAGGTGACATCGTCCAGGCTCTCGCAGCGCAGCTTGCGCTTCAATATGCTCACCGAGGGACTGGCCGAGGGCGAGGGTAATCTCTTGGAGAACACCAGCAGATCTTTGGGCGGTGGGGCCTGAATCGGAGTAGATGCGTAATCGGTGCCCGTCAGCTCGTTCAGCTCGCTGGTGGGCGTGGACACCTGCTCGGCCCGATCCAGGACACGAGCCGGTGTTCCCTGGTGTTGAGATGGACGTGACATGGAGGCATAGGGCGATCCGGTGGCAGTATCTAGTTTCTTGTTGCGGATCATGTTGATCAGCTGAGCACCGCGACCCGTCAGGTGGCCGGTGGGCTTGGGCCGCAGCGTGGGGCTCGAGGAGTTGTTCGTTTGCTTGCGATCCGGTGGGGAGTTCTGTGAAGGATAGATATTAATGCTTATTTTGGATCCATAACTGATTAAAACAGATTAAACATGTGTTTCCTTACCAAGTTGCACAGGCGCGTCGGGTTGGTCTTCCTGGGCGATGTCTCCCCGGCAGCCACTGCCATAGCAGCAGGCCCGGCTTCGGCATTGCTCCCCAGTAGTTGGGTCGAAGGCACTGTCTCCAGGGGCACAGCATCCGGCGGAGTTAGCTGGATTTCCGGAGCAGGTGGCGGCTTCTTAATCGGTTCGGGCTCTGGTTCAGTTTCGACTTCCGGGAATAGATCTTCACTCTGCACAGGGGTGGGTTTGGTAACCTTTGTCTGCTTGCTGGCAGCTGTTAAAAATACAAGTTCAGGGATTAAGATATCAGGTACAGATGCTACCTGGTTTTTGCTTACCTGCTGCAGGCTGAATGGTCGGAGGCGGCGGCATTTTCTTGGGCGATCTGAGCTGGCGTTCAGGTGTGGGCGGTGGCTGTTCTGGCTGCTCTGTTTCTTGCTGAGCCGCGCGCTGTCGCGTCTGTCGGATGGACGGCTCCTCTGCGGCAGTGCTCTTGGTCTTGGGCCCTTCCTCCTTTTGGGCCCGTGTTTTACGGCCGGGCGTCTTGCGGATGGGCGTTGTAACTGCAGATGTTCCTTGATCTTTCTCGGATTCGTCGCTGGGGGTGCTGTCGATCACCTCTTCGTCTTCGTCCTTGCCGGTCAAGGCCAGCTCGCCCTGTTTACTCTTCGCGATGACCACCTTCTTGGGCGTCCAGGGTTTTAGGGAGGCAGAGTCCTGCGACTGGCTCATGTCGTTGTACAGCGCCGGAATGTCGGACTTCTCGGCGAAGCGCTCCTTCTGACGATCCGTCAGCTTTTCGGGATTCAGGCTCCACACAGAGGGAATAATGACAAAGAGATCGTCGCCCTTGAAGATGTCCCTCACCTGGTTGGCCATGCTCTTCATGGGCAGCTTGCGGAACTTCTCCTGGATGGCCCGCTTGAACTCCTCGAGGAAGCCACCCTCGCACTTCTGCTTGTTCCAGCACTGAATGGCTCCGGACAGAGTGGGCTTCAGGGAATCGAATACCACCATCAGCTCGTTCTGACGCAGCTCCAGCACCAGGTTGCGCAGCGTGTTTAGGCAGGCCTCGAGCATCTGCTGCGAGAACCGGTGCTCGAAGACGGTCTGCAACAGGGCAAATACGTCCTTGTAGAGGGGTGTCTCCTTGCAGAGGCCTAGCTTGAGCACGGCGGCCACGTAGGCGTCGAAGAGCTCCGCGAAATGCGGTTCGTCCTTGCTCTTTAACAGGTCTGTAAGGGTGGTCTTTAGTTCGCCAACGAATCTCCTCCTCTCCGGCGCATTGTGACCCGCATTCAGCAGCTGCTTCCATTGCTCGCAAAATGGGCCATCAAAGACATTGCTGGACCGACGACCAGCAAAGGCCGAAAGCGTTTGGAGCGGCCACAGGAGCCACGTGTCCATTAGCGAAGCATTGTGCGCCACGCGGTATTCGAGTGCATTGTTGCGTAGGTAGTTGCTCAGGGCCTGCGATACCTGCCGCCACACCTGAAGTTTGACTGCGAATCCCTCGAAGTCTTCCTCCTCGTTGGCCTGCATCAGGTGCTCGGCAAAAGAGCCCAGCAGCCGGAACTCGTTCTGGTTGCCCGCCTCAATGCGATCGGCGGCGAAGATGCAGGAGATGCTCCGCTGCAAGATGGCCGCTGGGACTTCTGTCCTGGACTTTAGGATCAGCTTCAAGAAGGCCTCCAGCACATCTAGTTGATCACTTCCAGAGACACGCTCCATGACAAGGCTCTCGCTGGCAATATGGTTGAAGAGGGCACGCACCACCCGGCCGCCCGAGGCATCTTCGGCGACCAGTACCTTCTCGATCTCACCGCAACAGGCCACGTTGAAGGGCGCCACGGCCAGGCGGAACATGGCCAGGCAGAGATTCCGCACGAGCAACTGCAGCAGCAGTTGCTCCGCCTCGGTGGCGTCATGCTGGGTGAGCAGCTTCAGCGCCGAGACAGCGGCTTGGAGGAGAGGCCGCCAGTGCTGCTGCAGCGTCTCTGTCGTCATGAGAGCCGACGGTTGGCCGAGCGTTTCCAGGCGCAGCTCTCGCAGCAAGCGATGCAGCGCGTCACTGTGCTCCACACCCCAAAGGGCCACCAGGCAGGGTAGGGCCAGCTCTCGGGCCGTTTGGTAATTGTGGGCCAGACCCGTGGGCAGGTTGCGCGATCCACCACCGAACGTAAAACACAGAAAATGCTCCACGGCGCCCTCAAAGGACTTGGGCAGCTCCTTGTCCAGGCAAGTAAGCAGGTACCACCAGACACGCAGTTTGATGCCGCTAACGTGCGAAGAACGCGACTGCGAGGTCCTCAGGGGGATAAGCAGCAGGCGAAGCCTCTTTCCAGAGGCCAACTCGTCGTAGGCGGCGAAGATCTTGATGAGCACACGCCAGCAGAGAAAGGCCTCCGCGCGGACGCCATTGTCCGGGTTACGAAAGCCCAGTTCCACCACGGCGAGGAATTTGTTGATGTACACGCAGCCGCGCAGCAACTCCTCGTCCATGATCTGCACCAGCAGCGTCCAGATCTTGTGCCAGTTGGAGTTCTTGGCGTCGCGCATCTCGCCAATGAGGTTTACGTACTTGTTTACGAACTCACCTCGGATGCCGGGCCAGCACCTGGCCGAGTGGATGGAGGACACGTCCAGGGCCACCAGCGCCTCAGCCAGTGCGCCAACGGCGGAGTCCTGTATCTTGCGGTCTTTATCAAACATCAGCGGCAGGATGTCGCCCAGCCAGAACTCGACCAGCTCTTCCTCCGAAAATGAAGTGGCTATCAATCCGGAGCTCTTGCAGCTGCTGGCCAACAGGTCGATCATCTGCGGGGGAATGCAAGCGATGGAAGGGGTTTGGTGCTAGGTGGGGGAGGGGGACCAGCGTGCCTACTTACGTTGCAATAATGCTGACGGCGGCCAGCGGCGAGCACCTCTTTGGCGGATAGCTGCACCGTGTGGTAGGAGCGCCCCGCCTCTGCGCCGAAGTCCATGTCCATGTCCATGTCAGCGTTGGGATGCTCTCAATGTGCTTGCTAGGGTACTTTTCTTTCCGCCCTTCCACAAATGCCACAAGATGTTTTTCGCGCTGTTTGTAGAATAAGAATAAGAAAAGCGCGGGAACAGCCGTAACTAGAGGTGGCAAAAGCAAGGTGTCATGGCTCGATAACCGATAACTGCTCGCCGCCTTCCAACACTGAAATTAAACATCTGGTAACTCATGTGTGATAAAACGCGGGTTTTTACTGGTCTTTTGAAATTGAATATGAACATCGATGTAAATTTAAAGCCGAAGGTTAAATCTAGGTGTTACAGAAACAAAATCAGTAAGTAAATAAAATGTTTTTTTTTTATAGACTTATACTTTATAGTCCTTCTCAAGAGATCTTTACCTGTTTGAACAATTTTAATCATAGTAATTACAAAATCTCATCTATATTTTAAACATTTTTTGTCATCTTTATTAGGAAATAAATATTACACACAGAAATGAATGTCATATAATTTCGAGTTCACGTTTACCCCATTGCTATGCGAAATGCATCGTTTGTTTTTGGGACGAGAGGTTCGTTCTCTTCCTAATTAATTAGCTGAACACAATTTTGCGGCTGCGAACCGTCGAAAGCTTCGTCGATTGAAAGGGCAAAATGAAAAACTGATAATTAAACTTGGTTTAGCAACAGCTATTACACATATTATATATATATATATATGTATATATTTGTCAATAGGTTATACATATAGTATGTGTGTGCACAGTTGTGCACTTGAATAATTAATAAAAATAATACATTCAGTACGGATACGAATACAAATACACGGTTTAAATATATATATAAAAGAGAACTAAGGTGGACCAAAAGGGGCTATTACACATGTATCTCGTATATGCATATATAATATATATGGATATAAATAGTGAAAAATAGTCAAAAACATTTTACATATACATCGTATAGGGGCTCATACATATATAGTACATACATATAGGTAATATATAGATTAGTATAAATAATTATTATTATGTAGGTTCCTTCGTTAAATGCGATTCGATTTCGTTTCGTTTCGATTTAGGTCTAACTTAGGTCGTTAAGTGTTAATTGTTTAGAGATTTACATGCGACTACCCAGCTTAGATGTTGTTATCCGATTTATCATTTATCATTATGTTTAGGTTTTGCTCATCAATTACTTTAGTTTAGTTTAGGTTAATTGTAATATTAGTTACGCTCCGATTTGCACACAATTTAGTTTAGTTTTGTTTGCGACTAATCCTAGGAAAACACTTGCAACTATTTGCTGGAAATTCGTTACACGTTTTGGGGGCCTTTGTTTCGTTTCGATTCTTTGTGTTGTTGTTTCTCTTTCTCCTCCGATTATCTCTCTCTTTCTCTACATTCCTTTGAGCGACTTAGCCTAAGGGGGTGTTTATCATTATTATCCTTTACTCGTTTTTCTTTGAGACTCCTGCGCGGCTCGTTTAAAACGCCAGCCGTTGCAGGATTTGTAATGCGCGTGTGTGTGTGTGTGCTGTCTGCGGATTTCTTACTCCTTTTCTTTTTATACCCCTGCAGGATATCATATTGGTCAAAAGATTGTAGCGTATCCAAGGATATAAATGTATATATATAAATATAAATATATTCTTGATCAACTGTTTGTTTCTTTGCAAATTAGTCTCTCTGTTTTGAAGATTTTCTCAATTCTAACTCGTATTTAAATGGGAACGAGCCAGATCGGACTACTATATCATATAGTTTCTATAGGAACGATCGGAAAGTGTAGAGGGAAATGCAAAACTGACAATCTGCAAGGGTATACTAGCTTCGGCGTGCCGAAGTTAAGCTTCCTTTTTTGTTTAACTTTAACTTTAGTTTTAGTTAATTTAGTTATTCGACTCCATCTGGTATCTGGCAACAACAACTGTGTTTCTGTTTCGTTTTCTATCTACAAAAGGAATCGGTTTTCTACGTCCAATTGGAGGCGAGTTCCTTGACTTGTGGCGGCGGAGGGGAATGTATGTTCGTTCATGCTGGGCGGGGAAGGGGGTGGTACTGGACTGGAGGACTCTTTTGGGGGTCAGGACGTGGCACATGCAATGACTTGCTTAAAGCTTGATTACTCTGATGATGATTCTGATGGCGATGACGATGTGCAGGGAAAGGCACGACGAAACGTGCGAAAGAAGGAGCTGGGCACGAGCCGGGGACAACGGGGTCTCAGCTAATTTCCAGCGGACTTGGCAGGGGCTACAGTTGCGTCTCACATATATAGATACCGGGATCCGGATCCGGATCCGGATCCGGATCGTGATCTGAATCTGGATCGATCGATCGCGTATTATGGTTCTGTTATTATGTACATCGCCTGGGTAGCTTGCACTAGTAAGTAGATATTATATATGCGAATATATATAGAATACATGTGTGGCCAGGACACGGACGGTCCTTGGCCGAAGGATTAGATATATGTACGTATATATATATATATAAAGAGAAGCGGAAGGGGGACGAAAGCAAATCGATGCCGCTGTGTCTACAAAGATTATGCGATTAGCTGCTGATAATAGAGATGTATATGTGGTATATGTATATGGCATATGGTTCGAGTACGAGTACGAATTCGAGTTCGAGTTCGAGTATATATACGAGTATATATGGGCGTTGATGACATCATCCACAGGCTGGACGATGGGGCAGGGCAACCAGAAGGATGACTTTGGGAATGAGGGAACGGGGAACGGGACAAGGGCTCGGGGGACATCGAACCCCCCGTGTTGTACTACCAGTGCATCATGCGCAACTGATCGAGGATGCGCTGCTTGAAGAAGGTGCCCAGCATGCCGAAGACCGTCGATACGGCGGCCACGCCCATCATGACCTGCATGATGCAATGGATGCCGGACAGCTCCTCCTCCGTCTGCTGGCGGTGACGATGGCGCGCCCTATGATGCCGCCTTCCGCCGTTTTCCTGCAGCCGCTGCAGTCGCTCGAGATCCTCGTCGAACTGCGGCACAATGGCCAGGTTAATGACCTCCGTTTTCGAGAGCAATTGCTCGTTGGCAATCGTGTGCGCCTCGGTGGCACCCTTGCTGGTGGCCTCGTTGTGCTCCTTCTCGCGTTCGCGCTGCTTCTCCAGCTCACGAACCCGTGACCGCTCGTCCAGCATTGTGTTGTCGCGACTAAAGTCAAAGTCCCGGCTGGAGGGAATCAGCGGCTGCTGCAGCGTTCGTCCCGAGGTGGGAAACTCGGCCAGATTCACCTTGGTGAGGAACTGATGTCCGCCGAGCGAAGCACTGCGTGATGTGTCCGAATCCGGCAAGGGCGGTGGAGGCTGCTGGGTGGGCAGTTGGTCGCGTACTCGCGTCTCCTGGAACTGGTTCTTCTTGATGCCCAGGACCTCGGATAGCGGTCGATTGATCATCGGTAGCAGTGAGTCGGAGGTGGGCCGGATGATGAAGGATCCGCCTGGTTGTACATTCGCAGGCGGTTCCACAATCTCCGGCTGCAGTGGCTTGGGTGTGCTGGCCACTAGAGAGGGCTTTCCTGCGCTTCCCTCCCCTGCACTGTCCTCGGCATCCTCGCTGTCCGTGTAAACAGAGTCCTCCGCTGAGGAGGAATCCTCGGACTGGGACTTGGGCGTCTCCTTGGCCGGCTTGCCAGGCGTGAACTTGTGCGTGAGGTTGCGGATGGGCTCGTACTTGGAGCTCTCCGAGTCTCCGCGGTAGAGCAGCGCCACCTTGCCATCGGGCGTCAGAACAGGCGTAATCTTGGGGTGTGGCGACGGAAAGCGATGACTGCTCTCGGGGTCCGGCGACAGGGCGTCGAAGTCGGTGAGCGTCGGCTTCTTTTGCTGCTGCTGCGCCGCGTCCTTGTCCGTGGCCTGATCCTTGTCTGTCTGCTGGTACACGATGCTCACCTTGCCCAGCGGCGTCGATATGATCTTGATGGCATCATTGCCGTTCTTGCGATGGTACGGACCGCTCTTGCGCTGCTGCTGCTGGGAGCCAAAGAAGCCGCGCCCCTGATTCTCGCCCGTATCGGTGAACTCGTCGTCGACACCGTCATCGCCGTCCTCGCCATCCTCGTCATCGTTGGCAAAGTGGCCGCTGCTCTCGCGCAGATCGATCGCAGTGCTCGGCACGGCCACCGCGACGGCTGCCTCTGGATTGGCCTGCGACTCGGTGAGCAGTTTCTTGCGGATATTCTCCAGCTGGCTCTCGCGGAAGCTGCTGCTTGGCCGGAAACGTGACCGGAAGCCGCCGAAGCCGCTGCCCTCCTCGTTGAGGAAGTGCTCTTCATCGGCTCTGGGTTTCGCAGTTCTTGGCCGCTCCATGGCTATGCGTTCATCATCCTCGTCATAGCCCATATCCTCCTCCTCCTCCGGCACACTCACCAGACCCTTGGGATCGGGCAGCTGTTCGGGCTCCTCATTATCGTCCTCCTCCTCTGCATAATCATCATCGATACCATCATCATCATCGTCATCGTCTTCGAAGACGGTATCGTCGTAGAGATCGGCCTGCATGCCATCCGTCTGCTCCGTGGGATAGTCTCCGTCCACACTCTCGTCCTCCTCCTTCTCCGCATTCACACTCACACTCTCGTCCTCCGCCCCCGTAACATCCGTGCTATCCCTAGTGCTATGGCTAAGACTATCGTTACTATTACTACTACTATAAGTTAGATTTAAACCTGTTCCTAAACTAACATCTAAGCTGCTATTGCTCCGTTCGAGCAATTGGGTAGTCGCATCTTTCAGTCAGTAGCATTTCTTGGTGCATCCGCACTTGCGCACGATGTCCAAGTTCTTGATGTACTTGCGGTTGTTGCTGCACACCATGCGCACCTATGAATCGAGAGAGAGAGAGAGAGAGATTAGTGGTATGATTTGACCAAGTCAAAGGATTCGCTTACCTTGCGCCGCCTCACAATCTTGGCCGCGCAGCACTGATTGCCGCAGCCGCCCACGCACTTGGCGTACTTCAACGGCTGCCTGGAGCGGCAGTCGTTCTCCGTGTAGTACTCACGCACCTGCTCCTTGCGACAGGTGCTAGCCGCTGATGATGGGAGGAAGAGCGAGAGAGAGGGGGAGAGAAAAGAAAAGTCAAAGGAGCTCAATTAGTCAGTGGCTTGAGGTGTAGTGACGACTGCAGTGTGAGCCCTGCGGCTGGCTAATTAGAGCTAACAAAGTGCACAGCGCACTCGGTTCCCTTCCTCCCATGATGGATGGTTGATGAGCGTGAGAAGCGAGAGCCATGAATGTGGTGTGTGTGTGTGTGTGTGTGTGTGTGTGTGCCAATGACTAATGACTGGGAGGGTTAATATGTGCACCTATTTTCATGCTATCCTAAAAACCCAAGTTCCTACTTGTAGGTGTCAAAGATTTCCCGGCCTTTACATTTACAAATCAGACCAAATTTACAGTTCTTATTATCACAAGTACCCTGATTTTAGTTTACATCTAGGAGCTATAAGCAAAGCTCATACAAACGTATTTCTTAAATTTTTACTTTTATCAAAAGGATTGTTAAATTACTAGCTTTCATCACTGGGTATCCCATGGCCTTGTATACTTTTTGCTAAGAACATTACAGTATTTACTTTCTTTGCCATATCACAAACTTCCCCCTTGGCAAAACAAAGTCGGTAGTTTTATAACAACTTGAAGCTAAAAAATATTAAAATTCTCCCCAACTCTGCTTGATTGGACACATGTTTTATGGCTACCTGGATCCACTTTATATATGCCCCACATAAACTGCGCTGAGCATGAGTTATGAGTGGCTTTATGGTTAGTAGTAGTAAACCCCCCAACCCCCCAATCCCCGCCGAGAGTTGTGTGTGTGAGTTGTGAGTAGCATAAGCATGATAGATGTATGTATGTACCAGTGACTGTTGGGGGCTCTGTGCTGCCCTCACCTTGATCGCAGTAGCGGCCGCGCTGGCCATGCTTGCACTTGCACTGATAGCCATCTCGGGCGCTGGGATTGGGCATACAGCGGCTGCCTCGGCGGCACTTGTTCTCTAAGCAGGGATCCACCGGCTCCTAGGAGAAATAAGCGATATTAGAAAGGCTAACAAACAAGGACAGAAAGTAGTACATACCTCTTTAATGTGCGGCGTCTCATCCATGAAGTCCTGCTCATCGTCCTCCTCCTCTTGCTGCTCACCCTCGAGCAGGGCACAGCCGGGGGTGATCTTCTGCTGGCGCTGGGCATTGCCAAAGTCCACCAGTTTATGGTTGATCCACACCTCTTTCATGCAGCCCTTGAAGCTGGTGAGGTTGCGGATCTGCCAGTTCTTGTACGCCTGCTGGGCAGGATCTGTGGGCAGACCGCCCAGGAACATGGGCGTGGTGAGCTTCAGGTAGTCATTGGAACCCTCGTTGATGATAGAGCGAGCCAGGCCACGATCCACGCGTAGCGTAAAGTTCTTCTTGACGGCCAGCAGCTCGACGGCATGGTACTTGCCATCGGCCACCATCTCAAAGCTGTACATCGTGGACACGGGATAGTTACCAACGTCGTAGCTAACACGAATGCGTCCGTTGAACAGCTCCACCGCCAGGTGAGCATCCTGTCCGTCGTACAGCAGAATGCCGTTCTGCTCGGCACTGCTGAAAACGATGGTCACATTTGCCTCGGGACGCGTGCGCAGCGGTTCCAGCTCCACGAAGGAATTGTTGTGCACGAAGCTGATGCTGGTGAGATACTCGCACCACTTGCCCGTGTATCCTGGATGACAGCGACACAGGTAGTCACTGCCCTGGGCATTGGGCTGGAAGCATACGCCGTGCTTGCACTCGTGGTTCTGGCACGGCGACGTCTGCGGATACATCATCGAGATCATGTTGTGGCCCTCGCAGTACTTGCCCGTGTAATCGTCGGGACAGCGGCACACATAGTCGTTGATGCCATCCACGCAGGTACCGCCGTTCTGGCACATGTGGTTCTGGCAGTCGTCAATGTTGTCCGTGCAGTTGGTGCCATGGAATCCTGCCTGGCAGTCGCAACTGTAGTGGGTGAAGTGGTCCACGCACTTGGCTCCATTGGCACAGGGATTGAACTCGGGGCTGCAGAACTGGATCTTGGTATCGCAGAACTCGCCACTGAACCCGGGCTGGCACTCGCATCGGTACGACTCCACGCCATCGATGCAGGTGGCATTGTTCTGGCACTTGGTCTCACCCAAACAATCGTCGATGTTCGTCTCGCAGCGGGCACCCGTGTAGCCTGGAGCGCACTGGCAGCTGAAGCGACCCTCCTCCAGCACCGTACAGGTGGCATTGTTCCGACACGGATTCCCGTAGCAGGCGTCGATCATGAACTCGCAGTGCTTGCCATGGTAGCCCGGCTGGCAGAGGCACTGGTACTCCCGCTGGGGCAGGGCCACGCACTGGGCCTGGTTGCGGCACGGCTGCTCGAAGCAGGCATCGCACTTGGCCAGGATATCGTTGCGCACGCGGCCTCGGCACACGAAGCTCGTCGAAGGCGTCGACAGGATCAGCTTATCCTTCATCTGTTCCGGCTCGGCACAGCGGGCAATGCCCGGCTCCACATAGTCCAGCTTGATCCAGTCGGAGAACCATTTCAAGCCACAGTCACAGTACAAAGGATTGCTGCCCAAAGCTCTGATGAAAGGAAGAAAAAAAAGAGGTTCAAGGGACTGTCTATTGGCCAGGGGACAGCGTCCAACTACTCACATGTGGGTCAACGACTTGAGGTCCTCGAAGGAGCCCTCCGGCAGCATCGAGATGCGGTTACCGTGCAGCGAGAGCACGCGCAGGTTATTCAGGCCAGACAACGCATGCCTCTGTAGACACTGCAGCTTGTTGTACGAGATGATGCTGTGAATAGAGGAAGCAAGGAAGGGAATTGGGAAACGGAGACGTTAGCAAATTGCATTAGGACACACAGACACATGCGGCAATTGATGAAGAAATGAAAGTAATTGCAAAACGTTTTCCATTCGCAAAGCGGAGGAGAGACACCAGAAATAACGGCTGGCTAAGCTTTGATTGTGGATAGCGCACACAGGCCGGGGTCACAGTGTGCTAAGGGACTAAGGCAGGGATCATAGATCCATCTCAGTGCTGGGTTTTAGAATACAAGATACAAGAATTCTGGATTATAATCCATGGGATTTGAGCTTTCTGACTTGGTATTGATGGATTTATGCCTAAGAAAACTCTGCAGATGTCCCATTTAACACAAATTCACATTGCTATACACAAATAAACCAGTTTCAGACCACTGTGCAGGCTAGGCGACGCTGCCATCGAAGTCAGCGCCGACGACTAATGCTTAAGCACGAGTCACGATTTCGACTTTACGTCTCGGAATGAATTTCGTGCCTGCGCCTTCTTGGTTCGCAATGCCTTTTGGACAGAGGGACGGATACTGAGAGCCAAAAGACTAGGCACCAGGCACCAGGCCCCCAATGCCCAATGCCCAATGCCCCAGCCCATTCACAGGCCCAAGCCCAGGTCGACAAACGATGCAATTGGCGCAGAATTGTGTCAAGCCCTCTTGAGCCTTCGATTTGCGGTGGTTTTTTGCGGCTGGTTATTTTGTGGTTTCCGTGCTTCGACGTAGCAATTAAAAAGTCATTAGGCCGCAATGGTGGTGCACTTACAGAGTGGACAGCTTGGTCAGATTGGCGAAGGTGTAGTTGGACAGTATGGTGATCTGGTTGTTGCTCAGATCTCTGCAAAGAAAACAAAATAGGGGAGAAAAGTAAGCTACCGTTTGCTTGAAAATACCAATCCTCCACAGATACTCACAGTCGTGTCAAGGCCCGCAGATGACGTATACGTTCGTAGTGGATCTGCTCAATCTCATTGGACTCCAGATAGAGTTCCGATGTCTCCGCTGGTATGCCACGTGGGATCTCCTTCAACTGATTCCGCGAACAACGTACCACGGTGCCGGTGCAGGTGCAGGACGGCGGGCAGTAGCCATCGCCCAGGCAGCCCTCGCTATTCTCGCTGGTACACTTGAACTCGGAGTGGGGCAGGTCCTTGATCTGCACATCACGTACTTTGGAGGGGGCACCGCAACGTGCCGCTCCGCCGTTCAGCGATTTTTTCCGCAGCCAGTCAGCGAACCAGGCCAAATGACAATTGCAATTGAACGGATTCGAGGCGAGGTTCCTAAAGGGAGCAGTAAAAAGTAAATACAAAAAAATCGGTTTAAAAAATAGCCACAAAAAGAACGTTCACGATAAAGGCTTATTGATAAAAAAAGGGTTCTCTTATAATTCAATTTCTGCCTGCCCAATCCCAAATGATAAATTAATTCCGTATTCATTCGGAGCTGTAGTCAGCATATGTTACACTCCCTCCCTCTCCTCCGGCTGACCAATCCAATCCCAACCAAACAGGCACTTTAATTATGCGAAGGAGAACAGGAGAGTTCGAGGGTGTGGGAGCTGGAGCTGGAGAGGAGGAGCGGGAGCAGAGCCAGGAGCGTAGCGGAGCAAGTGAAACAATGGCGCACAAATTACATTGGCAATTCCAAAGTTGCAGCCGAGTCCAGACTAATTTAATAAGCAATTCTGCTTTGTCATGCCATCAGCTATGCTGGCTCTCTATTACAAGTGTGTGAGTGTGTGTTAGAAAGTGTACACTGGGGGAAATATTTAATGCCTTAGGGAATACATTTCGCCAAAAAACGAGAGGGGTAAAGCATTGTTACATTATATCCTTAAAAGGTTAAATAGATTTAAGAGCTATGAAAACAGTAATGCCCAAAGTTTTTTTAAGTATTTATGTTTGATTTTATAGTACCTATCCAAAATCTTGATTATTATTCAAAGTGTAAAATAACTATAATCAAAATAGCAAGTTAATATGGTTAGCATTAAATTTCTATATAATTTCTATGGTAACTTATGCAAATCAAATTAGTAACAGCTTCAAAAATAACTCCATTCCCTTACCATTAGAAAAAACTAACTTAAATTATTTTAATTAAACCCCCCTTTTGCTCAGTGTAAGTGTGTGTAGGCCGCAGGCAGCCAACTAACACTTTGGGCTCCCTTCACGCAACACCTTCAAAGGTGGCGAAGGCTTCATGGCAATGGCGTTGTGGTGGACCTGGTCGTGGGTGGGTAGGTGGTGTGCTGGTGGGTGTCATGTGGTGCACAGCACTTAATGAATTTCATTGATGCTATTTATTAGCTACTTAAGTGAATTTTACAATAATTTGCGAGCAGCAGCAGCACCCACAGCGGACCACACACAGCACCTATCAACACACACACACACATCTCATCTTCCACATAGAAAGTCCCTTCATTGAACTCAATTTTAATTAATTAAATCATCGAACACACACACACCACACTGTGTGCTCCCTTTTGGGTTTCCTGTGAGTGTGTGTGTGCCTGGGGGATGATTTACAAGCACGAGAAGTTGGGAAGAATGGAGCCAATGGTATCTGTTATCGCAACACAGCACATACTACATATACCACCAGACGGGGAGCAACTCAGTCTATAAATTGAACTTCAATTGAATTATATACAATAGTTTGCTGTGCTTTCGCTGGCTGCCATGGAGAAGCAAAACTGATTTGAAGGCAGCCTCAGCCACATCAGACGAAGTTCAGCGGGAGAACAATCAGAACCATTAACCTCATTTCACGACCGAGGATGAGGAGCTGCTCTGCTGGCCAATTAATGCTTAAGCCAAATCATTTGTCTATTGAAGTGCATCCCCAGCACTTGGCACAGTTTTAATTGCTGCCAAGGCATCTGGTATCTGGTATCTGGCTGGGAATCTCCAAAGGAGGAATCATGGAATCATGGATACTTACAGCGACGTCAGCGAGTTGAGATGCTCAAAGGAGCCGGGCATAACGCATGAGATTTGATTGTCGTATAAATTGCTGCAACGGAAGGAGATTGCATAACGTCAGGTTAATGAGTTTCAGCAGGGGTTAAGATAATTGCAGGTTAGACAACAGGTTTTACAATTGATTACGGATGAAATAGCAGGGAAATAGGGAAACTAACAGGAGGACAGTTAACACTTACAGCGTCTTGAGTTGATGCAGGCCCAGGAACATCTTGTTGGAGATCTCCTTGATCTTATTCTCGCCCAGCTGCAGCTCCTGGATGTGCGAGGCACCCTCGAAGGCATTCGGCTCGATCCCCGTCAGCTGATTCCGCTTCAACTCCAACTTGACCAGATGCGGCAGACGGCCAAAGAGGCCATCGGAGCTGATGCGCCCCAGTTCGTTGTCGTTAAGCAGTCTGAAATCGAATAATGTATCGAGTTAAGGAGGAATCGGGATACAGCAGCCAGCAGGATGTACACAGCAGCCGGAAGGAAGGAAGGATGCGAGTGAGAGGAAAGGGAGCAACTTACAGCTCGGTCGTGTGCAGGGGAATGTCCCGTGGAATCTCCTTCAGGCCGCGACCCGTACAGTCGACAGTGGTGCCCTCGCAATGGCACATTGCCGGACAATCGGAGTCCATGCGGCACTCGCCGGACAGCTTCATCCGCAATTCATCCCAGGAGCCTGAAAAAGGAACAGCAGAAGGAAGATGGGAGGTGGGTTGGTTGGTTGGTTAAGCACAAGGACGCGACTCTGGGTCTTACATTTGAATTTCTCCTCTCGCAGCGATTCAATCCGACGACGATGCATCCGCTTCGGTGACTCGCAGCGGGCTCCACTCGTCTCTATGGGATTTTTGTGCAAATAGTCGGCCAGCCAGCGCAGATTGCAGTCGCAGATGAAAGGATTCTTGGCCAGATGCCTGTGTAGTGTCCGGGTGTGGCGGGTGTTCCGGGTGTTCCAAGTGTGCGTGTGCAAATGGAAAGAAAGTAAGCAAAGAAAGTAGCATTGAGCATTCGACTGAATGGCTGAAATGGTTATGCAGCAGGACTTAAGGGGCCCGGAGACGTTGCCCGGGAAACAGAAGGTTTCAGAATGTACAACAGTGGGTATAGGTATAGGAACAGGAGGAGACTTGAGACGTCTTAAAAGTGCACCAGCCTTGTGGCTACGACATTTCCGTTGTTGTTCACCCGCCTCACAGTCGCCCGAAGTCGTTGTTGTTTTGCAACTATTTAAAAGCAATTCTCAACAGGGTTGCCAGGTAATGGTAAATGTTCCTATTGGACCATTGCAGGAGGTGGTGGGGATTCCCCCGAAGACCATTGATGAGCTGCATATTTCCTCACAGCTCTTAAACTCTCCCCCCATTTAATGGCCACAATTTGGTATGATTTTTATGTTTCCGCTGCCTATACATTAAAGTTAGGAGCCATAAAAGCTAGTTTACTTCATTCGCGTATCAATAAACATTTTGCTTTTGGAGGTTCCTTAACCAGTAGTTTCGGACACTCGGGAAGGTAATTTAAGTTTCGGCAGTTTCAAAGAGCCAGAGTCATAAAAAGTCAGCAGTTTTCAGCTTTATTTTTTTGCCAAATTCGATTTAAATGGGTTAAAAAAAAGCCCTCATTAAAATATTTTACGTTCAAAGAAAAGTTATTTACAACTTGCATTTGTATTTCGAAATTTTAGTCTCTGGATAGATGACAACCCTGGCAAATACTTAACCCACTCAGGCATACAACAAATCCTGCACTTTTGGACCTCGTTTTCCCGCCCGCCACTGAAGGAGGAGGAGGAGGAGGAGGCGGAGTCTGTCCGCCTTCCGTCCAAGTTTTTAGTTGCAGCCTCGCAGCCTCGCGCACATTTATCGATGCCAAAAGGAGAGAATTCTTCTTCTCGGCGTCTTCGTCTTTTGTTCGCTAAGGCCGAAAGTCTTCACGGTTCACGGAGAAGGGAGAGAGATGGGAATTCATGGGGGCATGGTACAGGGAAAGGAGGGAGCTATAGAAACTGGAGGAGCCTGTGGGCGGGAGGAGCTTCTTGTTTGCTGCTAAACAAATGTCAACGCGAACGATGAGGCGACGCGAGGCGAGAAGGCGAGGGCGCAGTCAAAGGCAACTACTAAATGCACTTCAGAGGTTTAACACCAAAGTGCCTGCTCCATTCAAGATGGGATCCCGACATGGGCTCGAGTGGACGTGAATGTGGGCGGGCACAGTGGTGGCATGGTGGCTTGGGGGGCGGAGCTGAGGACTCCATGTACTTACACCGTTTTGATGCTCTTCATGGCGTCGAATGTGCCATTAGCCAGCGACTGGATGTTGTTGTCGTACAGCGAGAGCAGGCTCAAGCTGTGGAGGTCGCGGAAGGCATCCTTGCGTATGCACGAGATCTCGTTGGCGTTCAGCAGGAGCAGCTGCAGCGAGCCGAGTCCTTTGAACACGCCCGAGGGTAAATCCTTTATTTTATTGCCGTACAGCACACTGATGATGGGATGCATCCGAGGGTGGAGTCGACATGGAAAAGAACACACAAATAGAACACACGACGAATGTTAACACAAAGCTCGAGAAAAGTAAAAGGAATAAACAAAAAACAAAAAGAAAAACACAAAACAAGAAACCCAAGCCAGAAGGTGGCACAAAAATTACAAAACAAAAAAAAAAAAAAAACAAAACAAACTGGTTTGTTTGGGCAACCCGACGAGCTGGGAGATGAGCTGGAGTTGGATCTGGACTCGTGACACGCTTGAAATTCTAGGCAAAAGGGTTGATTTTTAAGAAAAAACATGGTTTTTAGGCCTATGTCCTGGCTACATATACCCCTAGGTCATCAAATGTTACAGTAAATTATTTAGTTAACTAAATTTAAAGGCTGAGTTCTGGAAATTATAGGATTAACTTAATATCTGAGTAATATTTAATATATATTTGTGCTATATCTATCAAAAATAATATGAAATTTATATTTACAAGCATTTATTCCTGTTAAAATCACATTTCTAAACATATTCTTTCAACAATTCCCTTAAAAATGTATTAATTTCCCATTTAAATATATATCTAATTCCTACGAAATATGTCTGACTTCCACTTAAATCCCCCTAAAACATAATCACTTCTAACAACCCCCCAATACCTTAAATCCCCTTGAATTATGCCAAGTCAAATCCAAGGATTAGCCACCCCCAAGGCCAAGCCTACACCCCCAAGTACGTACTCAGCCAGGAATTAAAACCCTTTTAATGGGCCCAACATAAATTAAGTTCGTGTCACGTTTCCAGCTCCATCAAACCGAGGCACACATACACAAACGTGAGCTCAGGAGGACCTCCTGCTCCTCCTTCTCCTCCTGATTCCGCGCAGGTAAGCTGATGCCTTGTGCGGTGTGAGCCAACGCTTAGCGTGGGCCGATTAGCCCGCTTTTGGCCAGGCCCAGAGGCACCTCTTGCCTCCCTTCACCCCCTCCAGCTGCAGTGGGTACTCCAGCTCAGGTGACTCTGCCACCATCAGTACCCCGTGCACGGGGCAGCTCAAGTGAGTGCACACTTTGTGCAATGGCTACTTGTTGCACTTGGTAAAGTGAGTGCAGCAGGTTCCCCACCCTCATCCTGCGGATTGCTACCGGCATTATCTACTCACAGAGTGGTTAACTGCTTCAGGCCGCTGAGAGCATCATGGGCAATCCGGGATATGTTGTTGTTGGACAGGTCGATGCGTCTCAGTCGCCGAAAGCTGGAGAACGATTTCGGCGGCAGTTCCGTAATGAAGTTCTGCTCCAGGCGGCTGCAAGGAGAGAGAAGGGTATCGAGTCAGAGGGGAAATCACTCTAGCAAATGAGATGGGAGATGCACCACTTACAGTTCGGTGGTGTCATCGGGCAAGGTGACGGGCACACTGGTCAGACTCTTCTCACGGCAATCGACGATCCCGTCCGCACAGCGACATGGGTGCGGACAGCTGTTCTCCGCCCCGCATTCCATCGGTGCGTGCTCCGTCAGACCTGTTGATGGACAAACAATATGGTTGCACAGAGATCAGGGATAAGTCGCTTGCAAATTTCGCTTCGCATTAATTTCAGTTTTGGGGGGGGATGGACAAGGAGTAAGCCTGCTGCTCCGGTAGCTGGGAAACGAGCATCCGTCCATCCGATTTGGATCTCTACCAGCAGTAGCGTAATTATCAATGCTACTGCACAGCACTCGAGGTGAAGTGGAGTGATGGGGGTTTTTGGGGGGTTTGGGGAGGTGTAACTATAACCAGCCGCCGGTCATAAATGTTTACCCACATAATTCCATAGCATTTCATACAAAACGAAAGTCAAACAAGAGCCAAGGAATTATAGCAGGAAATAGTTCAAAGGTGGAAGTTGGGATACTCTTTCTAGGGGAGGTTTTCAAGGGTATTTCAAAGGCAGAAGGTCGGAAAAGCTATTGTAACTATTATAAGCTATTAATTGCTGGGAAACTTAAACGTAAGAAGCTTGAAGTTGTTGGGCAAATGTTCCTAGATTAATTATTATCAAATAAATATCAAAACATCCCAGATCCATCTTATCCCTCTTCACACCTAACTATATTTCCAGGAAACTCTTATTATAAACCATCAGCTAGCTTGACACGGGTCATCCCATAGTCAGGGTTATTCCCTCAGCTCATCTGCATATCTGGTATCGATTACAGGCTCCCTGGCAAAAGCCACCACAGCCGAAAACAATACCCTAACCGTGCCACAGAAACGGCTGAATGGCTAAACCGAGTCTCAGCCTGAGTGCCACCTCCATCGAAACTCGTTTCATGGCTGCTGCTGTTGCTGCATCGTTTTCGAGGCGCATTTTCCGCTTCATTGAGCGCTTCACGCTCAGTCTTGAGCTTTGCTTTTCATCTTACTTTTGCTTGATTTTCGTTTTTGGCCACCTCTTCCACCACTTCCATTCACTTGGCCCGCAGCTTAAGCTTCAGCTACGTCTTGAGCATCTGCATCCGCATCTTTTTCCAAAAGGAAACAACAACAACGAAAAAACACAAACACAAGCCAGTGATTTCGACGGCGTTAAACGTTTTGGCAAACAGCACAACGGCGTGTGGTGCGGGGATTACCCCCGAAATGGATCGAGTTGGCAATGGAGCTGGAGCTGGAGATGGAGATGAAGCCACCAAAACCACCAAGTGGATGAGATTCTCTTGCCAGCTATGAGGCCATGTGGAGGCGGCGGGGGCGTGCCCATATGACTGCTTATGATTTATACCCGGAGTGCTTTCGGCTTTTGTTGTTCTCCTCGCGTTTGGCATAAAAAACTAATTAATTTCGGCTACGAATAGTAGGGGAGAGTCGGGGTTGGGTTGGGACGGGACGGGGCGGTACACACCATTTTTGGTAGCATTCGGGGAGTGGAAGCTGCCACAACATGTTGCACAAGGCAGCTAGGCAGGCAATATCCCATTACCATTACATACCCGAGCATTTGAACTCCTGGTCGTGCAGGTCCGCCACGTTTTGGCCCTTCAGCTGCGATGGGGACTGGCAGCGGGTGTAGGGCGCCAGGCGGGTGGCGCTGCGCAGGAACCGCGACAACCAGGACAGATGGCAGTCGCAGGCGAAAGGATTGTCCGACAGCCTCAGAGCCCGCAATCGTCCCAGTCCACCGAAGATGTTGTGCGGCAGCGATGTCAGGTTGTTGTTGTTCAGCGTGCTGTGGAGGAGGAGGAGGAGGAGGAGGAGTCATATGGTCAGTAGATGATCCGGGCTTATCAGTTGGCTAGTATCTATAAAGCTAGTTATGCCTCCGATGCCCGAGGCCTGGGCACGGCCAGAAAGGGAGCAGCTATCGATGGCGGAACGATCGAAATTTAATTAAAAATTTTGCTAGATTGGAAAACATTTCCTGGTCCATATTTGGAGGCTATGTATCTTTAACTATATTCATGGGTTTGTTAGTTAACTAATTTAGTAACAGGAATTTACCAGCAAAATGAGTGATTATTTAGGGAATATGAAGAATATACGATGTACTTTCTTCAAAAGGTATAGAAGTTTCTGTCTTTTTAAACTATAATCCTCAGTACTTGAGTAATTTTTATATAATAAACTTGATGCTATTTATAATAAGATATGGGTATTATCTATATATCATATCTGTTTGATAAAGAACTATAGTTTAACTTATATTAAATTGCAAGTAAACCGCTTTTACATAAGGTTTTCCTCTCATTAATATTTTAAGCCTTATATCAATACACCTTTCAATTTATCCCGCAAGACACTGTGTTAATTCAAGTTAAACTTTCATTTACGATTCGGTATTATGTCAATAACAAAACTGTTTAACTTTTGCACTGGCACTTGCCATATATCAAGCTGAAACATACACACACTCTCTGGTCTCTGGCCTGGTAATCAGTTGATATATGAGCTCCATTTCGTGGCTGGGATTGGCTTATCTCGCCACGAAGCTTAACCATTTATTATGTAATTTAGGCGGCGAGCATTAACTGATTGATTTTTAATTCATTGACTAATTCCCGTTTGATTGATTAACAAAAGGCTCTAAATCATTGATTAATTACTCGAGTGGATTGCTCCGCTAAATTTGGTTATTCTCCCTCCACTTTGTATACACTATATGTGATATTCTATACTCACAGTATCTCCAGCTCCACGAGACCCTTGAAGGCGTGCTCGTCCAGGCACGTGATCTGGTTGTTGTCCAGCTGGAGACTCCGCAGCGACTGGGCTCCCTTGAAGACGCGGCGACCCACCGTGACGATGACATTGTTGGATATATCCCTGGGGGATTTATGAATGATATTAATAAGGCATTTGGCAAAAAATTAAAGGCAAACTACAAGTGTCGACTACTAAATCGGACTACTTTGGAGTTGTTTCTTTACTTACAATCGCAAAAGATTCGCTGAACTTGTCACTAAGTTTTCAGGAATTGCCTTTAGTCGATTGTTGTTAAGGCGTCTGATTAAAGTGTTGGTTTTTGATATGTTTGTTTTTTGGTGTTTCGTTTCGATTTTGGTTTTGGTTTTTTTGTTGGTGTAGAGACGAGCATATTAGGTACGCAAAACGAAACGTAACGAAAGCAGAGAGAGATTCAAAAAACGGTAGAGATATATGCAATAAAATAAACAAGAACGAAAGAACGGGAATCAGATACAATAATGGTTAAAAATTCAAAACTAATTCTGGCATCAAGCTAGCTAAACTCTAAAAATCTAGGATCTAAGAAAAATACTTATTATAGAATTTGTCAAAAATTCGGTTAGTAAAAAGTGAGTTATAGTTAAATAGTCATGCAGCTAGCATTATTATAAAAGCTACAAACTAAAACTTACAGTCTTTCCAGAGAGACCAGGTCCTGGAAGGAGTTCCTCTCGATCGTGTGGATCTGATTGTCCGTCAGTTGGCTGGAGATGATATACAAAAAAGTTAATCCTGCTTTTTCTGTAAGAAAATTTAAACCCAAATTCCACTTACAGCATTCGCAGCTTGGTCAGTCGCTGGAAATCCGTCTCATATATCACGGTCAAGTTATTGCCTTGCAGTTCGCTGCGAATATATAGATTAAGAAATTACGATTACAGAAATTGCATTAATTATGTTGCAACTTGGAGTTGCAGGAAGGATGCAACCCGAGAGGGCAGGCACACACACTCACTCGCTGGGCGATAATTTTTTTTAATTGCTTGTAAGACAAGAAGACAACAGCAATCTGAGATATGAAATGCAGCTGCAAAAGGGGGGGAAACCCCAAAGAGAAACGATCGAGTAAGAGTACGAGATTACTGATAACGAAAAATATGATATTTAATCATTGAACACGACGGCGGCCCAAGAACTCGTTTCTTGAATCGGAGAATTTGTTACCTGTAGATGTCATAACAATGAAATGCAACCGAAGGAGATACAAAAGACCCAACCTCAGGCCCCGTGTGCGCATGCGCAACCATCTACATCTGTGTACACAGATACTGATATATATACATATGGCCAGATATATATCTACATACAGCCAGCCAGCAGAAGTGGCAGCAACAACAAGTTGCTGGGTCTCAGCTGCTCACTTTACTTTTTGTGAGTAAGGTTTGAGAGTTCGGTTCGAGCCTGAACAACAGGTAGGAAGACCTTCGGCGACCCAAACGTAAAAATATTTTCTGTGCGGCTTAAGCCTTAATGAATCTCGCATCAAGTTGCCGATGGAGCAGCCAGAAGATGAAAATATATACAAGCTGGATGGTGTGTGTATGGTGTGCGGTTGGTGTGTGTATGGTATGCTCCTCCTCAGCTCACCGAGACTCACACACAGACATATCTTTTTAATGAGCTTAATATCTCTCAGAGATGTGGGCATCTCGCGCTCAGATCCAACTGATTACACCGGACCAGCTTTAGTAACCATACACATGGGGAAAAATATTAGCTATTAACATAGGGAAATATACTTTTAAATTATATGAATACCAGCCTAATATAACTATATATCTTGAAGATATAAAATTTGATTAAATTTGCACAAATTTTCCCACTTGTTTGCCTTTTTTTTTCATATCACATTAAAATACCTTTAATTATATATATTTCCCTCTCTGTATCATAACCATCTCATAGATGAAACAAGATTTTCAATACGTTTTGTTTGTTGCCTTTTGTTTTTGTGTACAAAAAACAATAATAAAAACAAAAGTCGTTCCTGTCTAATTGCCAAACATTTTTCAAACGCTTCTGGCGTTGGGTTTTTATGTAATTTGTTTAAATCACTTTTGGTTGGCTTTACGAATTGCCGTATGCATAATTTTTGCCGTTTTTCCTGGCTTATAATTAAGCATTTAACTTCATTAGATGCCTTTGCGTGTGGGGAGTAGAGAGAGAGCCTTTTGTTGTGGGCCTTTTTTCTTCACCCTCCGCCACTGCTGCCAATTAGATGGCATCTTGGGGTTTTTGGGTGCTTCCACTCTCTCACTCCTACCAAAAAGCAGGAGAAACCAAGGAACCACGGAACCGAGCAACCAAAGAACCCAAGAACAACATCAAAAGCAGCTGCTCAGCTATAAATTAAACGTTCTCAGGTGTGAAGGGCCACCTTTCCAATCCTTCACCTCCATCTACAGCTCCTCCTCCTACTCCTACTCCTACTGTTGCCCACAAATTAGATATGCAAAAATGCTGTCGTGTCAATTGAATCAACTGTGTGGGTGACTGACTGGCAGACCAGTACCCCGTCAGCTTAGAGCTCTCTTTTATGCCCTCGGCTCTTGATGTTAGAGGTGCCTAGGTTCCTAGGTTCCTAGGTTCCTAGGTTCGTAGCTTCTGGAGTCCCCTTTCTCTGCCAAAAGGCTTTGTAATTAAATGGCAATGACATGAGCGGAGGTAGGGCGGGTGGGCCATGATGAACACAATTTGCCAGAGCACCCCAAGTTTGCATTTGCCATTGTTTTGTGTTTCCAACTCTGTATATATACATACAAATATATATATGTTGTATGCTCGCCAGTTCCAGCTCTTTTGGTGCACATTGACAGGGCCAATAGTTGTGGGCATGTTCAATATTTGATGTATGTTCGCTTATGTGCCGGTTTAGAAGGTTTTCCTCTATCCTCTGGCCGGCATTAGGGTAACTCAAGGTTTATGCTGGGAAAATGAGTATTTTATGGGAAATTAATTACAAAAAAAGTACTAAATCAAGAAAGACTATGATTATTTTGATTTTAAGTTACCTAAAGTGAGTTGTTTTTGAACCCTATTTATAGCTTGTTTTAATGTAAATGTAAATTCAATTTCCTTCTTATTATTTCCTCATTTCTACTACTCTTATAAATTGGATTCCCCCAAATCTCCTTGATTTGATGCGTGCTTTACACAAAAGACTCTTAGAGAAGTCCGTTCAGTATTCAATTTCAGTGAAACACAAGAATTTTCGACTCCTTCTTCGACAACATTTGGGCATTAATTCCCCAGCTTTAATATAATCTGTTGAAATCATAATTCCCCCAGCAGTCGCTCCGTCACATCCTCACCTGGAATCGCCTTTTATTTGGATTCTTTTCCCTAGCCTAAGCTCTACTTAAGTCTCCTGACACATTCTCCCCTGCACTTTGACACCCGGGAATCTCTTTTGCTCTTTCTCCCGGGTAATGTCACTCAAAATTTTGACATATTTTGTGAGCCTGAGGTACCCTGCGATTTAAATATATATATATTTATACTTTAACGTGCCCAGTTCGGTTCTCAACGAATAGTATTTTAAAATGCAAATATGTCGTGCATGTTGATATGTTTTCTGTTTCTGCTGCTGCTGGTCGTTTCTCTGTTTTATATTACTCTCTGTTTGAAGCATTAAAAAAGAATAAATAAAGTAAAATGAAAAATAAAATACAACAAGAACAAAAAAACAGAGAGGCAAACAGCAACACAAATGTGTCCCTGAGCAGTGTTTGCCACAGCGCTTCGAGCCCGATTCCGACTCCGGGCCAGTTGCCAGCAACTTGCTTATAACTGGGCTATAATGCTATAACGTTAATGCGGCCACTGCTGATATCTGTTATTAATTTATGTAGAAAAACTGCAGCCACGACAGTGGGGCTTTTGGGGCTTGCAAGAGAGGTTGGAGTTGAGAGGTGGGCCAGACCGGCAGGAGCTGGGCCTCGGGGGGAGGTTGGTATTTTGCATACACTTGCTAATTGCCGGAGCGTTAATTTATGTGGCGACTGCCAGCGATGGACAGAGATGGAGATGGAAATGTGGCTGTGACTGTGGCTGTGGCATGGCTGAATCGCAGCCACATTGGCTTAATGCATTCGACTTTGCCGCTGCGGCACATGCAACAATTATTGCCGCCCGGTCTCGTCGCAGCTCCTTCGGCGACAATTAATAAACTTAATGGCGATTTAATGTAAGCAGCTCGCTGCAGGAATAACTCTTTGCCACGGATGCCCCTGTGTGTGTACCCTCTGGAGAGCCTTTTTCCCTTATCGCCATCGACACGACGACATGGTCACGGCTTTATTTATTTCCTCCCTCTAGCAGGGTCCAGTCCTGGTCCCAGTCCTGCTGCTGCTGTTGTTTGTCTATGCTGATTTTTAAATAAATACAAATCGGAACCGGGTCCGGCTTTATTATTTTAATAGAGAGTGTGCCCGATGTGTTTGAACAATTGTGGAAGGAAAGGGCAATCTGTAATTGGAATTCGTCAGGCTAACGGCGAAGGATATCTGCTGGCAGATTCCTGACTAGGTATAGACATCGCCACATCCCCGGGTTTCCCCATCGCTGTCCCATGGGGGAAGTGTGTCGTTTCTCTGTTGATTCTTTGCCTCTCCTCAGATTGTTTGCATAATGGAATTTCTATATAATTGTAAATTTAATATTGATTTATGGCTGCATGCTGAAAATATCATTCACATTTCTTCTTATTTCGATTCCAATCATTGATGGAATATTTATGGATACAGTGGGAGAAACATATATTGATTGCATTGCGAATTAAATATAGACTTCCTTTAGAGAATTTTTAATGCAAAATGGAAGATAACCGAATATATAATCTCTTTCTCTTTTATAGTCAATCACTCATTCAATCGTACTTTATAGTTTAAGCCTAATACTCACAGTCTTTCCACATCTGCTGAGATTTTCCTGGGCACCGAGGTGAGTCCCCGATGCGAACAGTCCACATTTAAACCCGAACAGGAGCATACCCTGGGGCAGCGGGCCTCCGTGATGACCCCAACACCGCCGCCGGGTATGTGAATGCCCACGGATCCCAGGCCACCGCTGGACACGGCTGAGCTGCCAAAGCCACCGGAGTAGGGTTCCGCGTGGACCGCCGCATCATGGCTTAGGAGCGGCAGCAGCAGGAGCAGGAGCAGCGGTAACAGGAACTGGAGCCGGAAGGGTGGTGGCATCGACGTCGTCCTGGACGGCGCGGCCATTGTGGCACATTTAGCACAAGCAGGCGGCAACGTGCCTAATTGAAAGTGTCCCCCGAATGCCAATCCACTTTGTCAATAGCAATCACCGCTGTGCAAATATTTGGCAGGGGGAAAGGGAAAGGATTGATGATGATGATGGCTAGCTAACACTTTCACTTCACTGCTTCACTGTATATCACTGCGTGTATATCCTTGGGATATCCTTGTCAGAGTCGGGGGAGGCGCTCCCCGCGCTCGCTTCTCGATTTTCTCGGCGGCGGAACACACGCTCTTTTGACAGCCGTCGCGTACGCGCTTCTTGACCAAACTGAGGTCGCCGGCAGCTGTCCCTGCTCGTTGTCTCACAGTGCCGAGTAGCGAGTGAGTATCTCCAACGAGTTACTCTCTTTCCAAAAACTCCCTCCAAAAAATGTAGGTAGTAGGTAGTGCGCCCTCGCACGCACACACAGAAACACACACAGGTTAGGTAGCAGGAAATGCACTTTTCCTTTCCTTTGTCTTCGGGATAGTTGGTGTGGTGTATCTCTTCTGGTATCTCTCGGATACGGCCTGCACTTGGCTGTCAGCAGCTAGAGCGTACCGGCGGCAGCAACTTCATCATCATCAGCATCGGCACCGAAGGCAGCTCGAAGGCATCACAGCGACCCGCTGGGCGCATCTGCAATGATAGAAAGAAATTGAGAAAGAATTCTGTGTGAGGAAAATCATGAGAAAACATCTATAAAAGTTCAGCAAAAGGCAGAGTCAGAGGCAGTGCCAGGAAATCGTTTAAATATAAACGCAAGCGATGTATATTTATTTCACTTAAAACTCAAAAATTGAGTGGCAGAAGTGGCAGAGTTCGGAGGAAACGCAACTGTCGCCTGTAAATGCCATGATATATTGCCTGGCCACAAATTAGCTCCTCTTTTTTTTTATTTTGGTGAGAAGAAACCGATGGAACTAACTACCAAAAAAAAAAAAAAGCAACCCCCGAAACACCTGTCGGAATGAGCGGTAGCAAAGGCCACTAATCACCTTCAGAAGAACTACAATTATCAGTTGTTTGGATAGCATATGGTATTCTTCCTTCAGGGGGGAATTCCCTATCAACAAGTAAACAGGGAAGGAAAGAGTTTTTCTCAAGACATTTTGAATGATTATATTAGCTAAAGTTATGGGTATTTATCTTGTAAGAAGTGTTTGGTGGTTAGTAACCTTAAGAACTTGATTAAGTTCTACTATTAATATCATCCCAAAGAGTTCCCCAAAGGCAATATTTCTTCATAATTTCCTTAGAATCCCCCCCAAGTTCTAGACTTACTGACTGCACATTTGGTAATTATTTGTATGCGGAAACTAATCATAACAAATCATATTTAAGAGCTGACCCATTTTCCAGGCCATATGATATTTCTTTCCTCAGGGAAATTCCCTGCTATCAACCAAAAGTAAACAACAATGGTAGAGACAGACAGACATGTGGAGAGAAAATACATTTCTGCAGGCTAAAAACTACATTTTGGAATGATTAGAGGGAATCTGTGCCATCTAGGCATTTCAGGCAGACCCAGTAATTACTCCGATATGGAATCTCTGTTGGCTTCCGCTTTTCCATTCCTCGGGGGGAATGCTTTGCTCACCAGCACACAAATCATATTTAAGAGAGCACTCTGGCCCAATTAAATCCCTGGATTCTAATGACCCTCCTCTCTCTCCAGGTCTCCATCTCGGTCTTAGTTTTGCCCTCTCAAGTGCCAGTCTTCATTTACATGCCCCACAGGCTAACTGCCTCGATTCGATCTATATTTGGCCCAGCTGCTGGTCTGTCATGTTGTTTACTTAATTTGCAAATTGACATGTCTCTCTCTCTCAGATATTAATTGTTTAAATTAACATTTGGATAAATGACAGCCGCGATTGGTTCTGGCATTCGGAAATTTCGGTTATTGGATAACTGGTGTAATCAGTAATCAGTAATCAGCGCTGCCGGGCTGTCAAAAATCGCTTTTCCCCAGCTCTATGTGTCTCACTTAACTGGCAATCAACTTAAACTCAATTGAATGTCAAACGTAATTTGAGCAAGCTCCCAGAAGCGGAATGCATATATGCTTAAAGGAAGGAATGGAACCTATATCACAGGCAGGCATGGGCATGGGGGCCTTTAATCAAAAATTTATCACATAACCCCGCTCCGAGACGAAGCTCTTCCTCCGGTGGAGAATACTTTTTGAACGCCGGCAAAGGCATGCCTTTCACATCACGGAAATTGCGGGGGAGTACGCTGTGTGCGTATGCTACTCAAAAGATGTAATCACTGCATTGTCACCCAAGGATTGCTCCAACGTCCTGCAGGCATTGGCTGAGGCTCCAGCTCCAGCTCCGGCCGGAGCCTGTGCTCATCCTCCACGGTTTATGGGCACATGCCTTGAGGGAATCTCCGCCTTGGAGTCTTGTCGGCTCATATGAAACATAAATCAGTGAAATTCTATACATGCCACTGATTGTCTACTCTTTTGCTCGACTACGACTACTCCTCCTCATCTTGTGGCTCGCCTTTTATCCCCTCCTGGCAAATTCCAAAGCAAATTCAATGCATGCCAATAACTCGTTCTCGTTCTTGTGCCCAAGAAGCGGAAAAAGAATCCGGAGAGGGTTGAGGAGATGGTCTCAAACTGGAAATACACACTGGACGACGCTACATAGTTGGGAAATCAGAGTGGCAGGGAATTAAGCTAAGCTAAGGAGAGGAAAACAACTATAATTCCGATACCGAGAGATGCAACAATCCAAAGCCAAGCCTCAATATCAATTTGGCCAAGAGTTATAGCCGGAAAGTGATTTGTGTTTGCAAATTAAATGCAAAATTTCCAATTAGTATGCATGTTAAATAAACAAAAGCCAGTTACCGAGTGTAATAAGCCCTGTGTGCAAATATTTATTTGCTAATAAATTTCAGCAAGTTGAAAATCCAATTGGTTATAATTGACATTGTGCTGTTACCAAATTATATATTTCTATACAATTAATACACTGAAGCTTGATGTTTTAGCTAATAAATTAAATAAATATTGACCTTATTTCGGAGTTTACACGTTAACAAGTCCAGAAATTTCTATGTTAAAGTTAAAGCTTACTTATTCATAGCTTTTAAATATTTGTAATAAATATTTAAGGACAAATTATATTATTTATCTTTAATTTGAATATAGATCAATTTATATATTAATTGAAATGTTTTTAAAATATGTTCGCTTCCTGCTTCCATGACAATTGCATCTTATTATCATTATTTATTACTAATGATGATAATTTCCATGCATAAACAATGACCATTAAAGCGGTTTAAAACTAAACCGAAATATGGCAGGAAAACCCCCAACTCTTAACCCCCTGAAAACACCCATAAAAGAGATGTACACACAAATCGTTAACCCTAACGATTCTCCCTTCGAAGCTGCCTGGCATTACAACATTACTGACTGACATCGGGAGATAAGGCGCTAGACTGAAAGAACTATTCAAATAGAGCCGGGGCACAAATAAACCAAAGACACATGCTTAGATAGAATGTCAACTCGAATCTGTGGACTGGACTAAGAGAGTTGTCTTCAGATTAATGACGCGATGAGGTCGCCGCCAACTGAAACAATAGAAACCAAGTCAGGCCTTTCCTTTCCAAATCCCGCCCCCGGGAGGCGCTCTCTGGCTCTTGTGGATTTTCCAATAAATTACGCTTAAGTATGCACTTAATTCAAATAATGCCACTGGGGAGGGACCACCGCCAGATGGAGATGGAGCTGGAGATGGAGGGGCTTGCCCTCAAGTGATTTGTTTTTTTGTGGCTTACAGAGTGGATCCCTCTCTCTAGGGGGACGACAGACTGACTCCTCTCTGTGTTTGTCCACCATTGCCTATGACATGTGTCAAAATCGCACTCTCTCTCTCTCTCCCTTGTTCCTTGGGAGCTCCCTTCACCAGAGACACAAGATAAGCCATATCAAAAGCACTCCACCTCCACGACGTGGGATTAGCCTCAAGTTGTTGGCGTGGCCAAAGTCAAACATGTCGGTCTGCAGATGGACCAAATGTCGGGGGTCTTAATCAATGAGGAAAAAGAAGGAAAAAAATAAAATAAAATAAGGGAAATCACAATAACTACGGGAAAACTGTTGACAAAGCAGAAACGGAAAAACAAAGTGCAAACAATCAATATATATCAGATGGAGTTGGAGTTGGTAGATGAAACTTTTTCCCCAAACAAGCAGAAACATAGAAAACAGGTTCACCCCACAAGTATATATAGTATATAAAGCTGACCGACCACAGTCCATGATAATCTCAATTATGGATCTATAAAATGTGAAAATTCGAAATAAAACAGAAATGGAATGTCAAAAAATAAAGGGGGAGACCCATAATTATATTACCCAGGCAGGCCTTAAACGATAATTATCACTGAAAAGCAGAAACAAAAAACAGATATCAATTACGAACACACACAACAGGAAAGATCTGTCAAATGTAAATGATAATTTCAAGCGTAGATAATCGAGATCGTATCTGTTTTTGGATGGATGGAACCTGCAAAGATAATCGACAATTTACACCGCATCATAATATTTTCCCTAACAATTTCCTTCTCAGCGATTCTTCTTCTCCCCGATCATTATAATCTCTCCGTTGATATTCCCTTATTCGTGCTTTGGCATTTCCGCAGCTTCTTTCTTTCTCCCACGAAATGTCGTCAGAGTGAAGAGGAAGTCGCCGGGGAAAGAGTTCAAGTCCCAGGGAGCATGGTCAATGCTCAATGAATTGTATTACAATAAGCAGAAAATAAAAAACAAAACAGAAGTAGAGGGAAAAAAAACATAATAAAATCAGGGACAAAATCAGTACAAAGCCAAGTTCCAATAGGAGGCGGAGGAGCATGCTCCCGGCGACAGTTGTCCAAGCCGGAAGTGTCGCATACTTCTACGGATACACCGGCTTAATTATGCGCATAAAATGTTGGAACAACAAAAACAGCATCCACATCAAGGAAAACATGAAGGAAAGAAGCCAGCAGAGGCGAGCAATGTCGGGCTTGAAATGACAAAACACAAACATTAATTGCTCCACATTCACATTCACATTCACATTCTGATGCGGGGGCGGCGGAGGAAAAAGGAAAAAAGTGGGCGGGGCAGGGCGGGGACTTACATATGCTCAGGGGACTGACTGCCGCTTTTCCCGCAGGAGTTGAGTTGAGAAAAGAAAGCAGAAACAGGGTAGCAAAATGAGCACTGCAAGAAAGTTGGGTATATTATTTAAATTTATTTAAAATGTATTTATATATGTTTATATTTTATATATATATTTTATATATTTGTACCCTTTCTTACGTAGTGTACCAACACAGTAATAGGCTTAAAGCAACCTCTTTTCAAATATTGATTATGATATATTTAAAGCCATAAATAATTTTAAAATAATTTCAAATATATATTTAAACAAGAAAGGAAACTAACTTGGGAAGTCTGCAATTGAATTCAAGAATCGATTCAGAAATCGTTAATGGTTGAACATAAAATATTCGCATTCTTTGAATTATAAATTAATTATAAATAAATTAGTTATATTGTATATTTCTTTCGTAATTGGAATCTCCTTTTCAAATAGTTCAGATCTTCCTGTGGGTAAAAAATATATATACTTCAATTATAATTGAAACAACCATATTGATCCCCAATTGAACTCTTCAAATTAATATCGTTCAATTTTATTTTGTGATTTTGATTGATCAAAGCGGCGAAAAATAAAATTCGCCAAAATGCTCCTGATTCTTTTTATTTTCCCCAACTCTATTTGTGCCAATTAAGAGCCAACGTTGGCTTTATTTTTAGAACATTTGAAATTTAAATTCGCGTTCACCTTCACTGGCGTTTCATCCCTTTTTGCTATATTAATCTGATTAAGACAGAGCATAATTCCTGCATGAGCCCAGAGAGTTTTACATAATTTTCAACCCTTTTTCTGTGAGTGTAATCAGAGCGACTCCATTCAGAGAGAAGCGGCTTATAATTTATTAATCTATGCATGGAGAGCAACAAATACTCGCACTCGACTCGTAATGTCCCCCACCCGGTGGTAACTTTCCCCACTTTCGAGTGCCGCTCGGAAGGTGTCGGCAGTGAGACAGACAGTCCGTCGCTATCCAGAGCGGGATGCTGTATGTTGGATGCTGTATGTTGGTTGCTATATAGCCATATAGCCTGAATATGCGGACCACTACATGTCACTTTAATCTCTTAGAAGTGTCACTTTTGCAGCTCTCCAAGTGTTGCTGCCGTTGATGTTGCTGCTGCTGCTGCTGCTGCTCTTGGGTTCGGGTTTGGGTTTGGGTTTGAGTTCGGGTCTGGGTTTTGTTTGGTTTAGATGACACGGAGTATGGTGCGGGGGCGTTGCAAACAATGTGCTGTTATAGTTGAATTTGAATTTTCATTTTGATAAGCTACAAAAAGGCATAATCACACATCAAATTGCAGCAACACACAGAGAGAGGGGCGAACCTTATGGTAATGAAGTGTAGCAGCTGTTTGTGAGTCGAGTTGAGTTGAGTTGAGGATTTGAATAAAGCGAATGCTGAGGGATGCCCAATGCCCGATGCCCTTCTGATTTACATTTGATACACAGCCTCACAGAGGAGAGTCGCCTCGACTACTTGAACAATCAGATTCAATTTGTGCCACGCATTCGTTTCCATTTCATTTTCGTTGCCTCGATGACGATGACGATCAAGTGTACGCCCGAGCAAAGATTATGCTCTATTTGATTTAGGCTTGGATTTTATTATTGTTATTTCTGGTTTTTTTTTGTTTGGTGGCTTTATTATTACAATGGCGCCTCGAGTGCCGAACGCAATCTTCGTTTATCTTGTATTTATCTTTATCTTGAATGGGGTTGTGTGGGCTCAGCATCATCATCATCACCATCATCAACAACATCTTCGAAAAAAGTGGAAATGGACAAATACAAAGCTGGGCATTATTTAATTTGTCGCTCTGTCTCAGGTTTCAGCTTGTTTTCGAGGTTAAAATAATAAACAACATCACCTGAGTCGCACACAGATACAAACAGGCAGAGTCAGATACACAGATACACATGCCGCATAATTTCCATGTAAAGTTATAAAATGTTTCACAAAATCATAAAAACCCGAAAGGAGGAGAATCTAAGGCGTGTGCTAAGGTCCACCCCATGCCCAATCCCATCGGAATCCCAGGTGCAATGCGTGTTGCTGCTGCTGCAGTTCAACTCGAGCTCTCTTCTACGCCGTAGTTCTCTGTTTTGTTTCGGCTTTTGTTTTCCGCATTTTAGGGTCAGGTAAAACCATCGTCTTCTTCCCCCAGGTTGCCCTGAAAGCCTTGCATTGTTCCATGGGAGAGGTGAAATATGTTGCCGTTGCCGTTGCCGTGCTGCATGCTGCATGCTGCATGTTGCATGCTGCATCACCGGGATTAGGACAGGTAAGGTTGTAAATTTCACCAGCCACGAGAGTCGTCCCGGGAGTCAAAAGGTTGACGAGTAAATGGGCAAAGTAAATGCAACCAGGATCAGGAGCCGGGGATATACCACAAAAAGAAAAAGTAATAGTACTAAATTATAAGCAAGCTCCCTTCATATTCCCGCATTAAAATGATTACCCGAGAAACAACGTAATGAAAATTTCCATTACATCCAACATAATACCCCAAACCCTGTGCAAACACACAACCACATACTAAAATTATGGATAATTCTGTCGAGCTGGGGCAGACTGGGGGAACCCCGCAGTTTATCTGGTAATAACAATAAAACTCCATCAATGCTTCATATTTTGCCAGGCCCAATAAAAACTGGCAACAACAACATCGGCATAACCGCAAAGTACTGTCATTCCGTCATATGTCTGGCTAATAAAGCGGATATTTCTAACTCCCCAACCTAGGAAGGACCATAAATCACCTTACTCTTTATTAATTCTTAGACGAAACATAAAATAAATATCTTTAAGGACCGGCAGACGCAGCAATAGCAAATAAAAATATATATATTTTTGGAGCTCTATTAATCTAGCGGGTCATAACCCATCGATCCACCCTCCATTTTTCGGACTCCAATGGATCGATGGAACGTGGAGTGTGATTTATATTTCGGGGAGCATGCATAATGGACAATGTTTACAAGTTGGAAATTAGATTTTTTAAAAATACATGGCCACTACAAGAAGTGCACTTGAAGAAAGTGGAAGTGAATTAATTTGGTTGAGGGAAATATGGGTACTTTTTATCATGAGAAAAGATCTAGAGATTAAAGAGAATAAAAGACCAAAAACCTAAAGATAAATAAATATAATTTGTAAACAAACTTAGTACATTGATAAGAGTATACCAACAATGATTCTCTACTTCCTAAGTTAATCAATAGATCAAAAATTTCTGTCTTAATACAAACATCTTTTAAGGAAGTTTTATTATAGCCAAATAACCTACAATTTGTATTTACAAACTATATTTAACTTTCAAAGTTTGATGTATTTTTTGTTGAGTGTGCATAGGGAAAAACCCGGCAACTGGAAATATTAAATGGAAATTGCTTTGGTCTGTCCTGTGTCCTTATGCCGCCTCATGCCTTCGCTTTTCACTCCAACTGACGCACACGCATCGTATCAAATTTCATGGCTCTTCCACACACACACACACACACACAGAGCACACACCGAAGTGCCTCGGTGTGCGTGAGTATCTCTGTGAGTCCGTCGTATCCAGGTTTTCGCTTCGTATCTCTTGCTCTTCACTGGCGGCGTGTTGATGACAGATTTCGTCCCTCTGTCCCTCTGTCCGCCTGTCGTTTCATTTTCATTTCGTTGAAGTCATTTTTACTCATTTATTGTCACCGTTAGTACGTCAGAGTCAGCAGCGAGCGAATGAGTGTGTATCCTTACAAGTACTTTGGGCACCCTGCAGGCGGCCATCCATGGGTATTGATTCCACTTCCAAAAACCCACTTCCACCTCCACATCCACTTCCACTTCGACATCCCCTCCCACCCACATTCATTTCCATCGCCACAGCGGGGACACTCAGTCAGTCAGTCAATTGACATGACTCAACAGCAGGCGCATGTCCCTCTCAGTTCCCTCCGGCTTCCTCCATTTTTGTATACTTATTAAATATTTAAAAGCTTTGGCCTTTGTTCCTCCAACTGGCAGTCGAGGCAAATACTTAATAATTTCATTTCGTTTCTTTAGCCGCACCACAGGCTGCCTCCTCCTTCATCATCCTGCCCTTTTTGACAAACTGCACGCACAGCGGCGACTTTAAAATTATGGTTTGTTGCATTTTAAATACAAATTATACATCCAGGCACTCGCTCTGACTATGGACTCTGACTCAGAGTCACAGTTTCAACCATAAAAAAGTAACTCGGAAGGCGGTTGAGGAACAAGTGGGTCAGGTAAGACAATGAGTGGTCATTAGCCGCCCGGCGACGAAGGGAAAAACCCTCAGAGTTGTGTGATCCTAGTCCACACGAGGGTTGCTCAAGAACCCACCCGAGGGTGATTTCTTGAGAGAAATTTTTCGGCAGGGATTGGAATGTTCTTTTTTCGTTCTTTGAGTAGAGTAAGGCCATTCAAGGGAGTTGACACCTTGCAGATGGGCTCAAGTGTCTGACTGAGAGGTGACCTCCATTTATGTGATGACCCCCTGGAACAGACAGTTCCATACAGATGGCCAGAATGGCTTAACTTTCTATCCACGGGATGACCGACCCCCGGCTAAGTGGCAAGTTAGCTAAGCTATGGTGACCCCCCTCCTGTGGAGGCTATAAAAAGTTCTCACATATTGCTGTCAACCAAACTCCAATTCCATATTTTCGTAGAAGAAAGAGAACCCATTAAAAATGTGATCCCCAGCTGACCTCCATAATGAAATGAAAAATACTCAATTAGCTGCTTATAATATTGATCTTGCAGCAAAAGGTGAGACCTATTCAAATGGAACAGATGGAACATCCCCCCAGGAAAGATGACCCCGATTTGGTGGCCACCCTTCTCAAACAGAAAGACCGAAAATAAAGTAAAGTTTTGAAGTGATCAAATTACTCAAATCTAAAAACGCTTAAGATACCCAAATATAGCTTCGAAATGGGAACAAAATGAGCAATTAAATTGTGGTTTAGATTACGAAAACCTCAAATATATATTTAGAACTCATTACTCTTGCTCAATTTCCCTCTAACAATGGTCATTCTTAAACCAACTCTCTGCTTTTATTTTCTTCCAGGATTAACTATGAAAATCTCCCTCGCTTCGAGTCCGGATTTCGAATACCTTTGAAGCACTCCTCGCCATAGGTTGCAGCTGCACAGGTACACACAGGGTGCAAGTGGCGCCCTTCGTCGACATGGTTATCAAAAAGGGAAACCAGGGAGTGGCCACGTGAACACTGCGAGAGGACAATGGAGCGAACCAAGAAGAATGAACCTAAGAGTATAATATGACAATTGTTGGAAAATTCCAAAAAGGGGGCGAGGCGAATGGCGGGCACTAACTATATACTGTATGCTTTAGTCGCAAACACTCCATGCCATATGCGGTTTTAGCCATAAAGGAAATGAAAAAGAGATTCCCCGATAGCCCCAGGTGAAGTTCCAGGGCGGGGATAATTGCATTGGACAGTTTTGTTTGGTGGAATGATGGACTCTGTGGGTTGGTTCTGGACTGGATTAGAGCGCGGTTTTTACCCAACTGGCGCTTGCCAGCGCATTTAAAGTGCCAAACTTCTCCGGGCTTACATATTTACCGAGCCCAACTAACACTCATTTGAGCTCAAGTCCCGCCTCACGCTGGACAGAAATTCCAGGAATTTGTGCTTCTACTACTGCAGCTTCACATGGCACTTGCTCTCGTCCGATTTCAGCAAATATTTGCAAATTTACGTTGACTCTGTGTGCAGAACCCCGGAGGGTAACCGACGCAGGGACAGAGGCAAAGGGTTTGGCGAGGAGGCATTAGCGACAACTGTCGTAGAGTGGCACTTAATGAGCAGCGACTGGGGCTCCTCTTACTGGCATTTCCACCGCTACTGTTACTGCAGTGGCCCGCATGCCAGACTACAAACCAGATAAAACCAGAGACTAGTCTAGACCCTTGCAATACCCGGTACTTGGTGATGACAAAACTATAGCCTACTTATGGGAGAGTGTATCTATTAATGATTTCTGTAGGGAAAATAGGATCTTATATCTACTTTGGAGTAGACTTGCTAAGTATATCAATGAATCCCTCTCTTCATTATCCAGCCTATCCAGCATACCTTTATACCCCTCAATGGCCATGTGCACCAACCAGAGACCCCTGACCAGAGCAGCCAAAGAACCAGAGACAATCAAGCCGGAGTTATGCACGATGGCCATGCAATTGGCGTGGCAGCAGCTCCTCCAGCTCCTCCAGCTCCTCCAGCAACGAACACCAGTAGTGGCAGTCGTCGCAGTGGCATCTGCAGCAGGCAAAATCTATCTTACGGATGCCAGTTTCGTTTTGTTTTGCTTCGTTTCATTTCGTTTCGTATCGTTTCGTGACTATTTTGCAACAGATTCCTCCTTCTGGTTGTTGTTTAACAGTTTGCAGTAATTTGACTTGATTTGTTAAAGCTGACACGCGGATATATACATAAAAGTATATATATGCACCAGAAGTTCATCCAGGGCCACTGCACTGGCGGCAATTATATAAATATGAGAGGAGTTTCCTTTAGGGATTAAGTGATTATGAAAGGAGGTTAACTTTAAGCGCCACTTATGACATTTTAAGTGCTTAAAATTTCAACAACGAATCGTTAATCACATCAAAGGAATACTTGCTGTTTTTTAAACAAATGAATTTAATCTTCTTCCATAAAATGAGCTCTTTAAATAAGTGGAACTTATGTAAATTGTTACATAAACATCAAGGAAAATTGCAATACACAATTCTAGGTTAGTATGTTAAAGAAATACACTTGTATAAACACATAAATATCTCAACAAAATCAAGCAAATCAATTTTAAATCAATAAATATTAATTATAACTGTTGTGTGTTTTAATCACATTTTATTTATTGACCTTTAATAATTGCTTTTTGTATATTTATGACCATGATTAATCCTTTTCCAAAACCAAAAATTAATTCAATGTCCTTGCTACAAATATTAATACAATTACTCTGCAGCATATACCATGACATTAATAATAATATCAACCGCACCTTCGACAAAGATTAACCCATTAATAATTCCATAGTGAATTATGGCCACAATTAATCCCCGTCTCTGTGCCGAATTTGGCTCAGTGTATGCCCCGTTACTACATACATACATAGATGACTCTGGCGGAGAGATGACAAATGTGCCGCTGCCATGTAATCGCATTAAACGTTCCACGATATTGCAACCACCCCTCTCCTGGTGGACTTGGCCTGGCCAGCAGTGGCTCTGGATTGTGCCCGTTGCATATGTTGCGCTCATTAAATTGGTATTTATAATGGCCATGGCTAAATCGCCGCCCATTTGGCCACGCCCCGCGCTTAGTGTGGGGTATTACGAGTTGGGTATTACGTGTGTTCAGCACTGCAGTGCGGGATGACTACAATGACGACGACGACGACGATGATGATGATGATGATGGCAATCATCATAATTTTTCGGCAGCACAAAAAGCACAATCCTAGAGATAGATAGAGCAAGGGTGTTGCGGTGCCAAGAGATAGAAATTGGTCCAACAAGCCTGCAATTGACAATCTACACAATCGACAGCGTCTAGGCAAATTGCGAAATTAATTAAATTTTAGCACAACTTTCGAACGGTACAAAAACTCTGTGGCAGCCGCTGCTGCTGCTCCTGCTGCTGGCCCCCGTTCCCAGTTGTTGGTGTTTTCAGTGCGTTGATTGCCGCTCTGCGGTTGCTGTGGTCGCTGCCGCTCCGGAAAAAAGGGGTAACAACCAAGGGGGGATGGACACAACGAAAAAAAAAAAAAACAAAAGCCAAAGCTAAAGCCGATGAAACCCAAGCCGGGCGGGCGGCTTGGGCTCCACGTTTTAACATTTCTCGTACATGCAAGTGACAAGGCAATATCCGTCACGCAAACAACAACGACGACGACGACGACGAACAACATACAACAACCGCCAACAAACCCAACCAACGGAGGCTACAACCAACAGCAGCAGCAGCAGCAGCAACACCCTGACCAGCAGCAACACCAACATCAACAACAGCAACACCAACAACACCAACAACAGCAACAATGGTACAATGGTAAGAATCCGTTCCACCTGAAGAGCTAATTGTCTCCAAAAAGGGTTATGACACGGGGATTTGTAAGGCAAGCCCATAATGAATGGGCGACTTTTTTCCAAAAGGATCTCCAAGAAGCGGAAAATAACCACAGAAATGCCTGAATGAATATGGCTTGCATAATTGAATACCACATTGGGGTTCCTAAGAATATTATGTGTGGGTTTGTAATTTGTGTGTGTGTGTGTGTGTGTGTGGAAAAAGCATAAACAATGACTTAAAAGAAACGCATTCATTGCAAGAATAATGTATAAGCAGGTTACCCTAATTAACACGGCATTAGTCATTTATTTAGTCTATAAGACCTAAGAATATGAAATGAATAATTAAATTACAAATACGTGTCCTTGCTTTATTCTCTTTGGAGGGTTTTCTAAGAAATATCAAACGAAAAGACCACTCCCCGCACAATTACATTCTATCTCCATAACCTGTTAATCTATATTGATTTTGCAAAAGCCCAATCGTTCAGTCCATAAAATCTACTCACATTAACTGGGTAATAATATTCTCCTTAGTGACATGTGTTGCCTAGCTCCCCATAAAATGTTCTCCATATCTCATCTTGCAATTATCCGAAAACAGAGTCCATAAACAAACTCTGTGCATAGATCAACTCAACACATAATCAACAACTGCCAGTGGACACTAAGGATTGCCTCATAATCTGGCATAATATCTGGCACAGCGATTACCGAAAATGACATTCGATAAGTAATTTCCAACATCTGGACGGGGAATGTTTGGTCAGTTATATATGTAAATGCTATGCGAATGGCCGGCGATCAAGCCCCGAAAATTATTGGCCATTAAATCGGTAATCGTGTCCACTGTGCCAGGGGTTTTTTTTTTTGTCGAGGAATGGAACTAGGAGGGGAATGGATCCTGATGGTGTCCACCACGGCTCTCTCTGACTATGGCAAAAAATTATTATTCATCGCTTGTACAACGACGACGACGTAGCTGCCTCAGTCGACGTCCTCGGTCGCTGTCGGCGCACGAGTTAATTACGGTCCATTAGACTGCACAAGGGGTGTTTATTACCACATCAGTGGGCGCCGCCGCCAACGCCATCAGCCATCAGCCATCATATGGCCCAGGACATCAGCAGTGGGAGCGAGCGAGCAGGCGAGAGCCACTTGCGGTGGCTAGAAACTAGAAATTGTTGAGCGCTTCAAATCGCTGGACATGAAATCAGTTAGAAAATCTGCTTTGACATGGAAATTCCTCTGGTGCACAATTCTCCCCATCCATCCCTCCCCTCACACCTACTCTATTTTCCCTGCTCCTCTGGAGGAATCAACTGACAGGTCCTTGCCTGATCCTGGCACGGAAAGAAATTTATGGGGAAATTATGATAAACTTAAATGGGAAAATAGCCAGAGAGTGATACAAAGTATGGAAAATACTGATTAGATTCATCTATAAATTAGTACTTCTTTGATAGCCTGCTTATCATATGATTTATATAGATTAAATCAGACTACAAATCGAATTTGTTAAAATAAAATCTTTAAAATCTTTAAAATACTTTCCTAGGACACCCGTTTCCGGGTCAACTGAATGTACACACAATTATTTTATTATTTATGGAAAAACTGAAATTATAATCCTGTATTTTTGTGTATGTCCTTTCATGGGCTTTGTTTCCTCTGACTCCTGTGACAGGTTCGACGCACTTTTGTTGCTTGTATCCTACTTTTTTTTTTGCCTGCGTTTTTAATTAGGACGCAGGCGCTGAACAACAGCGGAGCACTGGGGAGTTGCGAAGGGAAATTGGACAAAGGTTAGTGGCAGCAATCAGAGTTGGCATTGTGTGTGTGTTATCCTCCATCTCTCCCTCTCGCTCTGATTCCGCTCTGTATCTGTCCTGCTTACTCCGATGGGAGGCCGGAGCTGGCGACAAAATTTATTAAAATATTACGCAAGGTTGGGCAGTCAGTCATGGGTTGCTGCCCTGTTGTTGTTGCTGCTGTGTTGCCCCGCACAGCAGAAAAGTTTTTCTCGCTCTTCCCCCCACTAAGGAAGCGTGAGGAGCGGGGAATGGGACGGTGAAGGATGGGGTGGAAAATATTTTCAACAAATTTAGAAGACCGGAAATTGCAAAGCATTCAAAGCGAGTTGAGTCGCAGAAGTCGAGTTATTTGTGCAAGGAAAAACTTTTTCCTTCAGAGTTAGAATGCGAATTTGTGGGTGGCATTCATGGGTGGCTTTTCCTTCTTATTTTTTGTGTTTGCTCTTTTGTGGCGGGTATTATTATTGTGATGAGTTGTTTTGTAACGCAAATATATGCTTATTTGCTTTGGAATATACATTTTTCATATTTGAATTGAAATATCTTATATTAATTGCTGCAGAAATTGTTGCTTTAGAATTTAGAATTCTTAAGGACTTCGACTCAGCCAGAAGCTTGAAAGGCAATGAAGGAGGCATTTCCGACCCTATAAATCATATATATTTTTGATCAGCATCAACAGGCGAATCGATCTAGCCATCTCAGAAAAAAATAATTTTTTTTAATTTTTTCAAAGAATTTTTAAGGGGTTACATTATTAGAAATGGCAAAAATTTTAACAAATTTAAAAAAAAAAATTACATTTTAAATTGAGTACGCAGATTTATTGACCTAGAAAAAACTAACATAGGAAAGCTTTCCGAATTAAAATTAAAGCATTTTTGGCCTTGTTATGGTATTCGAAAATCTATGATTTTTCACATAAAATTATCTTATACAAATTTTCCCACATGGGATATATGTCATGTGTTCTTTAGCGATAATTGATCAGGGAGTCATTTCCGACCCTATTTTGCAAATTTGTAAAATTTGTAAGATTTTTATAAGGGTTTCATCGTTAAAATAAAAAAAAAAAATTTTTAATTTTTTTAAATTATAAATTTAGTATACAGATTTGTAAACCTAATAAAACCTAACACAGAAAAGCTTTTCTATTGGAAATTAATGAATTTTGAACCGAGTTATGATGGATTTTCTCTACAAGGGTATAGGAAAAATATGAAAAATTCTTTTATATTGCTATTATAATATTTACAAGAGTATTAAAAGCTTCGACTAGGTGAAATTAGCTTTCCCATCTCCTCGTTTCTGTTTTTTTCGGGTGACTGGGGGAGTTGAGTTAAGTTGGTTTTAGTATTGCAGCGTCGACACAAAAAATATAAAGTTCGCGTTGTTTACATAACAAAGGCCAGCGAAAATGCGGGGAGGGTGAAACCGGGCGGGGGAAAGGACGCTGAAAAGGAGTCGGGAACAGGGGTCAGGGGGGGAGGTAGGGTAGCCTGTCAATTTGTGCATTGGAATTCAACAACAAAAAGGAAAACTGCTGCGTTTCGGGCGGGCAGCAACACACATAAATTTAAGTTTTATTGTTGCTGCCGGGGCCATAAACAAAGTAATTAAATGCAAAAGCCAGGCAGCCAGACAACAACAACGGCCAATGCAATTAAACAGTTGAAGAAAATGATTCTTTTCGGATCGCTCTTACTCCCCACCCCCCCTTTTGCTCTCCAGCTATCTGCTTTATTTCACCATGTGCCAACTCAGGCAAAAAGAAATCTCCACTCGCCAAAAAGGAGAGCAAAATAAAAAACAAAAGCTGCAAAAAATTTGCAAATAAACAGACAGCGATGCTGCCGACGTTCGTTGCTAATTGAAACAGCTGCGAACGTTGACCGTTCAGATTCTACTATATGTATGTATATATATGTACATATGTCTGTACCGACCCCACTTGATGTACGATGTACGATGATCATCAGACTCCGCCTCGAAGCTGCTTAATTGGCAACAAGTGACAAGATTTTTTCCCGCACAACTTGACTCCCCCCCCCCCCACCTACCCTTGTCTGCTCATAAAAATATGTTTGCCCAAGATGTGGGCAGGTGTGAAGACTTTTGTTTAACAAAACCAACTAAAACACAAAAACAAAAGACCAGGTACAAAAAATGTTAAATGGTTAAACGCTAATGGAAATGGCGTCTAATTGCTTTGAGGGAAGCGTTGTTCACAACTTTGACGTCCAAGTATTCCTTCCATAAATCCAAGTGTGGGTCGAAAGCCAGAGGAGATACTCCGCCGAGACAGACAACCGAGTGTGAGACAATGTTTAGCATGGCATAATTATCCGCTAGGGTGTGGGAATCCCCTAAAAAAAAAAAAGAGGAGGAAACACATAGGGAGACTGGCAGTTGCACCAGCAACATTGAGGCAAATTACCGGACAAAGTCATTTAACCACGGCCAAAGCAAAAGAAATTCCCAGGAAAAATGTCTGCAATAAGTGCAGTACTCTCTTGGAAAAATTAAATGAAGTCATGAGTGAACAATTTGAATAATGTTTCAAAAGGAATGTTTTCTTAAAGCAGGAAGTGCTTTAAAACATAGTAATAAATTGGGTATTAAATTATAGTAAAAGCTTACTCTTCCCCACTTCAAAACACCCCAAAATTATTCAATAAATTCCAAATTATTCTAATCTGAAGAACACATCAATCAAAAGCCTTAAATTGGGTCAATAAAATGGGGCCAGAATATGGAAAACCTTATCTATAATTACAGTGTTCTTTCCATATGTTCATTTCGACTCACACTTTACTCCAAAAGAACTCTTGGCCACTTCAAACCCTCCAATTTATGGGCACTTTCTTCAACATACCTGAAAATAAATAAAAAAGAATCAACATTTTAGTATTGCGCATAATCTCGGTTGTTAATCATGCGGAAAATTCAACAATTTTCATACAGGCATATCTTTTAAGTGAAATCATTTCTGCCACCCCCCCTTTGAGTATGTTTAATTTATGTGGCAGCTTTAGTATGAGCATTTAATCTCTCTCTCCCAGGCTCTATACGGATTATATAGTGGATATTCCTGCCACAAGTCAGCCGCATTCTAAGCACTGCCGGGTTGGAGTTGAAGTTGAAGTTGAACTTGAAGTTGCACCAGCAGCCTCTCGCCTTGGGATGGAAAAGTAAGGAAAACAGAAGGTAGGGAAAATATACTTAGCTTTTCAATTCCGCTTATTTCACTCGCCCGCTGCTGATTGAGTTCCTGCTGAAGGCTAAGGGACTTGCCAGAGTGTACGAGGTAATGGCAACAGATAAATATAACGAACCCGACTTCCCGGAATGATTTAAATGCAAAGTGTACATTTTAACACGCGGCCTGTGCCTCCTACTTCGTCGCCCCTACGCCTCCTGGTTGACGTACAACTCCACCTCCTCCTACTCCTGCTCCTGCTCCTGCTCCTCCTCCTCATTCCACCGGATTCACTCTGCCACCAACACTCCACCTCTTTTTCACTTCACTTTCCCCACTGGGTCCCCCTTTTGGTGAATCCCCCTCGAAGACATTGCCGCAAATGAAGCAATTGCACACACAACCAGCCAACAAGCATGAAGTGCTTATGGAAAATATTAAAGAACGAAGAGGGGATGCTCTTATTTATAAAAGTTATCATTTAGAAGTGAAAAATTAAAGATTTCTTGATAAAAAATTATTATTATCTATGATGTAAGTTAAATACTTTGGTTAATATATTTATTTGAAGTTTAGTAATGAATTTTCTTGGTTTGTTTTGAAATTCTTATAACATTTTAGTAAATCAAATCTTCCCAAGATATTAAATACATATAAAGATTTCGTGCTGACTTTAAATTGTTATGAAAAAACTATATTCATACTATAAATGTGCTATAAAATATACATATTATATTCCCTACTTATATTCAGTTATTTATATTTGTAATATATACTTTCAAAGAGTATTTATGCCATAAATTATGATTAATTATCTCTAAAAGACTTCTTTAAAGCACAAGCTGTGTTTGTTTTCACACAAGTTCTGATTTAATAACTACTTTAATTATGTAGTTTTGTTAAGTAAAAAAGTTTATTACCAAATTAAACAGCATGAATTGTTAATTAATAGGCATAAGTCTCTTATAAAACAGAAATATTTTGCTATATTTTAATAGCATAAAATAAGAAAATAAAGCAGATCCTTAGTTTTAAGGACTAAAACAATTTGAAATCCTCTTTAGAAGGATCAGGAGAGTTGCTTTGCGAGAAGGCCATACAAAAAAAGGAAGCAGGAAGAGTAATCCCTTGGTGGATTTGCTGGATGGCTGGATCACTCTGGCGGATGAGGATGAGGCTACAGCTGAGACTGAGCTGATGGTGGCGTCAGTCGTCAGAGTGTTTTGTTGCAGCTATGCCAATGTTAAAGCCGATGCAAGGCGATGCGATGCGACGCGACGCCACAGCGGCAAATGCAACACAGGCACAGCGACAGGCGCAACAACAAAACATAAATTCCAATGAAATAAGTTGATTTATGCTGCTGCGCGCGCCGTGAGCTGACAGACCCAGAACTCCAAACAGCCAGGGCCCCCAGAACCGAAACCAGCACCACCATCTCCTCCTGCTCCACCTCGTCAGGAAAGGGGAATGGGCACCAGCACGAGGTGAAGCCGGGCGACCATCATCTGGTCTTGGGGGTCGGACAGGGGGCACCAAGCACTACCAGCAGCAGCAGCAGCAGCAGCAGCTCACCGCCTCATATGCCATATTTTTCATATACACGACGATATATACTATCTTGAGGAACATTTCTCTTCTGCCTCGAAACTCCCTTAACCCCTTGGCCACTACACTGCATCTGCTGACGTGCGGCATGCAAGAGTCAAAAATAACTAAAAAATAGAAAATGAATTTCCGCGCGAGGCGAGGCAAGGCGAGTCAAGGCATTTGGAGGCGTGGCACTTGGCGTTGATTGAATTATATTTTGTGCACCGGATAGCATAAAAACCAAATGTGCGCCTACAATTTTCCATCACCAACTCTGGGAGTTGTTCTTGTTGCCTTTGCACAATCAAAAAGCTTAAGCAAGTTTATTTCATGAGTTGTTTTTTGGGGCTAGAGATGGAAAAAAAATAGTGTCACGATATTATGTTAATTCAGTCAGGCGATAGGCACTCTATTTATTATGTATTTATGGTAATTTCTGCGCATTTGGCAAGTAATTTTAAAGCAAAGAATGAGTATAATTTTTGTACTCATGAGAATGTAGTTATTACTAAAGTTAAATAGAGATTTTAAAGGAAAGTGGTTCCCATAATTATTCCTAGCACAAATTATAATAAAACTTTACTATTAAATATATAATTTCTTGACAGTATGAAAATTCCTTAACAGATTCCTCAATTTCTTTATATTCCTCCCACTATATCCATTGTTCTCTCATCTCTGGAAATTCATCCCCTTCTAAGCCCACGCCATGTTTTTAGGGCCTTTAATTTTATGAGCTTTTAACCCAAAACACAAACATAAGAAACAAGAACAAGAACAAGACCGAAGGGGGAAAAGGCAAAACTCGCCTGCAAGTGTAAATCATGAAAATTATAAGCCATTTTAATTAGCTGCCGCTGCTGGCTTTTCCTTTCGACCCATCTCAGCATCATCAGAAACACATTTCCCGCCGCATGTTGTGAAATATGTTTGATAAATTCGCCTCATCTTGGCTATGCTGCTGAAAGCTATTTCCCTCCTCCTCCATCTTCATCTCTGTTATTATCTCGAGAAACAGAAGTCCCGTCCAGACGCAGACAAGGCTAATTCGGTGGGGCCCACAGGCCAGGGGTCAAATAATGCATTTCCCTCATTAGACTGTCTCGGTCTTTGATGTTTCTTCTACATAAAACGTATGTATACATATATATATTCCCCTGCCATGCATTTTCATTTTGATTTCAAGTGATTTGCATTTCCATGACCCAAACTTTCATTTGAGTTCTGAGTTTCTGCACAGCGAAAAACTAGATCAAAATAAGGCAAAGATATTAAGATATATAAGAATTTTGAAGCAATTTTATGAGCTTACGGACTTTGCAGTCTAAAAATTTCAATCTTCCTCAGAATTAATTTTATTATTAAACAAATAAGGAAACTATCTTCGGGATGCTGAAATTGATATACACTTGTAGAATTTCTTTTTAAATTTTATGAAAATCGGAATACTATAATAATATAACTGCCTTAGAAACGGCTGTTTAATGTAGAGGATCATTAAGAATCAATAAGCAGTAAGTAAGTATGATCAGTGAGTATCAATGAATATTAAGTAACTATGATCAGCAGATAACTATGATAAGTAATTAAGTATAAGCAGTAAGTATCTATGATCAGTAAGTATCTATGACCAGTAAGTATGTATGATCAGTTACTAACTTTGAACACTAATAAACAATGACTTGCAACTTTTGTAACACAACACTTCTCTGAGACTTGGCCGGCAGCAGTCACTTCGTTCCGGAGGTGTTAGAACAGAGTTGGGAATCATAAGCACACATGTGCGAGATTTGTTTTGCAACAAATTTAAGCTATTTGATTGAAACTAGGGAGTTATTCGTCAATATAATTTTACTAGTATATAAATCGGAGCATGGCAAATCGGTGGACTATATATATACATATATATAGCTGCCATAGGAACGATCGGACGATTAATAGAACTATGATCCGTAAGTAACAAAGATCAGCAATTAACTGTGACCATTTAGTAACTATGAGCAGTGGTTAACTATGATCAGTAAGTATCAATGAACAGTAAGTAACTTTGACCAGGAAGTATGTATCTATGACCACTAAGTATCAATGAACACTAATAAACAATGACTTGCAACTTTTGTAACACAACACTTCTCTGAGACTTGGCCGGCAGCAGTCACTTCGTTCCGGAGATGTTAGAACACAGTTGGGAATCATAAGCCCACATGTGCGAGATTTGTTTTGGAACAAATTTAAGCTATTTGATTGAAACTAGGGAGTTATTCGTCAATATAATTTTACTAGTATATAAATCGGAGCATGGCAAATCGGTGGACTATATATATACATATATATAGCTGCCATAGGAACAATCGCAAAATTTTAAGATAAACAAAACTTTTCCAGTTTTCAATAGATTTTTATCAAATTTGATATTTAGACATTATAAATTAATCTAAAATGTTGTGTAATGTTTTAACTTTTAAAAAACTAAATTTTTGACAATTTTAACGATGTAACCCCTTATAAAATTTCGAAAAATTTTCGAAAAAAAAATTTTCCCACGGATCAAGAATCAAGAATATATATGATTTTATGAGGTCGGAAATGACTCTTTCACTGTTTTACAAGCTTCTGAACTAAACGAAACCATTGGGAAATAGTTATATTGTAAATTTTGTAAATATGTAATGCAGTAACATCAAATATATTATTTAAATATTTTTTCATATTTTTAAGATTATGACACCCGAGATTAAAAATTCTTTACAAAAAATAATGACTCATTTAACTGTTTTATTCCCCCAGAACGCCTCAGTTTCTTTAACGAATCTTTAAGGTTGTTCTTTGAGGCCGCTTCATAAATTCTTGGCTGGCCATCAAATTGCCATTCATGTCGCGTACTGTGCGCATGGGCAGCAGGTTGAGGAGGGGATTCCTCCACCTGGAAGGGGGCTAAATGAAAGGTGAGGCGGCAGTTCTTCTTTCTTCCTCCGACTCTGTCGCTCTGCCTTGTCGCTTTCTGAGCCGTGTGGCGTGCACCTGCGCGATAAGATAAGGCCGCGGCCAGGTGTGAGGGGGGAAATACCGGCCATCTTGCGGTGGCATGCGGCTTGTAAGTAGCCTGCCTTTGTCTCTCCGGCTCAATGCTGTTTAATGTTGTTATTGTCTGCCCCTGGAAAATCTAAGGAAGTGATGGAAAAGGGGAGCACTCGCTGCTGCTGGTGGTGATGGTGATGGGTGGGTGTTGCATTGTTGCTTCTCGGAAATGTTCGCCAAGGGAATTGTGTGTGTTTGTGTACAGAACAAAAATTGGGGAATTGAGTCAAGTCCAAGAAAAGTTGCCCAAAATGAAAAGGATGAATTTGCCCAGAGCAAACGAAGGGGAAGGCATAAGGCAGACAAAGCACGGCTCTCAGAATGGGGGAAAGGCGGCAAAGAAAATGCTACAATAGGAACAAGAGTTTCTCAAGGAAATTTCTCTCGGATGTTGTCGTCTCTGGGCATTGCCAAGAAATCAGTCAAAAACTTTTTTGGGGGTGGAGATGTAAAGAAACGGAAATTAATTTTTGAGTTTGCACCGCTTACACAAAAATATTCCTCAGTCCAGAGTCTATATTCAATTGATAATTCCCTCTCTCAATCAATTGATTTCTCCTCCCTTTCACCCAAAACGAAGTTAAGTTCTAAATATATATATATCGCAATCTAAACTATATTTAGTGCTCACTTTCCCGTCACTTTTGGATCGGATAAAGGTAATTGAACCTTCACCGCACAAAGTAAATGGGTTCTGACGCCATAAATACCTACTCGTTCGTACCTTTATATTTTTTTTGGTTTGAACTTGGGTCTACATCAATTAACATATTTTTTCATATTTCCATTTCCCTGCGCATTCCCATTCGCAGTCGTAACCCTTCGCACTCGGGGGGCAAGTGACCCACAAAAAAAAAGAAAGAAATAAGAACCCTTTGAAAAGAATTACCAAAACAAAGGTGAACCAAATAATCCAATGAGGAAAATCTAACTGGGCCACAACGAAGATTTCAGACCCTTTAAACCCAGTCTGGCAATAAAGTTATTCAAGATTTGTGTTTCTTATATTCTTCTTGTAATGCTACTGAATGAAATATTCTTTTAAATTTGATCATAACTCAACTAAAACGCCTCACAACATCAAATGGGACAGCCTGTCACAATTATGACAACCATTCAAATAAATTCCGGGCACGAGGAAATATTAATATTGGAATAAAAAAAATGTGTGGTTTCAAAACAGATAAAATTAAACATAAATTTGGTGTTGAGGAAATTTAATAGAAAATATTTTTGCGGCTTAGGCAGAGGTGGAATTTTATATAAATAAAAATATATACAATTTATTGAACAAAATTCTGTCCAGTTTTTGTTTTAGTTGTAGTTCATTAAAAGATATTAAACATCTAAAAAAGCAAGAAGCTAACTTTAAAGTGTTAAAGCTTTAAAAATAATTAAATAAAATAGCCACTTGGCATTCCTCAATTACCATAAAAACCTTTCAAACCCAATGCTAGCATGTTGATAATTATTCAGACAACTTTATTCTAATGCCAGCTGTGGCTATATGTGCCCATCCAAAAGGTTCCCATGCAAGGTGCACTTTTCCCATTACTCAGCGCTTTTCCCAGGAAAATGTAAAGGGCGACGATGGTATGGAGATGGGTAGTGGAGACTGGGGTGGTTAGATGAAAGCCCAAATACATTTCCAATCACAGTCGTTGACTGCAATAACGACGACGATGATGATGACGAGAGGACTCCGCCTTAATGTTTTAATTTTTGAGCCATTAACAGCTGCATATTTAACAGTCTGAGCCTGAGTCTGGCATATGCCCTGGCACCGCAGGAACTTCAGAGAGGGGGAGGTGTTGCTGTTCCGGGGGTGGTGGCAAGTACATCATTTCAACATTTACCAACATGCATTAAACAGCAGTGGAAGCAACAAGGAGCACGAGGAGTTGGGCCAGCGACAACTCTCGGAAACAATGCCATTAGATATATCGCGTCGGGGAACGCCCATTTTTTGCACATTTTTGGTTGCCTTCACACACTCTCCATGTGTAGTAATACACAATCAAAGGATGCACACCCTCACAGGCACGGCCAGGACATTTGCAACCCTTAACCGAACTGAACATCTTACCCCCAAAAAGCGTATATTCAGCGACGCTTCTTTCTTTCTCTTCTTTTTTTTGGGCTTACTTTTAGTGCTCATTCCGTTCCTCCCCCTTTCTCCGTTGGCGCAGCAAAAATTAAAAGCATTAAAAATGCCCAAAGAGGGGAGTTCGGGATATAGATTGGATGAGCTGGGCTGGGCTGTTGCATGGAGATGGCGGAGGAGGAGCAGGAGGCAGTGGCATGTTCCCCCGCCGGCGGCTGAGGTGTTGCGATTGCAATAACCTTGCCCGAAAGAAGGCGGCAGAAATTGAAAACCACAAAAAACACATCAACCTGGAGGGAGGCAGAAGCAGAGAACAGCTAGGAACAGTGGAACCCCTAGGAAATCCCGGATGCGGTTCATTGCTCATGTTAAATTAAAGCTTTATGTCATAGCTACTTAGTCGATAACGGGTTGAAATGGGATAATAAAATCAATCTATTCCGTTGAAAGGTATCTTTAACGAAGAATATTAAAAATATCTTTTAGAGAAAAGTTTTTATTCTTATCCCTTAAGATATCATATTTATATATCTCAAAGATACTTTCACAAATAACATTCATGTTCTTCGTTTACAAGTCCCTTGATCCCCCTGATCCTGTGTCATATCCTGTGTAATTTAACTACGATCACGTGCATGTATGGCGATTTGTAATTAAGGTTCCTGAAACTAGATATGTACAATATATGCTGGTAACCCGGCAATGCATACAAATAATTAATTAAACAAATATTAATACCCCGAAAACCCTTTGGGCCTTGGCAATTTGATCCGCGATTATGGACTACAACCCCCTGAGGGTTAAGGGATTCGGCCCACTGTGCATCAGGTTCACCGCACACCACATAACGGTGGGACGTTGGTCGTCTTCCGTCATCACTCTCTCTCCCGGCTCCGTAACGACACAACAAATCGTTGTGGATTTTTATGAGTTTCCTTCACAGATCTCCCCCTCTGCACACACCGTGCGTGTGTGTTTGTGTGTGTGTTTGCCTTGTGACAGGCAGCAAACAGATTGTTTTTATCCGTGAACCCAAGCCAGGATGGGGTGGCGGTCTCATCCTCATCCTCATCCTCCTCTGCTCTCCAGTCTTGGTGGTGGGTTGCAGTTGCAATTTATCCCCCCGACCAATTTTCATTCTATTCCTGCGCCTAGTCAACTGGCTTTAATTTAATTTAAACGACAATTCATGGCACGCACTCGCTGAAAACTCTGAAAAGTGATCTGCGTGCGGGCCTGGGGATGGGGATTGACTAGAAGTAGAAGCCCTTAACCCGGCCACGCCCACATTCCTGCAGCCGCCTAATGAGACACATTTAACGGATTCCCCCGAGGGCTGGCCACAATTTTTCCAATTTCCCAACTATTATTGCAAGGCGAAGCGGAAACACATTTCATTCATTCATTTCGTTCCTTTATAACACAGGGGGAGTACTATATAGAGTCGTACAGTATTTACCCATGGGTCGAACCTATTTGCTTTTTGTACTTTTATTGCACCGGGATCGCGAAGAACCACCACCACCACCACCACCACCACTGGGAACCGGAGAAAGAGGGGCACCAGACCAGGGGATGGAGTTGAGTTCAAACTGTTGAGTTTGAATGCTTCGTTGGCTTCGAGTTTTGCAGGCGGGTTTCGATTCAATGCATCTCAAGAGTTTGAAAGAGAGGGGGAAAAAGAGCCCGAATGAGAACCTTATCAGACCAAGCTGGAAGATAAGCCCAAGCTTTTTCCCTTCGCTTGCTCCACTAAAGCGCACAATGCACATAAATAAATTGATTTTGGGGTTCGATAAAGTGCATATAAAGTGTGTGTAACGCACATGTAAAGGGGAGTGAGGCAACCCATTAATATTGCCCACGTTTCCGGTGTTTGTTTTTCGGTTCAAGAGAAGGGGGGGCCCTCTGACATTATTAAAGTTCTGAAGCGAAAGTTGGGGTAACTAATAAAGAGCTTGGGAAACTTAATTTCGATAAGCAAAGTCAACGAATAGATATAGAGATATGGCTGCATATATCCATAGAGTTCAGTGGGAATTCTAGGAGCTTTGCAAACAATTCGCTTATCTAGGGAATCAAGGATTAGTTTGTCAACAAATTTATCGGACGAAATATATATATATGCATATATGCATATGGAAACTAATCTCCATGAGAATCGATCGAAACTTATTTGAATATTTATTTCTGATAGCAAAAAGATAATTGGAAATGAAGTAAAAGTTCTGCCCAAATAAATGCAATTTGTTCAATTATAAAATTCCCATTTCCCCTTAAATTTCTCTCTGAATGGAGGTCTTAATTTTAAAGCATTTTTAAATGAAGCCAAATTGAAATCAATTCAAATATTTTACAAAAGGAACGCAAAGACATAATTCGATATAAGCCACCGCCATAAGACCCGATTGAGGGCCATTAGCGGGCATCCATCCATCCATCCCCAACCAGCACCCCGAGAGGAAAATCCCCCGAAAAGTCTCGATTGAAAAGGAAGACTTCCCCGCATAATAGGAGAACTTTCACTTGGCTACCACAAAATAGAATAGATAGAATGGTTATGCCCTTAACAAAAGGAACATCTTCTAAAATGCCCCCGCTTGAAAATCTTGTGACAAATTTATGTGAGCTTTGAATTTTATAATTGTGTAAATAAACAACTATTAGCGGCAACGAAATGCGACATAATTGTCCAGTAATCCTAACTAATGAACCGACACAGAAGATGAACATGAAAAATGGAAAATGTGATGCCCATAAATGGGAATGGGAATGGGAATGGGAATGTAAATGCAGATCAGAGGAAGACCCCAGACCCCAGACCAAGATTCAGAGCAGACCACCAGGTGTCACCGTCTCACGGTTTTGTATTGTTGTCTTTTGCTGACCAGAAAAAAAAAGCCCGAAATCAAATCAACAAGAATTAAATAGATACATTTTTGTGGCCCTTGCTGGAAAAACTAAACCGAACCAAGACGAACCGAAAATTAAAATGCAAATGCAAACAAGGCCATTAAATTGAAAATATTTAATTAAAACGATGCGACACATTTTTGGGAAATGAGGCGGAGGTTAGGAGCTTCACCCTGAGAAAAGCTGGACTTTCCTTTCAACGTGGGTTGAGACTCCAGACTCTCGAGTTGTTTGGTGTCTTTAACTGTTTGCGGCTCAAATATTTGGCTTAAAGAAAAAGCAGCAGCAGCAGACAGGCAGGGGAAAACTACAACAGACAGCGCCTTTTATTGGTTTGTTTGTGAGTTTGTGTGTAGGCTTCAAATGATGAGATGGAGACAACGATGGCGACAATGTGACAACCACAACAATGACAGGCTACATCGGGCCAGGGGAGGAACGAGAGTAATGGTTCAAGGGAGCTTTTCGATCGAAAAAGGGAATACCCTAAGTGCCCACTGGAATGGCAAGGATCCTAATGGCGTATGCCACTTGAAAGGCTTTTTCTAAATGGTCTCCTAAATGTATCATTTTTGTGCCTAAAATGCAATTATGTTGCCCATTTATTCGACTTTCTTTTGTCTAACATTCAACTTGATGTCAATTTGGCTACATTTATATAAGAATTATTTAAATCTATCAATCTCTTTGAAGTGCAGCAGCCGGAGGCCTGAGGAGGAAAACATGTTTGAAATTTCCAAGAAAACATGAATTTGGTTTGGTGTCGAATAAATAAATAAAATAATGCTTGAATAAATATTTATACATTTTCTTGTTAAATTTAAATTTAATTGCCTTGGCCTCGTGTCCAATCTGTGTATATTTGTAAATATTAAAGTTGAACAACTTTTGAGTCTAAATTTGAGTGTTTTAATCGTAGAAGAGCTAAGGTTCTTTGATCCAACGGAAATTCTTCCCACACAATTGGAATTCATGGGCATACCCCAGTTAATGTTGGATAGGAACCCAGGGTATTTATGTATAATGAGGAGTCGGCGCAGATTTTATTGCAGCATCACGTCTACGTCAACGTTGTCTACCGGATGCCTGCAATATATCAAATGGGAGTCGACTCTCAAACTGCCCATTGCCTCTCTGTCTCTCTCTGTCTGTCTATCTGTCTCTCTTTCTCTGTGTTTTGTCTGGCATAGGATGGCCGTGGCTCTGCTCTGCTCCGCTCTGCTCACTTTTAATAATTCCGCCCCGAGGGACCGTCAACGGATGGTCACCTACACACAACAACAATCGGAATGACAAACTATAACAATAGGGAATATACTCCAGGCAATCCAATTGCATTGCCCATCGTCTGAGTGTCCCGTGAACCCCCGTAACCATCCGTCGTCGTCGTCGTCGTCGTCGTCTCCCATCATTTGTGTGCATCGAGGCATAGAAATTCCGAGCACCGAGCTCCGAGCTCCGACTCCGACTCCGAGTCCGAGTCCAACTCCCCCTACTTGAATTCAGTGTCCAAGCTTTGGCCGTTAATTATGGGAAGATTTCCCATTGTACAAATGAGTTGGAAGAACAACTTTTGTCAGGCCTAATGATGGGCAAAGAACCAAACCGAAAGGGAATGTCGCGTCTGGTTAGCTTCCAAAAATAAAAAGAGATGTATACCACCAAAGCCGGAAGAATGCAAATGGTGGGGAAAAAAGAGAAACTAAATTGGTTTATTACATTCTTTCATTAGGGAACGGAGGAGAGCTGCCGTCTGTAGATTGTCGTTTGTCGTCCGAAATCAACGGACAATCAAATAAAGTTTAAATACATATTTTTATTTCATTACACACTTGAAAGTCTAAGCCCCGAAACGAACCGTGTCTCGAGAGCCGGGGATTGTGATGACGATGATGATTGGGGCTGACGACAACGGAGACGGAGACGGAGACCGCGACGACGACGATGATGATGATGATGATGCTGCGAGTATCTGGCGGATGCGATGCCAAGAGTGCCAAGTGCTAACGATTTGGCAATGGCCGGAGACATTGTCCCTCGTCTGTCCACAATCCGAGTGCGGTGTCCCTAACCCAACGTGGCTAAATGTTTTTGCCAGCTTTTTGATTCCTAGGGATGGTGGCGTGAGCGTGGGAATGGGCACTCCCCATTCCCACTCCCACTATATGGCTTAATCCCCCCTCATAAATCATAACTTAGCCCAGTTTATTATCCCAATAAACTTGTCAAATAATTCACCAAGAGCGAGCTAGCGGGGTTTACAAAAAAACAAATTAAATATGCAAATAGTTTGACATATTTTATATTTGCTTTTAATTTCCACACAACACACACTCACACACACACGAATAAATTCCTCAAAAAAGTATCTATCTCTCTCCTTGCTCTGATTTTGTTTCCCCCCCAAACCCTTGGCTTTATCTTTGTCGGGCCGATTAATTGTTGTTATAAATAAGCATTAACTGGTGTGGCAACACAAATAAATTTCAATTTGTGGAGAACGTGTTTCGGAGGTGGGGATTATAGGCATCGTCACAGCAAAGAAGAGAAAGGGAATCTTAAGGATGACCAAGTCACGTGCGCATCTCTAGGAGCTGGCCGCGAATTGTGGCCGGTTACAGGTTTCGTGGCCTTTTCTTTTATTTTCAATACCCTTTTTTGAGAGGGTCTTAAGGGGTTTCCAGGATTTATAACTTAAAAAGGAAGGCAACTTTAAAATTACTAATATAAGGTGGAATGTAAAGAAAAGGTCTGATCTATAACGTTTCATTTGTTTAAATCCCTACTAGTTGATTCTTTAAAGATTAAGTAGCAAGAACTAGTTGGATTACAGTTTAATATTCTTTTTAAATAATCTAAACTTAAAGAGTATCTAACCATTGACTTTCTGAAACCAGTTAACTGCCTTGTCTGTTTCTTATTTTATTTTTTTGGCTTGGATTTTTGTTGGCTTGACTTTGGCTGACCAAAGGCATCAGGCTCTTGGCTAAAAATCCAGCTTCAGCTTCAGCAGAGACTCGGGTAACGTCGAACCAACGATTGGCATGCCAAGTGGTGGAGCTGCTGGATGGGGGACTTCAGGGGGGGATGCTGGGGAGTACTAGCCTCTGACATCGACCGACACTCCACGCTGAATTGCGAATGGAGCGTTGCCTACATTGTAACTTGTTGTAGCTCCAGCTCCAACCTCCAATGTACACTGTTAGTATAAATTCTCGCCTTTCATTTTGGCGAGTAGTCACGATTTATGCGAAATCATTATAGGCAAGTATTTCTTTTTCATTTTACGACGTTTTATCTGCAGGAAGAAGACACTACACAATATATATACACATTTATTTATATATAAATATATATAGTGAGACAGAGAGAGAGAGACAGAGCGTACACTATAATTGCAGTCGAGTCAATTAAATACATAGATTGCAGCATGTCGATAAGACATTAACCTTCCCTCACTGATCGCTCTTTCTCCTGCCACAAGTATACCCTTCTCTTCGTGCTTTTGCTGGCTCCTCCTGGTCCCCGGTACCCGGTCTCCTCTTCTTTTTTTAACTCAATCTTATTAGTTGTGACTTGAGCTTTTTGTTTTCGGTTTTCTTTGCCTTTTTTCGCCTTTTTTATCTTGGCTTTTTTCCTACAAAATGGCAGGTCATTTCACTTAGTCAAAAGTGAGGTTACAGCGAAAGGCGAGGGTGGAAGCGACAGCTCCTTTGGTAAGAGAATTTATGAAGACATGAAATGACTTTGATGTTTTTTGCTGCTGCAACTATGCGAAGATGTTGCCTCTCCCTAAGGCCTGCTGCTGGCCCCTCCTTCCCCAATCCACCGACCATGACTTGCAAGGGAACTTTTTAGCATTTTTTGTAATTGACAAAATGGGCAGCAATGTAAGAAAAGGGGTGGAATGGTTCCAACTACTGTCCAAGCATTCTCCTAATCAAATCTGCTGAGGGAGACATTTGTACAATTTGAATGTCTAGTCACTGTAATTTTCGACCAACCAACTACAATTTCTAGCAATTCAATTAAAGTCGTTTAACTGTGGGAAGTTCTTTAGTCAGAGTTTCTGTATCTGTATCTGAATCTTGTATTTAAGCGCCCCAATTAATTGGCTGCGTAGTTGAAATTCTTTGCGATAAAGAGCGATTAATTGGAGCAACGCTTCCTGCTGACCGACCAACTTATCTTACACCTGCCGCAGTTTCCAAGACTTTCACTACGCACGGCTAACCCTAATTCCCCTCAAAGAAAGCCCCAAAAAAGACACACAGCAAGAGAGAGAAAAACACAAACAAAACACTTGGCACCCAGCGGGTTAAGGAGGGGCCCGGCCATCAGAGTGTGTAATCAACACTTTTATGTGATCCCCAATCCAATTCACAACTAATTACCAAAGCATCGATGGAATAGGAATCCGAATTGGAATCGGAATCGGAATCGAGCCTAGGAATGGGCATGAAAATGTGGTAGGAATTGCTGGATTGGAAATGGAAATGAAAATGTAAATGGAAATGGAATTGGGCGGCTCTCGCAATTAACGCTGGCATTAAAAGGCAGCCCAATGATTTCGATTCGATTTATTTATTACATTGATCTGAAACTCTTTTTTCTGCTGCTGCTTGCTGCTGCCCCGTGCAGTTTGTTTAAACAAAATCAATCTAAATCGATTGCACTACATTCGGGTGGAAATAGAGACGTAAATCAATGGCCAGACGGAGGGTCAGAACCAGAGATTAAAGGCCCTTGGTCGTGGCGATAACAAAGTGGTTTGACCGCTGGAAATTAAAGCAAACTCCAAGTGTGGAGGTGCCGCGGCACCGCGGGCAATGCCACTAAAAGAGGCAAGATTGTAAAGTAAGTGCAGTCAGTAAGGGTATTAAAAGGTATATACGGTGAGATTTGGTTTGATTTTAGGGATATTTTCTCATTATTACCTTTTAGATATAGCTATCCTTTTAAGAAACTACTGAAAAATGCATTAACTTTTGTGGATTATTAATGACAGTGCTTAAATTTAGGTAATAAATACTTCGTCTATTAAAATATTTGTAAAAAATGAAATGTTTCTCAATTACTAATGCAATACCTTAAATCCAATAATATATTCGATCCCAAAACTCAAGTAAAATTCCGAAAAACGTATGGCAAAGGAAATATTCGAAATGTTGAGCTGTGTTAGCTTAAATAACAAAGTTTACTGAGAGGTAAACAAATAAGAAGTTGAGGAGTATATTTCAATAAGGTAATAATTCTCCTCCGTTTCCCCACATTCCTTGTGCTTTTCCAAAAATGCCAAAGTTAATGTCAATAGCGTTTTTCTTCCCCTCAGAGGATATGCGTTAGTCGTTGCTCTCTCTCCAAGGGACTTCCCCGCCCACATTCAAGTGTTTATTTACACTTGTCTTATGTCTTATTTCTTGTCTTGTGTCCCTGCTCCGCATTTGGCGTCTTCGGCGTGTTTTCTTCAATGTTTTTCGGTCTTCTTGTTTTATTTTTTTTAAGTAAGCGATTAGTGGCGGGAGACAATGAAAATTTGTCACTTGACAAAGCAAAAACAAAACGATTTCCATTTGCTCGACGACAAATGAGACATAAGGCAGGCATAAGTGGACTCCAATCCAGATCCTCCACCTCCTCCTCCTCCTACAGCTCGGTCCCCTCTTAAATGCCAATGTATTGGAAGTAACAGCCGAATCAACAAAACAATCGTCTCGATGGAATGGATGGATGGTCGGTCGCCTCGGAGGCAGACCGCCCGCACCCAGCCAAACACACACTCGTCGATGATTGTTATTAGTACATTTGCTGTGTGTGGAGTATATCTAATTTGCCATTGATGTGTGCATTAAGTTTGTACTGGGCGGCATAGGAATTGTCGTAAAACATTAGTGTCCCCCGAGATTAGAGAAAAGATAGACGGAGATACAAATACACACATAGAAGATGGCAGGCAAGTGGCGGGCAAGCGGCGGAGCAAAGCAAAAAGGCTGGCTCATCGCCCTTTTATTTGACATTGGGCAATATTTATTGCGAACTCATTTCAATGCAGGCCGAAACTAGCAGGAAAAGCTGACAGCCGAGGGATAAAACACAGGAAGTCTTCGATAAAGAAAACCCAGCTATAATTACCAGGATACATTTTATTGATTTTTTAGGTGATTATGCTTATAAGAGACTTGTTTATGGGATATTTTCAAAAAACAAACTAATGGCATTTTTAAAATATTCAGGCCAGCAAATATAATATTATATTTAAGGAAGAATATATAATTATAATAACGTTAATTGTTCAACTGAAATCTTAAAAAAGAACAATCAAAAAAATCAAACAACAATCAAAGTTAAAAATATACATAACTAATCCAAAAGTGCATTAATTTTAACTCGGAAAGCTTTTCTATGTTAGTTTATGTTAGGTTAATAAATCTGCATACTTATTATAAAATTTTAAAAATTTTAACATTTTTGTACTTTTTCTTTGACAATTTTAACCCCTTATAAAATATTCAAAAATTTGAAAAAAATAAATTTAAGTCAAACCTAGCTAGATCGACTCGTCTATTCACGCTGATCAAGAATATATATGATTTATAGGGTCGGAAATGACTCCTTCACAACGTTTCAAGCTCCTGACTAAAATTAAAATATCCTGCAAGGGTATAATAAAATACCAATAATATTTACTTATCGTGACTAAATAAATATATTCTACATATTCTGTGCTTCTAAAAACATTAAAAGTGAATTTTTGCAAATTAAAATAATTAAAATATAAATAAGTTTTATTAAATGCTTTTTTTTATCTATTGCTTTTTTAGTTCAGTCACCATTCCATTCATTTTCCCCATCCGATAGTTCACTGTAGTGAGCCTGGACTGTGGAAGGATAGAGGCGACAAGCTACGCAATTCGTACAAAGCGGAATGGCAAAATACGCCATCAAAATAAATAAAAACAGGAGAGAACGGAGCGGCGAAGGCAAAAACAAATTCAGTAGCACAGCATTCGGGGCTCAGGGAATGGGTGGGAGCGAGATGGCCAGCCTGGCTAGCTGCAGAGACAGAGCGACGGTGCGATAGAGAGACAGTGCTCGGGGAGGGTTACCGTTGCCTTTACCGTTACGTTGTCGTCGTCCCACCCAAAAATGTAATGAAATCCTTTGTGTGCGTGCGCTTACGAGTGCGCTGGGTGTGTGTGTGCGCCAGTGTGCGTTTTGTTTGTCAACTTTGGCGAGGCGGGACATAAAAATGCTAATACAAAACACTAGAGCAAATTGCGGCAAATAAGTTGTGAGTGTGCCGCGTGCGGGTGAGGGATTTAACACCAGCACAAAGAACTAACACTAAACTTTGCTCGCAGCTCAGGACACTTACCGTTTTAATCAGGCGAACACACCGCTAATCCAAATGTATCGTAACACCCACACAGAGACAAAGAACCACTGACACAAAGACACTTTGGCAAAATACACTTGCAGGCAGCGGTGCCGCAACTTAAATTCGACTCGTATTTACGCTTTGTGCAGAATGCCGCTGCTGCCGCGATTTGATTCGATATTCGGATTCGTTTCGTTTCGCGCAGACAAACGAAATTCAGGAATTTCAAGTGGAAATCTTGTTTGAGCACTTTTCGACCTGCGACTCACGAAGGCGGCGCGACAGAAAACTTTGGCGGCTCTAAGTGGCTGGCGGCTGGCGGCTGACTAAATGGCCAAGTGGCTTAAGAACGCGCGACTCTAATTGCACATGCACAAGTTTCGCTTCTCGCAAAGTTTTCCAATTTGCCAGTTTCAGACTCCGACTTATAGACGCGCGACGCGGTTCGAAAATGTCCGGAGGTGTGCGTCCGCTCGCTTCGGTTGATGTTTTTTTAATTCCAAAGATACAATCAGCGTTGGCAGTTTAGCTTTTTGCCAGCTAGATCTGTCGGTTTTCAAAAGCAAATTGCGGGATAAATTGTAATCTGGCTTCTAGCGGGAAATTTAGCCTTTTTCAAGTCAAACTGACGATAATTTAGCTTTTTAAACAGCTGGCAAAACATTGTCGATACTATCGATGTTTGGCTATAGTTTTTTGCGTTATTTAACATTTCACATCAAACACGTGTAGATAACAATTTTACACGCAAATAGAGATTTGGGTTAAAATTCTCTCCTTTAGAGTAGATTTCTCGTAATGGTGCTAAAAAAAAGATCACTATCGATATTGTAAAATTCTTTATTATTAGTACTAGGCTTAAACAACGATTTTTTCATTAATTTCAATTTAGTTTTGTTAGTTATTTTAATATACTCATGCTTTTATTTAACGTAAATATTTATGTATTAACAAATACTATTTTCTTAATTTTTATTTTATTGTTCTATTATTATATTTTTCCCTGGAATTGCACTCTATTTTTAGCTTTTTCGTTCTTTTAAAGCACCTTTTTTTGCACCGAAAAATATAACATCACTGCTTTCAGCTCGTTTGCGCTCCTCGTGATCATAGTTGCCACATCGTATTTTAAAGTGTTTGATTAGAATTTACTTTGAAATTAATAAATTATTTGAGTAAACACAAAAAAAAACAATTAACTGCAGCATTAATTAATCAAAGACCAGTATTTTATGTTTTTTCTGATTTTGTTTTTCGAACATAGTATTTCTGGCAACACCCCGCGTAGCCCGCCAAGTACGTGCCAATTTGAAAATTCCGCGGATTAACTTTTTTGCACCGGAATCAGATGCAAGCTGCAAGTCACAATGGAAAATTCAGGGAAATTGCGTGACATTTTCATTGAATTGTGCAGTAACTGTAGCCCAGCAGCAGTAGCTTCCTGGCCCCTGTATCATTAGGTGCCCTACGTCTGGACTTCCGCTTCTTTTATTTTGCTTTTTCGACCGGTCACGTTTATTAATCGGCTTAAGGCTCTCCGGTTCTCTTTTTAAATACTTGGCCCTCGATTGCAGGGCACGTAGACCGCCCATTGTTGGGATAATAATTTAAAGGGCAACTGCGTAAGTATAAAATATGGACCGACAGAGGGGTGGGTACAGATCAACTGATCACTGGGGAATACCGGTTACACAGGAATACATTAAAATCCCAGACATTTGGGATTACCAACTAATTTTTTTTCGTTATTATTCGCATAACTACAAAGTATTATTCGTATTTGTATAACTAGCTCTAATCAAGTCTAAGAAAGCAAGCAGATATGTGGGATCGCATAAGAGTTACGCCTATGTACGGTACGATATTAGTCAGTTAAATCACAGATGTATTATTTTGCGCGCACTCCTCCGCCCGTCCTGCCTCCAGTTCCAGCTCCACGCCCGGCGTTCGGTCCGGCGGCTCTGCGTTCAGCACGAGATTCTCTATGGACCGGAAAGAGGCGTCCTCCATGTGCGTGGACATTGAGGTCGTTGGGGGTCGTGGCAGAGTGCTGGCAGTGGCCATATGCCCGCCAACCTGCTGCGACTGGCGGTGTCGCACCGAGGAGCGCAATATGGTCACCACATCCTCCGCTGTGTAGGGGCGTCTTTCCAGCGTTGAAGCGCTTGAGCGATGCAGCTTCCGCCCCAGCGACTGTGAGCGTTGAGCGTAGCCAGCGGGACGCAGACCAATTTCAATGGACTCCGGACTGCTGCTTGACGCAGGCGAAGGCTCTGCATTGGAGCTGCTGCCCGCTGGATTGGTCAGTATGGTCAAGTAATCAGGCGGAGCTGCTGGCGAAGCGGACTCGGCGTCAAGCGAGAGCACGGGCCGCGTGCGACTAGAGTCTCCAAGAACCCTGAGAATATGGAATGTGTGAATCTTATCAAATTCTATTCGGTAAATTCGTCGACTCACCTGCGCACGCTGCGGCGGATGCTCTGACGTAGGAGCTTGGCCAGGCGAGCTCCCGTAGCCGTAGTGTAGGACGGAGGTGGCGTGTACTTGGGCGGAGCATCGTTCTGGGCATCGTGCTGAGTGCCCTCCGTAGACTGGCCAAGGGCATTGCGGCGTCCCTGGGCGGCACTTTGGCGAGCGGATGGGCGCCGGGATTCCTCTCCCTCCTCCGGAGGACGGTAAAGCAGCTGAATGCGCTGTAAGTATAACAAAAATTTAACAAATTAACGAATGAAAAAATTAAATCATAAGGATTACTCACCTCTAAGATATCCGGGGGACCGTGGGCCAAATACCGATATATTTGAATAATAGCTGTGACCGGAATAACCAGCAAGACACCAATTTGGATCAAGCTGCCCATTTTCCTGGACCAATACGTAAAGTAAGACTTGCCACGCCAATAGTAGAACTGATTCGACAGCGAAGCCTTGTAATCCACAACAGACAGCGTGATCAGACCAATGGGCAGCAGTACGTTCCAGGACAAAGCTAGAAAAGCGGACATGGAACCACATAGCCTCAGATCATTCACCAAATCGTCCCCATTGTAGGGGCGACCTCGAATCAGGAACACGCCAAAGATCTGAGCGGTCCAAATGATCGGAATGAACCACGAGCCGCCCAACAAGAAGTCCACGTAATACAGTATGGATATGCCCATCTCGGTGGCAAAAGGTATGCTTAGCAGCAGTCCAGTTACGCAGCTTAGCAGCACCGAGCTTGTAGAATTACCCAGGGCACTCGAAATCGGTTTCCACATAACGCACAGCTGCGCCAGACCGAATCCCGCAAAGGTGGAAAATGCTACGGCACCCCATACCCACGATATGCTATCGCTGGCCAGTGAAAGAACCGCAGGGAAGATCTCCGAGATGAAACGCAATGCCTGGAAGCCACTCTCGACGTGAATCATGCTGCGGTTCCGCCGGTAAGTCTCTCCAATGAAGGAAGAGTAGTGCGGTATTAAAGAGCGCGGATAGGACACCAGATTCGGATTGGGGTGTGTCTGCAGCGAGTACACAGCCGTATAGGAGTCCGGGTTCTCTATAAAAGGAAGAAAATTAGATTAAGAAGTTGAGTTTTTAACCAGATAATGCTCACCAAAGGATCCCGGCACATAGACGTAGCCATGCTGCCATAAAATCTGGGCACAACACAAGGCCAGCAGAGCCATCAAACCAAGCCCGATGAGGGTGAGCAGAACCAGCAGAATCGCATCTCTTCTTAAAGCTGCCTTGTTGGCATTGGCATGACTCCGGCTGGTTATAGCAATAACCGAGGCGCCCAAGAGGCCCCAGGTGAGAAAAGTCTCCTGTGTGGCCGCCGTCCAGCTGTTGGGGTTCACCAGAAAGTCATCGAAATCGCTGGCAGCGAAGACATTCTGTAAAGCAATAGAGTAAACAATGACTTCGTTGGAATGTTAAGATGCAAAAATGCCAAAAGCTCATTTAATTAATGAAACTTTGAGTAAACAATCACTTTTACGCATTTACAATTGCCAAGTGATATGTATACAATCCACTTTGTAAGAATAAACAAATTTGTAAACACTTAACTGATCGATTTGTTTAAGATAAAGCACACATTTCCCATTAAATTTAGCTAAATGGAAGGAAATAAAATAGACTCACCTGCAGTCTCCCAGGATCAACGACATAAACAAACTTGGCCGTCACCACGGCCAGAGAAATCAATGGCAGCGTGTAGATGATATAAGCCAGCTTGCCCAGGGACTTTAGGCCCTTGCAAAGGATGAGGAAGACGGCCGCCCAGATGAGGGCCAGATAAAAGGCCAGCTGCTGAAGGTAGTGGGCAGTGAGTCAGTTAGACAGGAAGGCGGGGAACGGGGGGATGGTGGATCTTACCCGATCGTTGACATGGAAGCGCACTCCGCTCGCATCCGGATGCTTGGCCAGATGCAGTCGCTGCAACACAACCACATTAAAGTACTCGGCCACAGTGTGTGTGAGATTCCCAGTAGCATTGGCGGCATCATAGCGATAGGGGAAAGCCAGCTCCTGCCAGCGGTAACCCGTACGTGATGCTGTTGGGAAGACATCCCGCAGATAGACCAGAATCCAGGCCAGCGACACGGTAGAGTACAGAGCCAGAAAACACTGCACCATCACCAGAGCGATGCCAACGCCGGCGCAAATTGGACTTATCTTCCACATGGACACCGGACCGGCACGAATCTTGGCGCCCAGGCACATCTGGAGCCACAATAGTGGGATGCCAAAGATTACGGACAGCAGCAGGAACTGCAGTAGGAAATTACCACCAAAGTTGATGGTCAGAACGGCAAATCGGCACATGTTAAATACACCCAGGGTGCAACCAATCAGCGCCAGGGTGCGACTTCCTGCATGCGGCCACTGGCTGTTGAAACCGCACTTCTCGCGCAGCAGCAAGTGCAGTTGATGCAACGGCTCCAGGGGCGTGGTGCTACTGGCACTGCACATGGTTGTGGTGTGCACCGGGTCGTGGTCCTGGTCCTGTTCCGCTGAACTGCTGCTGCTGCTATCCGAGGGCAGGGAAACGGGACTGGGCATCCGCGAGGAACGCGGCGAACTCAGTTCCGAGCAAGTGGACATGATGGGGTGCGTGGGCGTTTCCAGAGGCTGCGGATCTCTGATTTGCACGCGAGTTGGAGCACTCTGTGGCCGACTTTGGGCCAGCACCAGGGTACGAACTGGCGTGGGAGGTCCCTCCGAGCGACGTCCATACTGCCTGGGTCGCGGCTCCTCGCTGGATGCTCTGGCCGTTGTCTGCAGCAGGTTGTCGAAAATGTGTGCATCCGTTAGCATTTGGGAGCCGTCAGCAATTGCGGCTTGAGCCTGAAAATCGCCTTGCGAGAAACAACGTCGCATCTCTGCCTCACGTCTTGGTGGTAGCTCCACCAGCAATGTGGGCAGATCGTCTTCCTCCCTCTCAATTACTGTCCCTTTGGTGTCCTCCTGCTCCATGGCTCGACGCATTGACTGACGCCTCCAAACATCTGCCACGGGCTCCGTATATGTCTCCAGGGAAGCACTTGATGAGGCTAAAACGAAAATGGGGTTAGAGATTGGCTTAACTGTGGAATTCACGCAAAATAGAGTCTAACCTGCTTGACTCGTAGGCCTCAGGGAGCAGCTAAAGGTCTTCCTTATTTGATGCTCCCTTTGGAAATCCTCTGATGCGACCTCCTGGTCTCCGCTTGTCCTTTTATTCGATTTTTTCTTTCTACTCAATGGTAGAGTTCTTGTCCTAGGCTCCCTTTTTAAGCTGGACTGACCGCCCATGATAGTCAATGACTCCTCCCGGTTTAGAGCATTGTCCATCTCCTCCAAATAGTTGTCAAGGTCCATGAGGTAATCCTCCACCTTGTCATCATCACTGCTGGAATTCATGGTGCCATTAAGTTGCGAAACATCATGAACATCCAGAATGGCGTCCAGTTCACTGAGAACGCACAAGGCTTCATCCGTTTCCGTCGCCTGTTTAATGGGCGTACTCAATGGAGCCGGTTGCATCTCTTGGCTGCCGCAGAAGGCACTCATCTCGTCACCCTGGCCATCGCCCAAACGAAAGCTGATGGGTTGCAGTTGCAGGGATTGCTTGCCGGGTTGCTGGTGAAAGGCTTGCGGCGTCTGCTGGATCTCGATGAGATCCTCGTCGCTTAGCTCGTCGTCGTAGTAGTCGCAGGCCTGACGAATGGACTCGCTGGAGAGGCTGTTCGAGAGGCCATACTGGTGATCCTGAGGCACCTGCCTGCTATGCCGACCTCTGCCAGTTGTACCTACTCCCGGTGTAGAGGACAATGACGCTGCTGTTGCTCCCGTTCCTGTGGGCGGCAGGCTGGCATAAGCGTTTGAATTGCGCTTAAAGTCACGGCCGGCTGCTTGGTGCTCCTTAACGCTCATCTTGGTGCATTGCCGGCTGCAGCAGCTGATTGTTGTTGACGGTCCTGCCGGCGGCAGTGTTGAGAAAGAACTCAATCCGTTACTAAAAAAGGGAGAATTAAGAATGTTGGTCAATACGAAATGATACAAGCTTAACAAGAGATTTAAGCAACGAACATTGAACCGAAAAGAATGTAAAAAAGAAATTCCAAATTGCTGAAATCTGGCAATTAACTCATTTTCTCTATGTCGAAAGGTTTTCACAAATGCCAAGAACTAAACTAAGTAGCTAATGACATTAATGAGGATAAACATAGGTAATGAGGAATGCAGGCTTTCTTTTAAAAACAATTGTACCGAATCTTGGTCTCTTCCAGTCTGAAAGAAGCTTTGTCTTTGCAAATTCTTGTTATTATGTTATAAAGGAGAAAGCCAAAGAGTTGGTTTATCCCACATTAAATGCTGGTAAGCCCCTTTTTTTAACGAAAATGACTCAATAATGAGTGAAATTCACTAAACATGACTAATATGCGGCTGAGTAATATTTCTATATTCAAATTAATTGCTTTATTCAGCATCATGGCTCCAAACTAACCCATCAACTAAATTGTGTTTAAACCGACTTGTACTACACTTAAACGGGTTATATCTTTGCTAGCGCGTATAACTTAATAACCGAAGCGAAACGCAATAATTAGCGAACAAGAATGGTCATAAAAAAATGTGCTAAAACGGAGCGATTGAGACGGTAATTCTAAAAAAATTCAGCTCATAAAGAATACTTTTTTGAGATCTCCATTCCGAGATAGACAGTTCTCTAACTGCGCTATCAAAGGCGAGAAGATTGGGACAGGTCAGTGGTCAGTGAGGGATCGAGTTGCATTATATGCAAAAATGCAATCAAATGCAAACAAGCGCGTGCTCTCGCATTTTTATGGATGTTTGCACGTGAGTGAATCGCGTCCGCAAATTAAAAAAATAAAAAACCAACAGCAGCTGCTGTCAAATGGTCGAGAAAAAATATGAACAAAAAACATTAAAAATAATAAATAAAAGCGAGCTGGAAAAAAAGTAGAAAAGAGCGCATGTTCATTCAACTGATCAGGTGAATGTACTTCCGTTTATAAGTTGTTTAAAAAGCAATACGACTCGCAAAAGGGAGCGCCAGAGCCTAGGTTTTCTCAGTAGGAGGAAGGGGGTGGGGACAGATCGTTGGCACGTTACCTCGATTCAAGTCAAAATTGTTTTATTACTGCGGTTTCTGTTGTCTGTTTATTTTTTTCGGCTTCAAAGCTTTAACTGAATCACAGTGGCTTGTGTCTGAACCTGAATCCGAATCTCGCGTCTGGTTTCTCGGCTTTAATTTATTTTGCATATGTTAGCCGTGACCTTCGCCGTCGCCGTAAAATCTCCAAAACTCATACAATCGCACGCACACAACCTGTCTTGTCTTGCACTTCTTCTACTTCTTCGCCACTACTTTCGGGGGGAAGGGGGACACTGGAGACTTGGTAATAGAATGGGCAGCATCCATATATTAATTGGCCAGAGATGGCCGAGAGGTCAGATTATTTAGCGAGGCAGCGCCATTGATCGCGAATTCACACACTTGCAGCAGCAGCTGCTCCACCACGTACCGTTAAATTTCGCTGGCGCTCTCGTTTTCTGGCATTTCTCGCATTTTCGCACCGCACAAAAGTAAACAAAACAATTAGAGCTGCCGCATCAAGTGCAGCTTCGCAACTCGCAATTGGCAACTCTGGCAGCCGCCACCTGACCTTCGGGCGGAGTATGTAGTATTAAAGCTGAATATGACTAAAAAAGCAAAACTGAAATGGCAACACCCGGGTGCACTAATCATCCAACATAGCGCCGCCAACTTGTTTTCCTTTTCTATCGCCAGCTCGAGTGTGCAATTACAATGAAATTGACATTCACCAAACAAATAAAACTAGTTAATGCTGCCACATACACGCACACACAAACACAGAGCCAGGCTTTATTGTGCGTGCGTCTGCGGATGTGTTGGTCGAACTAGGGATGCAGAGTCTGCGGATCGCGAGATGCGAGGCTTTCAGCGGTAAATCACAGATTGTTCATCCCTGGCACAGTGAAGCCAGGATTTGAATACTTTTAGTTTGACAAAACTCGAAAAACATCTTAATAACAATTCTGGTTTTGATAATTAAATTGTATTAATAAAATCAGAGAGTGCTCAATTTAAGTCGCATTCGTGTTAATTTGTTTTAATGGGCCTAAATGCATTTAATTATATTTTTATACTGCGTATAAAATTACTCACTCTTCCAAGAGATGAATAAACTTAAACATGAACAGTATTGTAGAAATTCCTCATATTAGATTTTATTACACTCACTATCAATAGTTTAAATTGCACTATAGGGGAATGGATTTCTCCATGTCGATTCTCTTATCTTGTGCCCACTGTACCTGCTACTATAGAAAAACATCAAACGCAGAGATCGGCACGTTTTTGTGCGCTTTTCTTACAGATAGCAAACGGTGAAGGGGAATGGGGGAAAAAAATGCATACGTTATAAGCCACGGGGAAAGGGGTGGCAAATGGCAGGCAGGCAGACAGTCGCCCAGAAAAGGGTGTGTAAGTAAGCATGAGTAATGCAGACGCCGCTGCAACTGCGCCTTCAATTGAGTTCAATATTTAAGGGAAGCACTGGGTCAATTGCAAAACAAACGATCACACACATACACACACACGCGCGCGCGTACATTGCGGAATATAAATTCTGTACACATTCGCAGTTCGTTGAGATAGCGGGACTTTTTGTTTGTTTATTTTTGCGTTCTCCGCTGGCAGAGGCGGAAGACGGGAAAGAGAACGGGAAAGAGTCCGCCCTGCTTTTGTTATTTTTGGTTTTTGTTGTTCTGGGCTGTTGAAATCGTGTGTATTTGCAAAACAACACACACACACACACACACGCACAGGTTATCCAGAGTTTTAAGTGAATAACTGCTCAAAGCAAAAAGAGTTCCAAAAAGAGCTGATTAAGCTTCTGCGGTTCGCTGGGGAATACCTTAATGGGTGGACGCGGACTGGTCATTCTCGGCCCAAAAGCACAGCTGTTTCCCGCGACTTGACCCGAAAAGAAAATGGAACAGCAATACGTAG